>NC_137971.1:41442962-42042962 GCF_963924665.1 Micromys minutus
CTAGCAGCCTTCAGATGAAGATGTAGAACTCTTGGCTCTGCCTATACCATGCCTGCCTAGATGTTGCCATGTTCCTACGACAAGGATAATAAACTGAACCTCTGAATGTGTAAGCCAGCCCAATTAAATGTTGTCATTATAAGACTTGCCTTGATCACTCCAAGAGCATTCATATACACATGACATTCACTTTTTAGCATAAATAAAAACAAACCTTTAAAATAAGATTAACTAAGATAAGTATGAAATGCAGTCAACAACTAGAAAATGTTTTCTTTCGTGCTCAAGAGTTTAAGCGCACGCACACACACACACTCATGCACAGATGCCTTAAGAAGCTACTTAAACACAGAAACAAAACATGTGTCCCGGTAGTGACTCCACAGCACAAGTGCTTCAGTCCTTGGTGGCAAGCCTGTGTTCGGGAAAGGCGAGGACAAGAGCTCCCATTGAAGCACTTCATGTAGCACCTGCCTCCAAGATGCCCTACTGACCTTCCAACAAAGTACTCTATCCTTCTGAATTTAATTACACACTACTGTGACTCTCCTCTAAAATAGAGTGAGAAAACATCAGCTTAGTTCTTATAGAAGAACAAGGCTATACATCTCCAGTGTGGAAACTGAGGAAGACGGAGGTAATGGGATTTTTGCTATTATTATTACATAAGAAAGGATAGGTACTGTGGCCTCTGTAGACACTATATGCACTACACAAGGTTGGAAAATGAGAAGTGAAGGTCTGATCCAGCACCAATGGCCAGAGACTTGCATCCTCTCCTGAGTCTCGTAATATCTTACAGAGCATCTGAGTGGCCAAGAAGCTTCAAGAACAACCAGAAAATGGGGTCATAAGACCTGCATTCTGGGCAATGACATGTCATATGACCTTGGGACACAATTTTCTCATCTGGCTGCAATAGTCAGGAGCCAGCTTGTAGATCCACAGATATTAAGTTTCTACTTCTCATAATCCATAATATGTTTGGTTATGCTTTTCTTATGTCTTTCCTTAAGCATTCTTACACGATGCTTCGAGCTCTTGCTTCTAACAGGTTTACAGTTCAAAAGACTCTGCAAACTTCTATAAACTCTTGACTTTCCGTCCCTTGAACAATACTCAGAAGTTCATAGTGGTATTGTATGAGTTTATATGCAGTGCCTAACCATTAGTAAACAAATACTATTATTTGCTCTTGATGTTATTTCTCCAAATTATCCTTTGTAGTCAGTGTTCAACTCTTACAGCCTTGACCCAAATGTCTAAAAACACATTTTTAAATTTTCTATTATGTGTTATTTATGTTGTGTGTATATGCATATGCCTACTGCCACATGTGTGAGCAGAAGTCATCAGTGAAGCTGTGGTAGTTGGTTCTCTCATTCCACCATGCGTGTTTCATAGATCAATTTCCTGTCGGGCAAAGCAGTGACCTAAGCCACCTCTGCAGCCCCCAAATAAATTGTCTCTATTGTCTCCAAATAAAAATGAAATATTTTAAGTATTTTAATGTTCTTTGTGAGAAGAAGTGCTGGGTAAATGCAGGGAACACCGCTGAAAGGTTGAATCTGTTGCTTGCTTCAGTTGATGGGGCAGAACAATAGACTATCAGCTATGGTGCCTAGACCTGGACTGAAGTCAGCTCTTTACTACTTCCAGGTATCATAAAGTTGGTTTTCATAAGCTATTATAGACAACTAAAATGGGAAGTGGCTTTTCCCCTAATATGAAGTCACCTGGAATAATCTATGTGAGGATACTTTAACTTCCAGTTATAAGAAAATCTCCCATATACCAGGTCTAGTGGTGCAGGCTTGTAATTCCCGCTTTTCTGGCAGGCTAGAGGCTGGAGGATCACAGGTGTCAAGGCTTGCCTGGTCTCTATAGCAAGTTCACTGGCACTTGGAGACATTCTACAATACAAGGGGAAAGGAAGGGGGTTGAGTATGGGCAGCATGGGAGGTAGCTCAATGGTAGAAAGAGTTTTATCAGCCTCATGTCCTATAGGCAATGCACAGTGTTAGGCTGTGGATTGGGAAATAAAGTCTGTTCGCATGATTGCTATATCCTACTTCAGATAGAAAAGAAAATGACAGGTCTGTTGACTTTCAACCATGAGATGTGTGTTTTTTTTTTTTTTTTTTTCTAAGATTCAAAATGGTTGTAATAATATTCTCTTTGTCCAAGAAAAACAGTCAAACAAAGAAAATGGCCTGTACTCACACAATTCCAGACTAGCTCCTTGGGGGACAAAAAGTAATGACTGATATATTTTGCTTGTAAGAATTGGAAGATGGGGTTCATGGTTTTTCTCTCATTATTTCCAAGGCTGAAGTTCAATTAGAGAAACCTGAGGATTAAGATTCACTCTGTCCCCAAACTAGCCTCCCTCAGTAGAGCTTTATGATCAATGCATGTGGTGATTTTGTCTTCCAGGTATGATCTAGTTATAGCTGAGTTGCAGTGACTGGTAAGCCCTTTGGATCAAAACTCCAGGCCTCTTTCCTGTGACCAACACAATTCAAAACATATAGCTAGTGCTCAAAACTGACCTGTTCAGCTTTTTGTTCCAAAAGTCAGTCCTTAGGCAACTCATGGTTTCCCATCAAGAGTGTCTCAGACATCAATCTAGACCACAAACACTACTAGAGACAGGGCCCGCTTTATTGGGCAGTACATCTGCACAACCCTAGATGGTGCTAGACACAATGAAGGAGGACTAGAAAGTCTCAAGTTTTACTAGAACTTTCAGGATGCCTGTGCTGATAGCTACCCTGCCCTCTTCCTCAATGACACAATAGAAATATCTGTGCTTCTCTCAGTGATCACTGGACTCCTAAGTACTGCAGAAATTTATCAAAGGGCTATGAGCTGCAGCCAATACTCTTGGTCAGGAATGGACAAACAATCTGTCCCACCTCTACCTACTGCCAGGTTTGTAAGCAAAGATTTACAGAAACACAGTATGCCTATTTGTTTACATGGGGTCGATAGCTGCTTTCCGGCTGCAGTGATGGAGCTGAGTAGTTATAAGCATCTGGCTTACAAAGCCAAAAATGTTTACTTTGTGGTATTTCACAGAAGAAATTTGCTGACCTCTGCTCCAGTTTAAACTGCAAGACTACAAGTGCCTGTGGCTTTGAAAAGGGGGGTGCGGGGAGTCCTCAAGCTCAGAAAGTAATACTAGTTCACAATCTGTTAATACTGTAAAACATTCTTGATACAGTCCATAAGAACATGTAAATGTAGATGTACAAAACTCTTCTCCATTTAATTCTCTTAACAGCTAGATGAAGTACGGAGGGCAATTAGAGCCTTGTTTCACAAATGAAGAAATAAAAAAAATTAAGTAGCATGTGCTGAGAGATCAATTTTTTTGACCATGGTATTGCGGCTCTTGCCTATACCATGATCAGAGGTTTAAGGTCATTGTCAGCTACAGATTAAGTTCAAAGATAGGCTGTGCAATATAAGATCTTGTTACAAGGAGAAAAAGAATCAGAGAAAAAAAGGGAAGATGAGAGAGAAAAAGGGAGGAAGTAAAGAAAGAAAGAAATTTACAGCTGGCACCAAATATATATATTTTCCATGACACTCAGTAGTTGAACAAAAATCAAAACAAAACAAACAACAACAGAAATGTCTGCCCTTCATCCCTCTTCCTTCACCACTATATGGCTGACTTCTGGAGCTCCAATGGCTTTGAAGAGTTCTGCTTCCTACAGTTCACATGTCAGAGGCACTAGTACTCCTACTTAGTTTTCTTCCTTTAAACTTTTTAGGCATAATATGGCCTTGTACTATATTGGCTCCAAAACCTATCTGCAGAATGAACAAATTCCAACATTCCAAATTTTCCCTCTCACTCTAAATATGCTCACATGGGAAGGTAAGCAATTGGGATCTTCCTCCACACATCCCTTTGAATGCAACCCAGTTTAAGTTTAATTTTTAAATGTGTGTGATGTCACTTCTTAGGTTACCGGAACATATACAAAAGGCTCATTCATCCATCTGAGTTATAGAAACAGTATTGGGGCCAACATATGTGATAGTAGATGCTATCAGATCCTCCTCAGTTTAGACTTTTTTTCTTTCCTAAAGAAAAATGAGTCCTACCGGTGCTGTAACCAGCAGATGTTTTCTCTGTTTATCAGTTAAACACACACACACACACACACACACACACACACACACACACATTGGCAAATAGAAGCCAACTGATTTGAGCCTGTCTGCTATGAACTCTTTCATCAAGCAAGGAAGTGGGGAGATAGCATCATAGATAAAAAACAGTTCTGAAGCAATAGTCTCCAGAGTCATGGGATCTGGGTCTAAAGGGGTCAGCAAAGGTCAGATAAGTGAGCCTGGGTCCTTCTGGAGCCAGAAGTCACCTGGAGAATGTCTAGCAAGGAGACTGCCAGCCCCCAGCAGAGATGATCTGGATGCCAGGCAAAGCCTTAACTGGCTGCTTACATTTCTAACCCATTCCCAGGCAATGCTGATGCCTCTGATTCTCTTACAGCACTAAGAGAGCCATGTTGTGGTTTGGAGTCTAGAATATAGGAGAACTTCTGTGATGTCGACAGGCCAGAGATTATCCCATGTAGTCTCAAAGCACACATTCTGATTTGTTAATTTTGTAGGAAAAGGGCTCCATACTTCTAAGAAGCTCCAGGCCCTGCAGATAGATGATCTGGCCCCAGGCGATAAGCTACTGGTAAGGAAAGTCTTGCAAGTGGAACTGTTTGGGATTTTCTATGCAATTAAACAAGCTGCAAGACCTTAATTTTGTAGCAAGGATTTTCTTGTTTTCCTGAAGCCATTGTCTTTTCTTGTCTTCCTCATTGCTCTTTTTCTTTAAGTCCGTGTTTAATTTTTCTCTTACTCCTGTTTAGCTATGAGAATATCATCAGCTTGTGTGTTTAATGTCATACATACAGGTTGAAGAGTCTGTTTATTGGATTCTAGTTCGGGCTGCAATTCTAAAAGCTGTAAAACAGTGGAGATTTCACAGACGCTTTGGTCTCAGCTTCCTCAGCTTCAAACTGACATGGTTATCAATCTTCAATGACCTCTAAAAATAACCTTCAAACACCCAAAGAGCCCATCATGTTCAGTGCAATAAGAACCATAGAAAAAGAAGTAATGAGTGCTGTCACCTTTGGGTTGAATGTGTTAATTTACCTGGACCACACCCAACTTTCCCAACCAGACATCTTGTAAGATTTTCATATCCTGTAGCTCCAATGCCTACGTAATGTTTCTTCCACATGATTACAATTCATACTGACTTTTCTTCAACCTGTACATTCAGAAACAAAGCAGAATACATTTGGTGTTGCTTGATCTCATTGTCCTTATATATATTGAAATTTTATAGCTTAACTCAATGTTCTGTGGATTTCCCCTATCCATTTTTATAATTTCCATGTCTTCAGAAAAATTGAAGTACATTGATTTATAGCGAATATCAATTGAATTAGTAGTTAGCAAGTGACTGAATACTCATAAGAATGTACCACATAGAAAAAGAAGAAATTAATGACTTTGGATTAAAATTAACCCCATTTTTGGCCATTTTCCCTTCTGTGTTCTTTAGCAAGTCTAATATCCCTGTGTCACATGTTTCTAAGTTTCTCTAGATAATTTCCTTTTGTTGCGAGAAAGTCAAATAATTATAATGTTGTCAAGCCCTTGACACGGTTGGTAGAGAGATTTCCTACCAACCACTGCAAAGCAGCCTGTGATTCCAGATCACTGGTGTCAGCATCTGTCTGCTCCATTTTATGACTCAGCAGAACTCTCAGAACATCTGTTCATCAGCAGCTATGGAGGTCACAACTGTATAAGACTTGTTGAGGATTATATGGTAGAAGCTAGACTGCCTCACCCTGGCCTTTATATGTTGAAACCCTAATTGTAAATGTGACATAAAGCTGTATCTACAGAGAGTTTTTTGGGGGCAATTAAAGAAAATATGCAGGATGTGGCTATTATCTAAGATGATTAATGCCCTGGTAAGAGCTTTAATATATATATACATTAAATATAAATAATTATATATATATATATAATACATGCTCTCTGTTACCCCCTCTCTGAGGGCAGGGGTATGAACGCATGGACAAATGTGTTTGTTTACAATCCAAAAAGAATTCTTACTGAACATCAACAATCACCATTCTAAGACCTAGATTTTGGACTTGCAGTCTCCAGAACCTAAAAACATACAAACAATAAAAGCAAGGAACCAACTAACCAACCAAACAAACAAAACTTTTTACTGATTAAGCTGCCCAGTTTGTGAAATTTTGTAACTATGTTCCAAACTGACTGGCACATATAATAATACAAAATGTTATAAAGCCTGATTAGAGTTTAAAAATTGCATTTTTCTTCACTTCTATTCTCTCCTATCCAAATATATATATATATATATGTGAAATATGAATGTTTGGTAAATATGAAATTAACTCCAGTGGGATAACACAGTGAGCAGAAGGCACTTTCACCGAGCAACAAGCTTCTACCTGAGAATTTTCTTCCATGTTCGCAATGATTTCAAATTTGAAAATAATTGTGAGTGGCTAGAACAGGGGTAGGAGGAATGTGTGACTGAGACTTTTACTGACTCCATCTGGATATGACATGCAGAAGTAAATTAATATCCACCATATTGGAAGCCATGCCCAGGCCAAAAAAAACCAGCATGCCTGGGTTTATAACCTACTTCCACAGCCATTCTCCGTCACTGGAGGCAGCCGTGGTATAAATATCAACACTATACAGGAAGGACTGCAACTTTAATTGTTCAAACCTTATTTTAATGATGGTTCTTAAATGCTTTAACCTCCCTTATAGCGGACCGTCCACAAGAGGTACTGGGAAAGAAAGGTCATGGGGAAGTGGACCTGTTTAGAAAAGTTATTTGGAGCATGTATAGTCTGTGTTGTCTGGAAATCAGCAGTTCAGTTCACAGGTCAGCAGCAGCAGCTTCATCTGCTCGCAAACACTTCACAGACACACCAACAGTCCAGTTCTGTAGAGTCAGGTTGTCAACGATGGTGACACCACCTAGCAGAGACAGCCAGGCCTTAGCCTCGTATAAGTCAGCAGGAGACACCCAAAGGGATGCCAGGAGAATTTTGTTCTTAGTTGTGCCTCTTTCAGCAAAGGGAAGATCAGAGAAAACTCAAGACCACGAGCATTGCAAAGTGAGCTCTACAAGTAAGCCTAGCTCGGCCTCTGTCACTGTTCACTGAGTCCTATTTGTACCCTCCAAATGTCATGTGTTCTTTATGTGTTTTGGCTCAGCACATGAGTCTGTCTCGGCTAACATCACTCTAACAATCAACCTGACTTCTTGAAAACAGCAGGAAACTGCAGGACACCACCAGAAATTTTGTGGTATGTTTCTCTGTGGAGTCCCAACAAATGCAGGCCAACTGTGCATTGCAATGCAGACAAAAACTTGTGTGCTATTAGCAAAGAATCCTTCCTTCATCATGTGTTCTTTTGCAGAACATCTTCTTACCTGTGTCTGCTTCACCTAAATGTTCCTTCATGAGTTTCCCTCAGGGGGGAAAAAATCCAACAGACTTTCCAAAGAACTCTTGAGAAAACTCTATAACACAATCTCAAACGAAAATGCAAGGTTTCTCTCAAGATACCTCCTGAAGGAATTCCTACCTCATGCACTGAAGCTTGGGCATTCCCAGAAAACGTGGATTCTTTTGGCATCACCAGCAACAAGATTAGTGCTAAGATCAATTTTTTAAAAATTGTACCAATATTCTTTGGCTCCCAACTACGTTCCAATAATATTTATGATCTTCTTATTTTCTTGGCCATTTCCTCAAGACACTCAGCTGTCTGCTAGTGCTCTGAGGGCTTCCTGATATACTTTGTTTTGTTTTTTTAATTCTAAGAATCCCCACTCCCAGCATCTGGTTTTGAAAAGCCTTTGTCTATGAGTTTTTTCCTGTTCTAGTATGACACAAAAGACTAACCACTCTTGGTCCTAAATTGCTGTTCTAGAGTTATTTAGAAAGATGAATCCTTCCAGAGTGAAACCACACAGGATCATTGTTGTGGTTTGAATATGCTTGGCCCAGAGAGTGGCACTATTAGGAGGTGTGGTCTTGGTGGAACAACTGAGTCGTTGTTGCAGTAGGTTTTGAGACCTGACTCCTAGCTACCTCTAGTCCAGTCTATTTCTAGAAGCCTTCGGATGAAGGTCTATAACTCTCAGCTCCTCCTGCACCATGCCTGCCTGGATGCTGACATGCATCAACTTTGATAATAATAGACTGAACCTCTGAACCTGTAAGGCAGCCCCAATGAAATGTTGTTCTTCTAAGAGTTGCCTTGCACATGGTTGGTCTTCACAACATTGCAAACCCTAACAAAGACAGTCACATTCGATAGACCCTGGGTCTTGGTCTACAGATGTGGTTCAAGTACATGCATATCATCTGCCCCTCCAAAACCTGCTCCGGGAGGACTAGGAATCAGGCAACCAACCATTTAAAATGTGTTTGCCATGCTAGTGCTTGAAAGAGGCAGAAAAATAATGTATTCAAGACCAACCTGGCCTACACAGCAAGGTCGAGTATAGCAGGGACTACATAGTGAGACTCTATCTCAAAAGAAAATATAACAAAACAATTTAAAAATCCCAGTGCAGTGAAGAATACATTGTCCTTTAACACAGAGCCAGGGTCCTTATTCATGAAACTGGGGCAGATGTTAGCTCACAAATAGGTAAAAATTTGTTTTTCTTTCTTAAATTTTTATTCTTATTCCTTAATCTTTTTTTCACAGTCCAGTCGCCAGCCCCCTCCTGGTCCACCCTCTGGCCACTCCACATCCCACTCAATCTACCCACCTCCCCAGTCCATAGGCAACATAATAAGCTGTAAGCCACCCTGGACTACAGAATGGGACCTTGTCTCCAAAACATTAATTTAATTAATTTAAATTTAAAATAAAGTTTGTTTCAAATAACTCTTCTAAAGATTTCCTGGCTTCCTTCTCTATCTAGCTTTAAAATAAAGGTGACAATGTTATACTTTTTACTCATTTGGGTAATTTTTTTCAATGTTGATATATTCACACCATGTTAGCTTTGATCAGTAGCTACTGATATTCATCATTCTGTATCTTCACAGGAATTTAGGAAAGTATTGAGGTGTTCGTAGCAGATGACAGACCCGCCTCAAACCTTACATCTTCCTCTAGTGAGTTCTATAGCTTTAGGGTAACTCCAAGCTCCTGAAGACAGTACAGCTGGTCATGGCCACACACACTCCTAGAATCATAGCACATGGAAACCCATGAGGCAGAAGTTCCAACCTAGCCTTGATTACTTAGTCAAACCCTGTTGCAAAAAAACAAAAAAAAAATTATAATTATTCCTAATACTTTGAGGAAGTCCTAGAAATAAATATGGTGCACATAAAACACATAATACATAATAAGTGAGAAAACCAGCATGAGGCAAAGTTATTATATATTTGTGTATTTCATTTTTATATTACTAATGTATACTGTTCTCTATTTCTTCTGTTAACTTGTAACTTCACTGGAAATAAAAGCTCTGGAAAGAAGCTGTGCATAGTGGTGCATGTTTTTAATCTTTTAAACAGGTAGATCTCTGTTAGTTTGAGGCCAGTGTGTTCTACACAATGAGGAACATGTCCTCCAGGGCTATAATAGTGAGAACTTGTATGTTGGGGTTGGGGGGCTGAGTGAGAACAAGACAAGAACAAAGAAAGGACAATAAAAGAAGGAAAAAAGAAAGAAAAAGAAAAGAAATAACTTTAGTAAATTTATCTTGATACCCCTCAAACAGCATGAAAAGTCAATTTTTAAAATTAATTATTTATTTACTTTACATTCCAATCACTGCTTTCTTTCCCTCCTCTCTTCCTAGTTGCTCCCTCTCACCTCACCCTCCCCAAACCCACCCCTTCTCTTCTCCTCAGAAGAGGGGAGGCCTGCTATGGATATTAACCAGTCTTGGTATATCAAGTTGCAATAATATTAGGGCCATCTTCTTTTGAGGTTAGACAAGGCGGCCCAGTTAGTGAAAGGGGATCCAAAGGCAGGCAGTGTAGGCAGTCCCAGATGAAGACCCGGATGCACAACTGTACAGAAGGCCTGGGTCCACCCCATACATGCTCTCTGCTTAGCAGTTCAGTCTCTGTGAGCCTCTATGGGCAAAGGTTAGTTGATTCTGTCGGTTTTCTTCTGTCCTTGGGCCCGTTCATTCCTTCAATCTTTCTCCTGCTCCTCCACAGGATTCCCCAAGCTCCATTTGCTGTTCGACTGTGGGTCTCCACATTAGTTTCCATCAGATGCTGGGTGAAGCCTCTCTGATGACAGCTATGCTGGGCTCCTGCCTGCAAGTACAGCAGAATATCATTAATAGTGTCAGAGGTGGGCTCCCTCTCATGACATAGTCTCAAACTGGGCCAGTCATTGTTTAGCCTTCCTTCAATTCTGCTCCATCCTTACACCTGAACATCTTGTAGACAGGACAAATTGTGTGTCTAAAGTTTTGTAGGTCTATTGGTGACCCAATCTCTCCATTGAAAGTATTGTCTAGTTACAGGAGATAACCCAGTTCAGGCTTCATATGTCCATTGCTAACAGTCATAGATAGGGTCATCTTTATAAATTTCTGGGAGTTTCTGTTGTCCTAGGCTCCTAGCTCATCTTAGAGATACACATCCAATCTAGTTGTCTTTCCATTTGTCCTCCCCTCATCTCATCCCTTCTGTTCCAAGTCTTACCCCTCACCTACCTGTGTGGAGTTGGTTTGGTGCTGGGTATACAAATGCTAAATTGAAACCCTAAGTTCTGCTTGCCCTACTTGCCCAGAGAGGTGCAAATTCTCATGCACCCCAGTATTTGTTGTGTAAATCTTGCTTCACCCAATTTAAAGCTTTTGGCTAAATACTGGAAAGAATAGAGGTAGGCATGTACCTTTAGTTACAGGTAGGAACCATGAGAAGGAGAGGAGGAGGAGGAATGAAGAGAAGAAGAAAGAAAAAGAAAGACAGATAGGAGGTCTCCATTCAACTTGATGGACCAGGAGCATGTATATACCTGAGTGAAATGTCTCCTGAGGACAGACTTCTGAAGCAGAAACAATCTAGACCTGACTCAAACAGCAAGTACTTAGGAGTATTGCTGGGAATTAGCCAGTCTAGTTTTAGAAAAATAGAATAGGGCAATTCTCCCAGTAATTGTGCTAAAGCTGACTTTGAAAATTTCTAGGCCTCTGACTCAATAATTGGGGGCCTGGCTAGACCCTATTAATAACTAATAGAGTTATTAAATAATATGTTTAAATACCCTTACATTTGGCTCCGAAGCCCTGCTTAGCTCTGTTTCACCCAGTAATTCTGCCAAAACTGAATAAATAAATCTAGTTGGCCTCAGTCTTCATTATTGGGGGGCTTGCCATGTCATTTTAAGAACTAATAGAGTTAATAAATAACATTTGAAGCTATACCCACCCACACTTCTTTCTCCACCTCAATGTTTAATCTATTTCCCCTTCTCAGCACAATTCAAGTGTACCTCCTTTGGCCCACCCTTTTTCTTAGTTTTTTTTTTTTTCAGGGGGTTTGTTTTGTAATATGGTTGTCCTATATTTTATGGCTACTATCAACTTATACCTGAGTACATTTCATGTTTGTCTTTCTGGGTCTGGGTTACCTCACTTGGAACAATCTTTTCTAGTTCTATTTGCCTGCACAGAGTATTGAGGTCATGCATGGTAGTACAGACCTGTAATACCAGCACTCAGCAGGGAGAGGCAGGAGGATCAAGGCCAAGTTTGAGGCCAGCTTGGTTTACACAGAAAATCTCGGGCCACCGGGGAGCATGCAGAGAAACCCTCTCTTTAGTAAACACACATACTAAGCACTCAGTGCGTGGCAGAAATCTTGTATTTGTTGAGGATCTGCTAGGGCTGAAAAATGCAGAACAGAGGGAGAAAGCATCCAAACATATTTATGTTTAATAGGCACGCACAAGGATGGTTTTGGAGGTTAGAACTCAGGAAATAAATTTACTTATATAATCTGAACCAAAATGGAAAGCTGCTGCTATATCGGGTAAGTTGATGATTATTGTATTTAATACTTCTTTTTGTAGTATTTTATTTGTTTCATGGGTGTATATGTGTGCACTGTGGGCATTCAAGAGCCCATAGAAGTCAGAAGAAGGCATCATCAGATTCCCTAAAACTTGAGTTGCAAAAGGTTGTGATCCTTCACATAGGTGGTGGGAATGAAACCTCAACTCTGCAAGAACAGCTAGTGCTCTTAACTCTGAGGCATTTCCCCAGCCACAATATTTACTTCTTTTAAATTACCTTTTTTTTTTTTTTTTTTTGAGTTGGTGTAACTACAGCGAGGAAGTCACAGACAACTTTCTTAAGACATTTGTTTTTACTTATGTATATTTATCTGTGCCTGCTGGAGTGTAGGTGTGCCATCAGCTACAGAGGTCTGAAGACCTAGGATTCCCTTGTAAAAGCTGGAATTACTACAGTTGCTGAAGTAGGTGATGGGAACTGAACCAGTTTCTCTACAGGAGCAGTAAGAACTAAAGTTCTCAGCCATCTCTCCAGCCACCCCCCAACCATAGACCGTGTAAGGTTCTTTTTTGGTTGGTATATAACTGATTTGATTTATGTGATCTCTTACATTCTCATCTACTAATAAAGCCTATGTTACTGCCATTTTTCTTATATGAGCAAACTTCTCACACACTTGTATTCAGCTCCCTGTGCCTGGGAGTCAACTTTCTCCATGAGATAAGTCTCTAGTTCAAATATGCTTAGTGAACTTCTCACCAGACATTTGGCATCTAACACAGTATAAAAAGTCTCAGCATTGTAAATGTAGGAAGGGTGGGGGCATCCCAATGACCTCATACTTTCATGGAATGAATGGGTTTTCCCCAGATAACAGCTATTTTGAAATATACCAGCCAGAAGGGAAGGACAGATTTCAGAAATCAACAGTACCCACTCATTCAATCACAGGCCTCAGGGCCCTGAGAAAATCATCTTGCTAAACCATGACTTCAAATGCTCTGACATTATGCAAAATGCATTGCTATACCCCTGAGAGGTGTCTAGAAAGACAGAAACATAGTCATAATGTTAATTGTATTTGCAACCAGAAAAATCTGTGTAGAGATGTGTCAAAGGGTTTTTACTTCTCCCTCAACACCGCTGTGCACAAGAGACAGCGGCAGCCTCTGATATTGCCTGTACTTCCTCTTGATGGGGCCCTATTGACAATAGAATGTCCTTTCTGGGTTTATTTTTTTATTAGCTCAATCAACACAAAATGTAAGCAATGGTAGACACAAACCTCATTTTATGTGTGCAAGGGAGGGATCACAGCTGTCCGGGGAGTCACTGTATTTCTAATATCTCACGACCCCAATGAAATAAAGAGACAAATATTACAAGTGCAGGTTTCCGTCTTCTCCACCCCGCACAAAGTCATCGTAAAATTTTCTCACAGGCTGTTTGCAGACAAGAGAGATCAAGCAAGTGTTATCTGAATCAGACTGAAACAAACCTATTAGATTTTAAAGACCAAGTTAGAGACAGATCTCAGAGGTGGAGATAGAATATCCTGGGCCAGGCTTGATGGTATTCAGGAGGCCTTTGTAAAAGAATCATAAGTTATAGGCAGCATTGACCACAAAAAAAAAAAAAAAAAAACATTTCTAATTCTAGTAATTCTATTTAGGATATAATTAGTTAGTTACTATCAAGGAGCTTCCGGTGGTTACCAACTTCTGTTTGTTTTCCAGAACTTGGAAAATCAAAACTAGACTTTTCCATTAACAAAGAATGCACTCTAGTGAGACTCTATTATATTGGGAGAAATCTTGCATGTGATTAATTGTAATGTAGGCAGCATAGATAGAACGAGAGCCTTTAAATCATCTAAGTCCTTTCGTCTTGCTAGTGAAGGAAGTCACGGGTTACCTTTCAGGCCCTGGAAGGTAGGATCTAAGAAAATTGTTGTTGAGGTCAAAGATCTTGTAACTCTTTCTGTTCCTTTTCCCTTTTATTTCAGTTTCCCCAAAACAGCAAGACATTTCTTTTAATCCAAACTAGTTTCTTAGATTTAAATATTTCTGATCCCTTAGGACAGTTAGACATGGTGTTGTCATTATAATTCTCACCAGGCCTCTCTTTGAGGTTTTTTTCTGGACAAAGAATGTTAGGGTGATGTTTCTGCTCTGGCCTCTGATGGTACCAAGTTTCTGTGTCTTAGGACTTGTCACCATCCTGAATTGTTTTCCTCACTGGACTACAAGTCTCTTTATAAAATGAACTGTGGTTTAATTACCTTGAAACGACTAGAACCTGGTACCATCCTTGTAACAGGATGAACCCTTGTTAAATATCTGTAGAACCTGGGTGTATTTGGTAGTATAGTATGTACTTAGCATGCTTAAAGTCCTGTGCTTGGTCTCTTGCCCCACAGAAAGAAGACAAATAAAATTTTTATCCATTTTAGAAGCACATTCACAAAAACTAGAATAATACAGAGAAGATCAGTGTGGCCTCTCCGCAAGAATGACATACAAATTCATGAGCAGGCCTGTTTCTAAGTGAAATAAGGCAGGCTCAGAAAAACAAATAGCAGAGTCCAGTGAGATGACTCCGCAGGCAAAGTCACCTGACAATCCAATGTTTGATGCCTAGGACCTACATGCTGCAAACAGAGAACCAATTCCTTCGAGTTGTTTTCAGATCTCCACATGTGAGCTATAGAAGATGCATATGTACATGTGTACACAGACACACAAAACAAACAAATGCATAAATAAATGTGAGACAAACACTGCATGTTTTCTCTCATGTGCAGAACTTAAATTTAAAGTTAGATGTATGTGTGTGGGTGTGTGGGTGTTTATATAGGTGCTTTGTAGGTCATGCAACTAGAAAGAGAGGAAGACATCTAGTGTGTAGGACCAGTATAGAATGCATATAATAGGGGAACTGAAGTGGCGGCTAACTGCAAGTAGAGAGAGCCAGGTGCAAAGGGACATTGGACACAGGCTGGCAGAGGATGAGAACAAAGCGTAATTGTAGATGTAGAAAGATGGTATAATGAAGTTCACCCCTTTGTGCTTTACCTTGAAAAACAATGTAAAATGTGAACACTTTTCTCTCTAAAAGGCAAAACAAACAGATCAACAAAGACCAGGAAGTTATGTCAGGAGCAAATGAAAAGTACGAACAGGTAAAAGTGTTTGCCACTTGGACCTGATAACCTGAGTTCAAGTGGCATAAGCCATGATGAAAGGAGAGAAGTGAGTCCCTAAACTCATCCTCCAATATTTACACACACCTTCAGGTACACATCACCATCTCTAACATACACACACACACACACACACACACAGAGAGAGAGAGAGAGAGAGAGAGAGAGAGAGAGAGAAATAGAAGTAAGATAAAAAATAATCAAGCATGGTATCATGTATCTCAGAGCAGCCTTGAATTCTCTGCATAACTGAGGATGACCTTGAGCTTCTGAATCTCTTGCATTTACCTCCAGAATGCTGGGATTACAGGCATTGGCCACTGTGTCTAATATGTGTAGTGTAGAGACTGAGTCAAGAACTTTGTACATATTAGGTGAGAACACTACCAACTCAGCTATATACCTAGACAAAGGGGAAAAATAGTAACAATGTCATTACATCATTTCTTTTCTTTTCTTGCCCTCCCTCTAATCCATCCCATTTATCATCACTTGCTCTCTCTAAATTCATGATCTCTTCTTTTCCTTTAATTGTTGTTATTGGTGATGGTAGTGATGTGTGTGTGTGTGTGTGTGTGTGTGTGTGTGTGTGTGTGTGTGTGTGTGTGTGTGTGTGAGTGTGTGTGTGTGTGTGTGTGTGTGTGTGTGTGTTTGTGTGTGTGTGTTTCTAAATATATAGACATACCCTATTCTGTGTGTATAATGTTATTTGTACATATACAATTTCAAAGTTAACCACTTGGCATTGGATAACCAAATTGGCATCTCTTCCATGGAAAAGACTATTTCTCGAGCTCTCAGCACTACTTAGTAGTTTGTAATTCTTCATCTGAGTTGAGGCCTTACAAGAGAGATTTTCCTGTTTTATGTAAGAGGGCCTACTGTTGCCATTCTTGTATTCTACAATACAGTTCCTGCATCTAAGCCTCAGGGGCCCGCGTGGAAGAAGTATCAGAAACATTACAAGAGAAAACAGCTTGTTTCCCTTTCCACAGGCATCATTCACTCTATACTTGGCTTGCCTCCCCAACATGTGACTTTCAGAATCAAGCCATTCCTGGTCAAGAAACAAAATTGGCTCAATGAGAACTGGTAACCAAAATCAAGTTCCAATACAAGAGAAGATATAGGAGGAAATCAGAGCTGGGTGTGTGAGGGTTTAAACCCAGTGGCATGATTGTCCATGCTCAGTCATGATCATTTATCCTTACTACTAGATGACTGTTAATCCTGTATCATGCTCAACTATTCATCTTCCCAGATAGAGCTGACCATGTTTAACCTCTGGAGATTTGGTCTTGTTTAAATTGGGGATCTCATTTGTTTTCTTATCTGTTCCTCATGCGAAAATTGGTTGATTCAGTAATAAAATATATAGAACCTTTCCAGGAGGACAAAACAAAACGAAAGGAAAGAACTTCTATTTCTCGGAAAGTTAACCCACTAAACTGTTAGGGAGACTGAGCTTAACCTGTGCTAGGGTTGTATAAATATTGCCATTGGATGGACACTAGGTGAAGGTTATATGTAGAAAGCCTTTTTTTCTATTTTGGCCATTTCTGTGAATCTTAAATAATTTTGACAGAAAAAAATATTTTTAATATGTCTAAATAAAATAGCTTCATGTAACATTAATTTCCTATAAATTATTCAAAATATTGGCATAGTTTTAAAACTTAAAACCAGTCCTCCTGTTTTCTCTTAAAGAAGAGTGTGTCCCATTCTCTGATAGTCTCCTAGAAAAAAATAGATAGCAATTAATATACCCTTTCCTCTGGTTGCCCTCAAGATCATTTTTAGATTTTTTTCTGTTTTGTATAATCTACAAGTTCGATATGAGGCACATGTGTGTAATCCTGGTACTTAAGATCTAGAGGCCAAAGGATCCAGAGTTCTACACCAGCCTCAGAAATGTAGTAGTATACAGCCAGGATGGGCTATATGACACTCAATCTTAAAAATTGTGTGTGTGTGTGTGTGTGTGTGTGTGTGTGTGTGTGTGTGTGTGTGTGTGTGATAAAATAGTGCTTATTATCTGAGGAGAAGAACCAGGCATGAGAAACTTACATGTCAAAAGCAAACTACTCAGAGCAACATTAACTTCTGAACCTTTAATCTCAGCACTCAGGAGGTAGAGGCAAGTGTATCTCTTATGTGTTCTAGGCCAGCCAGGTTTATATAGCAAAGTCTGGGTCAACCAGAGCTACATAGTGAAACCCTGAAGAGAGATAAGGAATGGGGAAGAAGGGAAGGAAAGAGGTGAGGAGGGAGGAAGGGGAGAAAGAGAGAGCAAGAGAAATGGAGAGAGAGGTGAGAAAGAAGAGAAGAGAAAGTAATAAACTGAGTCCTACTCAGAGGTTCCTGCTTATCCTTTACTTAGGGGTGTACAAACAGTTTTGACTGGAATAATACCATCACTTTCTGAGTCTGGAAATAGAAAGTCAAATCTTATCCTCACAGGGATAGGGGGTAGAGTTCACTATCTCTCCACCTCTCCTCTCTCTCTCTCTCTCTCTCTCTCTCTCTCTCTCTCTCTCTCTCTCTCTCTCTCTCTCTCTCTCTCTCACACACACACACACACACACACACACACTCTCCCTCCCTCCCTCACATCCTGCTCAACATTTTTTGTAAGATGCATCAAGATTGTATGAAAAGAAACAAGGTGTAACCAAGCGGAAGCCCAGCCTGAAGATAGGGGCATGGGAACATGCTGTGACTTTGGATGTATAGGGAAAGAACACACACTTCCCCCTTCATGCAACATTTGACTGATCTTTACCTGGATGAGTCCTACAAGGTCTGTATGTTATTAACCTCATCTCAGATGATCTTTCTGGCTCCCCAACTCTTAGCACACACACAGAAAAACTACATTACAATTCCTCCTCCACACTCCGTTAGCAGCATGACTGTCCTCTCTTCCAGGATCTATGGCACATGAATCGTAGTCACTGGCTCACCTGATTGCTTTTCTCCTCTGGCTGTGACAGCCTTCCTTGAAGGTAGGGAGGATAGATTACATTCCCCAAGTACCCACAGAGAGCAGTGTGTGAAGTGAACAAAGTACAGGTAAGATTCAAGGGGCCAATGGCTTCTCAACCAAAAATTCCGGCTGTGCTCCTAAATTCTCCTGATGTTTCTTTTTTACTGAACTTTTTGGGCTGGTGCTACAACTTGCTGTGCAATGTGGTAGAATGGATGCTATGCACAAAGCCCTATGTTCAATTCTCACCACCCTATAAACTGGGCATGCTGTTACATGCTTTCAATCCCAACACTTGGGAGATGGGAGCAGGATAATCAGATGTGCAAGACATTCTTGCCTACATAGTGAGTTGGAGGTCAGCATGAGATACATCACAATCTATCTGTCTACCTGTCTGTATGTCTATCTGTCTGTTATCTATCTATCTATCTATCTATCTATCTATTGATCTATCTCTCACACACATACACACACAGGAACTCTTGCTACCAATATAAATACAAAGTATGCACTAAACAAATTAAGTATTTAGTTTAAAAATATAAGCATCATATTAACCTCAGGAGAATTTGAAAACTATATTTTCCAAGAGAACTTACCTGCAACCCATACACAGAAAGTTGTCAAACAATCCAATTTTTTATGATTATGAACTCTTTGTGTTGCTGGTTGCTGTGTGTGTGAGAGAGAGTGGGTCTTGTCAAATAGCTCTAGCTGGCCTAGAACTGGGGAGCATGGTTGACCTCAAATTCACAGTATTTTTCTTGCTTCAGCTTCCCTAGAATTTGCACAGTTATAGGGTGCTTTTTTGTTTTTTGTTTTTGTTTGGTTGTTTGTTTTGTTTTCTTTTAACTGTGGATGGTTTCAGCTTTGACAGCAGAGGAGATAACTTTTATTTTTTGGAATCTGTGATTTCCCAAACTGAGACAAACTTCCATCCCTGGGATGCTCTTTATCTGCCACTTTAAAGATAAAAGTTTCCTCTGTGATGTTCACCTACATAGAACAGATGCTTCAGTTAGCTTTACATAAACAAGCAATTCTCCCAAATCAAGACTTGCTCCTGCCAGTGCACTTAATTACTATGGCAGTTAATTAACAACTGTTTATGGAAGAGCAGGCCCAATGCCAAGGATTGAAGATACAACAGCAAAGAAATAGATGAGAAACCCCTGCCTTCACGAAGCTCACGTAATTCAGGGAGTATGATCACACTGATTGATGATAAACACCCAAGCATAATAGTGAAGTCGTAGCCAAGGTAATAGGAAAAGGGTTTCCTTTCTGGGGAAAATCACAGTTAGGTTTTTGCTTTATTGAGTGACTGGCTTGGAGCCAGGGAAAGCTCTAGTTGTAAGGAATATGGTTGGAAAGACTTTGTTGGAATTAGGCAAACTAAGTGCTAGTAACTCTGAACCCCAGGCCTATGGAACTAGACACTCTGAAATGGTGACCAGCTGCTGGATTTCACCTATACCCTACAACATAATTGTATTATTTGGCATGAAAAAAAATTTCTCCCTTCCACCATTTGTTTCTAAGGAGAAATTCATGTTAATATGTGTAATGAAACCAAAACAACTAGCTGAAGGGACAGTAGGGCACATTTATTTTTCTATGACAACTTGACAGAAGTAACTCATTAGTGGCCATGGCCATCAGAAGTAGGTGGGAAACACCTGTGAAAACTCACTGTGTAGCTCCATGATTGTGAACTCACACTACTACTTGTTTGTTACAACTTTCACTAATTCATGCTCCATCTGCACTGCTAATTACACAGTTCATACAAGTTTAGTTACATTTTTACTTAAGTTTGATATCACTGTGAATGGAAAAACTAAAATTGTTCTTATAAAACTATGAAGATCAATACCAAAAAAGAAATATCAAACAATACCTACATCCTGACTAGACATTATTGCATGGTGAGGACTCTGTTAGACAGTTATCTTTCTTTTTAAACAAAATCATGAATTGTCACAGAGTAAGATCCTGTACCAAGACAGGGGGAGAGTCAGCTGTAGGGGTGGGTGGGTGAAGGTGCTAGAGACAGTCTAGGGTTACAGGAAGCCTCCTCTGCAAACCATTAGAGGACTAGAAAATCCACTTTCTTCCCTCAGTGATTCCATGTTGCTTCTACATCTACACATAAGTTTACATAAGGAAAAAGCAACACTTTGGGCCATCACAGACTCATGACCTTAAGAATGTCTTCTGCTCTAAGGTGGCCCCATTCTCTGGAAGCACATGCTACATACCTGGGAAAGTGAGAAGGGAAACACACTTTGAGTGCACTGCTAAGTTACTTAGTTAAGGCATCCAGTCCTTCTAATTTTCTAAATCCTAGGGCAGGTTTCTACATCCCTCTTTTATAAATTGATTCTTCTTAGCTGCCCTTTCTGTGGCCTAGAAAATCTTTCTTTTTTCATTGAAAATAGATTTATCACTTATACATCCATGACCACAGTTTCTCCTCCCTCCACTCCTCTCAGACCCTTTTACCTTTCTTCTCCCACAGATTTGCCCTCCCTGTTTCTTTTTCAGAAGTGACCAGGCCTCCAAGAGACAACAGCCAAACAATACAAAACCAGGTAGAATAAATCAAAGCCAGAGCCCCCATATCAAGGATGAACAAGCTGCCCCAGTAAGAAAGAGTCCCAAGAATAGACAAAAGAGTCAGAGAACACCCTCTCTTACCAAGCCAAATCACCAAGGTAACAGCCATGGCATATATGCAGAGGACCTGGTGACTTGCATGCAGGCATGGTGTTTGTTGGTTTAGTCTTTATGAGCCCATATAAGAACTGCCTAGTTGATTTGGTGGCTCCTATTTTCCTGATGTTCTACAAGACTTCTGACTTCTACAATATTTATATTCTTCTGAGTGGTTCCATGATCTCCAAGGGAAAGGGTTTGATGGAGCTCTCCAATTTAGATTCTTGCCATACAATGTCTAGTTGGGGGTTCTTGGTACTGCTGGATGAAACCTCTCTCATGATGACTGGACAAGGAACTTATCTGAATATAGCAGAATGTCACTAGACAACTATATCAAAGAGAAGAGAACAGAGAAGGGAAGAGAAAACAGTTTTTCCAGGTTATCCTAAACAAATGAAGAAAAGTCTTTCAGCTCATACAGCATCTGAAATGAAGACATTTAGGAATAGCTATTATAGGCTGGAGAGAGAGCTGACTTCATAGTGATGGGTGTACAC
This sequence comes from Micromys minutus, assembly GCF_963924665.1. Taxonomy (NCBI): domain Eukaryota; kingdom Metazoa; phylum Chordata; class Mammalia; order Rodentia; family Muridae; genus Micromys; species Micromys minutus. The sequence goes on from NC_137971.1 coordinate 41,464,487, forward strand.
TGTTCTTGCAGAGGATCTGAGTTCTTTTCTCAGCACCCACATTAAGCAGCTCATAACTAACTGTAACCCCAGCTCCAGTGATACCTTACAACATGGGCGTCTTGGAGCACCTTGTATTTATATCTCCCAACACACAAAAATATACACATTAAAAGAAAGAAAATACCCAGTGTAGAAGCAAATGCTGAGTCTTTCTGGGATGCTACAGTCTTTATGCAGATGTTTGAAATGCTTATAAATATGGTATATTAGCACCTTATATCAGGCTAGACCCTGCCATTATTACTTAATGTCATTAAGACCTACCTCCAGCCCTGTGTCTACACCAGATTCATGAAGTAATATCACAGGCCAAGACATCTCCTAGACTTACACATTTTTAGAAATGAAGAAATCACTGAAGAAGAGGCACTGAGTTCTTGATGAAGCTGGAAAGGAAAACTGGAGTCATCTTTGCGGTGTTCAGAGGCTCCCTGTTTTTGTGAAAGGCTTGCTCTCAGTTTTTCTCAGTAGTATCCTTTTTAGCTTTCTTCTGGCAAAAAATTAGTCATAATTTAATATAAGTAAAAAATAATGATCCTTTTAATCCTTCTTAATTGTTTATGAAAGACCATTTAGTTCCGGATGTTAAAATGTTATTGTTTGCCTTAATCTGTGATTAAAACTATGCAAAGCATTTCTATGATTTCAGAAAGAGAACTCCCTCTTGTGGAAACAGCTGTTTCTGCAGCCAGTTCCCAAGCAATTGAACTCCTGAACATGTAAAAAAGTATTTTTATAGGCAAGTGACTAAAATCTAGAGAGAGGACACATGGACTTAGCTATGTTTGCGCTTGGCAAGGTCCTGAGTCAGACCAGGTACCCAGGTCTCCTGTTTCTAACTGAGATATTTCATTCCACAAGTTAGAAGGCTGGGAAATGGTCTCACTTGTATGATTCTTTTGCTCTTAAACACCCCCACTTTCTACTGCCATTCTCTGGGAAATGTCCTTCATGTGAAAGCATTTGGGTGTGTTTTCTCTGTGATATTAACTGTCTCCCCGAGAGCACTCCCTTATATCCTGCAGCAGTTCTAATGTAAGACAAGGACTTTCTTCATCTTTCTGAAAACAACTACTATGTTTCATCCCTGGGATACTGCCTACTGTATACTTCTCTTCCATTTGACTGATTGTGACAAAAAGTAAGTCCTTAAGAAGAGCAAAGCTACATTCAGATGTATACATTACAGTCTGATTTCTCAGGAAGGTAAAATTTTAATTGGTACAAAAGTCTTAAAATGCCCCTTGTGCCTGATACTCAAAATGTGTTTGTGGTTCAGAATCATCACCATCACTTGGAAGACCTCTAAAATATATTAACATCTGAAGAAATGTACCCCTTGCCCAGAGGGTAGTAGAGTACTTGCCCAGAATGAGCAGGACCTTGGGTTCAATCCCACCTACTACTCACCCCCAATAAAAATATACACTCTGATTTTAGAGGTCTAGATTGGACTGTTTCTCACAAGCTCTCATCTGGTGTTGATGCTGCTGGGTCATGAATTTCTCTTAGACTAGCAAGAGTATAGGGCAAACTACATTTCCCATGCAAAAACCAGTAAGGTGACACTTGTCTGTAATCGCAGAGCTTGGGAAGCAGAGGCAGAAAAATCGGGAGTTCAAGGCCATCTTCAGCTGTATACTAAACCCTGGGGTGTTAGAAATGTAACCTAGCCAAATTGTAATATAACAGCCCTAATTGTTGGTTCTATGAATGACTACAACATGAACATTAGTCATTTGCCAGGGGCTAAGGAGTTGGCTTGTCTGTTCAGAGCTCTCGGTGCTCTCCCAGAGGACCTGGATTCTTTTCACAGGACTTCCATTGGGTGGCTCACAACTGCCTGAAATTTTGCTTCTAAGGTTCCATCCCTCTGACTTCTGTAGGCATTCATTCACATATACAAACAAACATTAACACATACACACATCTGGATAAACATAATAAAAATAAATATTTTCTCCCCCCAAAAGTTTTTCATCAAAGCAAAGCCACTGATAAGCTCTTGGATTTTATAAAGTCAAAAAAGTCACCACCAATCTCCCAACCTATTCAAGTTGTACTTAGCTCTGTGTAGATTTTCATCAGAAGTTAAATAAAGTCAAATGCATTAATCCTTGGATCCAGAAATATACTCTTCATGTGTTTATCATACAACTGCCCACATATAAACAAGATGTTTCTCCTTAGAATGAGGTCAAAGCCCTACCAACTTACACACCCAGCTCCTATTATTTACTATAGATATAAACCCATAGCTTGCCATTATATGAAATGGCAATAGTGCCCTCCCTCTACCAGACCATACCTGTACTGGTATGAGTCAAAGGAAATGCAGGAAGTGACAAGGTCTCCTAGAACAAACAGCACCATGGAACATTACAAGGTGACCATTATGGAAAAATAAATGTTGAACATTGAAATTAAGAACCAAGTACCATTTCTACTGCCATCTCAAAAAAAGCAGTGCTTGTAATTAATCTCAACTGATTTAACTAACTTGTATATAAATAAATGTGTGTCATGCTTAAAATGGTTCACAAGTACTATCTAATTATGAACTGTTGCCTAAGTCTTATATCTTTGATGACTAAAATAAATGAGTTGGCATTAGAAACAATATTTTTTTAGTATTCTGCATTAATTCTTTGGGGGTTCACATGATGTACATTGATCCATTCACCAACATTTCCTCCATAACTCCCACACTTGTTTTCTCCTTCCCTTCCTCTTCTTCTTCCCCTTCCCCTTCTCCCTCCTCTTTCTGATTTTTACAAGAGAATATAATGGCAGACGTCCTAGTCCTCTGCTTCTTAGAATCTTTCTCCTCACTCTTTATTGATGTTCCCTGAGGCTTAGGTATAGAGGTTGTGTTGTAAATATATTCATTAGAGAAATACAGTTCACAGACAGGGTTAGAGTTATCAGCATTGACCAACTATGGTTTTTTGAAATGATCTCCATTTACTGCAAAAGAAGAAAAAGAAGAAGAAAACAAGAAGAATGAGGAGAAGGAGGAGAAGTTGTTTCTTTGATGAAGAGAGAAACCATACTAATGTGTGTGAGCTAATATAAATACATAGGATGCAGTTAGAAATTGTACAGGGCTTAGAAAATAGCAGTAGTAGATTCTCTCTCAGTTCTCATCTCACTAGCCATGGCTGAGGTTATTATTATATGAGACATGCAGTCCTTCATATTAAGTAGGCCTTACATTCAATTAAGTAGTTGTTGATTACACCCAGGCTATAAATGTCAATATTGTGCCTTTCAGAATATCTTGATATTCTGGTCATTGCTAAATTTTGTAGGCATTAAAACTGGGCAGGACCATTGATTGCCTTTCTCCCTTGGCAGCTTGCATAACTCTTTACAACACTATTATAGCCAGTGAACTCGGAAATATTTCTACCAAGTTCTTACTCTATGATTGAATTGATTGTAAGCACAGTCAAAGTAAAGACATCTGGGCCTAACCAAAGAGATATTCTTAATACAAAGGGCACTGATGTCTTCTAACCTGTGAAGTGCCTCCAGTTTATACTTGGTTGGCATGGGGCAAGACTACAGTGAACTATGGTTTCCGTAGCCCTGGCTCCAAAGGGATTAATTAGAGATGGCAAGGGCTGTGAGGCAGGGAAGTAGCCAACATATAAACATGTGCACCCCATGCTCCTCACTGCACTCATACCCTTGGACTTTGCTGATGAGTTTCACTGGCTAAATTCTAAACCTTTAAAGCTTATAGTTTGTTTCTTTTTCTTTCTGAAGTCCATAGTTTGTTTGTTTTGTTTTGTTTTTCTTATTTTTGATTGTAGGTCTGTTTCAGGTCCCAGTACAGATGCTTTTATTCTGCTAGGTTTTGTGATCTTAAGAGTGTTAGCTGAAATATAGAGCAGTGGGCACAGAGCAAACACTTAGTGACTTGCATTCAAACTGTCCCCAGGATGCAGCCACGATAGGGGATGGGGTTTACTACTTTGAAAGTGTGTGTGGTGATTATACACACACACACACACACACACACACACACACACACACACACACACACACACACATACACACACACACACACACACACATACACACACACACACACACACACACACACACACTTTTACCAGGTATTCTGAGAAATTTCAATGCACCTAAATAGAAAACATTACTCCTCACTTCTTATCATTATGATACATTTAAATTACATTCCACGTGCTACATAACCTCAACAGTGATCAATATGTGGCAAACAGATCTTCTCACTGATAACCTCATTTTTCTCTACCACCCCTCAAATCTTCCTTCTTTTGAAGTAAATCCCACATGCATCTTTTCGTCCATAAGTACGTCAGAAGAGGTTTACTTTTAGTGTCTGTCAGAGTTACTAATTTATTAGCACATCTGCAAAGTGATAGGGACTTTATGTCACAAAAGGAAGACTGAAGAATTATTCACTTTATGGTCAGCTTTAGACCCCTCGCACACTTGTTGCTCGGGGAAGAAAATAAAATTACATTATGTTCTTTGTCTTGAGAAGTTCTAACTCCATGTGTGTTTGTGCATGTGTGCACTCCCTAAAGGCAAAAAACAAAAGCATGTTAGTATTGTGTGTATGCAGGTCTGACAAGCATGTGGATATGGATACTCACGTATCACCCAGGAAAGATCATGTTAAGGATGTACACTGTAACATGTAGGATTTTTTTTGTGGGCTCTTTTCAGGCTTCTGTGACAAGTGCTTTTAACTGTGGGCCCACCTCACTGGCACTTGAAAAGTGTGGGGGTTTTTTTGTTTGTTTGTTTTTATTTATTTTTTCTAGCACAGGTATCTTGAGCTGATTTGAAGATCTATTACCAAATTCTTCTGAAACTGAAGAAAGTTCCAAGTAGTAGCAAGAACTATGAAATTCCTATTTTATATTACCTAGTAATGTCCATATACTCCTCCACAGAAATCACCCAGGCTGCTTTCCCAAGGGAGACATTTAGCACTAGGTTGATGTGTAGCTATAGTCAGAAGGAAGGGGCAACTGGTTTGCTCATCGGTAATTTTGTTGGTAGCCTGCTCCAGCACTTGTGCCTTAAATCCAAAGCTCGCCTCTGGAAATTCTCAGAAGTAAACAGATGGGAGGGGACATATGTACCTGTACATGAGTTAGGAGGTATAGCTTCAAAAGATATCTCAATGCCACTGTCCCCACATAACCGTGAGTAGCTGCAGCAGAACATGAAAGAGAAAGAAACTGTTAGCACACCAACAGAACAAATTAAATTACAGATTTTTCCTAACATATGCTCTAGGAACCCTTTAAAAAACTTGGAAGAGAAAACCGAAATATCATTTCGCATACAGGACCATGCTTGGGAATATTATGTGTGTTTAATACTTCATAGTCGATATATTAATAAAAATACAGTTTATTAGTTTTCGTGTGAAGCTACTATCTGACATAACATATTAAAATTCTTGTCTGAGTCAGTTTATTTTATGCTACCCACAAACTTGTGAAGTGAAAAATCTAGATTTATTCTCCTTTTACAGAGAGAGGTGCAGGGGGAAAACATTTGAAGAATTTAGCTGAGGTCACACAGACAGCACCACATAGCTCTGAAAGTTTAATCTGAACAGTGTTATTCAGAGTCTAAAGGGCTGCGCATTCCCAACAGTATAGACACTTTGGCACCAATAGGATTTCTTGCAGAATCACATTCTCTCAGCAACCCCACACAGATAGCTGGGTCTAGTGGCTCTACCCTTTAATCTCAGCCCTCGGAGGTGGGGGCAGGAAAACCACCACCATAGCTAGCTATATAGCAATTTTGAGGTCAACTAGACTATATATATATAAAACACTGTCTTAAAAGAGAAAAAAAAAAAGAAAGAAAAACAAAGCAATATGAGGAACATTTAGAAAAATCTCAAGTTATTTTAGGACATTGTGAGGTTCAGTCTGAGTGAAATTCTTTAACTCTCATCTCTTAGGAGCAGAGCCATACAGGTGTCTGAGGGCCTCATCCATCACTTCCTCCCCAAATTACTGAGAGAGGAATGGTTTTATATGCATCTCTCTCTAGTCCCCTTTCCCACTCCCTCTCTGCCTCCCTCCCTCCCTCCCTCCCTCCCTCCCTCCCTCCCCCATCTCTTCCTCTCCATCCCTCCCTCCCCCCTCCCTCCCCCTCCCTCCCTCCCTCCCTCCCTCCCTCTCTCCCTGTGTGTGTGTGTGTGTGTGTGTGTGTGTGTGTGTGTGTGTGTTACTATTACATCAATACAATACTCTTTTGTGGCTGTGAAATAAATGGAGAGCTCACATTCACTCATTCCAAATAGATAAGCAAAAATAACTACCATATTAAAACAAAATAAACAATGTGTTTGTTTTACTTATAGATGTATACTTATGCATATGTGTATGTCTCTATATATGTATGCATATACACAAATATGTAATTAGCTGATAAGAGAAAAAAAGGAGTGAATATAGCAAAATAAGGATTAGGGGTTGGAACTTTTAAGGAGGTTATAACGTGCACCATATTATTGCTGTAGATAATAAGTTATGCTCTGACTTAGGAGGGAAAATGCTTTATTCTTATGTACACCCATCTCTACCTTTAAAGCAATTAAAATTTGAAATAAAGTATGCGTCATAAGCTTTAAAAAATCATGACTTCTCTATAAACTGTGCTGTGTTCCAATGTCATTGCTATTCCATTTTATTTTTATCTTGGAAGATTGGAAGAAATTTCTATATTTAAATTCTATGATAAGCATTTCTAGCCTTGTCTGTCTTTTGACCATTTATAAATACTTTTAACAGTGAATAATATGCTCTCAAGCCCATAGCCTGTCTTTAAGTCCCAGAAGGTCTCAGCTTCATTGATATTTATCTAACACATTTAAACAAATGACTATTTAGTCCATAGTTGCAGGAGGATACATTAAGATAAGAAAAAAGGATTGAAGATTGCAAAACTGCCTATGCTAAATTATGTGCTGCAGAGCAGACTCACTCAGATTTCTTCAATTTTGCATAGATTCATACTTTCTTCATGCATAGTAGAGCCTCCACACTGTCTTTTCTTTAAATAATGCAGTGAAGAAATTAAATAATTAAAGTTGCTGGCAACGAGTATTAAAGACTTACAGCAGGAAAAGGGGGAAAGCAAAAGGAAAGAAATGAATCCCTTTTGGGGAAAGGAATGTGAACCCTTTAAGTGCTTCTCACTTTGAGGGGAAACCCTCAGGCATTAGAGCTGAAGGCCTTGGGGAAAGGAACTCCTTTCTGGGAAAGAGATTTGGGATCTTTGCTGCTGAATTTTCAGCTTTAATAAGGCTCCTGGGATTAGTAATTAGATTATAGTGTTTTAATTTAAAAAGCAGTTTTCAAGACAGTGTCACTGGGTAGTTCAATTTGGCCTTGAACTCACTGTGATCCTCCTGCCTCAGCTTCTCTAGAGCTGGTATTGTAAGTGCATGTCACCAGACTTGGCTCAAGAAAAGTTTAATTACTTTATTTATTTCAGTATTTCTTTGGAGACAAGGTCTTAGTGTTCTATCCAGACCAGACTAGAATGCTCCCTCTAATCCATGTTGTTCTTAAGCATGTTGAGGCACACTGCCTTACCTTCAGCAGTGCTGGGATTATTGGTGTGAGACACCACAATTTAACTTTGTAACCCCATTGCTGTGTACGCTTGAATTTAAGGGAACTTGGTCCTGGTCTCTGGCTATTACAGGGGTCCCCACCTGTACTTTAGAGACTGTATTGGAAGCTGAGTGTCAGACAAAAGTCCTTACCTTACCTGGAAGATTCCATGCATCCTGTTTTCCACCCCAAACCTAGATTGCTTAAGACTAGGAGATAATTTAAAGAGATTTTAGATGTGTGAGAGAGCAAAGCATTCCTTAGCTGCCTTTCCACGTTGCCCTAATCTAATTAAGAGCCCAGACCTCACACTCAGAGTTAACTGTTAAAGCTTAAGGAGAGTCACAAATTCTTACAGAATCTGACTGGTTAGAGATAGATTACTTCTCAGCCTGGATAATGTTGGTTAAAGGTCTAAATACACACACATGCGCAAGCAAGCAAGCGCACACACACACTCATACACACAAACACATACATACAAACACACATACACACACACACACAACAAACAAACAAACAAACAAACAAAGCAAAACCTTCCAAAAATCTTCAGAGCTGTAATGAAGGTCACTGAAAAGTATATCAACTCTTTGAATCCTGCAGTGATTTGGCTCAAGCCCAATGCTAAGAGTCTGGTCTCTGAAATGTATTTCAAGTTCTATGCCCTGCATGAAATTCCTCAAAAGTTCCTGCAGCATTTGCTTTTATGAGCTTTTTGGATGACCCCTCTCTTGAGATTAGTACTTCCCACTGACAATTTGAGAACCTAGTACTACCAATTTAAGAATCTAATGTAAATGGCGTAAACCTTTCGAAAGTGTGAACTCTTCCGTTATTCATTGAGCTGGCATTGTCTGACTGACAAACTGGGAGATGGGTAACTGGATAGACAGACAAACAAATGAAGAAATGGGTGGATGGGTAAAGAGGTGGATGAATGGTAGTCAGTGGAAAGAATGAGACAGGCAGAAAGCCAAATTCTGAATCAGTGGAGATGATTCAATTCACCTCATACACTGAACTCCTTCACTTGTTAAAGTTCTCTAGTCCCCTTCTGATGTGTCTAATTTTGAGACCCAAAAGCTGTGAATTTATTCTGAGGAAAATGTCTAACACGTGTGGTCTTTATTCCCGATACTCTCTGCAGTATTTTTACAAGAATGAAAAATTATAAACAATTTAAATGCCTAACAGGAGAGCTTAGTAAATTATTATACATCAACCCAATGGAGTACGGTCATTAAAATGATAATTACAAAGACTGCAGAGACATATTTATATTATATATTATGTTAGAAATACTAGATATAAATTATATGTGTGCCGAATTTACAAGGTTATAAAGATATGTTTTGTTCAGCCTGCTTCTAGAAAGGACGATCTTAACATGACAGGCACTGTGTTTTAGCAGGGACATTGTCAATTTCTCTTTTCAAGCTATTCTAAATACACTTCTATTATTTCATTCCAATGAAAGTGATGGTTGTTGGGAGGTTAGTCTGGGGCTGATATGTATTCAAATGCCAAATTCTGTACCCCTAGTGCTGGCTACACATAAACTAGCAGATTCCCACGTACACCAGCTTTTGTTGTACAAACCTCATTCCCTCATTTAAAACTATTGGTTAAGTAAACGTGGCTACAGCCAATTCCTGAAGAAAATAGAGGGTAGGCAGGTTTTCTGTTATCTGACTGGGTGTCACTGGTAGAGACTAAAAGAAGAAAAAATGAGAAAAGAGAGAGGGAGAGAGAAGGAGTGCAGAAGAAGACAAAGAAGAGAGATGAGGAGGTCTCCATAATGGACCAGAAACATGTGCCCAAGTGAAATGTACCCAGATCCAAATGTTGGCCCCAGACAGACTGCAGGAGCAGAAATAACCGGGGACAAGAAGTATTTGGACACACATTTGCAGAAGTAGCCAGTCTAGCCATTAGAAATTTAGACTAGAGACAATTTACTTAGTAACTGGGCTAAAGCAAAATAGATATAGCATAGTCTGAGTGTCATCCATTTGAAAGCTAGAAGGAGATAGGAACACCTTATTAACTTACAGAGGGTGGTGAAAGGCAGAGTGTGGTGGGTAGTAACTGTACAAAGAAGACTTTGAAAATATTTTAGGATAATGTGAGGTAAAAATTTAAAGTTTCCAAAAAGGAAAAGAGATGACATTAAACATACCTCATAGCAAACATTTACTACTACTGCTACTATTTATTATTATTATTATTATTATTATTATTATTATTATTATTATTATTATTATTATTGGTGGTGGTTGGATCTTCTATACTCTGCTGGCCTCAGACTCTCCAATATAGGATGACTTTGACCTTCTGATTCTTCTACTTTGACTTCATGAATCCTTGGATTCCTGGCAGCTCCTTGAATCTTTTTTCTGTCATGATCAAAGTTCTGCCCATAGCCAGGTAAATCGGGTACGTGCAAATATGTTTGTGGTGTGGAGAAGTAAGTGGTTAAAATGTGTTTCTATAAGGAAACAGCTCTGATAAGAGAAGCCACTTATGGAATAAATATGAACATGGAATCTACTGAGGGCCCTTTTATAAGAGCAACCATCATAATGAATTCCAGCAGACTTCTTCATTGTTTCTCTTAAACATGGTTTCATCATGAGAAGCATTTCATAATCCAACTCATCAGCCCAGTTGCAGGATCCCATCTCATTTTCAGCCTAGAAACTTCTGGGCAGTGCTGATTTGGATATTCGTCTGGGGGAGGGGGAAGAGCTGAGAATTTACTGGAGTAGGAGGTGGAGAGATATGAGAGTAAGAGGTGAGAAGAGACTGCCTTCTGGTGACAGACATGGGGAGAGGCAGCGAGCACATTCCCGAGATACGTCTTCCCAACTGATAGCAGGAGACTGCCACAGAATAGTTGCGAATACAGCAATGGGATAGAAGTACTTTGTTTGGGGAAGAGGGAGCTCATCTTAGCAGAATTGTCATCTCAGACTGGAGTCTGGGAATGACTGCACAGACAGGACACAAACAACACTAGTTCCGGTCCACCCCACATCACTCCCTTGCTATATATAGCTGGACAAATAGTCCCACTAGTCCCTTTCCACTGCTGTAGAGAAACTGGCAGCTTTGAGAGCATTACGGTAATGACCATGTCTCTGTTAATTTGATGTGTCACTGTGAGGAGCAAATGTGACAGCAGCTGGAAAGGACTTTTAAAAGTTTACTCGAAAGCTGTCAGAGTGTTCTGTGGGTATTAACCATCAAAGCCACACGGTCATTCTTTATCCAGTCCGGGTGACTGGCTTTCATCCTTAACACACAGGTTGGTCAACTTCCCCTTTTCTTTGATCTAAATGTTTCTGGGGAATTTTGCTTTGAATTTGGATGTAGGGAAGAGCCTGTTCCTGCTTGAACACTATTTGGCAGAGAGTTTATCATTAAGCACACAGAGAACGAATAACAGGAAAAACTGTAGCCTAGAAAGCCCAGTGGACGCAAAGGGGCTACCAGATAATAGAATATTGATTAGATAATTTGCCTTGGTGCCATTCGTCTCCACATAGACCCGAACCACTTCTGAAAGTTACATCTCTCAAAAAGCGAGAATCAATCTGCTAAACCCACAGCTCCCCCAAAACACTATTGGGCAGAAAAAATGTTTTCTCAAGTGTGCAGGGTATTAATTGCAACATCAATTCCATACAGATTCGACTTTTTTTATGCAACCAACACCATGGCCTTGGTTATTTTGCAGACCTTTGGGTGGCCGCCTATGCACTTGCAGGCTTAACTTTCCTCTTCCATCTGACATCCCCACTCTGCTCCTTTGACTCCAGAAGTCTAAACTTCAGCGATCCCTTAAGATTTTTTCCCCTCTAATATTGCTTGCCCCAGTCTTACAGAATGTCAGTGTTTTGCATTGCTGACATTTTGCACAAAATTCTTTTCATTTTTCATATTGTTGCCAAAATGTCAACATGCAAATATTTCGTGGACCTGCAAACTTGGGTCTGAGTGGACGTGAATAGGAGAACGAGAGCAGAATGAGAAGCAATAACTGGTGGTAAATATATTGCCCGTTTTTTCACCATGGCTTCCACCCTTGCTCACCTCACAGCCTTTTGTCCCTTTCTGAAACTTAAAACAATGCTCTCACTTTTAAATGAACAAAGAGTAATTCTAAGGAGAGAAGTTTTCCTCACCCAAAGCCAAACTGTGTTAAACTGTGATCAGGAAGCTACTTTACTGACAGAAGACAAGATTCAGCATTTACAGAGGTGATTTACATTCTAGCCTTCCTTAACATACCTAAGAGACAGGCTAATGTGCTCTGAGCTTGGAGCACAATTAAAGAAAGCCTGCCTTTGTCTCCAATCATTCACTTGACTCTTGGCTCATAAATTCCTAGAGAAGTCACGGGACTTGAAGGGTAGCACTTGGCAGGTTCCAAATGAGAATCCGATTTCCTCCCTGCCTTTATTGTAGTGTCTATTTTGAGGTTAATAATAAGGATTTTGTAAATAGCAATGAAGATTTAGAAAAAAAAATATCTGAGCTTTCAGCTGAATGTATTCCTCTGGTTTTTAGGAAAAACAACTCTATTGGCAAGTTATTCTCAAATGTAAGACAACTGTTCGAAAACAGAACTTTGCTGTTTGGTGTGTGGTCACGACCAGAAGTCTCAGCTGAAGGCCTCGTCCAAGAAACAGCTACTGAGAAGTTTGGCTCCTGAGGATAAAGGGTTTTGTTGTGAATCTAAGGGCAGTGGAAATAAAGGTGTCTAACTTCTGTTTCTGTATCACTGAAAGTCTGTATCGAGGGCATGGTAAATGAACAAACAAACAAGCATAACAGCAGCCCTGGGCGGGTGTTAGGACTAACTACAATCTGACTGTGACGAAGTCAGAAGGCAGTTCTGTCACGCATGATGACAGTACCCTACACACACAGTTTTGAAAGTGATGGAACACTAGAGTCACATGCCTAGGACAAGACTTTGCTCATAAGGAAATGATTGTCACCAATGACATGGCAGCCACTACAGCACCATGTCACAGTACATTTATTGCTCCCATCTTGGATGCTGCTGAGAGAAGGAGGCACCATATTTCATTTTAATTATGTGCAGTTATGAGCACAGATAACTCTCTGATTTAATAATACGTATCTAGGTTACCTGCTTCTGTACTTACTATACTTTTTATTGGTATTTTAGATTATTTCTTCTACTTGTTTAAAAAAATCTAGTGAAAAACACTATGTCTGGGCTGGGGAGATGGATCAGCAGTTAAGAACACTGAAATGCTCTTCCAGTGATCCTGAGTTCAAGTCCCAGCAACCACATGGTGGCTCACAACCATCTGTAATAGGATCTGATGCCCTCTTCTGGTGTCTGAAGACAGCCACAGGGTACTCATATATGCTGTGGTTTGAATGAATATTGTCTACACTGGCTCATGTGTTTGAATAGTTGATATTGAGTTGGGCTTGCAGTTTTGGTACCTTTAGGAGGTAGAGCCTCACTGGAGGAAGTAAGTCATTAGGGGGAGGCCTTTGAAGTTTATAGCTGAGCCCTGCCCATTTATGCTCTGCTATTTTCTCAGTTAAGATGTGAGGAACTGAGAATTTTTAGCTGCACATTTCTGTAACTCTGGAATCCCTAGGCATAAAAACCTTCCCTCCAGGATACACTGCGTTCTTTCAAACTGTGAAACAATACAAAGCATTTCTTCTCAAAGTTGCTTCTTGTCACATAGTATTTGATTAACAAGCAACATGAAAAGAAATAAGTATGCCTTCCCTCTATTGTCAAGAGGACACAGCAAATTATCAACTTGTAGTGTGTACAGTGTATAGTTACAGTGTAGTATCTGTTCACTCTTCACAAATGCCTAAAGCTGCAAGTGTGTTAAGGGACACACACATCCCTTATATGTTATATAATTTTTTATTATATATACTGTATATTATTATTATTTTGTAAATAATATATATATATATTATTTACAAAATATGTTTTTCTAGACTATCATGTTTCATAGTACCATGCAAAAATCATATTGGGTGTGTATCATTTCAGAATGCCTCATTTGGTACCAAAGAAGATAGAGTTAATCCCACATAAAATGTTTTAGTTCCTAAGGCACTTTTAACTTTGTCTTCCCCACGAGATTATGCTGTTGAGTCAGCTGTTATCTGATTTTTTGGGAGAATCTAAATAATAAAAAAGACGATGACATACTTGAGGGGACAGACTCCAGAGCCACTACAGAAGGAGTAAATCCTTAATCCCAGAATTTGAAACATTGAGGTCAAACTGCTGTGAGTTCTAGAACAGCCTGGCTATAGAGTGAAGCAGTGTTAAGGAGGGGAAGGGAATTGGTGGGGGCTGCTGACATGGGATGTGGACTTAGTCTTTCTGATGGGCAGAGGCCCAAGATCTAAGCTGTTCTTTTCATTTTCTGCTTTCTTCCCCTGCCTGCTTTTCCCATCAATTAGATACTCAAATAAGATGGAAAGACAGTAATTATTTTCATCACATCCACTATGAAGTGGGCATGGCTTTGGGGGAAGATAGTAGAAATTTAGAAGCTAGAAACTAGCTAGAAAGAGACAGAAAGTTGTCTCCCTTCCTGTCTGAAAGAAAAAACTCACTAAAGCCTTCATGCTTCTGTGAAGCTGGGTTGGCAGCTGTGTTGGTTAATGCATCAAAAATGACCTCAGAGGCACTAACATGTTGGTGTCATATGAAGGAATGAGCATGACTTCCACTTGGATTAATGAACCCAAATATGAGTCACCAACTTCTCTTCTTGTGTCTTCTGTCTGTAGTTGGGGGTTATCTTCCTGTGTCTGTATCTGCTTTTCTCTTTTGCTATCCCTAACAAAGGACTTTGGTCTGTTTCCTAGAATAACATAGAAGTCATGGCATGGGAAAGAAACAAGGAAATTTAACAGAATTTTTAAATGGAGTTTTACTCAGGAAGAAGTCATTTCACTGATCTCAACTGACTCAAATTGCAAACAGAACCACAGAACCACCAACAGACATTATCAAGCTATATGTGCATGTTGTTCCTAATATTCATAGTCGATATTTGTTTTACAATGTGCTTCCAATCTGTTGGCTGTTTCAGCAAATGATTTCCACAACACACACTTATACACTTATATTACAGTGGGTTGGGGGCATGGAACAGTACATAGTTTAAATTAAAGCTATTCATTGGCCGAGGCTGTAAAAGCTCATTATATGGGAAGGCTCAGCAAGCTGGCTACATTGTTCTTTTCAAGACAAGTTAAACTGAAATAGGCTGAGTATACAGGAGCATTCAGGTTAAAGCTGAGTCTGAAGGACTTAAGGAGGGATTATTAACCTTGCTGTGAGATCTGCCTGAAGTTCAGTATTTTGGGGGAGGGAGGGGAAGTTTACTGGAGACAGTGCTATAAAACTGTATCAGGACAGAGAGCATTCTGGGGACCAGTTTGTCATGGCAGGTTTTAATGCACAGAGAAGGTGGTCACCAATGTCCATGTATACCAACCTCCAACACGTTAAAGAAATAACTAAGGCCTGTAGGATGTGTCCCCTCTTAAGGTCACAGAATATACATTTCTGTGGCAAATGTGACATCATTTGAGCTAACCTTTGTCTTAGGGATTCATGCCTCATATTCAGCACATGGGACATCTGAAAGGGGGAGTCAGATTTCTGTTTTCCTGATTGACTTTGTTTTACCAGACTTGGTATGTAAATTAGTTTAATTCTTTGTTCACAACACTCTACTCTCTTAGGCCTAAGATTGTTTTCTCCATCTTATATGTATTATTCATCCATCTACCTTATTCTTCTCTGATTAGATTACTGTCCTCCAAAATGATTTGTGTTGAACTCCACAATTTTATATATTATGTAAAATTGGACAATGTGCTTTCTAAGGTCTCCTGCAACTTTGATGTTGTAATGAATAAGATTAGGACTTGAAATATATTTGGCTCAGTGCCTAGCATATAACAAATGCCTAATAAATGTGGCTTATTTGCATAACTTATTACTATTACCTTTATTAAATCTGATGAATTTTTATTGCTATTCCTGAATTTCACATATTGGAAAGCTGTTTGGGATCACATGACCCAGTAGCCCTTTCAGTGAGCTGTGAAAAATCTAGTCACATTTTTTTCCCTTGGTTGGCTCCAAAGTACCCCTTATGAATTTATTATTGAATTACAGAATTTAATCCTAGAAGAAATTTTAAAGGCTAATTTTCATCGAGGAAGAAATGAAATGTCTGATAAAGCAAACTCTTTCAAGAATAATTCCAGTTTGTGAGGTCAAGAACTCGATCATGGGGTTCTTGTGCATTTTTGTGGACTTTTATTTTGCCTCTTAGATTTCACTTAAAGATTCTTTTAGAGCGATAAGGGGCCTTGGCAAGGAGGCCAAACACCAGTGAAGCTTCATTGTCAAGTCATAATTTTCTAGATATAAAAAAAGGTAAGCATAAAAAACTGCCTAATTTCATACTGTATGGCAGTTATAAAGGGATCATACGGGGTCAAACCTTGAGGTGTTTTTTGTATCCAAAGCTTGCACTTGGACATCTTGTCTAATGTCAGCAAAGGCTTTGCCACTACCATGCCATCAGCCACCCTTCCCCCACTGCCCTTTGGCTTCTGGGTATATGTGATAAGGCTGACTGTCATAAGCAGCATACCTGAAGTGACAGTAATGCAGTCCTTTCCTGTAGTTCTGATTCCTTATCTGAGAGTTGCATTCTTGGCCAAAAGAGACTCCATTCAAGGAAGCTAAGGAGCTAACGAAGGCTCTTAACTCAGGAGGAAGTTTCTTTATCAACAGACAGATATCTTTTTTCTATATTTAATTTTCTTTTTGATATCAGGCTTAGTGGTAAATGCCTTCTCACCAGCTGGGTTTTCTCTTTCAAATATACTCATATCAAAAGACCCGGCCCTTTTGGAAATTAAACCTTGGTGCAAGAACTGGCTTAGTGACTCCTCCCATTCCTACCTTCATTATAATTGGATATGCCACACAGAAGACATCGGGATGCAAGAGTGTTAGTGGAAAAGAAAGATAAATATACCATAGAAAAATTAGTAATGAGCAATTTTGTTATTCTGGGGGAGCAGTTTTTAGCTCCCAGGAGACTCGGGCATTCCTCTTCATTAAATCCACAATTCAAGCCCAGAACCTACAGGGCTTTCAAGATTTGCCTGCGTGCATTCATGTTCGTGTGTGTGCGTGTGTGTGCATGTGTGTGCTGTTGATAGAGTTCTAGAATCCTAGAGAGAAATCTACAGGACATGTCTCAAACTTGACTCTCAAAGTACTTTGTACTGTGACTACCCTCTTGCTTATCAAAGTCAGGATAATCTCTCTTGCCCAACAGAGCAAATCCATCCAGTTCTGTCTCTTACATATGTGCTGAGGTTTAGATCATCAGTGAACTTGTATTGTTCTATCTGGAATTCAGCAACTTTTAGTAGAATAGATGCAAATGGCCACCCTGACAATGAACAGATTTCTCTCTCTCTCTCTCTCTCTCTCTCTCTCTCTCTCTCTCTCTCTCTCTCTCTCTCTCTCTCTCTCCCTCTCCCTCTCCCTCTCCCTCTCTGTTTGTCTTTCTCGCTCTCTCCTTTCCCTCTCTCCCTGCCCCCTTACTCTGGAATCTATGGTTGGGAGGGGTGTTAAGAGGTCTGTCCAAAGGGACTGGCCAGTAGCCAGACTATACTGACTCTCTAGAGCCAAGCAAAATGCCTAGGTTTCTCTCTTTACAAAAATAATGCCAAGTAACAATGAGCATTTTCTCTAGAGAATTCTGAGCCTAAATTCCACCAATATTTTGTGTCCTCCCCCTAACAATGTTCAGCACAATCTGATAGGAATCATATACTAGGTCCTCAAAAACAGATGTGTTAAACTAGCCAAATAAAGAAATCAATAGAGTGCATGCCTTTCTGGAAAATGTTGTTTTTCTCATCTACCTCCTGATCCGTCATATACAGATATTGTTACTTTGTGTTTGTTTGAAAGAAAAACTATATATATATATATATATATATATATATATATATATATATATATATATATATATATATACAATATGCAAAATGCCATAAAATTTATGCTCCAAGGTGCCAGTAAATTTAAGCTTACAGGTATCTTCAGACACTAAAATTGTCCTGAGAGGGGTTAATCTTAGGTTCAACTAGTGAGTCTTTAGGAAGAAAGATGAGAGAGGAAAGGAGAGGAGAATGTGAGGGTCAGGACAGCTGCTTCTTTAAAGGTTAGGCAAGCCATTTCATAAAGACCAGTTTTTCTTTTTACAATAAACCACTCCTTGGCCCCTCACCTGCAAAAGACAGAGAGGCTTGAAGAAGGCCAGCTGCCATTCCGGGCTACGTCAAAGTCACTGTGCTTTAATGCAGACTTGGTATTTCATCTGGCTTCCTCTGTGGCCCTTTTAATATTACTCTCCTCCACAGCTCCCGTGTCACACTTGGAAAGTTGGAAAACTCTCCTTGCTGAGGAAAATAAAGCCCTTGGAGATAACAACACAGCAAACGAATGGCCAGTCCCTTGGAACCGACACTTGTCCGTTCTCTAGTAGTGCAGATATTCATAGAAATGTCTTTCCTCCCTCTAAGCACGGGATTTCACCCTCCTGTGATGTTGCTGTTGAGTATCATGGCTGATCTCCCAAGTCAGCAGGCGACAGACTTTTTTGGCTTTGGCTTTTGTAAGAGTGGATGTGACTTAACTGTCCTGTGTGGCAGCTTCTCCGGGGAGCAGAATGCGCAAGATAAATGGTTGCCGAAAAGCATAAAGAATTAGCGAAGTGAAAATCTCGAGTTGTTTGGTAATTGAGACAAGAGTGACTTTAAAATGCTTAGTCCAGGCCATTTAGATCCAGGATGAATGAATCTTTGCCATACTTCCCTCTCATTAGCATGTAGATCTGAGGCTTTCCAGAGTAACGGAAAATTAATTCAAATCCAGCCTGGCGGAATAAAAAGGATAGAAATCAAGAGCCTGGAGGCATTTTCCTTTTAGCCCTTTGGGGAGACTGGCCTTTGCCGCCCCGACCCCTGAGGTTACAGCAGGGAGAACTGGGAGGCGCTAGGACCTGGGTGGCGCCTGGCTGAGGCCCCTGCTCGTGAGGGCGGAGGAGTAGAGGAGGAGGGAGATGTGGGGAAAGGAGGGGTGATGGGGGGGGCGGGGGAGTCATTTATGCGGAGCGGGCGCTGCTGCCGTCGCCACTCACAGTCCCCGCGCGCTGCTCAGAGCCAGAGGGAGCGCAGCGAGAGGGCGAGCGAGCACTGGGAGCCGGGTTCAGCAGAGGGGACACCCGGCCGCTGCCTGCGCTCCGGCCGGTCGTCTCCGCGGCACTCCGGGGCGGGAGAGGAGCAAGAGGCAAACGAAGAGTCCCAGAGCGGAGCCGGGAGAGCCCGCGGCGGAGGCGCCCGTCCCACTCCGCCGCTTCCCGTGCCATCCGGAGAGCGATTGCTCACCTCCCCGCCGGCCCAGAGCCCGTCACCCCGGTGCCCGCTGCCCCAGGGATGGTCTAAGAGCCTGCGAGGGGCTCGCAGCTCTGCTCCGCTCCCGGGCTCTCTGCCTCCTACAGACCGCTCCAGGCTGCGCGCCCGGCCGGCCCAGGCCGGAGAAGTTAGTTGTGCGCGCCGCTTAGCGCACGAGCCAGCGGGCGGGCGAAGGCGGCGAAGCACCGGGATCATGGACTGGGGCTGGGGGAACCGCTGCTGCCGCCCAGATCGGCGGGACCTGCTGTGCGTGCTGGCACTACTCGCCGGCTGTCTGCTTCCAGTGTGCCGGACGCGCGTCTACACCAACCACTGGGCAGTGAAGATCGCCGGCGGCTTCGCAGAGGCAGACCGCATAGCCAGCAAGTACGGATTCATCAACATAGGACAGGTAACCAACCCCCGGTGGCACAGGCTCGGCACCCAGAAGCTAGTCTTCTGGGGGCTTCTTGTTCCCTCGGCTTCGACCCCTCCCCCTTTTCCAGATGTGCTTCTGCAGCAGCGGCCCGAACTCTAGGGCGATGCTCCGGGCTGCGCGCTCCTTGCACAGTTGCACATATGTCCAGAAGTTGCTGGGATCCCTGTTTAATTTGTTTTTACAAGCGATGTGGGACAGGTAGGGTCTGTGAAAAATATGGAATGCCCTTGGGCAGGCTCAGACTCGCCTGGACCTTTGGACCTGGAAAGTCCAGAAGCGCCATTTAGCTTGAGGAAATACCCCTGCGAGTGGCTGTGGCAGAGAAGGTTGAGACCTTTGGAAGGCCAAGGAGCGAGACCGCCCCTGGTTCTAACTGGGAGAGAAAAGCCTGGATTAACCTCTTGGTCCGCGGATCTGCTGGGCTCTGGAGAGCTTGGAGTGCGGCGCCTGGACGGGAGGTGGTGGGGAGAGAGGAAAGGGGCGGGACATTGTGAGGGACACACAGATTTAAGGGGGTCCTGGGTCCTGGCTGCTGCCTCCTTTGGCCAGGATCCAAATGTTGCCCCCCGGAGCTGGGTGGGGTGGGACCCGGGAGACACTGAAAGCGGCTGGGAACTTGGGAACCTTCTCCTGGCTAGAACCTGGGGTACTCTTGTGGCTTGTGGCAGGAATATTTTGACGAGGTGCTGTTGGTGGGTTTTCTTAGAATTTGCCATGTTGAAGGAAATGCCAATACGTTTGTATGGGACCTTTGGCAGTGCCACCGATTTGTATTTTGGCCTAAGTGGCCTGCATTTCATGCTCTTTCCCATGTCCTACCAGGAACGGGACTGGAGAGGGCTCCTTTAAATGTCCCTCCTAAGGACCTCTTTAGAACTGTTCCAAGGAGGTAGTCCTGCAGGCTCTGAGGAGACTAGGGCGGGTGTTTGGGGGCGTTCACATTTGGTGCTTCAAGGCTATGGGGCAGGAAGGTGCCCGTTAATGCTGAAGAAGCAGGAGGGCACAGATGGTTTCCGAGAACGATTTCTTTTGAACTCCAAGCCTGGGATGGCAGGACTGTTGGACAGTTTTCACCCTGCTCAGGCCACCATGGGGAAGCTGTCAGCAGCAGAGCTCAGGTGCTGATGTCCCTTTCTAGAAATAAGCTGGGGAGCAGCTGTGAGGGTTCAGAGGACAAGAGGGCAGGCAAGGTCTTGCTTTTTACCCTCTCTCCTGTAGGGAGGGTTTATTCCAGAGAAGCCAGTACAGTGAGGGCTGAGACCAGGGCAAGGGGCATGGTTTATGTCCTATTCCTCACCCTTCCCTTGGTCCCCTAAAGAATTTAGGGCACCTAGCCAGATTTTGTTGCCAGAGTGCCAGTCACCTGCAGGAGAATTGCCCCTTGGAGTTCTGTTGGTCTCCTCTGTGAAAGATACAGGGAGTCCATTCCGGGTCATTTTACAGTTGAGCACTGAATATACCTCAGTGGTGCCAAGGGGACAAGAGCACATCTCAGATCTTTCAGGGGACATTTTCAGTTCAGCCAGCATTAAGCAGCTTCTATGTCAGCTGTAATAGGGAAGCTCAGTTCTTAAAAATCACACTTGTTTCTTAATTTCAGAAACAACCTTGGTGTACACATTTGATATAAAAGAAAATTGGGAAATTGGGACAGTAGGCTGATCCCCAAACACAAAGCTACAGTGGGGACCTAAGATTCTGGTTCCGGCTGGCTCTTCTGTGCATCTTGCAGATTAGGGAATCCTTCCTTTGAATGTGCAGAAGGAACAAGTAAAACCCCATCCCCCTGAATTCTGATTGGGTAGTTCAGTACAATGGGAGCAAATATCCAGGCATGGTTCACAAATGTTTAGTTTAGAAGGACCTGGATTTGTTGCTACTAGGATGGTTCTTAACTTGCAAGGGTGGAGAGGGACTCCTGTCCTTTGGACTCAGAATAGTGTTTAGATAGCAGGATCCAAGAGCCTCTCCTTAGAAGGGAGAGCTGCTCTCTCATCTACTTTAAACAAGCAAACATGTTAGAGTCCTATAGTTCTACTGACTTTTTACAAAAGCCTTTATAGTGAGGGTCCACAGCTTTTCATGTTAAGAAGAATACTACGAAAGTTTATGTATAGATAACAGGAAATACTAGTTAGTGTAGTTTTTTTACAACCCCGCTGTGGACATACAGCCCTGCCAGTAGTTACAGCGGACCACTGAGCCAATGAAATAACTGGTGTAAAAGACCTGCTATTGTACAGTGTAAAACATTTCCCTGCAGATCAAAGGGGCATAAGCTTTGGTTGAGACATAGGCGTGGTGAATTGAGTTCCTGTGTGGAAGATCATGGCACTGGGAGGGCAGAAGGTATTTCTTATCTTATTCATCCTTTACCTACTGACCTTTTAACACTTTAGAATCCTTTTGTTATTCTTTCTTCCCAGCAATAAACCAGATGTGGTTCAGCTTAGGGCAGTAAATAATTTGCAAATGTCTCTGGAATGTTTTCACCTTTTTTTTTTTTTTTTACCCAGTTGTGCTGAGGATTGGGGGTATTGTCACATGTGTTACAAGTTGGAATAAAAACTCTCTTTCTCCATCTCTGTTTCTCTGTCTCTGTCTGTCTCTGTCTCTGTCTCTCTCTCTCTCTGTGTGTGTGTGTGTGTGTGTGTGTGTGTGTGTGTGTCCACTATGTTACTGTAGGTAGTAAGGTAGTGAATTTTCACCACTCTAAAGCTACAATGTTGACTGCCTTATTAGAAAGAATATAAATGCAGTGGCATGATAGCATTTAAAGGTAAGATTTCTAGCTTGGAGATTTCTGCAGAAAAGCCTAAGAGGTTCTCTTTTCTGTTGCGAAAAGACAGGATGTTCAGAGGAACAGGAGAAGCAATCAAACAGACAAGCACAAAGGACTTCTAGAAGGGATCAGTGTTGAGGATTGTCTTCCATGTGGTTTTGGAGATAGCATTATGCTTTCTTGGCTTTCATAACCTATTTCTATTTTATGAATGGTTCTGAAGTGATGTCTAGCCCTAACATTGTTAGTGGCTGCTAATTTGTTAGCCTATATCAAGTTTTCTTTGCTATGTCAGTTGTATGATGCTGATGGTTGATAAGCTGAGCCCTGACTGGGAACCCTTGGATTATCTGGAAATGCCAGCCCCTATTACAGTGGTTCTCAATTTATGGGTCACAGACCCTTTTGGGGAGTCCAGCCACCCTTTCACTGGGGTCACTTCCGACCATCAGAAATACCAGACATTTACATTATGATTCATAACCGTAGCAAAATGATATTTATGAAGTAGTGATGAAAATGATTCATAGTCAGGGATCACCACAGCAGGAGGAACTGTATTAAAGGGTCACAGCATTAGGAAGTTTGAGAACAGCTGCCATATATTAAGATGCCTCAGGGTGGGAGATATGCATAGCTGTTGGCCTGCTTGGTTGAGAAAGAAGAAGCCTTTATTCTCTGAGTTTATGGGCTAACAGTATACTGGTTAGGGAACTGACCTGTAAGGGAGTAACATCAGATACATATTACCAATTGTAGGTAGAACAAATCTGTATAGAGAGGACATACTCTGGTTATTTCACTCCAGGGAGAAGGTCTCTTGTGAAGAGTTGGTTTGCAATGGGCACTTGCTGTATTTATCCTTCTGTAAATTGCCTACAATCATCAATTTCAAGAGTGAGGTTATCAACCATAGTTTCACTTACCAGCAGGCATGGCACGTCTAGAGCAAGTCTCCACAAGGATAAAGCCAAATGGAAGGTATCCTGGGGAGTTGCGTTACAGGAGGCCATGTCAGAGAACAGAAGGGTGTGAAAACTGCAGAAACCAAAAGCAAGGCTGTACGGCTGAGAGTCACTGAATTTAATGGCAGCCCTGTGCCTTCATCTGTAAAGTGATAGATCTGTAGATAACAGAGTGAGTTAACTATGCCACCCTCACCTCAGCACACAGGCCTGTAGTTAAGGGTTTGTTGGATTCGAACCAGGGGAGGAATGTTGAAATAAGCAAGACATAAGTGTAATTTAGGTATGGTGAAAGAAAGACATTTTTAAATGAAAGTTACAAAATGTAGGTATCAGAAAAGTGAATTTTGTCCTGGCTAAGTTAAGGGAGTTTTGAACATGGGGAGAATGATTTTATATTTCATCTGATCATTTGAGATTGATCTCCCTGGACAGCAGCACCTTCTCTGATTAATCTTTAATTAGCCTTAAATAGAAGCTAAGCTTGCTCAAGATGGAAGGAAGGAAAGGACAATATGTAAAGAACAAGAACTAAGGAAGTAGCTCAGTTGTTAATACTGTGCTAAGAGCTGAGGTCAGTTCCCAGAACCACTTAAGTTGGGCATTATGGTGCATGGGTTGGAAGTTCAAGGTCATCCTGAGCTACATAATGAATTTGAGCCCAGCCTGGGCTACTTGACACACTCTTTAAAACTGAAAAATATCTGAAGAATAATTATATAATAAAGAGCTTTACCTTAGCACATTATGTTAAATCCTACTTGAATTCAAATGTTAAAAATGAATGTTATTTATAGAGGTAAAGTTGGCTGACTTTTCAGGTAAGCAGGAAATTACCTTAAACAGGAAGAACCAAAGTTGTCTTGAAGCTGCCTGATTTCCTGATTAATTCTGATCTGTGAGTAATAGGATTCTTAAGTCCTGATGAATGTTGAAGAGGGAGTTCTGGGTGTTCACAGATAGCATAGAAATAGGGGGTGTGGCTAGCTTGATCAGCTCTACTCAAGTGGACTGTGTTCCCCTAGTACATCTGTATGTAGGCATTTGGTGAACAGGAGTATATGGATGGTTAATTCTACTTTGGTCCCTAGGTGATACTTCTGGCCTTCCACGGCTTTTCACACCCAAGAACCTTAGTCCTGCCTTGTCTAGCTGCTTTCACATGCCTGTTTCTTATGATGAGATTGAACCAGAGCTGGGAAACCTTGACTGAAAAAAACCCTCAAAGGCCATGGTGTGATGATGATGATGGTGTGTGTGTGTGTGTGTGTGTGTGTGTGTGTGTGTGTGTGTGTATTCGCTCCCGTGTATCTGCTGTATTAACCTCATAGGCAAAGAATGGCTTATATGAGTCCTTTGGAGTTCTGTTTAAACTTTTGAAAATTGTTTTTTTTTTCTCTCTCTCTCTTTCCTTTTTTCCCCCCTCTTGTGAGCCCCAAAGCCACTGAATTTTCCTTATCACAATATTTCATGGACTTGTTTCCAGAGTTTTTAACTTGAAAGGTCAGCCAGAAAAGCATCATAGTATACTGGGAAAATGTTCAGGAAAAGGGAGTCCTGACCCAGAAACACCCCTTGGGATGGGAGGGATATTTGTGTTATTGGTTCAAATTCTGTGAGGCAGAGCCTGGACTCTCCCCAATGCAGAATCATCTCCAGGGATCCTTTTGTCTTGCGACCACATTACTCAGCTCATTCAGGATAGTTCAGAGACAAGTTGACTTTGGCTTCCTGTGTGATTTAAACGAGTGCCTACAGACATTTGTGCATGCTAGAAGATACAGGCACACAGTGGTGTTTATGTATTTGTCTATTTTTGCTTTTATAAAAATAAACGTTGCACATAGTTAAGAGTCAAATTACTGTGTAGTGTTTTCATTAGTTTCCATAGTACAAATTCTACACCTGAGAGTATCGAAGAGAGCAATTAATATCAATAAACATGCAGATTTGAGTGAGTCCTAGGAGAAAAATGAGAACAGGAAGGATACAGGAGTAAGAGTGTGCGTGCGTGTGTGTTTTCTTTTGCTAACTAACCTGACCCTCTCTCTACTCCTTATTTTTAAAATAGGGCACCACTGTTGGGGGGGGCTGCTAAAATTAGAAGTCCTGATAGGAAAGATGGATATTTGGCTAAAATAATGCACGAAAAGCTTTTTATGTTCTTTAAGGACACTGGAAAGTGACAAGTTCTGCTCAAAGGAAAATAAGTGGACATTGTAGTGACTGGAGCTTTGGGTGAGTGGAACTGTTGTGATTTTCCTTTGGGATATACCTGGAGACAAATGGAAGAATAGCCAGCATTGTGTCTGATTTCTCTAAGAGGATACTGAGGGTTACCTAAACTTTTCCCCAAGAGCCATGAACACAGTTTTGAGCTTAAGGCTCAAAACAACAGGTGACTTTTTTTTTTTTTTTTTTTTTTTTCAGAATTGATGTGGTCTATTCTTTTTTAAAAACCTGATCTGCTAGCAGCTAAGCCTTCCAGTGCCCGGGTTGGACAAGCCTTGTGTTTACCAATTACATAGAGTATAGGGGCTGCAAAATCAAAATACCAGCTTCTCAATTTAACTCCTCTGTGAATGTGCATTAAATAAGCGTGGAGAAGTAAACCATGAAACAGTGGAGGCCTATGAAGAACACAGAGGGAACCATCTCAGGGACAGGTATCCAGAACCCAACTCCTGCCACTTAAATGTCACTTAAATATACAATGTCAAGCACATGGGCACATGGGGACATCAGTTGAAGCAGTTAGATACTCTGTATTTACATTTCAGATGTTATCCCTTTACCAGCCCTGCTCCCATTCCCCCTCCCCCTCCAGTTGCCTTCACAAAGGTACACTCCCTTCTGATCCCCCTCTCCACCCCAGTTCTACCTGTCTCATTGAAGAGTTCTGAAAACAGCAGGTGACTTTTTTTTTCTTTTTTACAGAATATATGTGGTTTATACTCTTCCTTTAAATAAAAAAACCTGTCCCAAGCTAAACTTACATCCATTAATTACAATGATTTTTGTTCTATTACAGAAACATTCATGAATTTAATCTTAGTTAGTAGGGTTCACAGTTCAGGCAGAGGTTTACCTAAGGCATGTTGGTATGTGTGACTCCCAGTCAATTTGTAGGCATTTATGTGCCTACTTCAGGGGAAGATTTGTGAATGCTGAACAGCCAAGTTTGGATTTGTTTTGTTTTGTCTTGTTTGCAGGACTTATTGTGGACTTGTCTAGCTCCAAAGCCAGAGGGGATGCTAAGGTCTGTGACTCTCCACTTCCATGTTAGTTTGACTCTCAGGCAAATGGTTTCCACAAAACCTCAAAGGTCATGTGCGTCTTAGTAATTCTTTTACCCAGCAGTGACATTAAACCCCCCAAAGGAAGATAGTGTGTTCTGACCATTGAATGGGGTCACGTACCCTATGTTTGGGCCAGTTATTTGTGCAAAGGATAGTGGTTTATGGGTCATCTTGAGCCACATGTTCAGCTTTGGAGCGAGTGAAATGTTGATCTGAGCTGGCAATCCAACATTTGGGGAGGGACAGTTCCCCAAAGGAAAGTGAAATTCTATTACTAGAGTAAGAGAAAACAGATGTGGGTCGGGGGATGACCCCACTATTGATAAGACTGCATAATGCCATAATGCTTAGGCTAGCTCCAACACACATCACCAGGGAGGATTAGTTATCGTGTGTTCACTGTGTATAATATGATTAATTATACCAAGTTCCATGGGAAGAGAATACAGCACGTGCTGCTTCAACAGTGACTCTCTCCAGGTCTACAGATAGTGAAATGTTTTCTAGGACTAGGGATCTTTACTAGTTATTCAGTAAATGGAGACCTACCTACCCAGTTAGTATGGCTCAGTCATGCTTGGGGAGTATTCATAATGAAGCAGAGGAAGCAGATGAAGATAAAGGTTATTGCTAATAATACAACTGGAAAGCTGTGGAAGCTCCTAAGGAAGTACATTCAGTAGGTTTGGGTGACTGAGTGAAAGTATAGCTTGAGGGAGAGCTGCAGCGATAGCCTCAGGTCCTGAAGAACGGGGGGTCGTCTGTACCATTCGAACAATCTGTGGGAGCACTATTAGGGAGATATAGATTAAACCGTAGTTTTAAAAGAATTTTGTTTAGCATCAGTTTTAGTGTGTATAGTATCGTGTTCTGGTAGATGTGTGTGTGTGTGTGTGTGTGTGTGTGTGTGTGTGTGTGTGTGTGTGTTTATTTATTAAAAATGTTTTATTTTTAAAATTTTGTGTTTTTGAATTTTAAAATGAAAACGTGTCTGCTGGTGCCTTTGTGGCTATGCTGGCCTTCAGTAGGCAGAAGCATCAAATTTATCTGGAGCTGAAGTGACAGATCATTGACAGCTGCCCAACATGGCTGCTGGGAATTGAACTTGGGTTATCTGCAAGACCCATACATACTATTACCCTCTGAGGCGTCTCTTCAGCCTACTTATTTTTTAACAGGAGTACCTAAAATCTAGTCTTCTGGCTTACAGTTTTCAGTAAACAATAAATACTGTATATTATTCCTTTAGTGTTCCTGTGGTCCATCAATCTCTAAGTCTTTCATCATCTACTCCTCTTGACTTCTGCACATCATTTCCTTTCTTCTTATTCATGGTACCCATCTTTCTCCTCTCTTGCTCAATGGCTTGCTTCCCCACGCCCATTCAGATTGTGCACATGATTGAGATCATCAGCAATATAGAAAAGGGCAGGCACAATGAAATTTCCTTTCTGATGGGTGGGAGAGTATTTAGCCCAGGAAAGAAGTAAAGATCTCTGCAGGGAGATTTTACCCTTTCTTCACCTCCACATGAACTGTGGAAGTTTGTAGGAAGTGCACTGTGAACATGAATTATTGAGGGATGACACGTGGCTAGAGAAAGGGGGACTGTGAAAGAAAGGTGGAGAAATGCCCTCAGTCAGGAAGCAAAGGAGAAAGGCAATGGGCGAAGAGAAGGCAGAGTAGGGAGGTGCTTTCTAAGAGGTCCCAAAAGAAGGGATATGTCCACTGGGTGGGTCCACAGCAGTGAGGTGTGCTATGGGAGAAGCCAACAGGGTGGGACTGAGTAGAGTTCTTAGCCAGTTCTATTTCATATTGGGATGGAGTCAGGTCGTGATTCCATGCAGAGCAACTACAAAGTCAGTATCTGCACTTCTGCTGTGTTTTCTATCTCTCTGTCCTCTCTTTCCATCTTTTTCTCACCAAGATACTGTAATTACGACATAGACC
Organism: Micromys minutus; assembly: GCF_963924665.1. Classification (NCBI taxonomy): domain Eukaryota; kingdom Metazoa; phylum Chordata; class Mammalia; order Rodentia; family Muridae; genus Micromys; species Micromys minutus. Next base: position 41,493,136 of record NC_137971.1, read on the forward strand.
TAGGGTCAAACATCTTTGAACCCTAATTCCATCACTTCTAAGTGACTATCTTTCTCTGCCTCCATCTCTTCATGTGTAAAAGGAGATAAAAATCATTTCCTTCTCACAGAATTGCTGTGAGGATTAATTAACATAGCACCAACATAGGTTACATTGATTAATAAATAAGGAACACCACTTAATCCTTTAAGTTGTCTTAGGCTTCATTAACACATTTCAGTCTACTAATTTCTTTTTATGAATGTTGTCACTTTTCAAACATGTTGGAGATTAGAAAGGAAATAATCACCACCATGTGTGTGTGGTACACACACACACACTTAGACCTTTATTCTTCTACTAGCCAGTGAGCTCTTTGGATACAGTTCAGTGCTCCATTTACATTTCTGTCCCTAGCACAAAGCATAGAAGAGTGGACATGTTAGACCAGAGGCACAAAGAGCTGAGTAGAAGGATACATTGAAGAAAGAGAGAGAGGTGACGGTGCATCTGAATTCTTACAGGAATCAAAGTGATTGGAAAACCACACGTGTTCATGTTGTGATGGGAAGGAAGTAATGTGTAGAGTGGTCAGGATAGCATCAGACCCTGAACAGGTGAAGGGTTCCTACCGAGCGAGTAGTGGGGACTATAGAAGGGATGTCTAAAAGCTCTCATGTTTGAAATACTTTTAGAAAATTCATAAAAAAAAGATAAGCCACTTTAAAATGAGTTTTCAAATAGCAGCATGGTTACTTGTTGCTTGCACTTATGGCTCAGTAGCTATCGATTAAGCAGACAATTAAAAGAAATGAATCATTGATTAGTTTTGTATCATTTTGTCCTTCATATCAGCGGGGTGGAATTTGCCAGGTTAGAGGGAAGGCAAAAAGGGACTCTGGGAAGTAGGGACCTAGTCCCTGAACACAAGAACACTGTTTTGAAATGACTGAACAGGTTCTCGATGGAGAGGCAACTGGTAGGGACTCAGGAGTAGGGTGGGCATAGGGCTGTAAATTCAAAATAAAAATGGATGGCTAATTCAATAAAACAATGATTAGTGCCACTCGCAAGGGGTTTTCTTGCTGCTACTTATTTGAAAGGGAGTCTCCATATATCCTGCCTGGCCTGGATCTTGGAGTAATCTTGCTTCTGACTCTCTAGAGAGGAGATTATAAACATGGGCTACTATATGCATATGCCCCATCCCAGAGGGCTTTCATGAGCTTCTTCCTGTAACAGCTCTGATTGATAATAAGGTCCAAGGTGTGGCATAGGTGGGTGGCCAGAGATGAAACAGCTGAGAGCCGCAGGTAAGAAGGGGTCAGTAAGCTGAGGCGTAGAGACTGGGAAGGGTTATCAGATGGGGATTGAAGTGATTTGGGCTGGTGGACCCACTGTGCTGATAGACGTGGAGTTTGCCTCACATTTCAATTCTCCTTGGATAAATGTAGACATTATCTCTGCTTCCCGCTTCTGTGTGCTGTTTGCACTGCAGGTCCTGTGCCAACTTAAGGGATAAAGACAGACACATAGGTGATTGATTTCAACTCCCAATGTGTGTGGGTTTTCCCCTTTTATTTGACTTAAAAAACTGAGAATTGCATTGAGCACTGACTATAGAAGAAACCATGGACACTAGAAATAATACATAAAGTTGATTTTTCTTTTCTATTGGTGTATGACTTTCCCAGGGAGCTGGGAACCAATTTCTCTTGATCCCAGGTAGGGCACACGTGACGAACCAAAGACACTCTTCTGTTTTAATGTCTTTTATTTGATTAATACATTTATTGCGGTTTCTTATAGCAACATAAGTGAGGGGTTATATGCAGAAGTACAAATGACTCAAAGGCAGCTGCATCACCAAAAAAACTCATCTAAGCATGGGCGAGCACTCAAGAAAACTGGACTCCTGGAGCTCCCTGTACAGCTTGCAGACTAAAGAGTCTTCTCTCTGATAGATTACTTACTGCTTGGGGAAAGGCTTTGTAAATCTTGTAAACTCTGATAGTTTCCTGAGTCTTGTGAGTTTCACCATTTTCCTGGCTCTTATGATTCCAATTCTTTCCTTCAGAAAGGACAGGTTCAATTTGGAAACAGGAACAATAGCACATTTGGTTTTGAGGGTCTTACAATAGAGTCCAGGATTCCCTGCTTCTCTTTATGGAGTCTAGACTGACTCAAACGCATAGCGATCCTCCTGTGTCTGACTCCCATGTAGGGACTGCTGATCAGGCCTATTCTATCACACCAGCTTTAAAGTGCCATGTTATAATTTTTTTTTTTTTTTTACTACAGCTTAGGTAATCACATAGCTTGCTATCCAGTTCTGGATTAAGATAAATAATTACAATTTAGTCATATGTCATATAGCCTGCCCCATATATTTAGTGTAGCATGGTGAAGCAGAGTTCTGAACATATTGCTTAATGTATTCTTGTCCTAAGTTTTACTGCCTGCAAGATATGGATTTTAGATTTATTAATAGGGTGTCCTGTTTATAATACAAAACCTGTTTTTATTCATGTCAGATGGGTAATGTGTAACATCAAAACAAGGTGTAAGGGAGGAATGTCACACACTGCTGTGAACATCCAATCCACATGCTTAGGAAACAAAAAGATCAGCAATATAGCATGTTAAGATGGCTCTATACAATAGGTTAATCTTGTTTGCATTTGTATGTTAATATGTATGTTAATTTAGAGTTAGAATTACAAAGGAAGCATTAAGTTCCTAGTGTAATTTTCTGTGCATTATCTGAGTGTTTAATTCTCTCTTTGGAAAATTACATTTTGGATACCATGCCAGCATTGAAATCAGATTTATTAAAAGCAGGCCTTTTCTTGATGGTTTTCCCAGCATTCCAGTAAGCCAAGCGCTCTCTCTCTCTCTCTCTCTCTCTCTCTCTCTCTCCCTCTTCTTCCCTCTTCCTCCCTCCCTCCCTCCCTCTCTCTGTCCCCCTTCCCCTCTCCCTTTGTCTCCTATTGTCTGTTGGTCTGTCTCTGTATCTCTCCCTCTCTCCTTTTCTCACTCATCTTTTCTCTTTCTCTCAGTGTGTGTGTGTGTGTGTGTGTGTGTGTGTGTGTGTGTGTGTGTGTGTGTGGGTGTGTGTGTGTGTGTGTGTGTGTTAGAGGTTAGAGAGCTTTGAAACTGAAGGAAAAACTTATTGGTAAAGCTGATTCTTTTGTAATAATATTCATAGATAAAAGATTTGGTATTCTTCCTATACTGAGACAGTTACAGCTGTGAAAATATTGCATTTTCTCCGTATTGATGTTTCCAGACTTGCATCTTGTTTTCTCCAATTGAAATTATTCAATGAAAAGAAAACTTGGTCAAGCACACAAGTTAGAATAGTGTGTGGGGTGGGGGAGGAGATAATGCCAGAGCCTTTAACATCGTAGTCAAACATCCATAACTCAAAATTAGAAGAGTACTGCTTGCTTATGATGCTGTTGACTGGAATGTTTAGGAGTCCCTTCTTTGAGCACCCTGGATTACTGACAAATTAAAGTTCCCTCTTTGGGTTTAGTTTTGTTAATATAAGAATTTAAAAATGGACTCAGGGGAAGCTCAAAGACAGTTTTGTTTTTTTTTTTTTTTTAATAAGAGTTTGGAAGAAAACAGAAGGGCCAGGAAAGCTGTAGATCGTTGGAGTTGTACAGTGTGCACAGGGGAGCCTTGGGGGAGAACCTGTAGACACAGGAGAGAGCAGGCAGTTCCTACCTTCTGAGTGAGGCTGAGATGCTCAGCAGTGGAGATCAGAAGATCAGAAGCTGCCTTGTGGCGGCAAGCTCCAGGATAATGGAAGGTGGAGAACTTCCTAAAGCCTGGAGGGTAGAAAACATGCTTAGATGTCAGCCATAGCTAAAAGACTGACTGAAAATAAGAAAGTTATGCTTTCCTTTCCTTTTCTTTTCTTTTCTTTTCTTTTCTTTTCTTTTCTTTTCTTTTCTTTTCTTTCTTTCTTCCTTCCTTCCTTCCTTCCTTCCTTCCTTCCTTCCTTTCTTTCTTTCTTTCTTTCTTTCTTTCTTTCTTTCTTTCTTTCTTTCTTTCTGAGTAATGACTAAGAAAATGGGAGGATTAACAGAGCTATGTAGCCATTTTCAAAGTTTTGTAAGTGACTTTCGGTGTGTTTTTAATCTGAACTATCCAGTCGTTTGCTCTCTTCAATCTCTTATCATTGAGACTATTTATTTATTCTAGGTGCACTAAATGATAATGTGTGTGTGTGTGTGTGTGTGTGCGCGCGCGCATGTACGAGTGCATGTTGTGTACATATGTGTTGGGGATGGAAGTAATTGCAAGTGCTTTCTAGGAAAAATATATAGACTGCTTAGGATTTGTTACAGGAACCTTGAAAGTGTTATGCTAAATGAAACAGTCAAATTATTCTGTTTATGCAAAATTCACATTTACAAATCTGTTGAGGCAGAAGGGAAGAGTTGATGAGGAATGCTCACCAAAATGTCATTTAATTCATTGTTATGTCCTTTCTCTGTTTTCTAAGGAAGAGTCAGATATTCTAGACTGACCTCAAACACTCTGTAGACCAAGAATGACCCTGAAGTATGCTTCTCCTAACTCTACCTACCAAGTGGTGGGATTTAAGCCTTTTGACACTATGCCATTTTAGTGGGATTTCCCTTTTCAATCTCTGGACAAACCACTGGACAATGTGTCTTAGTTAATGCATCTATACCTGTGATAAAACCCAGTGTCCAAAAGCCACTTGGCATGGAAAGCATTTATGTCGTTTTATACTTCTCACATCACACTCCATTATTATGGGAAGTCACAGCAGGAGTGTGGAGGCAGGAGCTGAGGTAGAAACCATAGATGAACACTGCTTACTGGCCTGCTTCTTATGGTTAAGTCAACCTACTTTTTGTACAACTCAGGACCACCTGTCTAGGGATTGGACTGCCCACAGTGGGCAGGATACTTCTATATTCATCATTAAACAAGAAAATTCATTGCAGACTTGCCGATAAGTCGATCTGATAGGGGCTTTTTCTAAATTTAAATTCACCCTTCCCAGGTATGTCTAGGTTGACAAAAATATACCCAACAAGAACAATCTACTTTGAGTAAAGTGTGTGATGGATGCCATCTATCTATAAAGCCCTGGGGATAATCAATAGATACCTGTTTGGCAACCATTCTGGTAAGCATAATACTCCTACATTTGCTTGTTCTCGTTAAGTTTATCTTAGAATTGGAGAAGGCAAAATGTACACATTAGTAACCTAAGTAAATAACTTGTAAGTACTGTTAGGAAGCACGCACTTTAGTAGATTAAAACGTGAGGCAGAGAGAATGAACAACTTTGGGACAAAATCCAGAGAGGTTCATGCAGGAGGAAACAGTGAATTAGATACCTGGATGTTAAGAAGGAGCCATCCACAAGGCTGTCTGCAGGGAAATGAGCTCAATATGGAGGATGTGCATACACAAATTCCCCAAGAAGGAGGCCATTAATGTAATGAGAAAGCTATGGTGGAGCTTGAGATTACTGTTAGTCCTTCTCTGTTCTGAAGTCACCAGGACTTTTGGTATCTGATACATGACGATAAGTGCCTTTCTTCCCACTTGTCTTGCAATACCTGCACCATCTTGCTTCCTACTCTGGCTTTTAAGAGAGCCTAACTGAGCATTGTTCCCTAGATGTTTTCCACGCTTTCCTGCTTCTGTACCTGGCTTTTTGATTAGAATGATCACATGACCATTGCTCTTTGAAATCCTATGTCATCTTAAAAATCACTTCATTATCTGTCCTGGAAGTACAGCTAAACTCAACATAGAGGCAAAATCCCTGTGAGCTTTTCAACATATCCATCCCTACTGTGCTTTTTCTTTTGGGATTTAGTGCAGTTGGGTTTTAATTCCTTGGTTTCTCTCTCAGGGGAGTGGACCTAATTATTACGCTATTTTATAGCGTGCTGCATGGTGTCTCACTCCCTGGAAACAGTCAATATATTAGTTAAATTGCAGACATGTGCTCTTTGTATAAAGTAAATCTGAGCACTAGGGAACGTTTCTAAAATGTTTATAGCACAGCCAACGAGAAAGGTTGGTCAGAATATAATATGCTTTATAAAGGGGTGAGTTAAAATAATTAATGATAGCCAACACTTATCTCTTACTGTTTCTGACCTTGGCATTGTCCTTGAGATCATTCTGATTTTTGACTCTTAACATTATTTGTGTGATCACTGAAGTACTCAGAATGACAGTAGCCACTGTGCGAGCCAGGTTCCAGTTCATCTTGGGTACAGGCTGGCTTCTCCATGGATACCTGTGAGCACCAAGAGGCTGCTGGCTGTGATAACTGCCCTGAATATGCCTATGGAAGCCTTGTGTCTGCTGGGACAGTGAAAAAAAAAAAAAAGCATAGAGCCTTCCCATCAAAGAATAGGCCAGAGGTAAAAAAACAGTTCCAGGTCACAGGCAGATCTACTGTCTGCATAGAGGCAATGCAATGGGGAAAAAAAGGCAGATCCAGAATATTAAAGGTCCTCGAAGCTTTCTGGAAGATAGCAGTGAAACCTTCTGATGGCCATAGACACAGGACAGGGCCAAGCCGGATTGGTTGTTTTGGAAAGCCAGAACTCTGAAGTTAAATCTTCATGAGAGGGAGGATTGGATTGCAGACTCCAGAACAAACAGACATAAATTAGCCCTGTAGCTTAGACCGTAAGGAGTGGCTTCTGAAATATCCTGGGAGATAGGAAACAAACTCGAGACAAATAGAACAAACATTCATTGGGAGTTAACTCCCTTTAATTACAGAAAGAACATTCTCTTGGTTGAGTGACATGGACAGAAGCCAATCTCTCAAAAGAGATGGGTTTCCCCATTTGACCTATCTAGGACTGTTGGATCCAAGCCTCAAATGACCAGGCCCTCAGGCTCAGGCACATGGAAGGGAAAATGAAGGACTTCCTGGGTTTTATGAAAGATGAGAATGAATTTTTTCATGGTATGGGTGACTTAAGACTCGAGCAATCTCTTCCTCTAACATGATGCATCTCAGTGCAAAGACTTCTGTCCTTTGTTGAGACTCCTGGAAACCTTATCGGATCCCACTGTCTTCACCTCTCCTGGACATTCGTTGCTCAGAGCTCCAATCACCCTCTTTTGTTCTTCCTTGCAATTGGAACACCATGTCCATTTTCAGCGTCTGAAAACTGTCAGGCTCAGATTCTGCCTCTTTGCAAGGGTCAGTCACATGGCTAAAATTATCTGTGGGGTAGAATCTCCAGCATTTATCAAGCAAGCAGCTTATCCTTCGTGTTTTAATTTCTTTTTTACTTTTTATTTTGAGACAGAATCTCAATAAGTAACCCCGGCTGGCTTGAATCCACTCTGTAGTCATGGCAGATCTTGAATTTGTGATTCCCTTGCCTCATCCTCCAGCTATCTGGTCCAGCCAGTGATTCCTTTAATGACTGGGTTTCAGTCTGGTTCATCTTCAAATGCCATGTGACACCTAGAAGAATGCTCAGCAGTTAAAATGGCATCAGAAATGTATTCTGCATTGGACAGATGACAAGTCAGGGAGCCATACAGACGGCCCAAGCCATTGCTACCCATGGTTTGAGAAGTTATGGATTTTTGAGGTTACATATGCACAAGTGAAATGTGAACAAAAGTGACACATGTCCCTTCATTAACAGTCAGTGAGTGACTCCTGGTGATGGTCATCTGTCTGGGTGATTGGCAGACATCCAGGTGGTAGATGGTTCATTAGTCTGGGTTCTTGAGGGGGTTGTCTCACAAGGAGTTAGTGCACAGTGGGCAAATGACAAGCTAAAGATTACCTTGGTGGTTTCAAATTGCTTATTGTTCTGGGTCATCTGCGGTTGAAGTGGAACCTGATAGATTAATACAAAAGTCCCCATCTTAATGGTTTCCTTCTCAGTCTTGTACACAGTATAGGATAAAAACCTGTGATAGAAGGGGGTGAGGTTAGTACAAGAACCCTAGTTTTAGAGGACGTTCCAATATCTACACAAACAACAACAAATTTTCCAAACCAGAAAATCAAAGGGCAGATAGCTAGGTCTTTGCAGGTAGGTATGTGGACTCTCGGTTCCCTTGTTTAGAGATTCGGACTCCCAAAAGGAGCTTGAAAGATCCTGGAGCTCAGTTTCTCTAATATGTTGCTTTTAGACCAGCTTACTATACTGAGATTTGGAGTGTGAGTTCAAAGGTAGCTGTCCAGGACTGAAACCTGTTCAAAAATTTTAGGGCTCTTTTTATCCCTACTCCTGGGAAGGAAAGCATTTATTGTGCTACAAGTTATCTTTTAATTATTCCCCATCAAATAATTTTTGTTTTAATTTTATATTTTAAAGAAATTGTTCTGGTAGTGCCAGCACCTTGAGAGGCTGTGGCTAGAGAATCATTAGAGCCTGGTCATTCTGGGCCATTCTGCAACACTTCAGCTCAAAAGAAAGATTGTTGAGCAGGGACAGAGCAGTCTTGCGGCTTGTCCATAGTGCCTGCTTGTGTCTCCTTTAAGACGTTACTGTGGCGGGAGAGCTGTAGCACCCACTGCTGCAGACTCCACTTGAGTCTGTGGTCCCTGCCCAGGGTGTGCTGTGTTCTCCTGGTTGGAGGCCTGGTTACACAGCCCGTGGGATCTCAGCCGCTGATCTATGTGCTGGAGACACAGTAGGGAATATCTGAGATAGGGAAAGCGATGGCCCGAGTCGAGTCTCCAACCGTTGAATGGAGTCCAAAGCAGCAGATTTTTCTTCTTTGGCAAGACGGAGCTGGAGCAGGGTGCAGGATTTCGTTTGCCGATTTCCAATCTGCTAAAAACTGGAGTAACTTAAAATGGGGAGCATGAGTGCTTTATAATGTGGAAAAAAAAAAAATCTCCCGAAGGTCACGTGACTCGCTAAGGCAAGCTGAGCATTGAGAGGCTTGATGGATTTTCGGGTTTTGTTTTGTTTTCTGAAGTGCGCATACTGTATGTGAACATACACCTCCATACTCTTTTACTAATACTGAAAAACTAATATGTTCAAGGGAAAACAAAAAACAACTCTGAAAGCTAAATTCAGTAGTGAACCCTGAAAGGCTTTTCAACCAGTCACTCTCTACCCCTGGAGTGGGGGGCAATGTTCCGCAGTTATGTGCTGGTTTCACTTCGACTTTTCCCCTTGGCCAGCATTCTGTCTTTCTCCATTCACTGAAAATGTTTTTAAATACCCATGCTCTGCTGAGGACCATCCCAAGTGACGCACACTAGCAGGGACACACACTAGCAAAAATAGCATCGACACAAACTAGCACTGCAGTTGGGAATTGCTCATAGCTCCTTGGCTCAAAATTACAACCCCTTTTTCTTTGGGGGGGTCTGTGAGTTAATTGGTTGATTATTTAGCATTTAGTGGGTCAGTGGAGCCTCACTAACCTATGATGGCTTTTCTCATTTGTTTAGGGATTGCTACATAGTATGCAAATCCCTTTCAATTTTCTGTTTGTGTTTTGTTTGTACGCATCCCATAGATCAAAGCAAGTCATAGTACTAATTGAAACTTCAAGAATTGGAGGTAATAAGCTTCATCTCCTGGCAAGGGGAGATGTGACTTGTTGTGTCCAGATTTTTCAGTCCTACAGTTAACTGGACAGACAAAGGTGTGTTGGATGATTATAAGTACTAAGAACAGAAAATAGGGAAAAGAAGCTGGGATACTGGTGCAGTACTGTGGGTTAAGAACTTGGGAAGTAGAGGCAAGAGAATCAGAAGTTTAGGGCCAGCCTGAACTACATAAGATCTTGGAATGAAAGGAAGGAAAGAATGGAGGAGGGAGGAAAGAAAGAGAAGAGAGGGAGGAAGGAAAGGGGGAAGGAAAGGTGGGAGGCTGAAAGGAAGGAAAGAAGGAAGCTCCAAACTAATAAGGGAAGGGAGAAAATAAATCAAAAGCAAGGAAAAGGGGATATCTAGGAAAACTCTTTAGTTTCAATAAGTTGATTAAGAAGATTTCATACAGAACGTCTTAGTTAGAATTTTATTGCTGTGAATAAACACCATGGCCACTGAAACTCTTAAAAAGAAAAACATTTAATTGGTGCTGGTTTAAAATCCAGAATTTAGTCCGTTATTATGGGAGGAAGCATGGTGGCAAGCAGGTAGGCATGGTGCTGGAGAGGTATCTGGGAGCTCTGCCTCTGGACTGATGAGCAGAAGGAAGAGAAAGTGATGACTCTGGATATAGATGGAGCATTCAAAATCTCAAAGCCCTCCCCTAGTGACACACTTCCTCTAATAAGGCCACACCTACTCCACCAAGGTCATAAGTCCTAATTATTTCAAATATGCTACTTGCTGTGAGCCTCTGGGACTATCTTCCTTCAAACAATGACAGAATGTGAGTAAAGAAACAGCCAAACCTGTTGAGGGTAAGGCATAAGTCTCATGTATACCTGAAACAAAGATCATGGGCCATGGAGTTATAGTAGATGAAGATGGAGACTCCTATTGGTCCAGAATGAGCACAGGTATGGTAGATGATGACTTCAGGTGTCAAGCAAATGAATGGGTTACACCCATCATGTAAGTGTAACCTCATTTTCCCATTTTAGTGCATTTCCATTATGCTGAGACTTTTGATTCTGGTTTAGTAGATCTGAGATTCTCTAGATGCAGTAGACAGAGTGCGTAGAGATTAGCACTTATAATAAGCTCTCAGCTGTAGCGCAAAGGTTACTGAGAGTGGTTCTGGTTTTCTGTGCATGAGGAAAGTGGTCCTTAGGATGCTCAGTAGGTCCTTGTTTAGAATGTTTACGACAGGCACAAAGCATAAGGAGTTGGCATCCTCACAGAGTCTAGTGTGTAGAACAATGGGTTTTGTTTGTGAAATCTTCCACCATTGGGATCTTTTTTTCCTAGAGAACATTTTTTCTTTCTTTTCTGTGAGCAACACACAACAGGACCTGCTCGGGATTTTGCTCTTCCCGGTTTTCTACAGGTTTGTTTCAGAACTGCCTCATTATACTCATCTGTGTTCTGGTGACTAGCCTTCTTCTCACCTAACCCTCTTTCCCCTGGTCCTTGTTCCAATGTCGCAGTCACTGTCAGAAATGGCTGCTCCTCATTAGAAAAAGCAATAGAACTGAAAACCGGCTTCTGATTCGCATTTGTGATGGTAAGAAAATACTTCATGCCTTCAAAAACACCCCCGAGGTTGGCTGGGTACGCTTTTCCTGTAGCATCCTATTTTGTCTAATTCTTTACTTCCTGATGTTTCAGTTATCCTGTGGTCAGCTTTGGTCTAAATCTAAAAAATTCCACAAGTTTTAAAGAACTTACAGTATTTTAAGTATTCTTATTATTGTTATGAACTTTATCTGTATTATTATTAACTTGAAATGTCTCTTATTGTGCCTATTTTGTAAACTGAACTCTATCATAAGTTATACTGTAGGAAAGCACAGTGTATACGGAATTAAACCATCTGTTCTCTCAAGTGTTCACCCGGGGTCTTTGAACACTGCAGAGGATAGAGGACCATGATTCACAACTCATGCTCAGAAACAGTGTGCTGTGCCCCCTCTGCCTCCCTTGCACTCTGCTTCCTTTTCTTACCACCCAAACACATGAATCATTAGCCGATTTTCAACTCTAGTGCATTTTGTAGTGAGATAGTCTGGCCACTGCAAAATTACAGTCTTTTGTATTCGATATGGGAAAGAGCTGCAGACAGAATACCATGAGTAAGTACCTGGCAATATTGTGTGTCACATATTTATACTTACCTATTGTTGATGCTGAGCAGCCCTATTCATTCAGCAACTCAATAAGAAAACTTCAGAGTTTTACCTAGGATATGGGACCTTAGAAAGAGCCTGGAAAACCAGTTCCCTCCAGGTTGTGTATTTGTTATGCCCCAGTGAGCTTATGCATGATGGTTTTGTGTCCTGGCTGGACTGGAACACAGGGTGTATTTGAGAATTTTAATCTCATGTATCTCAGTAGGAAGGAAAATCTACAGTGTGTATCTCAGAGGTGTCTGCCTCTTTATTCCATAACAGATGGGGAGGGGGAGATGAGTGACATCTCTATAGCATGGTTTTATTTTGGTTTTTAAATTTAAGTATTAAGGTTTTTAAATTTTATTTATTTATTTGTTTATTCGTTCATTCATTCATTCATTTTTGACATCTGACAAAACCTCTCAGGAATCTTTTCCAAGCCCTTCTGATTCCTAAGACAAACTTTTCCTTCTGTTTAAATCTTCTGCATATGTAGACCTTATTTAAGAATCCTGCGATGTTGTTTGCTAGATTTCTTATTTTTGACAATGTCTATTTTACTCAGGGTAGTTTAGGATTCACTCTGTTTCCCATGTCAAATCCTCCCCTCGTCTCCTGAGTGTTGAGGTTATGGGAGTGAGCTCTCATACCTGGCCTCCTATTTATTATTAAATGAGATTTTTAATATTAGTATTAGGTCCAAAAAAAGTAGAGTAAGTAATTAGAGTTGCAAAATATTAGCAAATTGTGTCGCAGTTGACTGTATCATCGTGTACCAGGAATGGTTGTGTGCAATACTGAGTTGTAATATATTTTAACTAATTATTAACTCAACCAAATGTATTGACTTGAATATTATCATAAAGGGCTCTGAGATGTCAGTGTGACCTAGTTCCATAAAATTTATTGCTTGGATATTGCTGGTAATTCCAATAAGTCATTGCCTTTTGCCCCCAAACTACCACAATAGATATAGGGTTGTTATACTACTGGAAAGAAAGTTTGTGTGTGTGTGTGTGTGTGTGTGTGTGTGTGTGTGTGTATGTGTGTGTCTGTTTAATTAATAGTAATTTATTTGTTTTGAAGTGAATGCTACTTTCCAAAGTCTGTACTTTGGAGGAGCCCTATTCTCCTAAAGTACAAATAGCTTTGGGTAATTAGACTCCTTTAGATTTTAGAGTTGAGAACAGTAATATTACTTAGACCAGTGGTTCTCAGCTTTCCTAATGGTGCAACCCTTTAATACAGTTCTTCATGTAGTGGTGTCCCCCAACCATAAGATTATTTTGTTGCTACTTCATAACTGTTATAAATTGTAATGGAAATATTTTTGGATATAAAGGTTTGCCAGAGGGGTAACAACCCACATTTTGAGAATCACTGACCTAAACTCTTCTTATACAGTGTAGAGAATGGAACCTGAAAAAGAGGAATAAACTGCTCAGGTCTTTTGCAGGCTTGAGTTGTAGTATAGTTGAAGTGCTTATTACAAAAGAGTGCTGAAAATGCCTTATTAAACATATTCCAGTTGGCCTGCAATGCCAGCACCTTGGAGGTAGGGATAGGAAAATCAGAAGTTCAGAGTCATCCTCAGCTGCATGGTCAGTTTGACACAACCTGGCTTACTGTCTTAAAGCACAGAAAGTAGACAAACAGCAGCAGCAACAATGACCCAAAGAATAATGAATAGAAACACTGAGGGGTCTTTCTGAATCTTTTGATCCTTTGTTGGATGCATATTTACATTCTGTTGAAATGGTTCAGCAGGTAAAAATCACTCATCGTAGAAGCCAGATAACCTAGTTCAAATCTTAGAACTCAGACTGTCCTGTGACCTGTACACATGAATCCACACACACCATAGACACACAATAATAAATGAGTAAAATAATGCATCTACACATAAACTCACATGCTTGTAGACATGCCCATCTTGCTTGACCCCTTGGACTTTTTTCCTGGAAATATCAGAAGGCTCATTTTGGTGGAGGAAGATGTCATGCTTCCTTTTGCTATCATGAGATCCTTTTACCTGTGACTGCAGACTTAAGGTCCACAAGTTCAAAGACTTGAAGTGCTTCTCATGTAGTTGGTGAAAGTTCTAGGGAGGGTATGGAGCTGCATCCATCATAGGAGGCAGTGTACATTCTGTTTCTAGGTCTGTAATACAGCCACTAAAGTAACAGAATAGAGAAGGCACTATAGCTAATGTAGTCACTGAGAATTCCACTTAACCCCATACATTTGAAATGGGAGTAAACGCTTGTAGCTGCAGGAACCAGTCTCCACCCTAAGTCTTTATCACCATAGTTTATTGAGGCTTTAAATCTGTTTCACAATTTAGTTACAGAATCTTGGCATGTTATAGCTGAGGTTAGAAGTCCTGTTCTTCATTTAAATTGCTTGTATCTACACTGGGCATGCAATTTGGAAATCCAGTGTCTTGAACATTAACAGTTCATGGATTTATCTCCAATCCCATGGAAGCCTTCTAAAAGCCTAATATCTATTAAGTGAACTTTTTCTTCATTTCTCTAGATATGAAACTTTGTGTAGATAAGCATATGTCTTCAGTTAACTGCAAAAATGTATAAACACTGCAATGATTCTTTTTCTAAAATACTGTACTGAGTTTATCCTTTATGTCAACAGTAAGTGCTTAGGAAAGATAAAGAGAAACACTTAAAACTCAATCTAAATGGCCAAATACATTTCCTAAACCTCACTTCTGACTTTCATGTATACACATGCAAACATTTACTTAGATGCATAATGGTTATTTGAGGTCACTTTTTATTATATATATATATATATATATATATATATATATATACACATATATATATTCATGACCAAGCAAGCTGCTAAGTTAAAAGGTCAATAGACTTTTTTTTAATGTTAAGAAGATAATAAGTAAATAAAAGTTGAGTACTTGATCCAGGCCTAGAAATTGCTGAGAAACTAGTAATTCTGAAATTTATCAGGTTGAAATTGAATCTTCACTAAAATCTTCATTGTGACTCAAAGCACAAGCTTCAGAATTCTTTAAGTTTTGCTTAAGCTGGTGAAAATGACGCCGAGTGTGGTGTTAGAAGCATTCTGCTGCTATCAGTTGTCCCGATTGTAAATGTAGGTCAGTGAGCAAACGTAGTGGGCATCAGTTCTATTGTGTGGGAAGTGGAGACACTAATCCTCTCCCCGTCTCTTTCCACTCGCTGTCTGGGTGGGGAAGTCTGTGTTAGGTAGCCACCGTAGCCTGGACTGAGATGGGAATGCTGCTAGCAGACCAGCGTTTCCCAGCTTCAGAAGGCATCCAGCTTGGGCACAAAAAGCAGCCTAGAAAGCCTTGGGAGGTCAGGGAGGACTCTGAGATCTGAGGAAGTGAGTCTTGAAACAAAGAGTAAAATCTGAGGACTGAGAGGTTGAGGTACCGGGCATGCCTGGTGGGGAGAACAGCAAGAACATAGGTGCAGAGGCTGAGGAGGAGATCTTGGGGCTGAGTGTCAGAGAAGGTGAAGATATTAGGAGGGAAAGGTCTGAAGGCAGCTGGGAAGAGAGCTGGTAGCCACTCCTGTGCCAATCAAGTAAAAGCAATTTTGATAATTTTATAAAAGCAGAAAGTAAGCACATTTTATAAAATGGTATGATAGCATCTTTTAAGAATCATTTTTATTGCATTTAACGTTTTTTTTTTTTTTTTTTTTTTTTTCAGTGCTGGGAAGAGAAGGCAGGTCCTTCTACATGCTTAGAGAATCCTCTAGTACTGAGCAAAATCCTCAGCCATCTAACATCAACTTATATAAAACAAATATGATAGAACACCTGAATGGGGAGCAGTTCATACTGCTGTCCTGTTGATGCAGTGGTAAAATATTTTATCTTTGTGAAGCAGGGTCTTACTGTGGAGCTGCAGTTGGGCTTTGAACTATTTTCCTGCCTTCCTAGTTCTGAGGTTCTAGGGCTTAGCTACTGTGCCTGCCTGGCTTAGTGGTAGAATTCTTGAAGTGACCACTGTAAATGGTGCTGGAACAAATGACCCCAAATCAGTTGACATTTTAAAGGATTTGGAGGAGCAAGTGTATACAGAGCAGGCATGTCAACAGTTCTCTCTCACTAATATTACACCTAAAAAGATGTTCAAAAACAATTTTTAGAGCTTGTATTTCCTGAAGAATCATGGGAAATGGCTTCAGGTGGGATCTCTACAGCGATTACAAGAGTAGATTGATTGTTCACCTGTGTGGAATTAGTATTTTATATTCTACAGCTACTTAAATAGTTAGCACTAGTGAAACGGTGCCAAGGAGACATTGATAATTTAATGCAGATGAAGCCTAAGGCTTGATGAACTCTTATTAGATCTAATGGAAACCATTTTTCTAGTAAAAGTTGCCCCTTGTGATATCAAAATATTTTACTTGAAAGAGGAAGGAAAATGTGTTATGAATTTCATGATTTGATGGATTTGTTGAAAATTTAAAACTGAGAAATCAAAGTTCAGTGTAGATCTCACAGTGGGTCCACTGGCCGTGGGAAGGCAACTTTAGCCTTTAACACTCTCAGCGGTGAGTGCGCACATCACCCACAGATTTCCAACTCCAATCCTTTGCTCTTGTGTTGATCCAGTGAGCAGATTTTTCAGCAAGATACCGGCTAACAGATAACTCTGTTTTATGGTACCATTAAGAGTGTTTTAAATTATCTTTCCGGATAAAACTAGGATAAAACTCAATCTGAAATTGAACTTTATTTCAGATGTAGATTGGGGTGGTAACATTACAAGTGAGTAAAACCGGAGGTGAATAAAGGAGGAGAGGGGAACTGGGGAGAAGCCTCACTGTGTGCATTGTTGTACACATATGACAACATGGATTTGCATCTCTAGATTCCAGCATTTGTCTACCTCAAATAGACCTAAAGCAAGAAGGGAAGGGAGAATGGAGAACCCCTGCACTCTTGCCAGCCTGACACAGGCAGTGGGGAGCAAGAAGAGACAGACCTTAAATAAGTTACAAGGGTGAGGACCAACATGAAGTTGGTTCTCTGACCTCATACACATGCCATGACATATTTGCACCCAAATTCATACATAGAAACAAATACAATCATAGACATACACATAATATATACATATACATTATATGTACTACATTTTTAAAAAAGTTAGAAATGGGCAAGTGTGGAGCACATTTATACATTTGACTGCACAGGTCAGGATAGACAGCACGGCCTGTCATCTGTCATGGATGTTGTACATACCACTCACTCTTGGGGTCACAGTCTCATCTCTTGACCCAAGGTGGCTGAGAAGGGTTTGCCTAGATTCTGTTAATATGTACCCTGGTGCCGTGTGTGCATTTCTGCCAAGCTCATAAATAGCAGCGTGCTGGCATGGTGTCACTGGCTGCACCACGGTCATGCCTTACAGACCTGTCCCTTGTTTTTAAGGCAGTTATGTTAGGTATATGACCAGTGGCTCTTTGGCGTCTCCTCATCTTTTCTTTCTTTTTTCCAAGAATTACCCAGCCATTTGATTTTTTCAGGTCCCATCATGTTGCATAATCTACCACGTTTTGCTCCGAGGAGAGCAGTGTTTTACAGAGAGTTGTTGAAGTATTTCCTTCATTCCACAAAGAGGGGTGCTTCACATGCTGTGCATGAGTCCCACGGCTGTTCTTTGGTGATGATGCTGAAAAGGCTGCTATGGCTGCAGGGAAGCTGTTCAGCTGAATATAGTTGATTTGATGAAATCATGAAATCTAAGCAAACAGCTTCCCTTTCTGTTTTGGCATGTGTATCCTGGTATCTAAGTGGGGAGCAGACTTTTCCTGTGGACCACCTGTAAAAATATCAAATTTGTGTTAGGATCATTTGCACGGAGTACTGTTGCGTAACGTGATGAATGCTGACAAGTGCCTGTGATGGTGTGACCACCACCATGTGTTAACGATAGAGAAATGTGTGGAAATTTACCCACTGTGGCTTTGCAATCGGCCTCTTGTCTCAGGGGCATCTGTTAACCTGCTTGCTGGTCTGTTTTCCCTTTCAAAGGATACTCGAATGACATGATGCTTGTCTCTGTCTTTGTGTTTACCCATATGTTTGGAGTTAGTAACTCCCTCCCCAGTGTGGGCCATAAAAATTAGAACTCTTCTCCAAGGCAGATTCTTCCCTGTACCTTGAGCTGGCCATAAGGAAACCTTCCAACATAGATTGATAATAAGACTCCTGTTTTAAACTAAATCTGTCCCAGGGTGAGGAGAAATAAATATTGCAAAAAAAAAAATAATAATCCCCCAAAACAAAACAAACAAACAAAACAAATTTATATGGAGTCTGAACCAAAGGCCTTCCAGTTTTCTCCTGTCTGCCTTTTAGCATTTGATTATACCTTCTTTATAAATCATGAATCTACGTGCTTTTTTCCAGCGTGTTTTTTTCCGGCTTTGGTCATGATGGTGGGATAAAATCTGCATAAAACCCAATGGGGCAGGGCTTGTAGAGCTTCTGGAAAGTGTAATGCATGAGGGTTCCTAGAGAGTTGTGCTCCCACAGAGCATAGGTGTTTCAAGAGGCTTCCCCAAAGCTCCTGTTGGATCTCTCCATCCACAGCAATACTATCCCTGTGTAGGAGGTCAGAAAGCAGGCTGAGTAAACCATGAGGAGTAAAGCAGTGACTATTCCCCCTTCACCCCCATGGCCTCTGCATCAGCTCCTGCTTCCAAATTCCTGCCTTGTTTGAGTTCCTGTCCTCACTGCTTCTGATAATGAACTGTTATAGGGAACCATAATAGAAATACATTTTTCCACAAGTTGCTATTGGTTATGGTGTTTCATCACAGCAATAGAAACACTCACTAAGACACTTCACTAGTTTCATGACCTTTACCTATGCTTACATCCTATATATATATATATATATATATATATATATATATATATATATATATATATATATATATATGTATATACTTGTAAAATGTAGGAGCTAAGATTTTTAATGTATATGAGAGCGAAGATACTGTGTTAGGTTTTCTAGTCTGTACTTCCCCACTTAATAATTTACAGATTTATTTTCCATTAAATTTTATAATTTCATTTTTCTTTATGGCTAAATAAAATTCCATTATGTGTATATAGTTTTCATTCTTCATTCATTGATGGACATACAGGCTGACACTATTTTTATGCTCTTGTGAATATAATATCAATCAACAAAAATATACGAGTTTCTTTGTAGTCTGATTTAGAGTGCTTTGGGTACATGCCCAGATCAACGCAACCCCTATTAAAATTCTAATAACATTCTTTATAGAACTATAAAAGCCAATTCTTTAATTTACTAAAGACCATGAGTAGCCAGAGCAATTCTAAACAGAAAGAACACTGCTCGAAGTATCATGGTACTTGACCTCAAATTATGCTACACAGCCATAGTGGCAAAGACACCATAATACAGGTGCACAAATGGGTGTGTGGATCAGTGAATCACAACAAAGGTTCTATAAATAATTCCACACAGTTATGGCTACATATTTGATAAATGGCTCAAAGACATCCTGAAAAATTTTTATTTAAAAATAGTGCTTGTGAAATTATGTATCCACCTGAAGAAGAAAATTAGAACCATACCTCTCATTTGAAAGAAAAAAAAAGCAATTCAACATGGATCAGAAAGCTTTACTGAAAACTTGATATTTTGAAATTACTAAAGGAAAACATAAGGCTTTCTTTTTATTTGGTTATCTCAATAGACTAACACAGTGCTCAGGTCTATGAGAGTTTGGCTTTTTTTCCACATTTAGGATCCCTCCCACCGATGAGCCACAGATAGTGATTCCTTTCACTGACCAGTAGTGTATCTTGTATGGAGTCACTGGTTTGCTTGCTCACGAAGCAGGAAGGCATGGGGTTGTAAACAGATTATAGTAATTATGGCTAAAATTGTTACAACATTCATGCACAATGTTTTGAATAACTATGTGGTTTTTAATTTTGGGGTGAGGATGGTAGTACTTTGAAGAAAGATTTCTAGGGCTTATGCAATAAGTGGAGATTTAATTTTAGGAAAGCTGTCTTGGAGTTTTCCGGCATTCTCTGTTGCAGTGACAGTGGCCCACTCCCATTACCTCCTCACAATTAGCTGCTGATCCATTTTATAATAAACATACTTTGGTTTGTCCTAAGGGTTCTGTGTCTGTGGCGTCTTGTCTTACTCTAACAGGCCAGACACTGCTCCCACTGGCTGGGCCCTGGGAGCTTCTCGGTTGGAGTGACACTAACTCCGCCCACTCCCAGCACTGGCTTGTATCACTGCTCTGCCCTGGTCCTGGCCTCACCTCACCCCTCCACAATTCTTAGGAAGAATCCAAGTAAGCGTAAACAAGGCATCTCTGCAAAGCTGTAAACAGAAAGGACCTTTCCTTATGGGTTAGTTAAGTGGAGGTGACAGGGATAGGAAAGGTCATCATCTGTCTTGCTGTGCCTCCCTTCAGTCTATCATATTTTAAATGCTCATGGCTATTACACTTCCTGTCTTCCCATTTATGGAGAACATGTTTTATGTCAAGGGTTTGAGTTGGTCCATGAGAAAGCTCAGTAGGCAAAGGCATTTTCTGTGCAAACCTGCCAACCAGAGTTCCAGCCCCAGAACTTGTCTAATGTTTGTGAGAACCTTATTCTCCTCTTCTGCCGTGTGAGCACAGGGTGTTGAACTCAGACTTGTGTGAGCCTGTTCTCTTCCACCATGTGGGCACTAAGGTTGAGCTCAAGTTGTCCAGTTTTACAAGTAACTCCACCCGCTGAGCCATCTCACTGGCTTACTAGAAAGCTTTCCCAAGACATCTGTCTGTCCTCGAATTCAGACTATTCAAGTCCATAGAGTTGGCATTAGTGTTCACTTGGTTTTTAAGTTTGCATACAACATAAATAAATAGCCAGAGTTGAGACTAAGGCCTGAAAGAAAATCATACTGTTTCAGAAGCTAATTCTAGCAAAACATCTACCTGCTAAACTATGAACCTTTTCTGTTTGTTTTCATCTGTTTGTGTTTCCAGTTTGTAGAGTGATCATTAGTGACAATACAGACCCAGTATAGAAAGTGTGCTCTTCTTTCCTGGCTTCCCTCTTCCTCTCTTCCTCTTTTCCACTCTTCCTCTCTCCCTCTCTCTCTCTCTCCTCTCTCTCCTCTCCCCCCCACCCCTGTGTGTGTGTGCAAGTCTGGGTGCATTCATGCCTTGGAAGCCAGAAGAGGGTGTCCTGTTCCTTGCAGGTGAAGTTACCTGTGGTTGAGAATCACTTGGTTTGTGTGCTGGGATCCAGATCAGGTTCTTTGTAAGAACGGTAAACTCCCTTAACCACCAATCCATCTCTAGAGCTGCTAAAATACACTTAAATAACAAAGCTGAATAAATATAGTATTAAATGATAGTTTAGAATGATGTAGTTCAGAGATTATTTTCTGTATAAACGACAATTATTCATATTGCAGAAAATGAATGAGAGGTCCTTTCCAGGTCATTTCTAAATAACTGTTACAAATATATTGGGAGTTGAACACTGAGCTCATTCCTCTCCTCTTTGGCACACAAATATGAAAATTTATTCAAGCTGTCTTGGGTGAAATATTCCGATTTGGTAGTGAAGACATAAATCTCCAACTTTGAGCTGACACAGTAGGGTTGAATGGAAGCCCATTGAGGTTCCCTCCCACTGGCAGGATGTCTACATGGCTCTCTGAGTCTGTGGTGACTTAGGGTCTGTGCTTGGCATTCGAGTAGCAATAAATAAACGAATGTCTAGACAGACTATCATAATGTGGAACATAGAACGGGAAACAAGCATTCTAAGCAAATGCCAGTTTCTGTCATTTACCTTTAGGAAATTAAAATATTGAATGTTTGTGAACCAAGTTTAAAAGGATTTATTTGGACTAGTCTGTCTACTCTGCTAAAAATACTGAATTGTAAGCCATTTTGCCAGAAGTATTGGCCAAGGGAGGTTATGGTGTCGGTGACTCCATGGTTACTCCATAGTGCTAGAGTTGGAATATGTTAGGTTTTAAGCTCAAAGCTTTATGTAGAGACATTCTAGGTGCTGGCTTTTCTGGGAGAAGTCACCTGAAAAAGCTTGGCAAAGTGGAGGAACTTGGATGCCCATCCCGAAACAGGAAAAGTTCAATGAACTGTGTGGATTGTCTAGCTGAAGAGAAATATGCTTTGTTGTTCTTGCTACAAGCTTGAGCCAATGGATTTACGTTGGTTCCTGGGAAAAAACTTTCTAGAAATTAGACGCCACAGAGAATACAGTATCTTGTATGTTAAGAAGAGTTGGCTCCTGTGTATACGATGGAAATCAGACTAGACACCTGCTTTGCAGCTTAATTTTGGTCAATTTGACACAAGCTCGAGTCATCTGGGAAGAACAACCTCAACTGAAAAATTGCCTCCATCAGATTGGCCTATGTACATATCTTTAGAACATTTTCTTAGTTAATGATTGACATGGGAAGGCTCAGCCCAATGTAGATGGTGCCATCTTTGAACAGGTGGTCCTGGGTTGTATAAAAGGTAGCTTAGCATCCATGGAAAACCAGGAAGCAGTGTTTCTCCATTTTCTCTGCTTTAGTTCCTAACTCCAGGACCCTTGAGTTCCTGCTCTGACTTCCCTAGTGATGGAATATGACATGGATAAGATGGAATAAACCATTTTCTTCCTAAGTGCGTTTGATCAAGATGTTTATCATAACAATATAATGTAAAGTAAACCACTACTTAGGGGCCTTCATAGCTTCAAGAATCTGTGCTTTGTTTGGGGTAAATCAAACAAAAAGTCTTTGGTGTGTGTATATGAGAACAAACTCTAGGCTGCTCACTTAAACTTGGTGTTCCATGAACCTGATTTGGTTTCCTTGGTAACAGTTGTTCCATGTTTCTTGAGTGTACAGGATTTGTAGTGTTGCTGTTTATAATTACTAGCCTGCTTTCACGATGAACTAGGAGGACATAGGTTATTCCTCTAGATAGCTTAGGGACAAAATAATGAAACCTCATGCTGGAGAAGGTAAAAGGAACTGGGTTAGGATGAGTGAGCCTGCAAAGATGCATACAACTTTCTAAAACCCTGTGAATAACTATCAGACACAGGTAAAGGACTAGGACCTAACATGTGGCTTGGTACAGTGCTTGCCTAGCATGAACAAAGCTTATTCTCAAGATACGTAGAGAGTCTGAGGCCAACCTGAACTAAGAACAAAAGCCATTTTCTAGTTCTTTTCCTCTGAGACAGCTTCTCTATTCTGGGATTCTATTTATTTGGAGGTGAACTGAGATAATGCTAAAGTTCCAAGAGCACCTGTATGTTAGTAAACTCATAATTGTGTTGTCACGGATATTCGGGAATTGATAACTGAATACCTAGAAAGTTCTTAAAGTTATGGAGAACACGTGGATCAATGGAATAGAATAGAAGATCCAGAAATGAGCCCTCACGTATATGGTCACCTGATTTTTGACAAAGGAGCTGTAAACATTCAATGGAAAAAGGACAGCCTATTCAACAAATGGTGTTGGTCCAACTGGCACTCAGCATGCAGAAGAATGAAAATAGACCCTTTCTTATCTCCTTATACAAAGCTCAAGTGTTAAGTGGGTCAAAGATCTCCACATTAAACCAGGTACACTGAAACTATTAGATGAGAAAGTAGGGAAAACCTTAGAACTCACAGGCACAGGAGAAAATTTCCTGAACAGAACATCAATGGCTCAAGCTCTAAGGTCAAAGATTAACAAATGGGACTTAATGAAATTGCAAAGTTTCTGTAAGGCTAAAGACACTGTCAAGAAAACAAAACAACAGCCAACAGAGTGGGAAAAGATAGTTACCAACCCCACATCAGATAGAGTCCTAATATCCAAAATATACAAAAAACTCAAAAAGCTAGACACCAGAGAATTAAACAACCCTATTAAAAACTGGGGTACAGACTTAAACAAAAATTTCTCAATTGAGGAATATCGAATGGCTGAGAAACATCTAAGGGAGTGCTCAACATCCTTAGCCATCAGGGAAATGCAAATCAAAAAACAACCCTGAGATTCCACCTCACACCAGTCAGATTGGCCAAGATCCAAAGCTCAGATGACAGCAGATGTTGGTGAGGTTGTGGAGAAAGAGGAACACTTCTCCACTGTTGGTGGGGTTGTAAACTGATGCAACCACTCTGGAAATCAGTCTGGCGATTCCTCATAAAATTGGACATAATACTACCTGATGACCCAGTTATTCCACTTCTGGGCATTTACCCCATAGATGCTCCAACATACAGCAAAGATACATGCACCACAATGTTCATTGCAGTTCTTTTTATAATAGCCAGAAGCGGGAAAGAACCCAGATGTCCTTCAGTAGATGAATGGATACAAAAATTGTGGTACATTTTACACAATGGAGTACTACTCAGCTATCAGAAACAATGACTTAATGAAATTCTTAAGAAAATGGATGCATCTAGAGAATATCATCCTGAGTGAGATAAAAGTCACAAAAGAACAGACATAATATGCAGTCACTGATAATGGGATACTAATCCCAGAAAGCTCTGAACACCCCAGAAACAACTCACAGACTGTGTGAATTTCAACAGAATAAAAAGAATATATTTTAATTAAAATAGAACTGTATCACATCCCCCCTTTCTCCCTACAGCCTCTCCTAGTCTCTCTCCTATCCCCTCAAATTAATAGCCTCTTTTCCTATATTATTGTTACATATATACATATGTGTATGTATATGTACCCACAAATACTTAATTACAGCCTTAAAAATGTATTCGAAAAAAATAAAAAATAAAAACAAAAATGTTATGGAGAACAAAAAGAATCACATACATATAACTAATCTACTTGGGCTACTTTGCAGCATAAGAGCATCTAAGAGGTTCCTTCTCAACTTCACATTAGCTTTCTGTTTTTTCTATAAGAAATTGCCACAGCTTAGTGGGTTTGAACAATATAACACTACCCTCTTTCAGGACAGAAGTTCTAACCTCAATCAGGTATCAGGAACATGTGCTCACCTTGTCGATGTTTCTGAGTTGCCTTTCTAGATTTTCAGCATCCCTTCATCTCTGGGCTTGAGATTCTTTCAGAGATTCTTTGATAACCTTAAGCTAGTTTCAAATTTACTTTTAACCTCCAGATCTTCTGTCTCCACCTCTCAAATACTGAGATTATAGGCATGGCCTGACTTCTTTTCCTTTATAAGGACTCTTGTGATAGTAGTAAGCCACCAGAAACTCCAGGAGACTCTTTGCATCTTAAGGTGTGTAGCTTAATTATAAATATTAAGTCCTCTTATCCTGTTGGACATCATTCCCCCAGTTCTAAGGATTAAGGCGTGGATGTTGTAGAGACCTGTTATTTACTTTACTATATAACTGCCTGTCTTAGAGAGAGGTTATACATCTGAAGTCATCAGGAGGGCCCATCTTCCTTTGAGCATCTGAAGGTATTTTTTAATCACTGTAATGGTATAGCTCTGGAATTATTTGCCTCAGTGTGATTCTCTGAAGAGCTCCAACACTTAGCTTCAATCTTAAGGAATTGAGGATGGAAATCACAAGAAAAATTTGAATAGTGCACTTGAAATAAAAGTCAAAGAAAAGTATCCCTGTACTGTTGCTGAGTATATGGGTATCTGTGTACTGGGTGCTGGGGTGCCATGGTTGTTTAAGTTAGACTCTGTCTGGAGCACTGTAGCCTTTTGAAGATGCTCCTCCTTATGAACAGAGACATTTTTATAAGCTTGCTGGGGATTGCAATACAAAGGGTCATATGCCAGTTATCTGCTCCCATAGGTTATAAAAATTTCTCCCAAGGGTCTAGAGAACACTTGGTAACATTTTCTTTTTGTATCTTCTGAACATATTCTCAGAAATATCCCAACTCTATGCAACTCTTTTTGTTGTTGTTGTGGTGGTGGTGGTTGGATGGGTGGGTAGGTGGGTGGTGGTGGTGATGTTGGTATTTTTTTGGAGACAGGGGCTAACTATGTAGTTCTGGCTGTCCTGGAACTCACTGTACAGACCAGGCTGACCTCAAAATTCACAGATATCCAAATGCCTTTGTCTACGAAGTCCTGGGATTAAATGCATGGAACATTGTGTCTGGTTTCTGTGCAATTCTTACGCCTTTTTCTGTTATTTTTCTCATGGCTGTGACCGATTACCTGACTGAAAGCAGGCACAAGGAGGTGGAGTTTATTTTGGTTTATGGTTTAGGGGATTTCGGTCTCTCCTGGCAGTGAAGGCCTGCTGGCTGGCATTGCTTATTTGGGAACAATTGGAGCATACAGTGGGGCATTCTATGGGTGCATCATCAAACATTATTCTCTTGGAAGCTGGATGGGCTGTATCCTTCAAAGCCTGCTTTTAATACCTGCTTTTGCCAGCCATGCGGGCCTCAAAGCAGTGCTATGAGATGGAGACCAGGGTTATGAGCAGGTTTTGAGCTCTCTATGTATTTCAGGCTGGCCTTGAACCCTGAACATCTGTCTCCATTTTCTAAGTGGTAGCATTACAGAGGCAATGCAGTGCCCAGCCTGAATACTTTTCAGCTAAATGGATATGCCATAACTTATTTAGCTGTTTGTTGATGGGTCCTTAGACTGTTTATTCTCTCAGGCTGTGATTAAGAAATGACCTGAGAATGTTTCTGTATAGATTTTCTTTGTCTGGAACTATATTTCCTATAGGTAAATTCCTAGAAATGAAGTATCTAGATTGTAGTGAAGATTTTATAAGAAATTGTCAAAAAAATTTCCAGTGATACTGAACTATTTTCCATGATTATGGTCAATATATTATTCTGATACTCAATGATTTTATTAGATCCTAACATTATCAGTATCTCTTGTTTAATCATTTCGGTGTTGTGCAGTTATTATGATTTTTCTTTTTATTTTTTATTTTTTTATTTTTTTAACAACTTTATTTTACAAAACAAATATAAATGTACAGATTTTAAGCATTTTTTGCATAAGATTATACAATATATTTTTGTCAGTACTGTTTTTTTTTCAGATTTTAAAATAATTTTTACATAAAACTATATGAATATTTTTTTAGTCAGTACTTGATTTTTTAAAGGTTTGATAGTATGCATTGAGAAGTTAATAGTTACAATGAGCATAAAGTACATGTAAAACAAAATGTAACATGGAAATAGTCAAAGTTTTCTTGTTGTGTAAAGATTTTTTGTTTTGTTTTGTTTTGTTTTCTTTATTTCTTGGACTTCATACAGTCTGTGAGTTGTTTCTGGGGCAGTGCAAGCCTCCGGGGTTAGCATCCCACTATCAGTGACTGCATATTATGTCTGTTCTTTTGTGACTGGGTTATCTCACTCAGAATGATATTCTCTAGATGCAGCCATTTTCTTAAGAATTTGGTCAAGTCATTGTTTCTGGTGGCTGAGTAGTATTCCATTGTGTAAATGTACCACAATTTTTGTATCCATTCATCTTCTGAAGGACATCTGGGTTCTTTCCAGCTTCTGGCTATTATGAATAGAGCTGCTATGAACATTGTGGTATGATTTTTCTTTTTAATTTGAATATTTTTGTGTGTGCTTATTTGGATGCAATATGCATGTGGTCTTTGGTACAATGTCTATTTCCATTTCTGACCCTTTTAATTTGTGGGATGAAGGTACAATTAATTACTTTTCAAAACCAGAAATGCAGAATTCAGGGAAATCTGTTAACTTAAGAAGCAAGAGTGAAAACCAGACAGACTGGTAGCCTCAGAGAAATGATTGATAGGTTTGCCATCAAGTACTGGTGTGTCTCACTGGGTATCTGCCTGTGTTTATTTGCCTGGGACTGTCCGGTTTCCCCCTGCAGGACAGGTATCATGCCTGGACAGGCAAGGTTCCTTCTACAGATCCCTGTAGAGGGACAATACAAAGCATTTGCAAGGAGATGCTGCTGATAATTTTTAACTATGAACATGGTCGAAGGACGTATTAATAATTAGTGATCTGCGGAAGGCCACATAGTTCTTTACCAGGAACAAAAGCAGCGCATGAAGTAGGCCTAGAACATTCCACTCTGTATGCTGCATCTTACCTGTAAAGGGAGGAGTCAGGGATATGGGGACCATTCTCACCTGCTGTTAGAACTGAAAGCTTAAACAAATTAACCCTGGTGATGGGACTCGATCATCTAGCTTCATTCATACTTTTCTGACCAAACACAGTTGTGCCTGAAAAAGCTAAGATGTTGAGTTCTGTAGTCAGATATTCATACCATATTATAAAATAGTGTGAGAAATCCTTTCTACAGAATATGCTTTGTTGTAGAGAGTATAGCGGTAAGGAAACTCTGGGTACCGTGATGAGAGGCTTAGTAAGGACGACACTTTCAAAGACTTGGGAGAATTAGGAATGAAAGATGAAATGTATCTTAGCAGACTTGGTTGCTAGGCAGAAAAGAATGTGTACAGTTGTGCAGAACATGCACTTATCAGAGCCAAGCCCATTAGTCTTTTTTCTCTACACAGTGGTAAAGAAAGTTAGGCTTTGATATGTCTGCTGTTGGTTTCACACTTTATATATCCCATTTGTTCCTGATATCTTTATACAGCGTCCCTGTATCAGTTATATCCTGTCTTTGTTCTGGTCCCTGTTGCTCTTATATGGCATAAACAGACTCATCTTTTGTCTTGCATTGACCCAGAAGACCTAGATGGAGATTCTTCTAGATAATAATACTGTTTAGTTTCCATGTCATTTTTAAAATTAACTCTTGACATACTACAGCATTCTTCTTCTTAATGTCTATTAAATGCCCTCAGCAGGATCAGTTCTATCTAAATAATATAAAAGACACAAGTCTTGCCAACAAGGAACATTCATATTAATAAATGCAAAATAAATATGCTTATATGTTTCTGTATTTTTTTTCTTGGAAGCCGATGAATTGTTTTGTTTGGATGAATCTAAATAATTGGATCAATGTACATGATTCCTTCTGCTGCTGTTTTGGAAACAGCAGTGTCTCAACCCACAGTTGTCACAATCACATAACCTTGGCAGGATCAGTACTTCTCTTAAGGCCAAGTAAAGCCATTTTTGTTGAAATCAGTTTCAGTCGGATAAACTTACTAGAGAATTATGAACCATATGGAGCCCTATTGTATACAGTTGCAGCAATTTGGTTCTTATGATTTTTAGATCTTTCAGCAAGCTCATCTATGATCCTGTTTTGGTTGAGCTTAGAAACAAACGTGCCACAGCCTCTGTGGAGCATTCTGGCAGATGAGGAGGTACCAGTCTTAGACTGATACTTGTGCCAATAGGGGCTTAACTACAGGCATATATTATGGTACCAAAATAAAATATTAGAGCTGTTACCTCATTTGGGGAGTGGCATAAAGGATGAGAAAGAGATGTTTAGGTTGCTACTTGGTGGAGGCGTCAGCAAACATGGTTGAGTCATGGAACTGATGGTAGGTGGCCAGCATGGCTGGAATCCAGAATATGGAAACAAGATGTTAGACTGAAGAGGGAGGCATGTCCTGGCTATATTTATTCAGTGAGTTAGCTGAAGCATAACAAATAGTTTCTGTATAAGTGTGTTTGAGATGATGTTCCTATTCTGACTGACCTTTAGAAATATCATGAAAGACTGGCTGATATTATTTAAGAACAAAAGAAGCCACAAGAGGATTTTAGGCTGGGCTATGGCACAACCTTGCATCCATGTCGCATTTGTAATGATCATTCCAGCTAACATAGGAATCGTTTGAGAGATGAGAGTGGTAGAGTTGCCACGAGCAGCACCTTGTCATCTCCAGGATGGCAGAGTGGACACAGTAGATCATTCAGCAACTAGTGTCTCATTCTTACCAATAACAATGGCTCTAAAGTTAGGCAGAAGAGCATCTTTGAGCTGATTGTGTAAGGAATAGTTAGTTTTAAAAAAGATCCAGTATGTCCAGTTTGGAGTTGTCAGAGGAGCCTACGATAGAAAATGCAGCCTGTGGTCAGCTAATTTAGAAGGTGTTTCTATTAATAAATAGAGACAACAAGGAGGGTCAAGCTTTCACTACCGCCCTTGGGTTTTTGCTTGATTTTGTTTTCTTTTTCTTTTTTTTAGCTATCCCTGGTCCACAACTAGAAAGCTAAGGGATTAGGACACTACTGTATATATAACTATATGTCTACCCACAGGTATAACTCTTACACAATCTTCTGTTTCTTGCCAGCTTATCAAAACAACAATGGCAAAACCACAGTCACAATCAGAGATTGGTTGGGCAGCTAGGATGCAGATGCTAAGACCTTTGCCACAAATCTTGAGCAGATCCTTCAAGAACATGTTCTTTATGTCTGTTTTGCTTTGGTCTGGCTTGTATGATCTGTTCCATGTCTGTTCAATTGCTTCACAAGTAGAGTTTAGCTTCATAATTGCACACTTTTGTGGGAAGATCCTCCACAAAAAAGGCTTCACTACACCATTTGAGGCCATTCACAGAGTCCATGACAGAACTGAACTAGGCTCATGATGACGTTAGTGGATATTTACCAAACACTTAATCCCAACAGTATGTGTTTTGGTATTCCCAGAGCGCTGGATGCTCTTTAAGTCAATTAGAGCTAATGATATTTAGCTTCTAGAACTCTTGGGGATTAGGCTAAATCTGATAATATGTAGGAGAGGAGTAAGAAGATCCCTGGCACGAGTTTAGCTTTTAGTAAATGAGGCATCAATCAAAGAACCACAGTGTGGCATTGCACAGCTTAGTAGTAGAACAGAATCCCCAAGAAAAAAAAAATGCATTGCTTACTCTATATGGTTCGGTAGCCTGGGTAGATGTTGTCTTTGTACTGGCCATATGGTACATATGCCCTGAAAAAATTGCTGGGACTTGTGTGTATACTATTTTAGTTCTTTGTGTTGTTTATTCTTAAATAGTTATATTTTCATTCTCAGAGATGTGTATATATAACATATTTGATCATTTTACCCCACTCCCTCCCCCTGCCAACTTCTCCCAGATCCTCACCTACTCCTTGTCCTCCTCTCAATTTTGTATCCTGGTTTTTGTTGTTGTTGTTGTTGTTGTTGCTTTTTAAATAAACAAGAGTCAAACTCGTCCAGTCCTTCTTTTTACATATGTGGGACCATCCACTGGAGGTTGACCACACTCTTAAATAAATTGACTCTCCTTCCTATATAAGCCTTCAGCTACCAGGTACTCCTCAGTGAGAGGTAGGACTTGGGAGTGCCTCTCACCTTCATGCTTGGATGCTGACTGGCTAGATCTTGGGTAGCTCTTGTGTAGACAGTAATACCTACTGTGAGTTCACCGGTTCTTCCTGTCCTCTGACTCTGGGAATTTCTCCTACCCATCTGTGTGATAGTCCCTGGGCTTCAGGAGAGTTGAAAAGGTTATAGACTTCCCATTTGTAGCTTTGCATTCCACAGATACACATTCTTAGGACTTGAACCAGTTGTGAGATTCTGCACTTACCCCTGTTCACTTCTCAAAGAAACAATTTTAATTTTAATGAGTTTTTAAGCATTAAAAACTGTGTGCATAAACAATGAAAAGAAGGTCTCAGTTTTTTGAATTTTATTTTTAAAAATATTTTTACTGCAATATACTATATTACTATAAATTCTTTCCTTTTGGTTTTTGCAATAATTGGACCATATAATAAAATAGGGTGTGTGCTTCTCTTTATTTTTAACTCACTATATCTTGGGATTAAAACTACTTTTACTTGTGTAGGATTAATGACCTCTTGATGGCAGCTGAGTGTTTTGAATATTTACAGAGTTTGCTCTGACATCTGTGATGATCTGCAGAGTGCACATTTAGAAATAGACAGATGGTGTCCAAGGTTAGATGTAGTTTAGTCTCTTCCAAGCACATCTCACCTTATACTTGCATAACCACCTTCTAAGTCTACATGCCTACAGCAGTGTGTCATCAGCTCATTTGGTGTTTGCCAGTGAGGGCTGAGAACAGAAGAGCTAATGACAGTGTAGGCCAAAGTAACCCTGACAAGAGAAGAGAGGTGAATGATGAATTAAGAAGATGAGAGAAGTGAAGTTAATAAGCTTCCAACAGTGACTGTGCCAAGCAGTGACTTGACTAGACACTTCACATTCTAATGTTTACTTTGCCATATAAACCTATAAATATAGTTTTTAAATCTGGTGAGTGTGTGTGTGTGTGTGTGTGTGTGTGTGTGTGTGTGTGTGTGTAAATAGGTGTGGAATGTCAGCAAACAGTCCTGGTTAAAGCAGGATCCTAATATACTGCTTTGTATGTCAAGGTAGCTTCTGGAGATTTTCTTGTCTCTGCAACTGATCTTAATGTAGAAGCACTGGAATTACAGATATGTAATACAGCATCTGTCATTATGTGGAATTTTGTGATTTGAACTCTGGTCTTCAAATTTGCCTGAGAATTACTTTCCCCAGTGAACCGATTTCCTTAGTTCCCCTATGATATCTTATTCCTGTGTACTCTGAAGACCAGTGTCTGTCTACTCTACTGCCTTAGAAGTTCTCAATTTCCCGTTGAGGAAAACAATACAGAAAAAACCTAAATGATTTATCCAGGGTCCAAAATCAACTTATGTTGACACAGAGGATCCAATTTACCACCCCTTTTATCCTTCTTTAGACTGGGACTCCAGTCTGTACTGGAGAGCCCTCCAAGGGTTTGAGTTTTCTTGGGATGTATTTCAAACACAGTTTGAGCTTTATAATTGGATCAAATCTAGGCATTTCCTATAACAGAGTTACTCTTAGAGACACTGGGATAGGAAACACATTGGCATTCTCCACGCTGGCAGTGGTTCTTTGCTTTTGTTTCTGTATTTTTTTGTGACTAAAACTTAAGTAGCCCAGAGTCTCTTTAAATTCACCCTGTAATCAAGGGTGACTTGAACTCCTGATCTTTACGTCTCTACCAAGCCTGCTTATGGTCAGTTCTACAGGCGCTCTTTGCTTCAAACTGCTATAGTTACTCAAGGAGAACACCACTAAGCTATGTGTAATAAAGAGTTTTAGACTTTAGAATATTAGGGAACTACTCTGCAATTTTACCCCTAAAGCTTCAGGATTTCCTCCTGAGCAGGCTAAGAAGGGGGACTTCAAACTATGACCTCTTCCTACCCTGCTCACTCAGTAGCACTGAGATGGAGGACTCACTGGGACTCCCTTGGCTTTATGTATCACTTTTTTAAAAGTCATTTTTGGGATATTTTCCACTTGCATAAACCTTCAGGCATTCTCTTGAGTTTTAATGATACTGCAACATCATAACATCCCACAAGGAGACAATGTTTAAATGACAAAAAAAAAAAAAAAAAAAAAACATGGTGAGAGCATAGCAAGGAGATGGACCTTAGAAAACACCCTTTTATAATGAAAACATTAGCCTGGGCCAATGACATTTTAATTACGAAAGCCCAAGGTCTACATTCTACCAGCTGGACAACATCACCACAGTGGTCGTTCCTTTAGTGCAGAGCCATGAGTGACTAGAGAATTAGACATTTGTTGTATTTGCCTGAAGCAAGAAAAGTGTCACTGGTAAAGAATGGAATATGAGCACTGCAGTGGTCGTAGAAATTAACTAGCTCAAAATCCAATTTTACCAAAAAGGAAACACAGGCTCAAGAATGCCGGCTGTTCGGCTGGGGTTTCAGCTGAAATCACATACTAGACACAAGTCCTGCCTGTGCGGTTGGGTTTGGTTTTCACTGGGTCATCTACAGTGTGTGTGTGTGTGTGTGTGTGTGTGTGTTTGTGTGTGTGTGTTTCTATGTGTCTGTGTACAAACATGCAGCCAGGCATACAAAGAAGTCAGAATTGGCCTCCTTCAGTTTTTCTCTACCATCAATTTATTTATTGTTTTATGTGTGATTGTATATAGGGGATGAGGGATATGTTACTGTCATAGTAGGGTGGGGCGGTATACCAGAGAATAACTTTATAGACTTGTTTCATGTCTTTAATCTTTATGGGTTCTAGAGATCAAATCCCAGCAACTGAACTTGCAAAGCCAAACGCCTTTCGTGAGCCATCTTCTCCACACGTCTCCACCTTATTATGAAACAGGGTCTCTCAGTGAACCTGGAGCTCACTGATCAGATAAACTAGTTGGCTAGCTGGCCAGCAAGTCTCAAGGCTTCCGGTGTTTCCTCCTTCCTCTTCCAGGCAATGGGGCTCTACACACTGCCATCATTTTTGGCTGGGAATCCAGACTTGGTTCCTCATGTAGTGTATCAAGCACTTTGCTAACCCCTGCTATAAGAATACAGTTGTGGAATGCTTTGTTCACTTGTTCTCAAAGTAGGCCAAGCATATTTACAGACCTATTGGTTTTAACCGAGAAAGAGTAAAAATGAGAAAACTAAATCATGTTACAAGTAAAGGATATAAGGTAAAGTAGATAAAGCTATTTCTCCCCAGAAGCTAAGCTCAAAGATTGTTCTAGGAGAAACTACTCCATTTGAGGGCTGTGCCTAATGTCTCTTGATCTAAGTAACGATGCTATCTCTGTGAATGATCAACTGTTTAAGATGTGTTTCAAATTAACTGCATAAATAACCTGTCAGCGTCCTTCCTTGTTCTGGTCTCACAGCAAGCAGAATGCTATGTGTTTTCATAACTAGCGAGCTGTTTGACTTCTTCCTTCTTTCCCACATTTGGATATAGATTGATATAGCATTACTTAAAATGCTGCATATAAATTAAACATTAAACAGGCGATATGGAGAAGCTAACTGCCCCAATAGAATCGTTAGCTCTGCAGTCACTGCCTCAAGGACACTCATATTTCATATCGGATGTCCTTCTTTTGAAAAGTGACCACCAAGGTTCAAGTGACATTTAAGTATATCAGGCAGCTGCATAATTTATGGGCCGTTTTGTTTTGTGTTCTTATTTTAACAAAAAGGAAAAAGAAAGAAAAAGAAACGTGGAAACAGACTGTTCAGACATTAACATGTTTACTTTGGTCTTCTTCCCACCCTGTCCCACAGATCGGTGCGCTGAAGGACTACTATCATTTCTACCATAGTAGGACCATTAAAAGATCTGTTCTCTCGAGCAGAGGAACCCACAGTTTCATTTCAATGGAACCGAAGGTAAGAACACCCAGTTGGATGGGGACCAAGAAGCAATGCTTCTGCATTTTTCATTGGCAATGACATAGGAGCCAGAGACCAAGCATGAGGCTCCCATTTCCACCTCTGTCACAGGATCCTTTGGTTCAGCATCTCTCTGCCCTCAGGCCACACCACTCACTGGCTTGATTTTTACTGACATGCCATTGTCATCCCACATGTGGAACATCTCAGGTATAACTACAGGTATAAGCTTTTATGCAAAATGAAGAGGGGCCACAGCTTGAGAAGAGACCAGTTGGAGATGTGTAAAGGAGGAAGAATATGCCATCTCTGTGCGTGCATGCAACTTCTGGTACTGAGAGCTCCATGAGTGATTTTTTCCCTTTAGTATTATTAAGCATCTATTGACTTACATTCATACATGCTATTTTTCTCAACATTGATAGTCTAGAGTCAATCCATGTCTGGGACAGAAAGCATGCTTGCACTCACAGGAACAAAAGCCAGCTCACACTCTTGGGGACTTATCCATATTCTTCTTGCACATGGTCCTTTTGGATTGTCAAGTAGTATACTCCTGGGAGACCCTAGAAAAAAGTACTGATAACCATTGAGTCTCTAGTATGAAAACATGAGGTGACTTTGACATGAGATATGGGAAACTAAGAAGTACTGGGGACAAAGTAAGAGGCAACAACTAAGACACAGCAAGTTAAGTAGTTGTCCTTATTATGTTGGAGAAAGAAACTGACCTCCATAGAATCAATTCTCCAAGCGGTGCAAGTAATGAAGAAGCACAGGCAACCATGCTAATGTATCTTAGATCATCTTTGTTTGGCACATAATTCAGGGATTATGCTATTTCGCCTTTTTCCCTCCATGTTACTTTGGTTTGCAATAGAACTCATTCTCAAATAAATCAACAAACAATTTCCTGCCAGCAAGCATAGTAGCCTCAGCCAGAGACTCTTGGAAAATTGTATTCCTTATTAAAGAGGATCTTACACATATTTGTGTGCAATTCAATGTATGATTTGGAGTCTGGCCTTCTGTTTTGGGCTATGTTTGTGTCTTGTTAGGGTTTCTATTGCCATTCAAAGTCACCATGACCATAGAAACTCTTATAAAAGAAAACCTTAACTGAGGCTGGCTTATAGTTCAGAGATTTGATACATTATCATCATGGTAGGCAGTAGTCCAGCATTCAGGTAGACATAGTGCTTGAGAGATAGCTGACAATTCTGAATCCAGATAGACTGGCATGGTAGCAGGAAAAGAGAGAATATCACTAGGCCTGGCTTGAGCATTTGAAATCACAAACCAACCCCAGTGACATACTTCCTTCAACAAGGCCACACTTAATCCAACAAGGCCATATGTCCTCATAGTGCCACACCTTATGAGCATATGGGGACTGCTTTTATTAAACCACCACACTCTGTTTAAATTTGCCTTGGAATATTTCCTTGGGATATTATGGCACTGTGTTCATGACTGTGAAATTGTATTTCAGTTGTTAGAGAAAGTAGATTTCTTTCATCCTCCCTCCTTCTGTGTGGCAGAAAGACACCCCTGAATATGTTCACTTCGGTGCCCTGCATATTTAGAGTAATTTGTTGGAGAGGTAATCTGTTGGGACAGCTCGAATTTGCCATGCTTTTAAAGCAGTCACAGTTCTTTCATCTATTGAGCAACAGTCTTGAACTTTGTCAAGTAGCATGACTTCTGTTTCAAATGTCATGGGCAAAGTCCACATGAATTTGGAAAGTTTGTTTGCCAGTTAGGAGCAGAATGTGTTGAGACTTTTGTTTACCTGAGGATTTACTACACACAGGACTGTTTCCATCCTTAATAATACTAGGCATCTTGTTTTTCTTTTTTTTCTTATCTCCGTACATGAAATAGTTTATATATGATTAAAGGGACATCTTGGGTAAGGCTATGCCATAATCTCCAGCCTCACAGTTCTGCCTATAGCTAGCACTCAGACTCCCACAGAGGCGGGGTGTTTACACTTTCCTTTGTGTTGCTGCAGTTTGCAGACTCACTGGCTGTTTCTTTAGCCCCTAGTATTCCCAGCCCCATTTCAGGCTCTGGGGGACCTTTTGGTTCTCCCAGAGTAGCTTTCATGGAACCCCAGGATAGGATGATGCTTCTCAGAATTGGGGTTTGGGGGAAAAGGAGATAGAAGGTGCTATTCTTCTCCAACTCCCTTGACTAGCTTAAGCTCAATTAGAATTTTTCTCTTCAAGCTTAAGGAGACAAAACAAAACTCACTTTATTTAGAATGAATCTGTAAAAATAGCTTTGTGGATTTCCCAAGCTGTCCAGTCTCCCTCTCGTCTTAATCTGTGCACATACAGACACAGTGACACACATACATATGGGTATTTCCTTAACAATCAGAAAAGAGCTACAAATATATTCCATCAATTCAAACTCCTATACATCCTGAGAGCCAGGGATGAGGGTTGGAATATACTCCTTTGCTTATCAAGCATAGGATCCCATTTGTGGTTCCCTATACTACTAACAAAATATTCACATATACTACATTAGCAAACAATTCCAGTATGCATTCATTAAACACAAGGGCATCTACACTGTCATCACAAGTACAATAATGGATGTCTGGGTGTCAACACTGACTTGGTGTCCTTACCTATTATATAGGCTTCACATCCTCAGTGCTTTTTTGTGTGGTCCAGGGTCATACTGAAGTGTCATGGCTCCTAAGTCTTTATCACTCCTTTGTAGTCTCCTTCTTTCTCTTCTTCAGAAGAGTATGACCCAGTAATTTAACACAATACGTTTCAAATTGCACCAGCATAGGGGCAGGTGTACATTTTTCTGCATCTTTAGAGGAAAACATAGGATACTAGTTTATTCTCTTGTTGACATTACCTTAGGGTTACGATTGGCTTTCTACTTTAAAACTACTATTTTTTCACTGGGTGTCGACATGCTGATAACTTCAGCACTGAGGAGACTGGGGCAGGAGGATTACAATTTTGAGGGCAAAGTTAGATACATGGTATGATTCTATTTTTAAGTTAGTAAATAAATAGATAAATAAATAAATAAGTAAATAAATAAATAAATAAAAGAAAAGATAATAAGCAAAGCTGTCTTTTCTTTCTTAATCTGTCAGTATTTACTAAATATTTTGTAGGGAGACATTTAGAGATAATATATATTTAGTCAATTTTCTTTTGTTATAACAAAATCCTTGAGGCCAGATAAGATGGAAAGCCATTTACTTAGCATTTGGTTATGAGGACTAAACAAACAGCATAATATCATTGTGGCATGTGTTCCCCATCATTGTGTTACCTTATTGATGGTATGACAGGGAGTGTGTGTGTGAGGGATTTTACATGGCAAGACAGGGAGCCAGTGAGTAGGACAGGCTTTTAACATAGCTCTCATGGGACTTATTGACCTCCTACAAAGCTCTTGCCTCTTACATATCCCATTGGTGACCAGGCTTTCAGGTTCAAAACCTTTTGGAACATGCCACATTCAAGCCATAGCATTATGTAAATTTCCACGTGCTTGCCTTACATGCTTCAATCTGAGTTAACCTCCTGAGAGGATGGAATGGTTTCTCTGGTATGCCAATTACTCCTGAAAGCATAGTGGCATGCTTGGTGTGCCGGAGCAGGGACACATCTGTGGAGCTGGACTGTGGAAGAAGGTTTTATAGAGGACACTGTTGATGTTAACTTCATGTTACTTTTAACTACCACCTCCTCAAGAAAGGGAAAATGGCAGGTTGGTTGAAGGGGTGCACACACCAAACATTCCTGGCTTTGTTTGCTCTACTAAATTGCATGGCTACTTCTGAGTTTACTTAGAGGGTTCCAAAGAAGGAAAGGCCAAAGCAGCAACATTGTGAGAATAACCCTCTTGATTGTAAGAAAGTCGTGTGGTCAGCTGGGGCACATGAGCCTTGAGAGCAAGAATAGCTTTGGCTCCTACACATTAGCATGGCGTTGTGATTATCATTTTAAATGACAAGGATCCCAGACTTCTGAGAGGACTGCTCTGGTATAATAATAATGTAGTTTGCTAAGAAATGTTGGCACATTTTAAAGCAGTGGGACACTAAGTTCTCTCTCTCTCTCTCTCTCTCTCTCTCTCTCTCTCTCTCTCTCTCTGTGTGTGTGTGTGTGTGTGTGTGTGTAGTATGTTATGCGCACCTGTGAAAGCTTGCTTACCTCTGCTTGTACATGTGAAGCCAAAAGTCAATATTGGATACCTTCCTCTTATTTTCTACATTAGATCTTCCTTTTACTTCTACTGTAACTTCTACTGTAGTTTTTGAGATAGTATCATATTGAACAAAGAACATACTTTTATGGCTAGTCTTTAAGACCAGGTCTTTATAACTTTACCCACAGAGTCATAACTCCCAACCATCATCCTGGGATTGTGTGTGTGTGTGTGTGTGTGTGTGTGTGTGTGTGTGTGTGTGTATGTGTGTGTGTGTGTGTGTTTCTGTGTGTTTTGTTGTGGTTGTGGTTTGAGCGCCCAATCATTCTCCAGAGAAGCAATCTCTTGAAACAATAGTCTATGCTCATTCCCACAGCTTTTTTCTGTTCAAGTATTAATTTTTAAATTATGTGTATGTGTGTGCATGTGTGTATGTGTGGGTCTGTACAGGTGCCTAAAGAGTCCAGAAATAGTGTCGGATACTCTGAAGCTGGGGTTACAGATGGTTGTGTTCTATTCTGCATGAGCACTGGGAGCTACCTCCCCAGCCCCTCTTAGAGTTTATTAATTAATTAATCTGTGTATACATCTTTACCCAACACAGTAAAAGTTATGAACACCATCATTCAGATTCCTTGTACTTCTATAAAAGCCATGTATAGTGACCCATGTCTATGACCCCAGGGCTGGGATGGGGAGAGATAGTTGCACCTAGGGGCTCTCTGGCCAATGGATTTATTACAAGCAGTGAGCTCTGGGTTCAACTAGCAACTATCTCAAAACATAGGGTAGATAGTAATAGAGTTCAGGAGGCACCATCCTTTGGACATTGTGTAGAAGTCTCTCATTCTCCTTTTATTCAAGCACATGAAGGACAGAACACATTAGCAGGGAAGACTTTTTTCCTTTGTATTTTGTCAGGAAACAGAAAAACTTAGCTCACAAATTTTTCATTAGAGAAGAAGAGCATATAATGGAAAAATATCCAAGTATAAACTGACATACTGTATGTGGTGTGTGTGTGTGTGTGTGTGTGTGTGTGTGTGTGTGTGTGTGTGTGTATCTCATGAGAACAGCTTCCTTTCTTCATATTAGACTTTACCTTGAAGGTTCTGGCCTATGTATCTTTTGTCTTTGCTAGTTCTTTTCTCATATTTATATCTCTTGTAGTGGGTTATCTGGATCCAGCCTCAGCCTGTACTAGGAATAGAAGGAGTTCGTTCTTCCTGAGTCGTGCAGCAGGGCCTACCACATCACATGGATGGCTCTATGCCCCAGTGGTGTACTGGAGAAATGACTTCATGAAGTCCCAGACTTCTTCCATTCAGCCCCATCTCTTTCCAGTGCAATACTGGCATAGCCCCTATGGCGTGCTAAAGGGAGTGTTTCCAGATCTCTGAGTGTGAGGATCACAAAGTCCACATGAAATAAGGCAAATCGCTTTAAGAGATGGGTCTTGTTAATTTCAATCCATTTGCCTTTGTTTCTAAGCACTGCCTCTCCTTTGCCTCCCTGATTCATGCAGAGTGGTACGTCAGTGGTGGTTCAACAGCTGTGTGAATATGGGAGCACTTGGCTTATTCTCTGTCAGCTCCAGGCACTTCTGGAGAAGCAACTGCCTCCCGGTCATGGTGGTCCAGGAATAAGGTCAAGGCTTTAAGTCATCAGCACACTGCCATTCGCTGCATTTGTACATAAGCCATTTCCTCTGATAAGAACTAAGCATTCAAGCAGTGTCTATCAGCAGAGCGAAGAAGAGAGGCAGAAAGTAATGAAACATAAATTGGCGGAAGAATGAACATTCGAGTTCCTCTGTGATCTAGCTTACTGTCTTTTCTTCTTTTGCTGCAAAATTGACAGCTACACCTCTCTACATACAACCTCATATCTGCTAACTCTCTGTTCATTATAGACTCATTTTGTAATTCCAGAATATTCTTTCACTGTCAACTGATCTGTAAGTGACCCACAGAGGATGCCAGCACATCAGTTAGCTCTATTCTCAATCTGGGAACAATTCCCCAGTAGATCAAGTGCATGTCAGTGAGCTGTCCACACACTTGGAATCCCCAAGTACATCAAGTGCATGCAAAAATGCTGTTGACACACAATTTATGAGGTGACTTTGTAAGAAAGGAAACCTTTAAGGAGTAGACCCAACCACTCAAGGTCAGCAGTGATTTGTTGTTGTTGTTGTTGTTGTTGTTGTTGTTGTGGTTGTTATTGTCAGAAATAAATTTTTCATCTTGTTTGGTGCATCTTAAATATTAGTTGTACCCTGAGTTCAAATGCTTTCTTTATAGGCCAATGTGATGTTTCCATTTCCCAGCATGCTCTCATTCTGCTGTTGTGTTCCTTTGTGTGCGAATGTGTTCCACCCTTCTCTCCCTCCCTCCCTCCCTCCCTCCTTCCCTCCCTCCCTCTATGCAAGAGGGTAGTCTGTGTTTCAGTTTTCCATTTAAAATATGATAATGAAATAATATTTTGACTTTGTTCTGTAGACAGGTTTTATAAGTCTCAGAACATATCCTAGGTTTGTCCACACTCAGCTATCGAGAGATCTGGGATGTGCTAAAGGTCAGTGGCTTTGGCCACACATTTTCACAAGGCGAGTGTGTCTGCACTGTCCTGGGACATCCCCAAGGTTTTGGCTTGTTTAGCTACATCATCACTGCACCAGTGAGTGAAGGTATTACTGGACACCCTATGAATGCCTGGAGAAGCAGAGTGGCTTAGATCTGATGCTAGGCAGAGAGGATAAGGATGATGTGGGGGAGCAGAGAGGATTTGAGGGGACCTTCCTAGTTTGAGGCTTTTGGCCTGTTTTTTAACAGCTATGAAATGTAACCATGCCGGCTAAGCCCAGTCTTTAGCTTTTTGAAATCGTTTTGGGGCATTCTCCTGGGGAAAGCATGCCAGCCTTAGGTTTGCAATGCCTGATGCATTTTTGTCAAGAATAGAAGTGAGAGAGGAAAGTGAAGAACGTGGTGGGTTCAGAGTTCAGTCTCCTCCTCCCCCCTTTTCCTGTCTGGCTCCCCTTTCTGTCTTGCTCCTGCCTCTGTCTTGCTCCCTCCCTTTCTTTGCCCCTTTCTGTCTTGTTCCTTCCCTTTGTGTTTTGCCCCTCCCCCTTCTGTCTTGCTATCTTACTTCCAGGCTTCCCAGCTGTCTGGACAGTCAGAACCCAGAGGGTCAACTTGTACATTTTCTGGATAGTTAGGAAGTTGAGCTCCCAGCCAGAATCTCTGAAGACAGAAATTAATTAAAAAATGTCTCTCAGCCATTTCAGTAAGGCTGCCAAGTGTTTGTAACAGAGCGCTTGATGATAGGAGTTTTGTTTGAAAGGTCATAGATTCAATACTTACAATGCTGGCACAGGTAACATGATGTGAGAAGGCCTGGGAGGAAATCTTTGGTCAGGCAGCAGAGGCAGCATCACCCTTGCTGTTTAGAGGGAGAAATGCACAACTGCAACTGGGAACCCTCACCTTTGCTGCCAGTCCACAAGCATCTGTCATTCCCCTCTTTTAATAACACTTATCAGCATTAAATATGGGCAAGTCATTCAAAATTATTAACTACTACTGTGAGCCAAAGAAAGCAGATTGGACAGTTGTCCTGACTTATGACCTCACTGCCTGGCTCTTTGGATTCAGGGAAGAAAGCTTGAAGCAGTTCTTGGCATTTTCGTGGTATCCTTTGTTCTGACTGTGCTCCGTAGTGGGACTCACACAGTTTCCTTCAGTGTCTTAGGATTTAAATTGAAATCACTCATAGTTCTGGATATCAATCCGGGGCACATGTACTGGCTAGACAGGCTGTCTGGCATTGTGATGTGTTTCTTCTAGGTGTGTGTAGACAGCAGGCTTAAGAGATGGGGGGCTCCTATGCTTCTGCCAACTGTCTGCCAGTGCTGCACTAAAACCTCTTATTACCTGGGGTGGGGGAGGCTTAACAGATATGGAGTGAATCGGTTAATTGAAAAACAGAAAGGAAAAGGAAGTGGAGGGATAACTATAAAGAACAAATTGGGGATTCAGTGAGGACAGGTTGCATATTCCCTACAGCTATGGAAAAAAAAAGTCATCATAAGACCTGTTTTTTTCATAATTGATAAAGTACTTCTAAGATGTGAAGTTAAAATATTAAAGCAAGATCTCACTAGGTAGGTCTAGCTGGCCTGGAGAGTCACAAACCATTATTAAAAACCTCAAGCAATCTTAAAAGGTCTAGAAGCATAGGCATTTGATTTAGAAATGGTAGAATGATGAACTTCAGTATTTTTAGACTGACGTTAAACTGGGGGTTTTGGTTCTACCTGTTTTGTTGATATCTTAGATTAGTTAGAAAAGCAGAAATGAGCAAGTAGGGAAGACATGAATTCAGCAGAGAAAAGTCCACACATTTGCTACAACCCAGACCCACCTCAATTGCCTGGCCACAAAGAGAGACCACTGTTGTAGTAAATATTAAAATGGAAGGCTTATCTCTTCATCAGCTCCCCACTCGGTCTCACTCCAGGGACACAGCTCTCTCCTGGGAATTCCTTTCCCAGGTGCTGCTTCTCTGCCTTCCCTGGTGCTTCTGTCCAGGGGATTATGACCTCCCCAGCGTGTTTCTTTACCTTACCACCCAGCACAAACATTACTCCAAAGCCCGGTAGCTTTTCATGGTTGTTTTTTATAGTAAATTCTCAATCCACAAACCCTATAAACAATATGATTATATCTAATGGACAAAGATACAAACTGCCTTTCTGTATGAGATTAAAGACCTATAGAATCCTTAAAATATTCATAGCTACCTAATGCCAATTAAGTCCATCTAGATCCAGCTTATCCTTCTCGAGCTCCATCTTGATTTCTCTCCCCAATCTCTTCTTCTCTTCTGTTGTCCTACCTTTTCTTTGCCTACCTCTCCACTGTCAAGTCATGTATCACCTAAACATTAATCCACAGACCACTCTGATCATTCATTTACCACAGTGTATTAAGTGCTTCTGACTGTTGTTTTTGTGCAAAGACTTCTTAAAGGTCAACCAGTGCCTACAGAACAAAAACAGAGAATATGACACAGCACAAAGAGCCTTTGACGTTTTGTTCTTCTGCTTTGTAGGGTGAGCTCTTAGTTTCTAGCAAATTCTCCCATTTCAGATGTTAGCATTGCTCAGACTCATATTTACATCTATGACAGAGTCTAATAGGATGAGATCTACATGGAAGAAAAGATAAAAATTTAGATTAAATCCTTACAAACTAGTAGTATATGAGGCTCCATAAGGATATTGAAAGATCGCTAGAAACATTTGCAAAGTTTACAAATACTATGCAAAATGTGTGTAAGGCATATTTTCATAGACACAGGAATGACTTGTCTGTAACTGTAGCTCTGTATGGAACAAAACTGGGAAAGTACACAAGATAACTTTCACCTCCTCATTCCATGAGCACTTTCCTTTCAAAGATTCCTACATTTCACTTGGCATCCTGTTCCATTATTTGTTCCCTTTTGAGATTTGTCACATAATCTATGAATGGATTCCTTGGCATTTGTCTTTCTTTTTGTTCTTGTCTAACAAGATCTCTCTAGAAGATTCCATGAGAAAGAAGAAAGAAGGAAGAGGAGAAAAATGAAGAATGACTGCTCAGTTTCTGCCTTGGCCAACTAGTAGATTAGCCAGGATGTATGTCATCTACAAGGAAAGAGGTTGCGGCTGTGACAATAGTCAGACCAATTGTTGAATCTGCTTCCTTGCCTTCATGTAAATTCTGGAGAGACCAGGGGCCAGTCAGCACTGTCTCTCTCCTCTTTATG
This sequence comes from Micromys minutus, assembly GCF_963924665.1. Classification (NCBI taxonomy): domain Eukaryota; kingdom Metazoa; phylum Chordata; class Mammalia; order Rodentia; family Muridae; genus Micromys; species Micromys minutus. Next base: position 41,538,066 of record NC_137971.1, read on the forward strand.
CTGAGACTGTTAATTAAGTTTAAATAATATCTTTACTAGACATATTTATTTAAATTATTAACAAATATCAACACCTAATGTATATAGAGAACTCTATATTTTTATCTTTCACCATGACCCCAACCTTTTTTTTTACCTTCATAAATGGTACCATGATTAATGTAGTTACTAAAAACAATAGAACAATCATTCATGAGTCTTTTCTCTGTACTCCCTTTTTGGGTCATTCAGTGATGTACATTGCTATGTCAGCACAGTTTATCTTGGAACTGTGAGTCTGTGTGCTTTCCTCCCTTGTACTGACACCACCAGCCTCTTTCATCCCACACTCTATTTGTCCAGTTCTACCATCACCATCATCTCTGCTTCTGATTTTGATTGTCCATAGTCATTTTCAGAGAATCATCTTCCAAAGATAAAATTGTTATCAACCTTTCCAATAACTTTCCATTGACCTTCAAATAAAATCTAGCTTTAAAAAAGGGGATCCTCAAAGGCTGCTGTGGCCTGGTGTCCTTCTAATCTTGAAACTTTGTGCTCATCACACTAAGCCTCATCTTTCTATGCCAATTTGCACTGTAAATTCTTTCCTCTGTTCTCTATGCCTAATGTGTGTCTTCTTCAGCTTTTGCATAGTGTATGACTTCATATTTTCTACCCCCACTTTTGTTTTATTTTACTTATTGAGACAGGCCCTCACTATATGGCCTTGATGAGCCTGGAGCTTGCAATGTAGACAATGCTGGCCTTGATTTCTTAGTGATCCATATTCCTCTACTTATTAAGTACTGGGATTAAAGGCTATGCTACCACATGTAGAACTAATACAAAATATCTCTTGTAGTCTAGGCTGGACTTCTTAAACTTGCTATGTAAAGGGAATGTTCTTGAACTCCTCATCTTTCTGTCTTGACCTCCCAAGTGCTGGGATTTCAGGCATATATCTCCATACCCAGGTTCTTATTCTTCATATTTAAAGCATATGTTACCTCCTTTGGATGATTTTCCTTATAGACATTGTTAAAGTAGGTCTTTAATCTCACTGTCTGGCATCAGCATTGTAATGTTTTTTTATATCTACCCAGATATAAAACTGCATCGTTTCTTTCTTTGTTGTTTAAGTCCTGCCTTCTATCTTATTTATGATGGTATTTCTATGACCTGAAACACTGTATGCCATGTGGAAACCTTTAGTAGAACCAGTAGATAAGAGATTACCATTGTGTTGTTTATGAAGAAAGATAAACAATAGAAACAGTAGAAAAATCTTGCCTCACCTTTTAATAGAATACAGGGCACTGTTTTCTTTTAATTATGAACATATATGCAGCCATTGGAGAAACACTAGTAGAAAGGGACAGACGCTTGGCTAGGTTCTGGATATCTGTATTCTGTTCTTCACCTTACTATCAGCTTAGAGTTGCTATTTATATGTCACTTCTCATTGCTCCTACTCCACTTGTGAAACCAAGGGGCAGATGAGCTATTTCCTAATGTTCATTATGAACCATTAATTACTATCTTGAGTTGGTGTCACTTGTGATTTTTCTATCAGTCCACAGTGCTATTGGGAATGCATTTTAATATTTCATGTTCTCCCTCATTTCTGAACCTTCATCTACTTCCCCTCTATATTTAGAATACTTGTTATCATATTCAACACCATTGATATACACACTTGTCTCAGAAGAGCTGATTCTACATTTAGACTGGAGATTAACCTCTTTGGTTTGCAGGTAGATATAGACTCTAGAAGCAAACTTTACCTATCAGCTTTGCACCTGTTTAGAAAGTAGTGAGTCCTGTAGTTTGTCAGTGTAAGGATGGGAGCATATGCTAATGAAGCAATAGTTAGTGTTGTCTCTGATGTCCCTTGAGCTCTTAAGGAGAGGAGTTCAGAGTAGTAAACTGACACACTAATCTGCATAACTTGGTATGGAAACCCAAGCCGATAACTAATTTCTGGCTTCCTGCCTGGACTTCCAGTATCTATGATGAGCTCTATGTAGCAGAGACTAGGTGAAGCCCTAGGTTCTATCAGGTTACAGCCTGGTGTCTTATACATCAATAACTTTCCAAACTGGCCCAGGTGAAAGCAAAGAGACATATTGTTGTCAAATTCTAGACCTGTTCCCTTGTTCCTGGAGACTTTGGAAACAGAAGCACTTAGTGTGGTTTATTTATTTATTTTTGTTTTTGTTTTTGTTTTTGTTTTTTTTGGAAAAATTGAATATTTTCTAAGAGTCACCAACAGCTGAACACATTTAAAAGACATCTGCCCATGGAAATTACAAGTTTAGAAATAAATTAGAAGGTAGTGGTAGAGTCAGTAGAGGAATCAGAAGAGGCCAACAAAAAGTCAGATAGAAACAAAAGTAGATATGGTAGATGAAAATTATTAGTGGCTATGTTGATGCTCTTGTTAGTCCACTGGGAAAGCTAAGCACTAGTCCTCATCCATGAGGTTGGTCTGCCATTTTGGAAAGCTTTGGATGTACAAGAAATTGGGATGTACCCTGCCTGAAGCTAGGACTTCATCTTATTGTTTTGCTGATGCCAGCTGCAAGAATCCTGAAACTAGCTTTCAACATCAGTGTCTGCACCAGCACACGACACTACCCTGCTGTGAAGTTACAGATTGGAAGCACCAATTAATGTGCTTTTAAAAAGCATTCAAGTAAAATAGCTCTTAAGTTTATATCTTTCTAAGAAAATAACAAACATTAGTTGGGTCTCTCTCAAAAATAATACAGGTTATGCTTTTGCTAAAGTACTTGTCATTTATCTTAAATTCAACTTTAACTCAGCAGCCTAAATTACTATTTGGTAAACACAGCAACCTCAATTTACACCTAAATCATTTTAAGATTAAAGGTAGGAAAAATAGACCAAATACTGAGAAACACAGCTGACAATAAGGACTCTCCAAATCTCAGTATCCATGACAACAGTATATCGTTGGTAGATTTTTCTTATTCCTCTCTCACAAAATGTGCCTTGAAAACATTGTTACTATAAAGGAACATGATGGAATAACCATAATTATTTTCCCATGTATTCTATGATGGGGTCTTTAGATTGGTTTTTCTGTTTCTAAAAGTACCTATAATACAGCAATCAAGACCCCCTCCGACAGTGACTCTTTCGGTTCTGTTTAATAGAAAGAAAATTTCAGTTGATACTTTATGAAACCTTTTTCACAGACTGTTCTTCTGAACATTTGACCTTTAGATTCCTCTTTGTGTGTGCGCGCGTGTGTGTATGTGTGTGTGTGTGTGTGTGTGTGTGTGTGTGTGTGTGTGTGTGGTATATGCTGATGGTTGGGAACTTGCTGTAGTTAACCTGAGGTCATTTGCAATGAATTCATTTATCAGCTTTCTCATTAGCTGTTGCCTTTTAGATCGTATGCTTGGAGGGGAAGCAACCACTTTAGGCTTTGTAGATTTTGGAAGGATTTTGGAAAGCACAAATATAATCCTGTTGTCACACAAACCCTTCAGAGGAGGAAGTTCCAGCTCCATGGTTCTGAGTCCTAAGTGACAGTTAGCAATAAGTAATAAGATCTGGTCAGGAGGCTGGCCTGGTTTCAAGCCTGAGCTTTCTGAATCACCCTGAGAGGACAAAGACACCTATGATCATTTGAGTAGGAAGAACAAGATAGGTCACTGGTTCATAGAGCTGGCTGCTCTCACTTTCCTGTCTGTACAGCTTAGACTTTGGGGAATATTGGTTTACAAAATTGGAAATTGAAGTTAGCAATATCCTTTCCCTAACAGCCAGTTTTGGTACCTGGATGCTGAGTTAACTCAGTGGTTGAGAACCATGGGCATCTGAACTTCATTTTCCCTGATTGTAAAATCGGGGAGTAAGCAGAGCTGAAGTTCATGTCTGAATGCAATCCATAGGAAAACACACTCTATGATGAGATGGACAGAATTCTGCAATTATACATAGTTTCTAAGTCTTTAATCTCAATAATATGTTAGGAATAGGAAATTGTGGTCATACAAAATATTCCAAAGCTTGAATAGGCAGTGGGATTTTTTTATTATGTTCTTGTACTATGTACATTTTAATTCTATATAATTGATTTACTCGCACGTGACAGCTCATGTCTATGGTTTCAGGACTTGAGAGGCTGAAACAGAAGGAGGACCGCCAGGAGGCTGAGGCCAGCCCCAGCTACATAGTGAATTTGAGGTTAGCCTTAGCTATCACAACAGACAAAACAAAAACCCCGTTTCACTCTAGTTTTCAAACACACAGCAAAATTATGAAAGAATTTAAAAGAAACAGTACTGTATACCTCATTGCATGACTAGCATTCTACACGTGGTCTTTACCACACAGCCATGTACCTGTTCATTTTAATCTATCCTTAATCCATCCAAACTCTTAATCCACTTCAAATAAATTTAGTACATCTATCCATTTCACGCATGAAAGATCGTCACCTACAATTTAACTTGGGTTTTCACATTTTTCCTTCTGGTGCAAACTTTACATTGTGAAAGATTCACATTGAAGTGCAGAGTCACTCTTGAGGGTCTAGACAAATTTGTTTCTGACAAATATCAAAATTAAGCATTCCTTCTAGTCCCTTCCTACTTATCTGTTTTCATTCATAGATAGCCTCAGTCTGAAAACTTTGTCCACCATATGATGGTAGGTATGAGAATGGCTAATTTTAAAAAAATCTTTTGGTTAATTTGCCTACAGTAAAATTGACTTTGGTACAGTTGTATTGTAAGTTGATGGCTGCGTTCAGTTTTGCAACAGCCACCACAGTAAAGGCAAAATGAAATGATACTCCACCCCTCAGAATTAATAGGAGATGAGTGTGTGTTTTTCATCAACTTTCTCTACTCACACCACCAGTTCACTCTGGTTTGTGTTTCATTCCCATTGTTGTCCATTTTCCGGAGGGCAGATGAAGGGAACCTTAACAGTCTGGAGTCTTTTCAGTCTGAGCTCCTGAATTTGATACAGCATCTTTGAGATTTCATCCAGGGGGTTGTTTATGCAAAGGCTGCCCACCCCCTTCTGAGTAGCAGTGGGTTATAGATGTGCCATAGCTTGACAGCCCATTCACAAGCTGAAAGACGTGTTTAGGAGACTGAGTGTGGCACCTATAACCTGAACAGCATTAGTTCCTACACCTGCTATTTCATTTGCACTGTATACCTTTTGCTCTTTGTTTGTAAATTCTCAAATCTGTTGCCACAGAAAAGTGGCGGTTAGGAGAATTAATTATATGATTTAGAGAAAGCTGTGCTACTCTCTCTCTCAATGAAATCTTCAGCTCATAAACACTTTGATAATATGTATTACATTGCAATTTTTATTTTGACTTGGGAATGTGAAAAATATCATTAACTGCTATTAGTTCATCATCTAAAATATCTTTCTTGTAGAAGACTGTTTTTTGGGTTTTTTTTTTTTTTACAACTGTGCTTAGAACTTACATTTTTTCTTTTACTTTATACATTTAATTATCTCTGTGTATCTTATTGTAGTTATATAGAGGTCAAAGGACAAACTATGAGATTTGGTTTCTTCTTTCCATCATCTTCTTCTTGGGGACTAAACTCAGGTCCTCAGGCTTGGCAGCAAATGCCTTTACCCACTAAGCTATCTTACTGGTTCAAAGAACACACAGTTATTTTTCCTCTGAGTAAAACAAACGTTTTAAATTTCCAGTCTCATCTTAGAAGAAACTAGGCATGATCTGTCTTTGTGTGTTGACTACTAAGATTTGATGGTAAAGGAAGAAAAGAAAAAATGAGTTTGGTAAAAAGAATATTGGAAAAAGGAGAATCTAAAAACAGTAGCAACCACCAAAAAATATTCCATGGCACTGCTCTATATACACCAGGTCAACTTGCTTAGCCATAAGTCTGGGTGAAGACAGATGAGGGGTGACTTTGATCATCAGATTGTGACTTTGCTTTGTCTGGAGAACCAGTGCCAAGTGGAATGGGTACTTGCCAGTTGTATCCTGGACAAAAACTGTCTCTTGCTTCTTACATTTCTAGGGAACCAGTCAGTATGCGAGTTTTCTTTATTCTTACCTGCATACCTATGTATGCATGTGTGTGTGTGTGTGTGTGTGTGTGTGTGTGTGTGTGTGTGTGTGTGTGTGTATGTGTATGTGTGTGTATGTGTGTGTATGTATGTGTGTGTATGTGTATGTGTGTGTATGTGTGTGTATGTGTGTGTATGTGTGTATATGTGTGTGTATGTATGTGTATATGTTTGTATGTGTGTATATGTGTGTGTGTATATGTGTGTATACTTGCCTGTTACTTGCACTTACAATGGAGTTGAAAGTATCATCTCTGTTGTATTCTTTAGTTCTGTTATTCAACAGAAAGATATTCCACATTTATTAAATCCCCATACTTTTGAATTTGTAATCTCCAATAATCAGACTTTGGTAAAAAAAAAAAAAAAAAAGGAGGGAATGCAGCTTTGATACAGTCTGAGTGAGAAGGATTGCTACAGTTTTATTGTGTGGTCTCAGTGAGTCCCCAAAACTTTCCTATTCTCTTTATGTTTGAAAGCAGCAATTGCAGCTTTGGGCTAATGATTAAGGTTGAAAAGGCTCTTATAGAAACCTTGAATTTAGCATTTGCACAACAAAGAGTTGTAGTGATAAACTTCTTATAGAATAAACAGAGACTGGAGCCATCTGAATATGTTAACAAATGCTTTTATATGTCTTATTAACTGGTTCCTAGAAATATAGGTAGCCACATATGATGCCAGGCATTTCCTGGTAGGAATGACTACTTATTCTCCTTTTTAGACCCTGTGCTCACCTTCTTAGAGCTGCACCAGGGAACTTTTTTTTCTTTATAGGTATGCTGATGCTCACTGATGTTTATGTCAGGTTCATCAGTCACTTTAACACTTCAGTAGCATCAATAATCTGTCTTTGTGTTTGTAAGCTTCCGTTCGCCTTATGAATTTACAAGCACCCAAAGCTGGCTAATGAGCATCATGGGAGGGAGAGGAAGTGCATCTTTGGATCTCCCTCTCCTGTACTCTCTGCAGTATGGTAACTGATGAAGAGCCAAGGAAGACACAGAGGTACTGTATTCTTGTTAAGGTGATAGCTTGGTACACAGTTATTGAGTTACAGTGCTGTGGCTTCTTTCAAGATCAAATTTGCTCATAATTGCAACTGTTACAATGACAATTTATTAGACTTAAAATGTGTGGCTCTCCAGAATGCCATGCTTAATGGAGAGAAATACAAATTTGATTGCATGGATCAAGTAGCTTTAGACCTCATACAAGGAAAGGAAACAAGTATGTTTCATAGGACTCTATTAGACAGCATAGGCAAGATCCAGGGGCCTGAAGATATGTCCTCTTTAGCTCTAGAGCACTCTCTGTGGAGACAAGGTCTCTTCAGTGCTTGCCAAGGAAAAAGAAACACCAAGAGACAGCACACAGAGTCCTTTCATGATGGTTTCCCACACATCTCTTTTGAAACACTATATGGACATTCTTTCTGAATCATGAAACATTTGTTTCTGTTTGAAATCTTAAAAAAAAATATCTGGAACTGTTTCAGGCCTTCAGAAAACATTGACTACATCATAATGAGAGACAATATGGTTCATGGATACTCAGTATATAATTTGAAGGGAGAACTGGTAATTATCAATCATCCACTATGGACTAAGCATGGGTTGTCATTCATAAACATGGTGTAACCTAGAACACTTTCAGGGTTTTGAAAAATCCTTTAGAGGAAGCGGAAGTCAGTGAAGCTTATGAGTCCGAGAGACCCTTGGTGTTGTCCCTGCAGTGAGCTACCTCTTGTATCTGTTTTTCTTCTTTCTGACAAAAAAACAAAAGTTGACAATAAAAGAAATTGACAAACAGGCCCAGGGACAGTGGTCTTTTGTTCCTCCCTAGATGCTTGAAGATTTCTGTCATCATGATTAATACAGTTACTCACCCAACACACACACACACACACACACACACACACACACACACACACACGTACACTCACATGCTCACACTCAGAAACCAGGAAGTTTGTGACCTACAAGAATTTACACTAGGAGGCAACAATGCCAAGACACTAAAATGTCACAAATAAACAATAGCCACAAAGACTGTACCAGATTCATTTACAAGATACCAACCTTGTACTTTGATTCAGAATCTGTTTGGTGATAGCAAGATAACTGGCTTGTGATTCCTTGGACCAAATAGGACCTTTCAAGGCTTTGGACAGGGCACCACAAGAAAACAGTGGAAAGAAAGCAAAAGCAGAATAAAACCTTTGCTGGTGTAGACCAGAAACAGGCATCAGCCTTCCCTTTACTTTAAGCTGCCAGAATTATGCAGCTGAGCAGGCTTGCAGCTAACCATCAGACTGAGCAGGGGGACCTCAGTCACGGTGCTGGGATGGGGGAGGGAGAACTAAGGAACTGAAGGGGGATTGTGGCCTCATGGGAAGTACATTGTTGATAAGCCAAATCTGCCACAGGTCCCATGGACTAGATCACCAACCATTGAGCATGCATTGAGGAGCCCATGGCTCCAGTTGCATATGTAGCAGAGAATAGCATTGTCTGGCATCAATGTGAGATGAGACCTTTGCTCCAGTGATGGCATGTTTTCCCAGTATAGGGGAATGAGGTGGAGAGTGTGATTGGGAGCTAGTGCAACTTTGTGAAGAATAGTGGGGGGATGGGAGCAGTGTGGACTAAAGGAATAACATTTCAAATGTAAATACAGAGAGTATCTAAAAAAAAAAAAAGCTTCCATAGTTTTAAATAACTTAAATATATAAACTTTATATTATAGTTGAATTCAATTAAGTGATAGTTGACCAGAGCTGGGTACTGCCACCATCCCTGAAATGAGATGAAAACACTAAGTACTTCTTAGAGGCTTACTGTTGGCCGGACCCCGTGATAGTGCGTCTTAAACAAGAATCCAGTATATCTTGGCCTTTTCTCTAAGTTTTCTCCCTAAGAAGAGATATTTGATATAAGATAGTTATATTAGTTTGAACTTAAGGTAATGACAAGAAATGTTATTATAATGCCCAACTGAGTTTCAGAGGATCACAAGCCATCTCTTTATGTAAGACAACACACACACACACACACACACACACACACACACACACACCAAGTTACAGTGCCCTCAGTGAGAATGCAGAACCAACATTCAAAGAACTTAAAACTCTTGCCTTCTGTAAGAAATAAGTTCTGTTATTACTCTTGCCATTATGTAGATGGGTAAACAAAGGCCTTAAGAAAAAAAAGTAGCTTGCTCATGGAAGAATGGACCATTAACTAAATCTTTCAGGGTGTTTTCTCATGACCACTGCATTATATTTCCTACAACTCTTTATTCTTACTCACAGCTGCCTGTATGTGCACTCTGAATTAAAAGCAACCCTCTTTGATAGCAGTTATGAGTGGCCCTGTTTACTTCTTCCTGGTTAATAGACATTTGGATTTTGGCACTGTGGAGTCCTTTGTAATTCTCAGTGTGAGCATGTATGCTACCTCAGCCTTTACTTAACCTTCAGGATAGATCGGACTTAATCCTCCTGATAAACCCACGGAGTAGGTAAGTGTTATTACCATTTTAAAGATAAAACTTCGAAGTGCTGGAAGGTTAGGCAATCCACTCGGGCCATAGGGCAGGTAAACTGTGTGGCAAGGGAGGCAGTCCTGATTGGTTATGCTCCTACGGCTCAGGCAAGCCTTTGTCACCTCCTAGATAATCTCCCATGGCAACCTCTGTGCTGATTTCAAGTGTCTCATCACCCGTCATTCAAGTATTTCTTTGAAATGATTCAAGATTCAAGGATCACATAGAATGTCTTAAACTCCCCTTCTAAAAAAGTTGAGAGGTTTATAAAGGAATTATTGTATGATTTAAGATAGGTACTTTCTAGAAATTGAAATGTTGTGTGCAAGTCACTGAAAATCAATTTAAAAGGAAGCTAAACATTTCTGGGGCTCCAAAGCAAAACCAGTTGTTTTTTTTACCCCTCATGGTCTCTCTCTTGCCAAAATCCTCTTTTCTGTGTCTCTACTGTCTGCTCTTATTGCTCTCCCGTTCACTTCCTCAGCACTTCACACTGAAGTGTAAAAGTTTAGTAATTGATTCAAAGGTTATGAAAGATTGATAATAATGCAAAGTATTATATCTATTCCAAATATTTATAATTTGAAGAATTCAAAACTTAAGGAACAAACTATGTAGAATGAAGCTTTAGGCTTGAGATGGGGAACTTCTCAGGGTACCTTCCTGAGCTCTGGCCTCAGCCATGGACCAACATCAGTCTGCAGGACAGATGATCCAGCCTTTGTACCAAGGGTATTAATAATGCCCATCTCTCCTGTACGGAGCTCACTGCTTTGTTACTGTGCCTTGGGAGTTAGATGAATCTGGACATGGTGCTGATGGAGAGATTGGTAGCAGCCAGTGAGTAAGATGGCTTCTGCTCTTGGCCTGGTGGGGTGACTGTGTGGGTGGTCTTGCGTGCCTTAGTTTCTCCATCTGTTTTAGTGGAAAGGATCATAACATTCTTGGAGATCACAGAATGGAATGTGCTGTGTAAACACCAGGCAGTGTTGTTACAATAAATAGCAAATTAGTGACTCTAGCTTCAGTTTCCTGCACTTGATGACTTGTGTGTGGATCTCCCAGGGATTCAGAGATTGCCTCTAGGAAATCAACAACAACAACGACGACATATTTTCTAACAGAAACAGAATTTCAGGATTTGAGTTGCTATCTGCCAAAATGTATACTCCTGCCTCTCTGTGGAGAGCCGACATGGTGTCCACAGATGGAGCTGACATTTCCAGACTTAGTCGGCTCTTTAGCATCTGTCCCAAGGGCTCAAAATTTTCTCACCGCTTCTTCTCTGGTTTTTATTTTCATGAATATCTATTTCCCAACTGAAAGCATTCCACTGGAATCTGTTGCAGTGCTGTTACGGAAGAGTGGAAAAATAAGGATGTTTTACTAGTGTGGCTGCCTGATGGGAGCAAGGAGACAGGTGTGGAGGGCATTGCTTTTTAGGGAGTGTGGGCAGCATTTCTGATCTGAGAGCTACATTTCCATGTAGTGGTCCCCCAGGCACTCAGGAATGGACAGTTCTGTCCTCCCCTCCCCTCAGAGCACTGGCTTACAAAATGAAATAAGGAACTGTGACTTCAAGCACCCATGCCCCTATCTAAGAGCTGTCTTGCTTTGTGCACAGACTCTTCTTGGGAACAGAAACATTCAGTCTGCCTAAAAGAGATGTTGTAAAGCTGCCAAATGATATTAAAACTACTTTATAAATGTGCAAAGATTGGAAAAAAACTAAAACATTAGTAATATTGATGGTCTAAAATATAGAAAAGGCTTAGCTTAGAGATGGTTGGCAGCTAACCCTGTAAAACAAGCGTGTGATGAACACAGCCCTTGACCTACTCCTTGCAGCACTGGGACCTGACCTCATGCACCTCTGACCCAGTTGGAACAAAGTTCAGGGTCAGAGTGGGTTTATTGGAACACTTGACTCTGTATCCTGAACAGTGATTGGCCCAACCCACCCCACTGTAAGCAACAGATGGAAGAAATTCAGTTTTCTGAGTACCAGGGAGTATCCAAAGGCTAAAGCTTAGACATAGCCTGGTTCAGAGGAAGGACATGAACCCTAAAGGCCAAAATGTGCTTTCAGGACACAGGCGTCTGCAGAGAGGACTCATGGCAGTGAAGATCCCTGGGTTTCTTGTGTGTATATGGTCGGACTGCTTTGAAGATCATGCAGAATATTGCTCTTGTGGGCGTTTTTCCCTCAAACATGCCAGTTCTTTTATTTAGATTTAGAATCTCTCTTCCTTTCTTTCTCCAGCCATCCTTCCCTCTCTCCCTCCATCCTTCTCTTTCTCCCTCCCTCTGTCCATCTGTCTATCTTTGTAACTCTCTCAGTGAATATTTGGGCAGATGATTTCAGCTCTATGAGCAAAAGTTTTCTTCTACAACAAATTAAGGAGGAGAAGTAGTACAAAGGTTACAGAAGTGAACTTTTACTAAAGGAACATTATACACTCAAAAGCTGTATTCATTCATTTATTTATTCATTCATTCATTCATTCATTCACTCATTCATTCGTTTATTCATTCATTCATTCACCCAACCAAACTTCAGTATTTACCTTGGATTCTAATGGAGACATGGTAGTACAGGGCAGAGGAGAATGGAACCTGATGATTGGGGCATACTGTTGCTATATATGAAAGGAGTCATCCCATAACATAGAGGGGACACTGAGGACAAGGACACACGACTGTAGTATAATTGTAGAATGCAGAATGCCTTAGAGGAGAGAGAACTATTGAGCAGTTCCTGAGCAGGAGTTAGTCAATGAATAAGACAGTTGAGGTGACACAAGGCCATTTGAAGAAGACTGGAAAAGCTTCAGATGTGTCAGAATGGCACTATGCCATCACCACATGTCATTAGGCAGTTTAGCTGTGTGTATATGGGGTGAAGGCAGGAGTGGCCGGCTGATAGGGTAGCTAACGCCAGACTCATATTATAACATCTTGCCTAGTGCACACTCATGAGCTTGTACCTCATCATGCTTGTTCAGGGCATCATCCTGTTATGATGGAGAATATCTTTTTTGTATTAGGAAAGGCTGCCAGCAAGCTTTCATGAGCTATACATAGGACTGAATGTATCCTCCCCAGAGTAATTTGCTCTAACACACTTAACTTCTTCCTTAGTTAGTACCCATGTCTGGTAATACAAATCCCAATGTGGCTGGATATACAAAACATTACAGCTCTGGGAGTAAATTTTATCTTGGAGATAAAACTGAGTAACCTGGTATGGATTTCTCTTAACACAGGTTATAGTTATCTGGGAAGAGAAGCCTCAGTTGAGAAAATGCCTTTATTCTTTTAGGCAAGTTGGGAGGACATTTTCTTGATTAATGATTTCTGTGGGAGGGCCTAGCCCACTGTGAGAAATGCCATTCCTGGGCAGATGGTCCTGGGGTGTATAAAAAAAGCAAAGTGATCCAGCCATGTGGAACAAGCCAGTAAACAGCATTTCTCATTCCTCTGTGCCCTCTGCTTCATGTTCCTGCCTCCCAGTTCCTGCTCTAATTTCCCTTTGTGATAGATTGGTTATAAGCTGTAAGATGAAAAAACCCTTTCCTTTCCAAGTTGCTTCTGTCAAGGTGTTTATTATAGTAATAGAAACCTAACTAAGACATTGAGCAATGCTCATGAAAGTCAGCTTCAGTTGGCCTTATGTCAAAAAGATGGTTGGGAGCTGTCCACGAGCTGGACACAGCATTTTGCTGCATGCAGCAGAGAACTGGAAATGAGAAGGGAATGGAGAAAGGCAATGCCATTTGCCTGTTCAGTAGGTCTGTAGTAATTCCACATACTTTACTTGAGCTAACTCATTTAAACAGTCTAAACTCCTCAAGGTAAGTTACTGTAACCTCTAAATTCTAAATAGTTCAGAATGAAAAATGTTATCTAGTCCACACTGTCTGTAATCTCACTCCTGCACTTTAAGGGGGTGTGTTTGTCACTGTATATGAAAGGCCTAGATGTGGGCAGTGGGGGAGGTTGAGAAAACAATACTGATCCAGGGTCCTTTTTCAGATGTAAAATAGAAATAAAACAGAAACCCTGCCTTCTTTGCCTCCATTTCTTAAATCATAGGTCAAGAGAGTCAATCAGCCCAATCTTGGCATTTTAACAAGCTGGGGAATTGAAGAGGAAATGAAAGACTGGGGGGAATAGGATTAGTCTGCAACACCAGAGGTCAGGGCAGCCAATAGTGTATAGACTTCTGACTGAGTGCAAAATCCAAGCTCCATTGACAGTTAATCCTTGAAAGGAAATGGGGTGGGGGTGGAAATTGTCAGAGAAGGAAACTAATTTTAATAATCAAAGAAACAGGGAACATGGTTGTGAGCAGAAGGGCATGAGTAATAAAAAAAGACCAAAGGAAAATTTGAAACTACAAAAATTGCAAATTAAATCTTGGTTTTTCAGGCCAGTTTATTCTTCTTATTTGTCACAAGACTGGTTCTGTTTTATTATTTCCTAGAATTATATATATGGAAGAGGAAGCCACTTTTGAGCACTAGCCATCCTGGGCCTCCCATTATTTTCTGATCACTCCATTGAGGCAGTGAGCTTGTGAGTGTCTGCTAGGATCTGAGTTCTTCTATAAGATTACAATATTCCTTAATAGGTGAGCCAGGAGCACAAGCTTGAATTTGAGTCATAGTCAATCTAGTCAAATGTGGGACATCTGGTTGACCTTATTTATGGTAAATGAAGGTCTGTCTGTCAGCAAGTTCATGACTATCCTATGAGGGCAATGGAGATAAATAAACAATCACATGGAATGGAAAGTGGAGAGAGCTCAAATGGCATCAGCAACAAACAGAAGAACTAAATTCTCCAGATTGCACCAGTTATTGATGCTATGAGAGAGGCCTAATGATCAAGTTGAGTCTGTAGTCTAGGCCTCTCAACCGTATTTGACATTATTTTACAGCATCACCTGGACACTGCCCATGTGAAGAACACAAGATTCTACTACTGCAAAATGTAATTAAAGCACCAGAGATAATCCAAGAAATTTAAGGCCATTTAATCAATCAATATCACCGACATATTCTTTATAATTACTTCATTAAATATTGATAATTTAAATTCATTTTCTCATGTAATCATTCAAATTGGATTCTCAAGTACAGCTTCCATTTGTCACATGGAGCCATTGTGTAGTTGGTACATACCTCGTACATCTGAGGGAAACCGGAGTATTAATTTTATTTATTTTCATAGCCTTTACATTTTAAACCTGACTTGATTATTATTAGGAAATGTTTAGGTACATTTTATACATTTGAACATGTGAATCTATTATTTCAATGTCTCATAAAATCTAAAGTCAAAAAAAGTATTTCCAATGGAAATTTGGCATCCAAATTGAGATGTGCTATTTGTAAAATGAATGCCTACATTTGAACACTTGGTACCAGAATAGGTCTCATTAATAAGTCCTTTATTGTTTATACATTAAGGTGATGATATTTTAAATATATTGAATTAACTAAAGAATGTTATTAGTCATCTTACTTGATTCTTTTTTTATATAAATGTGATTACTAGCGAAGTTAAAATGACATGTGGTTTATATTCTCTTTTTGCAGAATAACACTGGTTCAGGAATTAATTGTCTACAAGTCCCTAGCAGAGAACTTTCTAATATGATGCGTGTAAGGTGGCTAACTTACCAGGAGTAGACTAGGCATTCAATGAAGGGATGAAAAATAGGCATAAATGATCCACATTTTGCTAAGTACAAGAAAGCAATTATATGGATTGCTGCTTAAGTAATTGGGTGTAGAAGACTATATTTAGAGTGTTCAAGAAGACTCACTGGGTATGGCAGAGCTGAACCATGGACACACATGGTTGGGAGGCATGATGAAAGGTTTCTCAATCAAAGTGTCTCTTTAGAATTAACAGTCTTAAATGGTAGGCATGTAATGTTCCTTTGTGTCATTTGTAGAGAATTCCTTGGCTTCTAAGTCAAAAGAAGGATAGAAATAAGGTGCTTTGCCTGAGACCAGGCATAGTAAATTGGAAGTGTAGATCCATCTGGGTAGGAGAGCTAGGCAATCACGACCACATGGGGTGAGAGCCTGTTGCCAGATTCATCACCCTAGAGCCAGCTGGATGTTGAGGGTAGGAATGTGACAGGGAGGTTCTTTCAGAAGAATCAAAGCACTTTCCTTTTGACAGCTGGTGTGCAGCAGAATGTATAAAGTAGCTTTTAAATTGTGATTTTTTTTTTGTGCCCAGCTCCACCATGGTGCATTGGGATAGATAATTTTATTTGCTCACTGAGCTTTCAGTGGAGACTTCACAGATAGTCAACAACCAGAATTTGGGGTGAGATCACATCATTTGGCCCATCTGTAGGCAGCAGCCACATCAGCAGGTGTCATGGAGCTGAAGATATTACACCTGACTGACTGGCAAACACTGAAGTGGCATCAAGGGAGATGTTAGGTGGTAGCAGAGTCTCAGTGGGCTTCCCACATGTCCAGAACTCATCCTGTCTTGCTTCATAAGAGCTGGCGTGTGTGATGGTTAATCACACAGTCTCTGAAATGAAGTCTTGTCTGAATTCAGCCTTGCCAATTACTAGCTGTGGGAACTTGGGCAAAATATCCAATCTTTGTGTGTCCAGTTTCCTCTTCCATAATGATGTCATTTACATGATGCCAACCAAAGTCCTAGGGCTCTTTATAGGGACTAAAGTCCTCAATAAATTGAAGCTAAATTGTTGTTGGCACTGTATCCATTATTGCTTTTACTTTTTTATTATTTAAAATTAAAGTTAGATGATCAGAGTGGGCTCAGAGGTTAGTGTTTAGGGAGACTTTATCCAGCACAGCCAAGTTGGAATGTCTACTAGCACCCCGCTCAGGAAAATAACATAATTGAAAGAGCCAACTCTTTCAGACAGCAGACTTTGGCACGCCCATGAAAATCACAGCTTTCCTCTAAAATTATTCTCAAATTTCCAATTCTAACAATTTGCAGTTTAAAAAAAAAGAATTCCAAGGAGCTTTTGTGTGTAGGAAGGAGGAAAAATCTAAAGGCATCATCCCAAGTCATTTGTTAACAGTGTCTACCACTGTCTACCATATACAACATCATGACATTCTGTTTTTTGTTTTTTGTTTTTTTATTTTTTATTCTTGAACAGCATATCAACATAAGGAGGTATAAACTTCATGCCAGCAGATAGCATGGGGGGAGTAGTGTATGAACATTTGTTGAGTACAATTTTACTTTTTTATTAAAGAAGTTTTGTGTGTGTGTGTGTGTGTGTGTGTGTGTGTGTGTGTGTGTGTGTGTGTGTAAAAACACAGCCTTAATTAGAAGTGGTTTTGCATCATATAGTTTTACATCTTCATAGTTATATCTGTTAACATTTCTGAATCTTACTTTTTTATAAATCTGAAAAATGGAAATAATATTCAATATTTTCTTTTGTTGAGAGGGTTAGAGGCAATGAAAATAGAGTACTTATATCCCATTGTAGTCCGTTGTGAACAAACCCAGTGACACTGGATGGCATAATATTTCACTGTCTTGTGACAGCATGCCTAGTTACATATGTGGGTTTAGAATGAGCCTTAGACATCAGAAAAATTTATCCTAAAATTCATAATTAGGTAGGTCAGCCCTTAGGTGAGTAAAAGCCTGCTACCAAGGCTCATCAAGCAAGTTGGGGTACAAATAATTCATTTTATTGTAGTATTTTTCTTTTCCTGAGCTCCCCCACACACACATAAGACAATGAATATTTATATTTCTTGATGAATGTAGTGAGAACTTTAGGAATGTTCTCACAACTTTCTTTCAGTATTTTCTCAGTGTACTCAAATATATTAAAGACACCTTGAGATAAAAATAATAAGTTAACACAGTAATAAAAAATACCAACATTGCAGTGATTTATAGTGTATCTGGCAGACCCCACCAGGATTATTTCCTTTATATAGCCTAAAAGGTGTGCTCAGTACCTGGTAGTATTTGTCTATGATAACTGAAGGCTACTGAATGTATGTGTATTTATGACATACATATGAAATAAAGCCCCAAAATGCCAATGAATGACTAACATCAGTAGAACTTTAGCTTGATGAGTGCCACTGTTAATGTATGGTTCGTTTCAGCTTCACAGACTAATCGTGTGTTCACTGTGCATCTGCTGTGCATATACAGTAAGAGCATTTCCTCATGGCCCCATATAAAAAACAAGAGTTCATGGTCAAATTTTAGGAAGATAGAGTTTATTTTCAATATTTTAAATTTTTTTCTTGCCTTTACACGTAGGATTGTTAATCCCTTTTGGGTAAATCCCAGGCTCATCTGATAGATGGAAATGGTAGTAGAATATGGGTCAAAGGACAGTCCTGAAAGGAGTAGAGGCTTTCTATCATGCACGTCTTATTGCTCACCTGGATTCAACCTCCTCACTTGAAGACAATGTTGCACCCTGGGGGATCATTAAGATTCCCACCTAAAAATCAAATTGTCTACAGTAGAATGCAAAGGGGTCTCTTAAGTTCTGACTTCTTTTAAAATTTTATTATTTTTTATTAAATTTATTTTATATTGTATATTCTCTGAATTTACATTTCAGATGTTATCCCTTTCCTCCAATCCCATCCTTCCTCCCCCTCCCATTGCCTTCATGAAGGTGCTCCCTCTAGCAACAACCCTCTCCTATCTCAGCATCTTGGGTTTCCCAATTTCTAACTTCTTTATAAGACCATCTTTATTGTCATACCATTGTCAGCTGAGCCCCCGATTCAAGTCTTTGTCTCTTGGCTTAATAATTAAAGATGTGCACTCCACTGTCAGCATAGCTTGATGCAACATTCTTCACCATGCTTTCCTGGGAGATATTGCTATACCAGGAAGTGTACTCAGTATTTGCTTGTAATCAGCTGGATTAGTCTTCACAGTCAGTTCTCCTGCTCATTTTATTACACAGATGTTAAGTAACCTGAATGAGGTCATCCAGCTTTTCAGAAGTTGAACAGGATTTCTCAGCACAGGTACCCTAGAACCTAGTCCATATAATCTGTGTCTGCCATGTCTATCTTTACATCTTGCTGATTCTGCCTACTTCAGAGCAGCGGAGTAACTAAGGATTTTAGTTCTAAGGGGTTTAGTTTAATTTTATTTTTTAATTTTGTAAATCTTCAGGTCTTGAACTGTATATGCTCTTGAAAATGCCCTTGAGGGACAATGGATTTCTGTCAGCAACACCAAGACTGTGCCCAAGAATCTCTTTGTATGTGTTAGAATTTTACTTTTTATTCAACAGGTAATTCTTGAGTCATTTGCACACTAAATAAGTTTCTTAACCCATTTAAACATGCTTATAGCTGAGTGACTTAGGACCCCTCAAATTTCTTGCCTGCATGAAATTTGAAAGCTCAAGTGTACACCATTATCTGCTTATTTTTCTTTCCTTTCTTTCTTATTTATTTCTGGCAAGGCCTCGAGTAGAGTACTTGACACTACCAACTAGTCGTCTGTGGCCACTGAGATGTTGGGATGTCTCAAAGCAGAGGGAAACCATATATCCTTCATCAGCTGAGGATAGTATTCTGGGAGGGAGCCACTGCTCTATGGGCAATAATTTGGGCATGGGTTTGCTTTATTGGGTTCTACTTTCAGGTCACTACCCCAAGGTGCAATCTGATCAAGCCACATAACTGCTGTGCCTCAGTCTCTCAACAGAACAGGAAGGTTCTCTTGGGAGGGTTGGGTAATGTTAATAATATAATGGATTGAAAGATTCCATTTTGAAAAAAAAATGTATGCACAAAAAATAATCAGATAGCTCTGTTTGTCAAAGTATGTATAGCTATTGATTTATTGATGGAAGCCAGAGTACCTGGAATACAGTGATTGTGACCACAGAGTTATTCATGCGTTGGCTCTGTGTCAAAAATTTCTAAACTCAAATACCAATGCTCTTTGTGGCATATGTATTTTTTTTTTAGTCTGACTTTAGAGAGTCTTGGAAGTCTGTTTGCTTTCTTGCTTTCCCTGGGTTGTCTAGAGGCCTGAAAAAGACTAATCTACTGGTTCTTTTACTGAAAAACAAGTGAACAAATCCATTTATTTTCTAAGTCTTTAAGGAGTACATACTCAGGGTGGACCACCACATAGCATCAATAGGGGCTGGGGAAACTCAGAAACACTGGCCTTACCTGGTGGATTGCCTGCTTCTAAATAGAGCATCTATATCTAACCAGTAGTGACATTTTCATCCTTGATTGCCCTTCAATCTTCTTGAGTGGCTAAGTGTCACACTGGAGTGACATAACACCTGACTGTGCTAGAATTTTAACAGTCCCTTCTCAAGCTTCCAAAACTTACTAGTGTTTCTGGGAACTCTGGGCACATTCAGCTCACTCTCTGCTGTGAAGCAAGGCTCTGAATGTGCCAGAGTTCTTTGGAGGGATAGAGGAGTGAGTATGGAGAGAATTGGACAACCCTCTGTGTCTCTCCCCCAACTCTGAGCCCCCATGTTCAGTGTCCATGAAAGTAACATAACTGACTTCAGGGTCAGGCATCCAAAGCACATGGCACAAAAGAAAGATGCTTCATGGTGGAAATGTGTCGCTTGTCTGTCTTCTACTGAACAATGCCTCATTAGATGACAGGGGTAAAAGCATTTTCCTTCACCTGTCCCAGCCCCAACATTCCTGTAATCACTAGTGCTATGGCCATTAGTTCAGGGAAAAGAAGTCCCCATGAAATGACTTGGCACTTCCCTACAACCCATAGGGAATGCTAGGGAGCTAAAAACCCAGGCTCGGCCTGTTTTTTCTTCCCCTAGTGTAACTTCCACCCTATACTGTCATCAGCTACTTTTCTGGCTGTACCATGACCTATGAGTCATGTCAGGTACCACCTTGTGAGAAGCCCTGATTTGGTTTCTGATGTGAAGGAATCTTACTCAGATTGAGAAAACATTTGGTTTGCTTCCAGTAACTGGGTTTAGAGGAGACAATATCAATCCCTTTCTTGTTTGTCCACAGATTTTGAAATGTTTTCCTGGAGTGTGAAAGGCACGTTTCACTGTGACCTTAACCAAAGCTAACTATTTGCTGACTCCTTCAGAGGATGGTACTGATGTTCAAGGCTATCACAGTCCCTGGATTTTTGGTTGGAAAATACCCCAGCCCTACTGCCAAGTGTAAGACACACAATCTAAAAACACACAGAGGAGAGGGAGAGAAGAAGGGAGGCACAGAAGGAAAGAGAACGGTGTAGGGGAGAAAGACAGTGGATGTCCTCATCAGAGATCTTTACCAACGCTCATGTCTGTCATCTCTCCGCAGATGAGGAGGTCCACATAGAGAGCTTTGTTCAGTGTGTCTATCGCCAGTAATGTCACAATATTTACTTATTGATTAACTTTGAACTCTTTGACCTTCGGGGAATATGGTACACCTTCTGCATTAAGGTTGTGTGTTTAACATTTTACAAGAACAAAAAAAGTGGCATTTTTTCCCCAACAGTATTTGAATTATAACACAGGCAATTGTCATCAGCGCAATGGTTAGTTTTTAACATCAGAGATTACTAATCTTGATGAAGATTAAGCAACTAAAGCCGCCAAGCTAGTTGCAGTGCCTCATTTATATATATAAAAAAGACACAAGACAGATTCAAGTAAAACTTCAAGTCCCCAATTCTGAACTTAAGCCATTATTCCTCACTGATTCTTCCACCATGAACAAAATCACAGCAGTAGGGTCCATATGAGTCAGAAAGAAGAGCCGATGTCCTTCATATATAAATAACCAGGAGAACCAGATGATGCATTCAGTGGAGCTGAATTACTCACAAGGGAGGAGTGTCTCTGTATGAACAGAACTTTCCTCACCATTGCCTGTGTGATTTACATGGTACATGACATGCACAAGAGAGATGCGACATATTTTCCCACATTGAACAGGTCACCCCCTGCTCTTTGCTTTGAGAAATTAGGAGAATAATTGCCCATTCCTTTTCCAACATTTGCCTCCTTTTTATATTAATCTCAGTTGAGTTGAACAATTTCTTCTCTCTGGGCAACATAAGGCTCTTCTTTGTATTCATTTGGTTGGCATAGAGCTTGAGGGAGTCCAGTTTTTCAAATACACATCTGAGAATATCTGGAACGATTTATGCACAAAACTGCAGTGCTGGCTCAAAAGAACCAAAGTCCATTGAGCTAAATTAAAGCTTTGTGTGAAAGAAAAGACATGATTCGTTCTGCAACCTAAAACTTACACCATAGTAAAGACAGACTAAGGTGCCCCATATGTGATTTAGCTTTTGAGTGGACTTTATTAACTGCATTACCTAGCCCTTCAAAATGCTTAAAGGATGGTTATTCAAAGGCAAACACCTGTGGAATGAAGTCTTCCCAGTGGTTTTTTTTTTTTTTTTTTTTTTAATGTGTGTTAATCTTGATCCTGGAGCAAGGATGGAGGGAAGCAGGGACCGTTCTAATTCAGTTCCTGTACTAAGGGATACTATCTAATCAAAAGCGAATTTAACCCCAGGTAGCGTTTCAGAGAGGAAAACTGATACTAGGCTCTTTAGAATTCCATTTCCTTTTAAAACTTAAGCAGTCAAAATTATGCTCAAATTTCTTCTTAACTTAAATTAATTCTCCTATTGCTTAAAATAGAAGACTATAAAACACAACTTAAAGAAGAAAGACTGTTCAGATCTAGTTTTGCTATTCAACAAGAATTTAATGAGTTCACATCATTATCTTCTTTGTGTATCTGTTTGTATATTTCATTGTGATCTTAGAATGTCAGCCTAAAGCTTGATATGCATTCCTAACCCTATCTCAACTTCCACCCCCACCCTCACAGAGGTGAGGACGAAAAAAGAGGGTAAGTGTGGGTCTAGACACACTTATTTATTTATTTATTTATTTATTTATTTATTTATTTATTTATTGTTTCTAAAAAACTTCACATGACTATGAGTCTTGGTTGGTACCTCAACTTATCTGGGAAATGGGAACCTCAGCTGAGGAATTACTTTCATCAGACTGGTTTATGAACCTGTCTATGGGACATTTTCTTGACAGTTCATAGATGATGTAGGACTTAGTCCACTGTGTGTAATGCCATCCTTGACCAGAGAGGGCACTCGACTGCAAAGACCTTGAGCCTATATGCAAGCCAGTAAGCAATATTTTTCTGTGCTCTCTGCCTCAGTTTCTGCCTCTATGTTCTCGGCTTGAGATCCTGTAATAAAAACTTCCATTCTTGCTTTTTGGCTCTGGTGCTTATCACAGCAACAGAAACTAATAAACATGGCAGTGCTTTCTACAAGACAATGAAACTTGTACCAAAGAAAGTATATACTTGAGATGAAAAAAAAAAAGTTGTTTGGCTTTCAATAAATTCTTCAGGAAGCTTAAAGAGTGTTAACGTCAAAGGGAAAGACAACCTCAAGTCTTTTGAGATGGTTGTTCCCAGAAAGTTGATGACAAGCAAAATAAGTATATACAAATGTGTATGTATCATTTGTGTATATATATATATATATCATAAAACCATAAATATTATCTTCCTTGCTAGTAGCCCCCATAGGTCATCTTCATTTAGGTACTTGAAATATAACATTTTATTAAATTTTTATAGTTGTGATATTAGTATTAAATTAAATATAAGTATATTTAATTAAATATTAATATTTGATGTTGAATATTAAAATTTCAGTGTTTAAAGTATTCAGTGTTTAGGTGCTAAAGAAAAATGCACTAATTTTTTCCATTAGTATAATGCCTCTTCCTGTTTGATTTTAACACTAAGATTTTGATGATTTTCTTACTCATTAATTCCTTTCATATTTTCTTTCAAATGTCCATTTTATTTGCTGTGAGCTTTGGCTATGGGCTCACCAATGAACATTAATATGTCAGTAATATCTTTTATTGCTCTGTGAGATTAGAGAGCTATCAGATTCACTGGCTTTGTTCAGCCTTTGTTCAGGGTCTTGGGTCTGTGGTCATATAGTGGTTCTTCATTTCTGAATATTCCTTGGTTTTCTGTATTTATCTGTACTTGTGGTCTTTTATGGCCTTTGAACTACAGACTGATGAGGTGAAGGACGAGGCTCCATTGCAGATGTTAAAATAACTATAGAGGAGTAGGGGCCAGTGATGGAATGTATCCTCATTAATATTTTTGCAAGCTATTCATTGTTATCCATGTGATCATCCTTGTGCCACTATCTAATTAGAATTCAGAATAATCTATTGCTATGTGGCAGGATTAAGCCTAGACTCCTGGCTTGCTTTTTGCATCCTTTCTGTTAAAACTTTACTGCTGTTTGTTTTTACTAACTAGAAAAAGGTTAGACATATGCACCAAGAAAATGGAATAATTTAAGGCAAAAAAAACAGCTGTCAGTGCACATCTGTATTGAGAACCTATTGCCAACCATTACCTTTATCACTGTACATATGAACATACAGTTTCTTTCTCTAAAAGCAGCAAAGAAACCCTGAACTTAAGATGCAAACTATTAAGTACTGTAGGGAACCTAAGTTGTGTAGCACTTAGGTATTGCACCCTCTTGATAATAATACTAATTTGCAAATGCAAGCATAGATTACAAGAATTCGAGTGCTCGTGTGTGCATGTGTGTGTGTGCGTGTGTGTGTGTGTGTGTGTGTGTGTGTTCTTGTGTGTGTGTGTGTGTGTGTGTGTGTGCTTCTTTCCCAAAGTAGCCAAAATTAGTGCACTCTACTAAGCACTGAGATAATGCCCCCTTCAACCTCTGTCATTTTTCTGCACTGCCCATGTCCTCCATAGACTAGATTAGTTCAGCACCACTGACTGCGTGTTGCTAGCCTCATATAAAGAATGCACACTGCACACACTGGATGCTTAGATGTAGAGTCTCTGTGGATAGCATTTTTTCCTCCTCTCGGAGTTGCAGCAGTGGCAATTCTGTCTTCTTGTTTCTAGTACAGTGTCCACATCTGCTGTGCTGCATTGCATCTATGCCACATGATGGGGTGTTTCATACCCACACTGCTCTTGTCCTGGGCATTATCTTAGTCATATGATACTGGTCAAATGGCTTGGAATCCGTTGTTTGCACTGCAAGTTTGAGAGAATGAAAGATGCATCAAAACCTCTTTTCCTACAAGCACCCATAGACATGTGAGATGATTCCTAGCTCTCAACCACAGAGAGGACCTTGCTTAATTCCTGTCATGACAATTTGGTCCTGTTATACAAGAAAGTGCCATCCTGGGCATGTGTTTGCTATGAACTCATGGTTCCCTTCAAGACCCTTTCCCGTTTGGAGTTCTGAACTGGCCAACCAGCTGTGTGGACTGTGCTTATGTGATGTTTGTGTTACCTTCTCCTTTGTTGTTTATTGGCAAGTGGTCAAATACCATGAGTATGGTTTCTGGAGGCTGGGCTGAATCATGCAGGCATCTGTGTTGTATGGATGAGTTAAGGACACATGTACACACAGGGGCCATCATTCTGATGGTTTTTGCTTTACCTAGTCACATAGTTTATTAACTTTCCCTGAGCTTATTATGGGCCAGTTTCTTATTATCTAAAATTCTATTGAAGTATCTGGTTCCCCAAGAGTCTTTCCCTGCCTGACTTCCTTACCTCCTCACATTACTTCCTTTGTATCATACAGTGGTTTAAAATTGATGCTATTATCTATTCATTCAACCACACTGTCTGATTTTCACTAGAATAAAACTGCCCGAGGGCAGGCTGTTTGTTTGTTTGTTTGTTTGTTTGTTTGCTGACATTATGTTCCATCTCACACAGTATCTGCCACACAGTAGGTGTGTAAGCAGATACTTCCAAGAAAGAGTAGACAAAAGAAAGGCTTTGAAAATGGGAAGTACATTCTCCTGCTTCTAACTGATGTAACCAGTTGTTTTTCTCTTTCCTCCCTAAGCAGAAGAGAGGAAGGGAAAAATAAGTTAGATGTAGAGAGTGTAAGTAAGAGTGGAGCAGGCTAAGGATGCGGACACATGACCTGAATTCCTAACAATAATGCTATGAATTTTTCCATTAAACCCAATGGAGCAAAACTGAATCACATCATACATTTCTAAAATGTTGGCTCTCAGAAAAGGCCAACTAAATATATAGTTTTATGGTCGAGTCAACTATTTAAGTGTTGTCTATATTGTCTCTATTGGACTATTTCAAGCGTACATTCAATATTTATTTATTTACTTATTTATTTTTATTTTATGTGTATACATATTTTGCTTGGAAGTTTATCTGAGTGCCATGTGAGTGCCTGGGACCCACAGAACCAAAGAGAACATAAGATCACCTGTGGCCAGATGGGCATAAGAGCTACCATGTGGGTATTGGATTTGAACCTGGGTCCTCTGAAGGAGCAGGCGATGTTCCTAACCCCTAGGCCATCTTTCCAGGCCTTTATGCAATATTTATTTCACAACCTCCTTCTAGATGATCTTTAAAATATCCCACGTATTCCTGACCAGATGTAACTTTTATAGAAGCCCATCAGTATTTGCAGTTATTGAATAAATTTAAAATGCCGGTCCTGAGCAGATCAAGTGAAAATTCCCAATTAAATAAGCCATAACACTTTATTTGCCTAGCAGTTGCTTCCTGAAAACACATGAGCTACAAACATTTTATTTTCTTTAATAAGAATGATAACATCATTGCAGCATTTAATACCTCAGTTATAATTCACTCAAAGGGATAAATATCGAAGAATGGAATACCTTTTTTTTTCTCAATACGTTCTTTTACAAAATTTCTTTACTCTTTTCCACTTGGTAATTCTGATTTCTTTTTTTTTCTTTCCCTTCCTTCCTTCCTTCCTTCCTTCCTTCCTTCCTTCCTTCCTTCCTTCCTTCCTTTCTTTCTTTTTCGCTTTCTCTTTTTGAGAGAGGACCTCACTCTGTACTTGTGCTTGGCCTAGAATTCCCTTTGTAGGTCAGACTGACCCCAAACTCCACCTACTTCTGCATCTTGTGCTGGGATTAAAATGTACATCATTACATGAGTATAATTACCATTTAGTGACTAGCATTTCAGAATATTATTGAGATATTTGGGTTTATGAGCTTTGTTGGTACTGAGGTATATTTCTCAAGCATTCTTTGTTATAGAAAACACACACATGCATGCGCGCGCGCGCGCACACACACACACACACACACACACACACACACACACACTTTTTCTTCTAATCAAGCCAGCTCTGTGCATTTTTGTTTTCAAAGTCAGTAAAGGAAAAATAGAGGGCAGAGGTCAGACACTTTTATGCTCTCTTCCTTTCTTTCCCTGTGTGAGCCAAAAGGGGGACAGAGCATGATCCTATGTATTCTCTGGAAACTGCATCAGTTTGGAAACTCACTAGAGCTATGAGTCTGCTTCCTGGCCGTCTCTCTAACTGCCCCTTTTCAATCTTCATAGAACGACTACAAATCTTTTTCAGCTGGGACATCAAACTTCATTTTCTGTCCTTAAACAAAATTGTTCCTTGTAAAATAGAGACTGGAGATATGTGGCTAGAGCCCCAGAGCTTGGAGAAACAGGACCAGGAGGCACATTCACTTCTCTCCCTGCACTGTACCCAGAGGTCTTACTAGGTGTCCAATGGCGAATGTAAGAAACTACTCATAATCTCCATCACATGTGTTACTGCATGCATAGATTTTTCTGTATCTTCACATGTATGTACAGTTCCCATTTGCTATTTGAGTTTGCAACTTTCCATATTTATGTGTATAAATACATAGTAAAATTTCTCGTGGCCATTTCTGTACATATTGCATAGTTAACCATGCATAGAGCTGCACAAAGCTGAATCATCCACCCAAGCATTATATGAGCAAGAATTTTAGCTCCACTGACACTACTAACAATATCTTGTCAATCTTTGCATTGTATCTGGAAGGGTGACTTCACTGTTCAGTCCTAGGTGGCATTTGTTGTCATATGTCACTATGTCATCACAGTGAATTACTTGACATCGGCTACATATAACCAAAGCTGACTAATTTAGAAATATTTAGTTACTGTGCTTAACTGTTTTATCTTTTACATTAAACATCAATTCATTTACAATTATTTCTGATATTAGATAAACCTTCAATATAATTTGTTTGCTGCTGTTGAACCTACTCCTTTGCTCAGTGATTTGCTTTTCTCCTGTGATTTAGCATAGGATCTTTAGTTTATGATATGTTATTGTAGATTAGAGGACAGTTTCTTTCCTTTCTGTTTTATTCCTTGATGTACCTGCTTTAGTCATTAGCTTTGCTGTATTTTAATACTTTAAGGGCTTATATCCTCCTCACCATGGGATACATTTTAAAACTGATACTACCATTTGTTTCCGATTTATATTTAAGCAATGGCTTATAATATATTTTCCCTTTATAAAACTTTTGACTCCTGTTGGTGATAAACTACCCCATGAAGAGGGCCAAGAAGTTGGCAGATTTTGAAATTAAGACAAAATTTTAGTTGTGCTTATGGGGTAGACGTCACATAATCATCAGTTAATGTGATTTTGCTTGTCAGGGAGGAGCAGATGACAGAGATCCTAGGCAGTGAAAGTCAGTGTCAACTCAGCCTGCAGAGGGAGAGGAGGTCTGAGTGAGGCTGGACTGTCCTGGACTCATTGTACTGTGTAATGTGACTGAAACTAAATGTGTGGAGAGGATGGTGTTCTCTTCTGTGCTGTGTAGACTTGGATGAAAATGTATTTTCTGGTTGCAGTAAGCCTCGTGGCAACAGAAAGAAATGTATATAATGTAATACATCTGAGGTCTCCTTATAGAACTTAAGGATAGCTGTTGAGGGATGGACAGATAGATGGATGGGTGGATGGATAGATAATAGTTAAGTGTGGACTTTTTAGTCATAAAAAAATTGTGATCCAAGAGGTACCTTTCTTGGTCTCTAGCTAAAGGTTCATGCCCAATGAAGCAGCAAGGCAAACTGCATGGTATTTAATGCTATGTGCACATACATACTCCAATGGGCCTCTGTTTTTAATGCAGAGGCCCTGTGGTCAGGCAGACTCACAACCAAATCACAGATGCCAAGCCTCGGTGTCACTGTCTATGCTAATCTGCCAGGTAATTGACATTTTTGTGTTGTAAATTTCCAGAAGTCATGCTGTTTTTAATGTACTTTTGTCCAATTTTAGTATCGTAGTTCATCTAAGAAAATGGCTGCCATTGGTTTTCTGTCACCCACAAACCCATCTGTCTTCCTTGTATACACAGGGGGGAAACAAACCTGTGTTTACAAGGGGCAACACTATCTGCTTTACTCCAGTAAAAACTCTAATTTCTAGTTGTCTTAGTGACTAGCAGGTATATGAAATTCTTTGCTATTTGCAGATTAACCTTGGCCCTTTGAAATTGATGGAGGTTCTACTTTTGGAAAAAGTTTTACTTAAATGGATCTGATGCCTTCTTTGGCCTAGTATTGAGATAGAAACCCACTTAACCTTGTTGGAATAAGATGCATAAGTAGTAATTTTAGATTTAGTTTGCAAATGTAGCTTGCACAGTCAAACTTGTCTTAAATGTGCCCGTGTTGGGCGTCCTGTGTAGAAATAATTATATTTTTATGAATCTAAGAATAATAAAATACTTGGTAAATTTTTCTGACAGGAATGTCTCTCAAAAATCCATACCCTTCTCACTCTTCTTCATATTCCCAGGATAGCATCTGCCACTTAATATTTATTGAGTGAATAACAAAGAGAACTTCATTCCTTTGAAAGATTGTTTGGAACAAAGAAGTGAAATATTTCATGTAAATGGTAATGTCCATTCTGGCTTCTCTATTTTGATTGAGAAAGGCACCTTTGTGTCTCTTCTCAATTCCTCAGTCAAGTAGGAGAGAGAGAGATTTTGAATCTTTGTGTGGGCAGATAAGGGATTAGAGCCCTGGGCTCTATGATGTCCTTACTCCAATTTTGACTTTGTGAGAAACAAAGATAAATGGCTAGATAGGAAATTTCAAAATATTGTGACAAAGTTAGCTGTCAAAGGAGCATTCCTCCACAGGCTGAAGAATTACATCAGTGCTAATCCTGCATTTGAGATGCTCCCCTTTCCCTTTTTTTTTTGCAATAATAACAACCTGTTTTTGTTTTTTTTTTTTTAAATATCCTTGTGTAATAGCTCTGCCATAGAATTATAAATTCTGGGCTCAACTCGTGGTTGAAGCAAAGGTCATGGTTAAATGTTAGGGCTTTTCTGGAATGTTGTGCTTTTAAAGTTTAGACCTGGCAGGGGGATGATAGCTCAAGAAACTGATTCTGTGCTCCGTGCCAGAGAAAAGAGTAAGGCAGGCGTTTTTTTGATTCACCTACTAGTGTGGAGTCACAGAACTTCTGCCAGTCTGTGTTCCCAATAAAGAAAGACCTCCCTCATAAAAAAAACCATCTATGTAGGCCTAGCCACCTGCAATGGTGGATATGCTCAGTCCCAGCATTTAGGTAGCCACGGCAAGGCTGCTACAAGTTCAAAGCTGCCTCTGGCAAGTTTCAGGCTGGCCAGAGCTGCACAGTGGCGATTCTGCCTCAAAACAAATAAGCAAACAAACCCCCTAAAGACTGATGTCAAAATACTTTAGAATATGTTCACAGTAAAGGGAAGAGGCACATGGTCAAATCCATTTTGTTTTTATTTATGACAATTTATGTGAGCATCACCATGTTTCGGGTATGTTTTAGCTACAGTACTATATATAGTACTGCAGGAGCCGAATGACCAGCCAGATCAGGCATGAAGCCTGGCAGCCATGAAGCCTGAAATATTTAGTATTGAACCTCTATAGAAAGAGCTTACCAACTTTTAGTATGAATAAAAATATACCCTAAAAATTATCACTGTCACTTAAAGAAACAATCATGAGTGACCTGGTTTTCTAAAAAAGGAGCTGAAAAACTGGCTCAGTATTGAGATAAATTATTGGTCTATAAAAGACTAAAAGGTCTGCTTGTGTTGAAATAAAAGAGAACTGGCTTTGCAGAGAGTCCCATGGACTTGGAGATTTTAATTGTCACGATAAAGTTCAACTTACTCAGCATTGACAGCAAACGGGAAATGCTGTAGCAGATCGTTTCTGTTATTCGAACTGTGACGGGGGCCGCACACTCACCAGATGTTTCTCCTCTCAAAAGGTGGAGTGGATCCAACAGCAAGTGGTGAAAAAACGAACCAAGAGGGATTATGACCTCAGCCGTGCCCAGTCGACTTACTTCAATGATCCCAAGTGGCCAAGTATGTGGTACATGGTAAGTTCACCGAAGAAGGATGGCTCTGGGCACGTTGTCCAGTTCTGTGGTGTGTGGACAGCTAAATTCTGTGCCCTGAGTTCATGATAACACTGGGAATTGCACATCACTGTAATCACTCATCTGGCAAGTGTCACCTGACTTGTCACCTAATGTGTGTCAGGAAGTATTTGACCTGTTCAAGGAAGCGAGTTTAAGTGCAAGCATGTCAGTGTGGGAAGCTCCTTTAACTTGTTGGGAGGAGCATGGTGCCAGTGCACTTGGCCTTGCCTCCTTGGGACATGAACCTCACTAGTCTTAAAGTTTCTGCTTCATGATTACTGAATCATGGTTTTCAAGTCATTACCTATTCTCCATCATGAATTCACAGGTTACCAGTTTGCTCTGTATGCTGTAGAAAATCCTTTTTTTCCCCTTGTTGCCCTTTCTCTTTCTTAGCATTTTTGATTACTAGGTGTTGCCAAGCTGTTTTCTACTGTACTAGTTTTATAATCCCTGTCTCATCGCCACACGTCTCCAACCGATGAAAAGATGCACAGCCACAGAACTTTGCATGCTTTTCACACACTTTCCTGGATTCTGGCCTTTACTCCTGCTGGCTGGTGAGCTCCTGGCTCTTCTGCCCTCTGGGTCAGTACTCTGTACCATAGATGTTACACTCAGGACACACTTCCCTAGAAGCATGCCTTATTTTGTCTTCTGTCATTGAGGTTTTGGCCTCCCATGTCCTCGGCCCTTCATTCCTGATGCTCATGTCAGCTACTTCTTTGTTGCTGTCATAAAAAACCATGACCAAAAGTGACTTATGGAAGAAAGTTTATTTCAGGTTATAGTTCTAAGGGGCAATATAGTTTCATCAATGGCAGAGGGGTTGGGCAACAAGCATTGTGACAGGTGCATGAAACATAGAGATCATGTATCAATCTCAAATTCAGAGGAGAGGGTGAATCAAAAAAGGAATGAAATTAAGCCTTCAAAGTCACTCCCAGTAGCACACCCCTACCAGAAAGCATGCGCCTCATAAAGTTTGCATAATCTTCCCAAATCGCACTGCCAACTGGGACCTAGTTTCAAATACATGAGACTATTAGAATTACCTATCATTCAAATTATTACAACAGTGGGACCCTTCACCAGCCATTTTGCACTCTGGTCATTAATGTTGTTGACAAATGTGTTTTGTTGTACTGAGGTTTAGCTAAGGCAAGAATCTACACTTGGATCTTGGCTTGTATCTTTATATGAACTCATGATGCCGAAGTGCTGGAGATCTGTGCTTATTTGCAGGTAGAGAAATGTGGCTGGTTTGGTTCCCAACCCTCATTTTCTTGGACTTACCTAGAGATGAAAGGTTGTAGAAATATTGAGAATTACAGCAGAATCTTACATGAGAGTTCTGTTATGTTGAAAGAGAAAAGAAGCCCTGATGTGAACTTCAAAGAGATTGAGAATTAAGTAGTAATTTTACTAGGGTCATCTGAAGGGACAGAGACACATGGCAGCTTGCTAGATGAGACAGAGAAAGAATGAACCACAAAGAAGGGGCAAAAGAGTGAGTGTTAGCAGGAGCTAAGGGGCTTTGTATGCACAGACAACATTGGAGTGGACTTATTAACTTTAGAACAACCAATCAAACAGTACACAGGGAGCCATCCATGGCTCTAGCTACTTATGTAGCAGAGGATGGCCTTATCAGGCATTAACAGGAAGAGAGGCCCTTGGTCCTGTGAAGACTGATGCCTCAGTGTAGGAGAATGCCATGGTGGGGAGGTGGGAGAGAGTCGGTGGAGGGGGGAAACCTCATACAGGCAGGTGACAGGGGTGGGAGAATGGAATAGAGTGTTTCTGGAGGGGAAACCGGGAAATGGGATAACATTGGAAATGTAAATAAAAAATATGCAATAAAAAAGTGTGTGGGGGGAACTTCATGGAAAACGAAAGTGCCTCCATATGGCTAAGTGTTATAAAGCCAGTGAAGGGCCGTCTCTTTTCCTTGGGTTGCAGTTCTTCTCCCGGAGAAGACTCAGGGCTGCCTTCACTTGCCCTCCTCCCCGCCTCCCGGATAAGAGTAGAACACCACACTTTCCTCTTCCTCTCACTGTGCTAGTGAGACAGAGTGGGCACTAGGAGAGACGAGGGCACTACTTCATCATCATGGAGGAGAGACAAGGGTACCATTTCACCATCATGGACATACTGCCATTTTTGTTATTGATACTTTTGGTTTTATTTTACATTTACTGATTCTTTCTCTCTGTCTCTGTCTTCCACTACCAACCTTTACATTATGTGACATCTCCCTGACCAGTGGCCTTTTTCCTACTTTCCGGCTGAAGTCTGCCATTGCTCTTGTCCAAAGAGCTTCCTGTTTCCACTGGATTTTCTCAGCCTCACATGAGAAAGGTTGAGAGAAGAGGTTTGCCAGGGTGCTTTAAAATGCACACACTTGGTAATGGTTCCTCGGGATCCCACTTGCTGAATGCTTACCGTGTTCTAAGCAATGGACTAAGCACACTATGGGCATTTTCTGATTTTTATATAAGCATCTGTATTAACATGATCTTTGCTGTAAGAAAGAAGAATCTGAGACTCAGATCCAAACTTACTAATCCTAGTAGAGCTGAGATGCCACACTGGCAGGCTGATGCACAGTCTATCACTGAGCAGAGACTCCTACCCCCACCCCCACCTAAGAGCTACATCCCAGGAGGGATGCTAATCCTGCCCATCATGAACTTCTAATATCTTCACAGAGTAATGGCTGAAAAAACAAGACAGTGCCATTCCGGATAAACCCAGTGATATAAAGATTCTTATTAAGTTACTGTTGTTCTCATAAGGAACCGGTTGGAAAGCAGATTGCAGACCTCAGATTATTTTTCAGGCATATTGTAAGCAAATGGGAGCCAGGACTCTTAAATCTGTAAAACTATCCAGCCCCCCCTCCATGGCTTCCCTTTGTACTCTTATGTTTGAGTCTCATCAACTCTCCTCTACTGCACCACCTTGCTCACCTATATGAATGACACATTGCTTCTTGACAGGACCCTCCTCCCCTGCCCCAAACTGTCTTCATAGCAAGTGTTTCCTTATTGGTTCTGCTGGTCAGAAATCTCACCAGAGCTGAATGGAAGTGGCTGTGCAGTCATCTGCAACGACTGGGCTTTCCATTAAAGGCCCAAAGGATTCTACGAGAGAAGACAATTCTGCGCTCAAAATGTTTACTCAGGTTCCTGATGACAGTCGTTTGCTCTCCAGAGTAGCTGCACCCAAAACCTGATTGGATGTCACTTGGTATTGTTTTAGCTTTCCCCAGGGGAGAAATCGAGTAATTATGATTTTACATCTAACCCTAGAAGCCGTAAGGATTTTTCTCTTTCATTTCTCAGTTTTAAATTTCATTTTGCTAGTGAGAAGAGCCAGCCCCCAGCTCTGTGCTGCAGAGAACTACCTCTCAGGTGTGCACAGTAGAAGAGGAAAGGCTTATTGCTGTGCCTACAGAGATAACTGCTAAGGTTCAAGGAAAGCTTGTGCAAGAAGCATTGCACAGTGTTTGGTACCCATGTTATGTCATAATTGTTGTGCTTTGGCTTCTCAATCCCAAATTTAACCTAACTCAGCACAGATAATGTATCTGTACACATGTCATTTTACTTTTTTCTTGTTTGTTTCCCTGCCAGAACCACTTTATTTGTTGCTTTAATAAGTCTTTAAGAAAGTAAGAGCCTATGGTCAGTTTGCAATCTCTCTGTCAATCCTGATGACATATTAGGGACCTAATTAAAGCACATGTGCATTTCTGTCGTTCATTTTCCAAACTCCATTCCATGCTCTAGTGTCTGCTGGCTACTTGGTAAGTCTCCATAGGCTCCCGCCTCCAGCTCAGTAGCCTGAGTCCATACTTGTCATTTTATATTGGTCACAAAAGAGTAGAGATAAGAGGCAGAATGGTTCTTTTAATTCACTTAAAAGCTTTGCTTAGTAAAATGGTGTACAAAACCACTCTGTCTAGCTTTGCAATGTAGCCCCCCTGTATCCAGAAGCATGCGTTTGGAGAGTTTGTGGAGGGTACAATGGTTGTAAAATTTCTCCTCTGCCTTCACAGACTCTATTCAGGTCTACATCCAGGCATCGGAAGTATCAGTATTAGAATTAGCACTCTTTCATCAACTTCTGCCTTTCTTCTGGCTGGCGTGTGGCATCCACTGGCTATGTAGATAAATACACATGATCTCTATCTCATAAGAAGATCAGCAAAGCAGAAAAAGGACTTGATATGAACACAACGGAGCTTGAGGGCAAGTGGCTCGTCCGACAGAGCTTTCCCACAGTCACTCACTGAGGTGCAGCCACCGGTCCTCAGGCAACAGGCTGTAGTTTTGTTTGCAGATTTGATTCTTTGGAAGCCTTGGCCCAACCATCAGGCACCGAAGCTCTCTGTTTTGGTATGGAGTAGACCCCAGGCAGTGTGGTGGTTCTAATGTGTATGTGTGGCAAATGCTGAATAAATACAACTTGCATAAATGGATGAGCAAACTTGCTATCACTCGGTAGCAGAGAAAATAATTGCCTACCTTTAATGAGTTACCCATATTACACCAAGTCTTTTCCTAACTCTCTTATGTACTAGGTTATCACCAGTGTTACAGTGAGTTGGGCTTTATTATCATTGGCACATTACGGATGAGGATATTAAAACATATAAATGTTAAGTCACTTGCTGAAGGTCATCTACCGAACAGGGGCAGACCTGCCACACTAAGGTTCCAAGTTCTCTCTGCATCTGTCCTTCATAACCTGTCAGACAGTGGAATCACCTGGAGGTTTGAGACTGATTATTGCCAGTTGCTTCCTCATTCTACTCAGTATAGAATGGGACTTTGCATTCCTTCTAAATACCCTATTGAGATGCTGTTGTCCAGGAGTCTCCGTGAAAAACCACCTGTGTAGCCCTATCTTGAACACAGGGTTGTAAGAGTTTAATGGGTTTAGTCTCCCACTTATCAGATGGAAGATTTAGACATCTTGGGGCATTTTAAAACACATTTTATCAGCTTAAATTTGCTTTTTCTGACAGCATTTTCAAATAGAGTATAGCTAAGCCTGGGGTATTTTCAATTAGTTTAACTAGGTTAAATGAAAATGTCTCTTCATATTATCCTCTCAAGATGCTCCAAAGACAAACTAACCAGGTAGAAAGGCTAAAGAAATTCAGACCCATGTAGTAGAATTGGTTTTAACTTACTTGGCTGGTGCAGTGACCACTTAATACTATGAAGGAAGTAAAGACTGTAAGGTTAAGAAACCTCTTCATCAAGTGTCTGGGAACATCAGTTACTTAGATCAGAGAATTCAACAGAATATTTGTTTTTATACCTATTACAAGCTTACAGAACCTACCTGAAGTCCCCTATCATAATTAGCATTCCTTCATTCCTTCAGGGACATCATTCATAATGAATTTAATGATTGTGGGATTATCCTTTGGTGTGATGTTTCTCTTTGTGAGAAGGCTTATCCAGTTGACAGCATTTGAAATCACCCTAAAATACATATCCCTACTGAAATTCAACATTTGGGGTCTTGGTGGATATGGAAAAAACAACTTAGAAATGAAACTTGGGTGGAAGGTTAGGTTTCCTTTAGTCATTTAAATATTAATTATCAGAGACAATTGACAAGGCACTACATGGTAATTTTCTTGCATATTAATTAATAACCAATGATGCATTTGGAGAATCTCATAGTAAATAACTTATACTATATTCTTTCTTACCTAGGAAAGGCAAATTCAATCTACGAAATAGAGAGCAAAGGAAAAACAAAGGTCAATCAATTAATACTAAGTTAAAGTTACATAGGAGAAGACAGTTCTGCATTCTGAGGCAGAAAACCCTGGCTGTAGCAAGAATGACACATTGGAAGTTCCAGAGGCTAAAAGAAAGGACGTGGAGTGTTTCTGCCACAAATAAATGATAAATGTTTGAAGACATGGTGGAAGAGCATGTGGTTTCCCGTATATTTTTTTTAAGTTCTCATGTGTTAATTAAAAGTAAAACTTGGGAAGAGAGAGAGCGAGAATAAAAAAACTTGAAGGTTTTGCTTTTTGGCTCTGACACTGGTGGTTGAGATAGGTATTTGAGAAATTCCTGGGATGGATGTTGGGTGGCATGTTTAGCGTCTGTCCTTTGACAACTGATAGATAATAACAAATGGATCATATTTTTTATGTACTTCCTCAAATTTCATGAAAACTCTCTGGGTGGTTTTTCCAGAATCATATTTGCAGATCAGCAGAGTGAAAATTAGCTGAGTTCTGTAGTATGGAGGGCATATCTACCAAAAACAATGAGCTCGCAAGCATAGTAATTACGAAAAATGATTTGAAGCCACATGGTTCTTTCTCAGCCAACTGCATAGTGTTCAGTGCTCCAAGAGTCTGAGACATTGCTGTTTCTGTGTTTGGCACACATTTTCCTACTGGTTTATACTGTCATTTGACTCTAATAAAATCTGGTGGAGTTTGCGGCATTCTTATCCCAGCAGCTTGGAAATCATTATTTTAAGGCACCCCATTTAGTTGTTTTAATTAAAAATGCAACATGGTGGAAATCTGCAAGCATGGAACAGGCTCTCAGGAAAGAAGGAGTTATCTGTGAAAGGTAGACTCCAACTCAGCAGGACTGCTGGACCCAGTGTTGTTGTACTAGTGTATACCACTAAGTCTAGGACCTCTCAAAGCATGTTACTTTTGCTACACCAGTACAGGGGAAAGTAACCTACACCGATAGTTTCTTAACTTTGTACCTAATTGAATTTATTCCTCTTATCCATGCCACGACCTACTGAAAATTGAGTCTGGGGAGAATACATAATGCTGACAGGCCCATGTCGTGATCTCCAGCCAAGAGCTAGCCCATGAGCTTCTGACTTCTGTCTTCCATATTATCATAATATTATTACTTACAACTTAATAGGTGGTCCCCAAGACCACCCACAAGTTCTGCAAATCCCTAGGAGGGCTCACATGACTCATAGTGCAGTCACGCTCACAGCTATGCTTAACGTCAGGGAAAGAACACCAAGTGAAATCAGCAGATGGAAAAGTCCCATGGGGCAAAGTCCAGAAGAAACCAGGCTCAAGCTTCCAAGAGATTTCCCTTAGTGAAGTGCCAAGAAAGCACTTTATTCCCCCAG
Organism: Micromys minutus; assembly: GCF_963924665.1. NCBI lineage: Eukaryota > Metazoa > Chordata > Mammalia > Rodentia > Muridae > Micromys > Micromys minutus. Next base: position 41,576,205 of record NC_137971.1, read on the forward strand.
TACTGAATGTGGTAACACATGGGACAGGGTATCTTACTGCCTCACATTGCTGGTGGGAGTGGGTGGATCACATAGGCCCCTGTGCTTCCTGTGTTCCAAAGTCCCAGCACTCAGAAGGAAAGCAGGTGTTCAGACACGCCCAGTACTCAAAGGCTTTAAGTGCTGTGAGCAGTTCTTATCAGGGAATAAGGAGAACACTCTCAGTATCCAAGGCCCCGGAGGTAAGCCGGTGGCCAACCTTGCAGGATCCCATTAATGAGCTCCAGTCTCAGGCTTACTGTGTTAAACACTATTCTTTAAACCAAGTCCATGAGCACATTCTCTGGATTCCTCATATACCTGTTCCTTGTGAGCTGGTCGAAGCGCCTGTGCCATCTTTATTTTGTCTACTAAAGACAGTCCATTCTGCCTCCCAGCTGGTGTCAATTCTCCTTCCCCACCCTTCTGCTTTTATCTAAACTACTCCTGGCTCCTGATGAAGGGTCTCCAAATAGCTGTGGATCTCCCTCCCAAGCTTTTTATTCTCTGTGTCATAGTCAAGATTGATCATTCAAATTCTAAGCCACCCAATGGATGCAAACACCTCTCCAATTACTCACTTATCTTTATTTAATCTTCTGTGGCAATAAGAACCTAGTGCAGGCTCTGGTCGGTATGGCCTTTCACTGTCTGCAGCCTTCCTGCCTTTCACAGGAAGACTTTATTTGTCCATCTCCACAGAAGTCCTATGATTGAAAGCTGCTCCTACACCCATTCCCCCAATTAATTCTAGCCTTGCTGACTAGCCAGCCTTCTTATAGTAGCCAGATCTCTTATTGCTCAGGCCAAGTCACCATGCACGTCTCTCTTGGTCTACTTTAACACAATTAAAACATTGCAGATCTGTGTGAGCATTAGTAAGTATAATTGCTCTTGGGGAAATTTCATGAAGTGAGGAACTGAAGTAGAAAATTATTATGAAATTCTCATTACCTTAGGCATACCTTGTAAGTAGCTCTATTTGAAAGGAAAGAAGAAAGAAACAAAGGAAGGGGGAAGGAAGGAAGGTTGGTAGATAGGTTGGCTCAACAAAGCATGAACAATTGCACTATTTCTACTAAAGTTTTCATTGTATTGCATCTTTAATTTCTAGAAACTTCTCTCAACCTATAATTAAAATGTGGTTAATTTTACAGCTTGTGTTTTTGAATAAGCTATACCCTTGTAATTTTATTTAAACGTGTGTTTTGTTTGTTTTTATCTGATTTTTTAATTTAAGGTTGTGTTTCTGAAGTTTGCACTATTTGGTCCTTGGTCCTGAAACAATCACTACTATTCTTGCCTGCTTCTAGTCACTGAAGATGCTTTAGTTTAGATCTGTGATCTAAATAGTGATCCATTCTGTTAATATTTTCATATGTCAAAACTAACTTTTTTAACAAGAACCATTCCTATGTACATATGTCATTCTTTCATTTTGTTCTTCCTAGTGGTGGATGACTTCACCAGGTGGAGTCAGGTAGTTTCAGAATATATTTCATCCATTTATTTCTATCCATTATCTTTTTCGCAAATGTTTTATTAATAACGGTCTGTGGCTTTTGAAAACCTAACCCTGCTATAGCATTTTGAAGATTCTTAAACCCTTCTTGAAGAGTTTGAGACTTCAAGATTATTGATCACTGGAAAAAGAATATATAAGAATCAAACATATGTTAAACTGAACTAAAAAATAGCACCTCATCTTTTGCTTATTGAGTCAATGAAATTACACAGAGTAAGAACATGTAACTGTTATCATTGAAAGAAAAAGCAAACCTTTGTCTCCAGAAGTGTCCTATGTGCTCTATATGGAAATCCTACTTGACATGGTGCCTGTTGAGTCCCACTTATTTGTGAATCCATCCAGCTCTTCATTCATCTCTTTAAGTATTTCACAAATATTTTTTCATAGCACTTTCTACTTTCTACATAAAAAAAAGGCAATATAAAGAAAGATGGTCACATTGCCCTAGGGTATAAGTTTGTAAGTATGGCTTTAGATAACTTTAGTCATTTTGCTTAATGTATGAAAGCTGTACAACTGCACCACATTGGTACACAACAGAACCTTAACTGACACTTGTCCATCACCTTGGGATGATTATGTCTGTATGTATTTTATTGTCCCACATGATGAGTGTGCTGGGAGCAGGTATCCTGAGACTGTTAGGTGACTATAAATAGCCAATGGAAGTGCTTCCAGGGGAGTCAGAAAGTAGTTACTTGTCTAGGGGGAAGGGTCACTTCTGCTTCCATCAATTTTTTTTGCTAATATGAATTACCACAGCTTTCTATGAGCATTTTGAGGGATCTAATTAATTTTACACTACCATATTTGTCTTGTCAGTTTTGCTATCTAAGAGTGAAAACTATCCAGGAAGTGCACTCCAGAGACTACTCTAACATGGTAACAAACTGGGTTGTTGAGGTGGGGGGAGTTATTTTCCAGACTTTTCTTTAATTAGTAACTTATTTTCCTTTGGAAAGCAGATAGGATTGACCCTTGAGCTGCCTTAATCTGTGTCATGACTTGAACATGCTGATTAAACTTCTTTTATCTAACAGTCTCTCTGAATTCCTCATTTCTCAATCTGGTTTCACCTATGATTAGGATTGGGTGCAGCACCTCAGGCCATATGGGGTTTAGTGTGACCTGTCTCTGCAGCTTGTGTCATGAGCTCAATGTAAGTCTTTGGGCCAAAGTGAAGAGAGAATTGGTCACCCCAATTTCAACATAGCCACAGAACTAATCTTGGATACATCTAAAACAAAATAGTTTCTAGTGCTCCCTGTTGGGAATTCAAATTCTAAAATTCTATGAGACAGTAATCTCTGTCAGGCTGCTTTCCTTTGATTTTGTTGACAGCGAATTTGGCTAGTACATTAACTGAAAGAAAGAAGTCCAGTGATTTTTCCCCAAGAATGAAACACCATCTAGGTTGCTTGGAGGAAGCAAAAGTAGTGATTGATTACCTCCATGTCAGTCTGGATTATCAGTTTGTCCAGTGGAATAAATGTTTGGTGGGCGACCCCTGCCTGTGACAGGTTTCTACAGGAGGGACACTAGTCAATCTGGAGGGGTTCAAGCTGAGGGAGCTGCTGTGCAGCACACAAAGCAGCTCAGGGAGACAGGCAGAAAGAAGCTTCTGATTCCAGGAACAGGGCTTGATTACTTAATTGCGTGGATTAGAATCAAAATTGGGTTTCGAATGCAGAGGTGCCATTTTTGATGCCAGACGATGTGGACAAAATAGAAAGTGCCTTTGCTGATTATTCTCTTCTTGATTAGAAGAAGGAAAGTCTGATGAAGCACCTTTCTTCCTCTTTATGCTGAAGCAATGGTCAATTAGTCCAGATGGTGACTTTTCAAATAGGTGATGTCATATTAATGGGAAATTTTAAAAATATTACTCAGAAGAAATATGGCTTTTGTTTTATTTACAGTCTCTTGGCTTCCTAGTGATATGAATTTGATCCTTATAGAAAAGACTACAAGTATAGAAATTCTCACCCAAGCATATAAAATTAGCATACATGAAGCCCCAGAAAGGATATTATGTCCAAATTTTAGAATTGTGGTCCTAATGATCTCTCTGCATGACTCTGGAATTAAGTTAAATTTATGTCTTGAAAACCTGATCGAGAAATCATTGTTTTCTATCAGTGAGCTAAAGAACGTCAGCTTGACACTGAGTGGTAGCAAGGTTAGCATAGATTAATTTATAGCTTTTTTTCTGACATGGTGACTTATATTATTATTATTATTATTATTATTATTATTATTATTATTATTATTATTATTATTATTGTTATTATTATTATATGACTAGGGATTGAAGTTGGGGCATTGCACCTGCTAGGCAACCACTCTAGCATTGAGCTGTATATCCAGTCTTCTTTTAGTTTTTCAGTTTGGGGCAGGCTCTCATAAAGTTGTTCAGGATGGTCTTGAACTCACAGTTTGCCAGTCATGCCTTGATTTCACAGTCTTAACACATCAGCTTTCATTACAGCTAGGTTTTCATTATAGCTAGGTTTATAGGCTTTGGTCAGCAGGCCCAGTGAAATGTTTCCAGTACCCACTCCTGGTTTCTTTCTGAGCCCTAGCAACTTTAGCCCTTCTGTTTTGCACCCACGTGTTATACACCAGCACACACTGCAATGGGCACTATCGTCTCCTACAGTTACTGCCTCTTTGGAAAAAGGGCAAGCTTTAAGAAGATACTGAAAAAGTGAACAGGCCATCAAGTTAGAGTAATCCTGAATCCTAATTCTATCTCTCAGTCCCTACCTTTGACATTTTCACTAGCTCGAAACATACATATTCACAGAGCCCTTTTTGCACTAAGTATTATGTTGAAAAACACTTCCTGGGGCATTATAGAAACTGAGGACACGTGGTCTGAATTCTGGGGACTCACATCTGACTCTCATTTTATATGCTTATACTAGGACAAAATAGGACTTTTTCTTTTTCTTTCTTTCTTTCTTTCTTTCTTTCTTTCTTTCTTTCTTTCTTTCTTTCTTTCTTTCTTTTTTTTAGAAAGCTGAAAGCAAAACTCAAAAGACAAATGTAATGAACACCAGTGGCCCTATTACCAACTTTGATAATATCAACTCAAGGCCAGTCTTTCATTTATTACCCCTTTACTCCGATTACCTTAAAGCCGTGCTCAGTCTTCGTTTTATCACTAAATGTGATAAACACTGGGATGTGTTCCTATAAGATAAGAAACATTGTTATATAATAAAGCTACAGTTCCATGTTCACAGAGAATTTCATAGCTCTTTCACTATTCAAATGTGCAGTTTCTAGATCCCCTGGGCCCCACGGTTTCCTTTGGTTTGACCCAGGCTCACAGAGGCTCTCGCTCATCTTTTATATCTCCTGCATTCTTCAGCTCCTTCTCCATTTCCTCTCCTATAAAAACTTGACTTGAATAATCTAGATTATTTAAAGTTTTGTGATATGGTGGGGGTTTTGTTGCTGTTTCATTGGTTACTTTTTATTTTACATTTCAAATGTCACCTCCCCTCTCAGTTTGCCCTCAACATACCCCCATCTCCTCCCCCATCCTCCCTGCCTTTATAAGGATGCTCCGCCACCTGCCCATCCATTCCTGCCTAGAGCCCTAGCAGTCCCCTAGCCTGGGTCATCAAGCCTCCTCAGGACCAAGGGTCTCCCCTCCCAGTGATGCCAGCTACATATGCAGCTGGAGCCATGGGTACCCCGATGTGTACTCTGGTTGGTGGTAAAGTTCCTGGGAACTTTAGAGGGTCTGGTTGTGATAACAATTGTTGCTCTTTCTATGAAATTGCAAACTCCTTCAGCTCCTTCTTGCTTGCCCCAACTTCTTCATTAAGGTCCCTGCACTTAATCCAATGTTTGGCTGCATGCATTTGCATCTGTATTGGTCAGTCTGCGACAGAGCCTCTCAGGGGACAGCTATACCAGGCTTCTGTCAGTAAGCCCTTCTTGGCAACAGCAATAGTTTCTGCGTTTGGTGTCTACAGATGGGATGAATCCCTAGGTGGGATAGTCTCTGGATGGCCTTTCATTAAGTCTCTACTCCACTTTTTGTCTCTGTATAATTTTGACAGTAGGAATTCCAGCTTAATATTTTTTAAATAGACAGGTGACCCCATCCCTCAACCAGAGGCCATTCCTATCCACTTGACATGGCCTCTACAGCTTCTAGCTCCCCCATTTTGTGTATTTCAACTAATGTCCTTCCTGTTGAGTCCTGGGAACCTCTTTGGTTCTTGTCACTGGAACTTTCTAGTGGCTACCCCTATTTTCCATCCTCCACTGCTACACACCTCCTTTCAAGTCCCCGACCCTCTGTATTTCTCTCCCATTTCTCCCCATATCAGAACCAGCCCCCCTTTTCCCTCTAACTCCTCTCTCCCTCACAGATCACCCTTTCCCTCTACTTCCCAGAGCTGTTTTTCTTCCTCCTTCTGAATAGGACTCTAGCATCCACACTTTGGTGTGATCTTCTTTCTTCTTAGGTTTCACATGGTCTGTGAGCTGTATCATGGGGTTTTCGAACTTCTTTTTGGCTAATATCCACTTATCAGTGAGTACATACCATGTGTGTTCTTTTGTGACTGGGTTACCTCATTCAGGATGATATTTTCTAGTTCTATCCATATGCCTGTAAATTTCATGAAGTCATTGTTTTCAATAGCTGAGTAATACCCCATTGTGTAAATGTGCCACACTTTCTGTATCCATTCCTCTGTTGAGGGACATCTGGGTTCTTTCCAGCTTCATTTGCTATGAATAAGGCTCATATGAGCATAGTGAAGCATCTGTACTTGTTATATATTGGAGCATCCTTTGGACATATGCCCAGGAGTGGTATAGCTGAGTCCTCAGGTAGAACTATTTCTAATTTTTTGAGGAACCACTACACTGATTTTTCAGAGTAGTTGTACTAGCTTACAATCCCATGAGCAATGGAGGAGTGTTCCTCTTTCACTACATCCTTGCCACCATCTGTTGTTATCTGTGTTTAATTTTAGCCATCCTGACTGGCATGAGGTAGAATCTAAGGGTCATTTTGATTTGCATTTCCCTGATAACAAAGAATGCTGAACATTTCTTTAAGTGCTTCTCAGCTATTTGAAATTCCTCCACTAAAAATTTGCTGTTCAGCTCTGTCCCATGTTTGAATATGTTTGTTTGGTTCTCTGGAGTCTAACTTCTTGAGTTCTTTGTATATATTAGATGTTAGTCCTTTATCAGATGTAGGGATGGTGATGATCTTTTCCCAATCTATGGGTTGCCATTTTAACCTATTGACAGTGTCATTCACCTAAAAGAAACCTTCTTCTCTCTCCATCTTCTTCTTTTACTCCTCCTGGTTCTCCTGGGACCCCAAGCTCAGGAATCCTAAACCCATCCTATTTCTATTCTCCTCAGCTATAAGCTATGGGCATATTTTTTAACATATCAGAAATAACCTGTGGGTTAAAGTCACATAGGGTCATTTGGCTCTACATATGGACTCTCATTTCTGTCGGGGGTGGGCAACCAGCCCATACCGAGCATTACAACACAAAGCAATAGAACAAACCTCAACTCATATTTGCTAAGCACTTACTTTCTTAACCTTTCCCCAAGCGTTATTGATGCTTTTTCCCCATTAAAATAACTAATTCATGAGATTAGACACTTAAATTATTTATTGCCTTTGTAACTCACCCTCCTCTGCCCAGGGAGAACCCATTCAGTTGCCTTCCAAGTCCTATTGGCATGAATCCTGGACTTTTTACTCTCTTTTGCCTAGATTTTTATTTATATTTTGTCTGTTTTAATCTGGGTATGGTATAAGCTGTTTCCTGCTTCTATGGTATAGTTCCTGTATTCTGGAAATAAAGCATCAAAGCCTCTTGTTGCTTTTTAAAAATATTTTTATTTATTCACTTTACATGCCACTAACTCCCCCGTAACCCAGTCATCTCTCCCTCTCTCCCTCTCCTATGAGAGCATGGAGGCAACCCCTGTGCATCCCCCACCCTGGTACTTCAAGTCTCTCTGAGAATAGGCGCATTTTTTCCCACTGAGGCTAAACAAGGCAGTCCAGCTAGAAGAATATATCCCATGGAAAGGCAACAACTTTTGGCATAGCCCCTGCTGCAATTGTTTAAGAATTCACATGAAGACTAAGCTGTGTATCTGCTACATATATATGCAGGGTTTGGGACTATGTCTAGCCTGTCTATGCTCTTTGCTTGGTAGTTCAGACTCTAAGAACCCCATGGGTCCTGGTTAGTTCACTCTGTTAGACTTCCTTTAGAGTTCCTATCTTCTTCAAGGCCAGCAATCCTTCCCCCAACTCTTCTATAGCAGTCACCAAGCTCCATCCATTTTTTTTTGGCTGTGGGTCTCTGCATCCTTCTGAGTCAGCTGCTGGCTGGAGCCTCTCAGAGGACATCATTTCTCTACTCCTATCTATAAGCATAACAGTATCATTAATAGTGCTAGGAATTGGTGTTTGCTTATGGATATGATGGGTCTCAAGTGGAGCTAGTTATTGATTGGCCATTACCTCTCTGCTCCCTCCCCTGCTCCTTCATTTATTATAGACAGGATAAATTTGGGGTCAAAGAATTTTTGAGTGGGTTGGTGTCAATTGGGGTTCCTGCTCGGCTTCAGTGGGTTATCTCTTCAGGTTCCATATTCTCAGTGCTGTGACTCACAGTTAAGTTCATCCCCATTGATTCTTAAGCACTGTGGACTCTTAGAGACTATGACCATGTACTGGGATGGTTGCCTTTATCGCACCCCTTATTGTACAATATTATCTTAGACTAACAAATACTCTGCTTAAAACAAACAATTTATTCTTTTTCCTTTTACTAAAAATGGATTCCTTTTTCATGTGATATATCCTGGTTATAGTATCACTTCCTTTTACTCCTCCCAGTTTCTACCCACCTCCCTTGCCCTCTGGATTCACTCCCCTTCTGTCTCCCATTAGAGAAGAGCAGGCTTCTAAGAGACAACAACAGAACATGACTAAATGAAATAGAAGAAGGAGGAAGAGGAGGAAGGGAAAAAGGATGAGAAGAAGGAGAAGAAGAGGAAGAAGATGGAGGAGGAGGAAGAGGAGGAGGAGGAAGAGAAAAAGAAGAAGGAGGAGGAGAAGGAGGAGGAAGAAGAAGAAGGAGGAGGAGGAGGAGGAGGAGGAGGAGGAGGAGGAGGAGGAGGAGGAGGAGGAGGAGGAGGAGGAGGAGGAGGAGGAGGAGAAGGAGAAGGAGAAGGAGAAGGAGAAGGAGAAGGAGAAGAAGAAGAAGAAGAAGAAGAAGAAGAAGAAGAAGAAGAAGAAGAAGAAGAAGAAGAAGAAGAAGGAGGAGGAGGAGGAGAAGAAGAAACAACTATCATTGAAGTTGGATATTCAGTCCAGCAGGAGGAAATAATGACCTCTCATAAAACATTTTTTATTCTTTTTCTGGACAGGGACTAGAGTCTAGGATCTCACATATGCTAGGCAAGCATTCATCTATTAACCCAAGACTTCTCTGAAAATATTTTTAAATTGCTTTCATGAAGCCTAGGAATTCTGTCTCTTTCAAAAGCACTGTCACCCATTACGTGAGTCTCAACTGTCTCACATTTTATGATTTTTGTGGGATCATTGCAGATCAGAAAGTATTACAAAGATTTGCACTGCTCTAGCATGTGTTGGCAGTAGATTGAGGGCAGTGAAACCATCTGTTCCAGTAACCTGATAACCTAGAAGTGTACATTCTGTTTTGAAGAAATAAAATTAATTCTACTAGGCCTGTGTGCAATAGCCTATAATCATGTTCCCTGGTGTGCTAGTTTATAAGAGTGTGTGGTAAACTTGCCTTTCATTTTTTAAATTGAAGGATGAAGTAAAACGGGACAAGAAACATTGCCATTTGTCGAGTTTGGTCTAAGAAAAGGAAAGATTAAAGAGATCTATAATGATCAGACCCGTCCATTCTGGACTGTGAAAGGGAGTGTGCAGCAGACAAATCGTTTAAGCTGGGTGCGCACACTAATGAGCATTGAGCTTGTTCTGTCCTCCAAGGATGGAAAGCTAAGAGTTACTGCAGACTGTTCAATAAAGGCATTCATTTAATGTGTAGCAAGATGGAAAAGTGGAGGAAAGAAACAAATTGTAAAACCACAGGGGTAAAAGTGATTTTATTAATTCAACAATTAATTGAATGCCCAGCACTGAGTCAAATACACAAACTTAAGTTTTGTTCCAGAGCTGAACATAGGCACACAGGGGACAAGCCAAATTTGTAAGCCTTTTGATGAAGCCATCTTTGATTTGATTACATGGCCCCCAGATTCTAATGTTGGCATAGGTATTTGACATATTGAAGTAAGAATAAGATTTCTTTGCACCTAATGGAAAACTTACACAAAGTTATTGTAAAACACTATTCTAGAATATTATACACAAGGGTTGTTATGAGACATGGTTTCCTGTCATTCTTGATGATACTAAACTCATCATATAGCTGAAGGTGGCATTCTACTCAGTGTCTTCCCAAATGCTGGGACTGTAGGTAGAAATACAGCCCCACACTCAGCTTACTTGTAAGGACTGTTAATAGGAACTGCTGAAGTAAACTCATTTGGGATGCACTGATTTGAAGGGGCTGCAGGTTTCTTCATGCAGTACCTCGCTGACTTATTATCTCAGTACACTTGGTGAATTTAGGAGAGAGGGATGTGAACAGCTTGTATTTTCTTCCTTAATCTGTTTTTTTCCTAAGATGTTTTACATGTTTTTATTTAAATTGAAATTGAATTTTAAGTGTTCAGAAACTTCAATCACTTAAATTGGACAGAGAATTTATCAACCTGCGAACTCCCAAGGAACATACTCACTTGAGCCACAGGATATTTCAAGTCTCCAGAGCCCAGTTCTTTTGACTACTGATTCATTTTTAATAACCTATTGATCACGGTTGTAGGAAACCTTCTCTACCTTCTACTACCAGTTCCTAGGACATAGCTAATGGTTAAGAAAAAATAAGCATTTGCCTTTGTAAGTTAAGGAAAAATCTTGAGGTACACATTGTATTTTCTACCTTCCTACCTTCTTTCAATATTTCAACAAGTACAAAAAATGTACTTGTTTTCTAGTTAGTCTTGATGGCCTTGTTAGACAGCTGTGAGACAAAGTGCTTTAGAAGGGTCTTGTAGAATATAATATGAAAGTATACAGTGGTCCATGATATCCTGCCCCAACAGAAATCTGGTGGACATGGTGAATATCTCCATGGATATTCCAGATCAAAGAGCTCTTAGCTTTCTAGAACATATGAGTGATGAGGTGCTTACCTCAGCCAGGTGTGGTGTTGGTTAGCAAACAACTGGCTTGGTTTCTGTATGACTTGGTCGTCTAGACATGCCAACCTCTCCCTAAGCTATCGTCTACTCCATCATTCTGGCATGTGACACATATCCTTTAGGAAAAAAAGATTTTTAAGAGGATATGGGATGGGTTCACCTCTTCCAACATTTTGATAAATTTGACATCTCTAGACATGTTGAAAAAATAGTATTGTGAACACAAACATTGAATTCACCCGGATTTATCAAAAGCTAATATTTTTCTCTTTTTTTGTATGTACCTGTATGTGTATACGCAGTCAGAAACACACACACATTCTCTCTCATTCCCTTTCTCCTTTTCTTGTCTCTCTGTCTCTGTATCCTCTGTCTTTTTGTCTCTTATATATCTAGATTCTAATAGTATGTAGTAGACATTGCAAAATGGAAAAATATTTTTAATAACCAAAATACAGTCCTTATTTGTACAAATTGATGGTTTATCAGATTTTCTGTCTATCTTCAAAATTCCCATACCATTTTTAATGAATTGATGGTTTAGTGTGGATTAGCCAAAGGTCCCTTTTGATCCAGAGCCTGATGTTATCTGCAGTCACTCTTTGTTCCCTCTCGTTTACTCCTTCAGTATCAATGAGCTCTCCTGCCTTTCAGAAATAGGGTTGAGAGTGCTGATATGCAGTCCCTGAGGTCTCTGTATGTTTGGGGCTGGTTTCTTCATTTGATACAGTGTCTTATTCTGTGGCTCCAGCTCTCCTGAAACTCAGACCGATCCTGCCTCCACCTCATAATGCTGATGCTCTTGTGCTGACCAGTTTTTGATTGAATAAATCTGACTTTGAAGTTTGCTCATGTTTGTTGTAAGACTAGATGAAGAGGAAAATATTTGGAGCACGTACCCCACCAAGGATAGACTGTATCCCCTTAATTCTTCATCCCAGGTGGTATGATGACAGAAGTCTCAACTTGGCGATGTCAAATGTATTCACTTCTTGGTATAGTTCTTCACAATAAACGCCTTGTTTGCTTTATGGTTAATGAAAGATCTGAGAAGTGGTATTTTAGGATGTGCAAATATTCTGTTCTTTGCAAACCTTTGCCAAGGTGTCTCATTTAATGATGACTCTTGTCTTCATGAATCACTCTGTCAACATGCAAGATGATTTCTAATTCTGTGGTCCCAGCTTTCCACTCTCTCCTTTCTAAATACCATGTGAATTTATAGATTCTTTTAAAATGTAATGACTCATTTCTGACATTACTTCTTTTTTTTACTCCACAAAGTGTGCTAGTTTAAGGACTAAGTCATGGTTCAAGTGGACTCCTGTATACTCCGGAGACTTCCCATGATGTCTTTTGGCACTTTACATTCTTTCTGCCCCAGACCTAGAAAGAGCTATTTCTCCAACAGGAATTTTCTATTGTTGAGGACTAACACTTAAAAATCTAAATATCATTGATAAGGGTATTCTTTATTCCAAGCCATTACCAGCATTCAGACAAAAGTAAACAGTCTCATCACTCATCCAAAAGTCACAGAGAACTAAGTCCCTAGATTCACAAAATCTCTTGCATAAAAAGGTCTCTGTCTTAGATGTTAGATGATAAACACCATGACTAACAGGCACTTTGGGAGAAAAGAGTTTGTTTGATTTATACATGACCGACACATTGGGAAATCATGTCTCTCGCTGAAGGAAGTCAAAGCAAAAACTTGAGTTGAAACCTGGATACCTAAACCAAAGCAGAGACCATGGAGGAACACAGATGACTGGCTTATTCCCCATGGCTTGCTCAGGTTGTTTCATTATACACTTTAGGACGGCCTGCCTAGGGTGCTACCTTCTACAGTGGTTTGGGATCTCCACATCGATCAGCCCATACAAGCCAATCTCATATAGACATTTTCTACACAGAGCTCCCCTCTCTTCAGGTGACTCTAGCTTGTGTCATCTTGACAAAATCCATGTCAAGTTGACAAAATTCAATTAACACGGTGTGGGAAATATTTGCCTATGACCTTTACCTACTCACTGGTGTACCCATCTATGGATCGCTCATAATTCTTACACAGTAAGTACAATGTGTGAATACTTGTCTACTTTACCATTTAGAGGTAAATGTCACAGACCAGCAAAGTCTATACCTGTACAGTACAGATGTGATCCTCCAAGCCACCGTGTTAGTAAAGTCTATACCTGTGCAGGTGTGATTCTCCAACCCCGTGTGTTAGATCTGTCTCTGGGCTCCACTGATGTGAAGCTATGAGTAGACCTGCTGAAGCTATAAGTAGACTTAAGAATCTGGTATTCAGAGAAGCACCCCAGTTCTAAGCCACTGTTACACACTCTTCCTCTTTCTGTAAGTTTCATGGTATTGTCTCTTCTTTCAGCCATGCAAATCACAGCTCTTAAGAATACAAATAAACTTCTAATATACACCTTGACTGTAGAATTGCTCTGTAAGTGCAATGACAGTTTACCTTAGTAAAATTCAAAATATCTTTTTGTCTTTAGAACACATTTTATGAAGCAGTATATTCAGACTACCTGATTCAAAGGTTTAATTTTTTTTCCTTCTTTGATCATATAATTAATTTGGTTAATTACTTTGTGTTCTGATAAAATTTTCCCCTTCTCTATATCTATTAATTTACTTACTGACATAGGTAAAGCTCAAAGGGCATAGGGTACTCAGTATATAATATTTTCATTATTATTTTATTGCTTACATGACTCTGTGTGAGGCTGTACACATGTGTGCAGTGCTCACAGACTCAGACTAGAGCATCTGATCTCGGGTTACACCCTGACATGAATGCTGAGGACAAAAGTGGTGTCCTCTGGGAAAAGAGGACAAGTTCTTCATCACTGAACCAGCTCCCCTCTTGCCCCTCCACACCCTCACCTCACCCACCCACCCACTCCAGCACCTTTTATTCACTTGTTACATTAATGGAGGTCAACTTGCATCATTTTTATGGAAATACTTCCTTTCTCAACGGTAGAATCACTACAACTATGTCACAGGGCACATGAACATTTATACTGTTTTCAGCAGTTTGCTTTTATAAATAACCTCAAGGTGAGGCTTGTGCACATTTTTGTTCTTAGAGGTCTGATTTTGGATAAGAGCCTAGAAGTCAGGTTGTTAAATCAAAAGCCAAAAGTTATTGAGTTTGTTAGACATCACTATATCCCTCAGCATGAGGGCAGACACTCTTGTTACCTATGTTTGCATTTCTTTTACCTTCCTGGTGGCTCTGTTTTAAATTTTGGCTCATTTTATAAAAACAATATCTCCAAAGTCATGATGTTGCTTTGCCCAATATACATTAGGGGGTGTTGAGATGTTTTTTGTGTGCAAAACATAGAAAATTGCAAAACAAATAGACAAACAAAAACTGAGCAGGATGTCTCAAAAAGTTATATGTGCCAACCTGAAAGGTGTCCACATATCAGACTAGGGACAATGCTGTTCCCTCTCCCTCTCCCTCTCCCTCTCCCTCTCCCTCTCCTTCTCCTTCTCCCTCTCCCTCTTCTCCCCTCCCCATCCCTTTTCCTCCATTCCTCCTTCCCTCTCTCTTTCTTCCCCTCTCCCTCTCCTCCCCTCTCCCACCACTTTTCCTCCCTCTCTCACCCTCCATTCCTCCTTCCCTCTCTCTTTCTCTCTCTCTCCCTCTCCTCCCCTCTCCCACCACTTTTCCTCCCTCTCTCACCCTCACTTCCTCCTTCTCTCTCTGTACATGTGTGTGGAGGGGTGTATAACTGAGAATAGAAGCCAAGTGAATCTAACATCATGTAAATACTTTACCACTGCCCCACATCCCTATTACCATTTTCATTTTTCAATTTTGAGACAATGTTACTATTTTTCAAGGCTACCCTTCTGTTTGAGTTTGCTCTATAGTCTGGTAGACTTTGAATTATAATACATCTGGTTCATCCTTCTGAGTAGCTGGGATTGCAGGTCATGTTAAACAGTAGACAATATGGGAACCTTAAGAAAAAACAAAAAGTAATATCCCTAATATCTCATTGTGTTTGGAAAGGCTTATAAATTTATAATAATACTTAACATTGAGAATGAGTGAAGAGATTATATAATTGTGTGTGTGTGCATACACACACACACATATATATATACATATAAATGTATATAGTCTCAGATAGTCCTTATGTAAATTTAATTTAGCATAGAGGAGCTCATTTACAGTTTTACATATGATCGATAAATTTAATCTAATCTCTGCCATATTGTTTTATTACAGGAGTAGACAGCGCCTGACTAACAGTGCTTGATTGGGGTACTAGGAACCTAACAGAATATTCTAGTTTCACAGTGGTGCACAAAAAAAAATTGTGTGCAGTAGAAATGGTCTTTTACTTGTGAATATCTCTTCCCAGTCTTCTAGGAAAGGGAATCACAACTCCTGGGCAGATGTACAGTCACAGGAGAAAGACCTGGTACTGTACAGTGTGACATTGCTAAGCTGGAGAGTTCAGTAGGTTCCATGTATTCAACGTGTTTGACTTGGAATATTTGGAACATATGATGGGCTGGCTGAGACATAATCTGACTGTAGAATCATTTGTATTTGGGAACTCTTTTGACTCTCACTTTGACCCACAAGGAAACTAGAGGTGGTCTGAAAGCTTCAGATCTCCGACTTCATTTTTCATCTGCTTCTACTTTGGATCCCCTTTTGAGATCTTCTTATACGCATAGCAGTTGTTCAGGGAGTGGATAGAGAATATAACACCTAATTCATCCCATTCCACCTTAGTACCAAAAACACAAAGGTGAGTGAGGCATTTTACTGTCAGTCTCCACACTGTCTTTTTCAGACATCCAAAAGGCATCTGAAGGTCTCCAATTATCCTCAACCTTCATTAGATTCAGTTCCAGGAATAGCAGAGCATCACTGAGGCAGCAGCCTGAAGAGTGAGAAGTCGCTCCTGAGCCCAGCTTGTCTCCTGGAGCAGCCACTATTACAAAGCTTTGTCTGTCTGTCAGTTGGTCTGTCTCTCTCTCTCTATCTACCTACCTCTCCCTTATCCATGCATGCATACAAGTGCACTGGAAAAAGAAATACAGGTAATTTCAAGCCACCTGATGAGGATACTGGGAACCAAACCCAGGTCTTCTCTGAAAGAAAGAACAGTCAGTGTTCTTAACAGCTGAGCCGTGTCTCCAGCCCTGCAATAATCGCTGCCTTGGGCCACCTTGTAGCAGTTTCATTCCCAGGGCAGCTCAGTTACGCATGTCTCTTCCACCTCGGTCTGGTTCTTCCACATTTAGATGTAAAGCTCACTCGTCTGCCACAGAGAACTTGGAGTTAGTTGGCTGCGTTACCTCTGCACATTCATCATTTCAATTCCACTCTTCCTCTTTGCTTTTCTCTGTACTTGGCACAGAGCCCTAGGCAGGGTGGCTGGAGCTGGGACTCTGTCCTAAAGTCTGGCTCTAGAGTCTCGAGCAACTCCAATCCATAATCCATATTTCTCTTGTGTTTGCTGTGTTTTACTGGGTAAAGATCTTCTTGTTCTTTAAAGAATTTATTTGGCTTATCAGGAAGCTTTTGTATATTGTGGTGATTATTACACAGGATTTCACATACCCAGAGTTCTTTCTTCATTTAGAAATCTCTGTTTACCTTCTCATGTTTAGATAAATATCCTCTGGTTCCTACCTGTGGTATAAACTCTTTTCCTTTCATGTGAGATGAACCATTCCTACTTCGTCAGTACAGATAATGTATGCCTACGCCCCTTCCACTCTACTTCTGACTTGAATTTACCATGATTCGCTATGAAGAATACACAATACCCATAATTAATCTTTCTCTCTCAGAAGACTGAAGTCCATTCATGCCACAGTGACCTAGCAGAAGTTGCTGAGTGCGTTGTGCTCTGAGGTTCAGTGACGGGCAGGCTGAGGACTCTCAGAGACGCTTTGCTACATTTCTAAATGTTCTTTTAATTTGTTTGTTTGGTTGGTGTTTTTGGTGTGGAGACCCAGAGGGCATTTTCCTTCAGCACAGTATTTAAAATTCGGCACCATTACTAGTTTGTGCGATGCCCGATGCCCCTTTTCTCACTCGTATCCCTTCGACGCCCTGTTATAGTGTTTAAATGTTGTGGTCAGACCATTTTTCACTGCCCCTGAATTCATCTTTCACTTGAGGCTACCCTCTCTTGGACACTTTGCAATTTAGTGTTTATTCAAAACATGATCCAGCCTTCAGTTTATTACCAGGGTTTAGTTCACTATAAGTTCCATGTCTTCCTGGTTTATTTTGGTTGGTTGGTTATTTTGTGTATTTTGTGTGTGTGTGTGTGTGTGTGTGTGTGTGTGTGTGTGTGTGTTTTGTTCCTTTGTATTGCTAGTCCCTGTGTGCGTGTGTGTATTTGTGTGTGAGAACATTTTTTCACTGAGCTGAAGTGCTATATCTGCAGATTTTATTTCCATGTATGCACTAGGGTTCAGATACAGTGTTGAAGTTTTGTTTAATTTTATATTTCCCAGTAGAATTCTTACCAGATATAGTTTGAATTTTATATCTGCTCATAAAGGAAAATTGTGTGTGAGTGTGTGTGTGTGTGTGTGTGTGTGTGTGTGTGTGTGTGTGTGTACTTTTATTTTCTTAGGCTGTTAGTAGCCCTATCGGGAAATGTGTAGGTCATTAGTTCCTTGGAAGGGACTGTGGGACCACCGCTTCTCTGCTTTTCTGTTATCTATGTATATTCCTGCTATTTAAAGGTGGGTCCTCACCAGCATCACTATGTGCTCTAAACTCCAGGCCTGTAAAACTAAGCCAATCTTCTTTTAACAAATAAAGTGGGGTTGACTGGAGACAGCTCAGGCTGACCCAACAGGTGTGTGTGTGTAAAACAACAGATAAAGGGAAATTGACTGTGAGTCCAAGAACAGGAAGAACATGTATGGGGGTGGGGTGGAAAAGAAAAGGGAATGAAGAAATAAGATAATTGTGTTTTAATTTCAAGCAAAAAGTTATTTTAAAATAGGCATCCTTGGATATTTTATCCTAGTAAAGCAAACAGGGTTAAAATACTATTCTTCACGCTACCTATCCTGTCCTACTACAATACCCAGGACAAGTAGAGGTAAAATATTTGTTGAAGTAGAAATGCAAATTTAGCAACAAACTGGATGATCCTGTGATGGATTGTTTCCTAATGGCACATGAGAATAAACTAACAAAAGGTTAGTTTTGATTCCACTTAAATCATTGCTATTGGTACCTAACACATGTGATTGAAGCTGCTCAGGTGGAAATTGGATGGTTTCATAAGAGCTAATGGACAACACTATCAGTGGTGGGGTTTTCTGTCCCTGGGATCCATATACCATTGTCCCATGCTAAAAAAAATCAGGACATTTGGTTATTTGTGTGCAGTAGTTTTCAGAGAAAGCAAACCTTTCCTCAGCCCTTGGAAATACACTGAACAGACAAGATTCATGCCCCTCACCAGCAAAAGAGAGAGACAACCACCCGTGACCAGTTCAGCCAAGCAAAATAGGTTTGTGGGGTTTTGTTCTCTGCCATTTTTCCATTTGTGTGGAAAACGGTATGAGAAGCTGTGGCAGTTGCTTGATACCAGGAGCTGAGCTCATAGACTAAAGAGCCAGCAGCTAAGCATGGTGGCTGTGGGACATTTTTTAATGTCATCACTCAGATTTGCTGGGTAACGGTTAGTGTTTCTGGCTACACTTACCTGAGTGTTCTTTTCCTGGCGGGCTGAAAAACTTGAAATTAATACAAACCATTTTCTACTTTCAAGAAATTACCAGTTAAACTCATCCCTTGAAAGGAAGAGTTGGTTGGTTTGTTTGTTGTTTTCTCCTAACACTCTTTGGGGTGCAATTATGTTTACTGTACCCCATCCCTTCTCTGGAAAGCTAGGATTAGCAGAATAAAATGAAAAGGGGGCACACATTTTCTAATCAAGTGAGCAGCCATTGGATGCCTGAAACCCCTCTGACTTCAATGTGTCTTTGCCAGTGTTTGCTCACGGAAAAGCTCTCTGCTAAGGCAGAAGTGAACACACAGCTTTCAGAAGACATCAGGATGATTCCAGCCATGTTTTTCTGTGCGGTGCTTAGATTAGTTACCATGAAGAGTTTGCTAACTGGGCAGGTGGGCAAGATCACAGATGCTTGGAAACCTGCCCTTTACAGTGTGTGCATGTAGAGAGCAGCTGCAGAAGCTGCTACCCTCCTGTGGAATGGAATCCATTAACACTATTTCTCTCATTAGTAACTGGGACAGACTCTAGCTCCTGTTACAGGCACAGCTCTTCCTTTTACCCTGAGTTTGCTCCTGTAAAAGGGTTCCTACGGAGAGAGCTAAGTGCCCTTGCCTACAGAGGAAAATGAACTACATTCAGATAGCTCCTTTTCTGGAATACTTTTCTGTAAAGGGAGCCATTCTGTTGCTAGTTATTAAAGCAAGGTGCTTGCTTTTATTATTGGAAGGATTTGACTGTTTTTATTAATAAGAAAATCATTTACAGTAATGCTTCATGGTATGGGGTAAATGGTGCCTGCATTTTTCTTGCTCATTATTCAGCAGGGTCTGGAGAGAATCTCATCAAGTGAGAGAGGCCATCTTTCCTGTAGAGTCCTTTATTGAGTATAGATAAGCAGACACATTATGAAATCTTATCTATTCTGAAGCCCTTGCTCCATGCCATTACAGACAATATCCTGGATATATTATTGGCCTCTCTAAGTAAAATGTGTCACTTTTCCATGCATTTGACTGTGTGGAGTTTCTTGCAGCTTACATCTGCAGGTGAACAGTGAAAGCAAAGGTGTCAGAGAAATTCAAGCAATTATTTAGGCTCAGTCTTGAAGAAGTAATATCGGAGTGGCCTTTTAGAATCTGTCTGAATCGATTTTGCTTTCTGTCAGACTGAGCTGATTCTCACTTTGCCCATAAGTAGATTTGGTTTGTGGTGGTTTAGTCTCAGCAATGACAATATGTCGTACCCTCTTTATTTTTCAGGATTTTACTTCTAAAGTAAATTCTTAATATAAAATTTCATTTTAATAGGTGAAAATGTTTCTGTGTTATCTTAAATAGGAAGAGGTCTGGAACCTCAATTTTGCTTCAACTACCCACTCCAATCTCAGAGCAATTGCCTGATGTCTATAAAAGCCAGAATTCGCATTAGAGTGTCTGTGATCATTGAATACAAGTGAACATAATAAAATAAAATCAAAATTGTAAAAAAAAAACTCAATACATTCAATGATATTCTCTTAAAGTTTTTAAGACAGCCTTTCCCTTCATAACTAGTGCCACAATATCTAATTACATGTGTGTTTCGTTTATCTGCTTATTTATTATCAATACACTCCACTTTGAACATAAAATTGCAAAGGTTAGGCCTTGTATGTTTTCATTTCCTCTTATAAATTCCTCATTCAATCTCAGCTAGAAAATAAGACATGCACCCACATGAACAAATAAATGTTTGGCAGTTAAAAGATATAGACGTCCATGCAGCATTCATTTCCCTAGTGCTTATGGAATGAAAGAATTATTTGATAATCAAACTAATGATTTTCAACTTTACTTCGATTGACTTCCTAATAGTCCAAAGGCAGTATGCAATCAGTAGACCTCTGTGAAATTTGTGTTTTCCCAGGCTACTCGTTGTCTCTGCTGTAAAGGAGAGTGAAGCCAGTAAACGTGGTAGACTGAAGTCTCATGCCATAGCCAATTGAGTCTCAAAGCCAGTTGTCAGTTCTTTTTGAAATCAAACCATTTCTGACTCACTTTAGAGAAGGGGAAAGTGTGCTCTAGGTCTGTTGACAATGCTTCTGAAACCCTGATGGATAAGGGAAGACAGGCATCTCTTCATAGAGTCAGGCATAAAAGGGACAGAAAGAATAAAGTATATAAACATAATTTTGTAAACAATATAAATGAAGAAATTACATTTTAGAGAGAAACAATGGTTACTTTATGCTAATGTTCCCATCATTATTAAATAATGCAATGTCACCGCTTCAGAGAAGCATCTTTATAAGTACCAGTGTGGGATTTGTTTTTTGTCTTATAAGCTCCTAAGGAAAACATTATAATTGCTATCATTCCTAAATAAGCAATTTGCTAATTTACTAATTGTACTATTTGGCAAGAGAGTGGAAAATTAAAATCTGGTTCTTGATTTAGAAGTTCTCAGGAAGAAAATCATATGGTAAAACTTTCTCTTCAACTCAGAATTCGATACATCACCTAGAAGGGAAGAGAGTATTTAGATGGAACTGCTTACAGGAAGCCAGTGCAGAATCTAGAAATATCTGGTACCTTCATGCAATATATTGTTCCAAAGAAACCAGAATTCTGCAATTCTGACCTGTCTTCCTGGCAGAAAGGGCTTCTAGACAGGCATAAAGAGGGACAGTGTCTTACCTGCCACCATGTCATAGTCTTGACTGAGATTGATGAATGTTATTAGGAACACCATAGAATAATCAGCAGCCTTTTTCTATACCTGCTATGAAAATTTCAATCCCCCCATATCACCTGGAGTCTCTGTAAATCTTCACTGCAAGTCTGAGTAAGCAGAGCCTTTTTATGAGCCAGTATGCAGAAGATGAGTTCTAGAGATGCTTCTGTTTCTTCTCTTTACCTGCATCATGTGTCTTTACTATGGTCATTTATCTTCTCCTTATGCCTGCCCTCCTCTTTTTTGAAGCAGGGTCTCAGGCAACTAAGGCTGCTTTCTTATCTCTCTTTTCTTTCTTTTTAATTAATTGTTTTTTTATTTATTTACATTTCAAATGTTGCTACCTTTCCCAGTCTCCCCCACTGGCAAATTCCTCATCCCACCCCAATCCATTTTGCCTCTAAGAAGGGCTCTCCCCCACCCAGCCCCACATTCTTGCTTCACTCCTCTAACATCCCACTGCACTGGAGCATCAGAGCCTCCACAGGAACAAGGGCCTCTCCTCCCACTGATGCCAGATAAGGCACTTCTCTGTTGCATATGTTGCTGAAGCCTTGTGTACTCTTTGGTTGGTGGTTTAGTCCCTGGGAGCTCTGGGAGGTCTGGGTAGCTGATACTGTTTTTCTTCTTATGGGGTTTCAATCCTTTTCAGTTTCCCTTCAGCTCTTCTCCTAAATCTTTCATTGGGGTCTCCAGCCTCAGTTTAGTGATTGGGTGTAAGTATCTGCATCTGTTTTAGTCAGATGCTCGTGGAGCCTCTCAGAGGACAACCATAGTAGGGTCCTGTCTGCAAGCACTTTTTGGTATCAACAATAGTCTTAGAGTTTGTTGTCTGCAGAGGAGATGAATCCTATGGTGAGTCAGTCTCTGGATGGTCTTTCCTTCAGTCTTTGCTCCATTTATTTTGTTACTGCATTTTCATTAAACAGGAAAAATCCTGGGCTAAAATTTTTGAGATGAGTAGGTGGCCCCATCCCTCAACTGGGGCCCATGCCTATATATTGGAGGTGGTCTCTTCAGGTTCTCTACTCTGTTGGGTATTTCAGCTAATATCATCGCTAGTGGGTCCTGGGAACCTCTTACTTCCCTGGCATCTTAATCAGGGGTTTTCTAGTCATTTCCCCTGCCCATCCCTACAATTGCTATGTATTTTTATTCATTCTCCTGACCTTCTCTCCTGTCTGTTCCCATACCTGATCCTGCTTTCAAATTCAGTATGTTGGCTCTAGTTCATGATCATCCTGCCTCTGTCCTCTGTATGCTAAAATGACAATTAGGGACTACTACACCTTTCTCTTCCTGTATTTCATAATTGATTTCTACCATCTATCATAATACTAAATTAAACAGTCATCTCCAAGACAGGATTTGGAAAAAGAAGTTATCATGAGGAGTGGCTCATATGGTCAAGGAGCCCAAAGGTTCATGACCAGAGGCTGGGAACCTAGAAAGGCCAGTGATGCCATTTCATTCAATCTGAAGGTCTGAAAAACAGGAGTTCTGAGGCTAGGACTTTCAATCTAGGTCTGATGGTCCAAAACCAAGTTCCAATACAAAAAGCCTGGAAGATATAGATGTTCTGATTCAATCAGAAAATAGTGAATTTCCTATTACTTGTTTCCTGTTGGAACCCTCAGTGTGTTGGATGACGCCCACTGCATAGGCGAGGACTGTGTTCTCTAATGCAGTGTATGTAATCAAATGCTAATCTTCCATGGGATCAGCCTCACAGACTCACGAGTCAGCAATAGTTACCAGTTTTCTATGCATCTGTCAAACTGAAGCAACAACAACAACAAAATACCAGTTAATCACCATACCCTGTAAATAATGTCAATCCATGGCTTACTGAATATTTTTACAGTGAACTCAAGAGATTATAATGGTATTAATCAGCATTGATTAAAATTGACTTATAAAGCACTGGGAAGATAAAATATGTGTTTTCAGAAAACATTGACAAGAATGTTGCATTCTGAGCAGGAAACCACAGGCTTTTCATGAAGAGAATGTTCTGTAGAGTATACACTGATCTTTGAGTTCTTTTTTGAGTTACTGCATTTGACACATGTAGTTCATCCATGGTCCATCCTCCACGCTTTTAAGACCATCTCTTCCAGTGATCTTCATCAACCTGGTATGTGAGTTTTCTCCTTTCTAGACTGTCTTCCTTCCTTCACACTGGCCATGTCATGTGTGGGTTCATGCTTTCTGTAATGGGTATTTTCTGAATACCTCTATTTTCTAAACTCTTCAATCTTTCATCTTTCCAATTTTCTTATTTTCTATCTTCTTTTTTTTAACCTTTTTCCTCCAAAATGCTGGAATATTTTTACTTAGAATCTCTCTGATTATTACATGTCTTGACAAAGCTCTAGAGATCTTCCTCGGCTTCCATTTGCTCTTTGGTGGGTCAGCTGGTATACAGGCTCTTTCAATGTTATTTCATTACGAGTTCTCTCACCCTTCCCACACTCTTCCATAACTAGAGAGATATTAAAAGTACTTAAGAAAACCACCAAACCAATACAGTGCACCAAAGACCACATCTGTGTCTTTGAGGATCTTTCTATGTCTCACAGTGGTGTTTGGAGAATTGCTTTCAGCTATGTAACCAGGGTTTGATACCAAAGAGTAACTAGCACTCCTAAATCGGTACACATTTTTGTGGCACAGGGGACACACTATATATTTACACACAGAGAAATAACTGCACTTGCCAGTTCAGAGCATTCTCAAATACCACTGGTCTAAAACCAAACATGTTTTATCTTCTCTAAAGTTTTAAGTCTGAATATTAACCCATGGCCTTCTATTAGCATTTCTCCTTCTCAATTACTACATTGTCTGTCACTACAGTGGCATTCGTGCTATTCTTATGGTCAAGTCCATGAGGTTTAGTATATGTCTCAGACTAACATGCTAAGCCATATAATGGGGGAAGGGCGTGAACCCTATCTTTCACTTCATCATGTCTATCTCTAACACCCACCCATTACCAACAAGGCAAATGGGAAATAATCATTCAGGTTTTCCCAGATGTCCCTACCAGTGATATACTGCCCTGTCTGGGTTGCCTATCCTGACTTCCCAGAAAGAGAACAAAATATTCTCACTGGGTTACAATAACCTGCCCATCCTTCTCATTTTTAAGCAATCTTTTTCTCTTAAACAATTGTGCACACTGAAGACTCCTATGGATGTGCTGTTGACAACAGTAAGAGGATCATTATGATAGCACTGTGGGGTGATTTTAATCTTCTCTGATATCTATTTCTAGCATTTATGTTCAAACAACAGACGTTGTTTTAATAATTTGAGCAGTTTGACACACCATTCAGCCAGAGAGAAGCTGGCAGAATTCATATTCCCCTTTAATGAGTGTTCTCAACTACTATTGTTGAGTTATATGGTATTGAAAAACAATGGGCTTCCTTGGATGATTTTATATTGCTATTCACATGAAGAAATTAGTACAAGACTTGTCTAGAGAAAGAACCTGGTAGTTTGCATTTTTCGTTTAGAGGAACATCAATTCTATTCCAATTTGATGTATTACAACTCTTAAATTCTAAGTTCTATGATGGCTAAATTTTGTCAACTTGAATCAAGCTAGAGTAATCTAGGAAGAGGGAACCTGAACTAAGGAACTGCTTTCAGTAATTGGTGTGTAGACAAGAGTGTCCAAAATCTTCTTGATCAGTGATTGATGTACAAGTGTCCAGTCCACTTTGGGAGGTATCATTCCTTAGTAAGTGGTTTTGGGGTCATATAAGAAAGCTGAGAAAACCATGGGGAACAAGCCAGTAAGAAGTATTCCTCTAAGGTCTTTGTTTCAGTCTCTGACTCCAGGTTCCTGTTGTCAGTTATTGCCTTGACTTCCCTCAGTAATGTGTATGACAGACAAAACCTTTTTTTCAGAAGTTGCTTTTGGTCATGGTGTTTGTCTCAACATTAAGAAAACCAAAGAGAAAAATCTCTTAATGTCTTTTCAGTGCATGTTATTATGTATTTAATTCTCTTTTTTTAATCATTGTATATTGAGAATTGAAGGATTATGTGCTACTAACAATATTAAACAATGACCTCATCAATGTTTATTTTGAAAAATGGTTATTTTCAATGTCAGAAGATTACTGACAACTTCTAAGTCAGTTAAAAAGCTGGAGATGCAGTTCAATAGTTACGGCACTTACCTAGCGTATACAGGCTTTAGATTCTGACTCTTTGGACAGCAGAAAAAACAAAGGTAGTTCATGAGGAGGGTGCATTAGTCATCATTCTATTGCTATAAAGAGACACTAAGACCAAGGCAACTATTATAAGAGAACACATTTAATTAGGAACTTGCTTATAGTTTTAGAGTTTTAGTTCATTATTATTGTGGGGAGGATTGCAACATACAGGCAGGTGGTGGAGCAGTAGCTGAGAGCTACAGCTACATTAAGAGAGAGAGAAGAGAGAGAGAGAGAGAGAGAGAGAGAGAGAGAGAGAGAGAGAGAGAGAGAGAGAGAGAGAGGAGGTGATATCCTGGCCTGGTGTGGGCTTTTGAAACCTTAAAGCCTACCCCTAATTATATACCTCCTTCAACAAAGCCACACCTCCTAATCCTCCTCAAATATTGCCACTCCCTGATGACAAAGCTTTCAAATATATGAGCCTATAGAAACTATTCTTATTCAAACCGTCATAAAAACTCTTGCTATGTAGAGAAATTTTAAATGAATATGTTTTCCCTCCTATTTTTTGAATAAATGATGATGAAGAAATAACAAGTATATATTTGTAATGTATGGGGTTTAAGCTGTTTGTCCATTGAGCACACCTTGCAGTATATTTTTGAGCACACAAGAGCTTGTTTTTGTAAGAAAGTGGTACACTCATCTAGAGTAATCCATGCACCTGTGTTTTTCCATTTCATATACTCATTGTTGTTTCTGAGAACTTGGTCAGGTATTCATGGACACCAATGAAATAGCATTATTCAGAGTGAAGGCAGTAAATATTTAAACTGTGCACACATGTGATTTCTCCAGTTCTAATATGCCCAAGTTTCCATCAGTCCTTTGGTGAGCTCCAGCCTGTGGGCACATATATGTTGACACCATACTCTATATAAGACTTTTGCCACAAGAGAGATCTCAATGGAATTGACGGCAAATGTGAGAACTCTGGCCAGTATGTGTGCTTTCATCAGTGAGCTCTACTTTAATATGAATATCTGGGAAAGAGATCGTGGTCAGTACAAAGACCACTTTCTAAGACCACTTTCATCAGGCCTTTGTAGGAACTGAGGAGGCTATTCTCACCTCATTGCTGGGTAACATCAGTAATTCAACAGTTCTCGTTGAGGACTCGGTATTCTGTACCTAACTCACAGTACAATCTGCAAGTGGCCTCTGACTTATTATTCATCTGCCAGAAACACTGTAGGCTTGTGTTGACTTGTTCATCCTCATCAGATTGCTTTTATTATTAATATCATTTCATCTTTGGTATTTGAACTATATTCCATGTAAAGATTATTAAATGAGTCTATCGGTAGCACAGCGCCCAAACACCACCGGTGATTCTGCAGTGGTGGATATGACAGACACAAAAATATAGTTCCAGATTGTTTAAATGGTCCAAGTTGGAGTCTGCAGAAGCAGAGGTGGGAATATTCCAAAAGACCATGGCTCACTCCACCACACATGTTTCCCATTGATGGCTGATGCTCTTCAGTTTTCCTAATTACAACTTCAGGCTGTGTCCATCCGCTCCAGGATGTTTATTCCACCTGTGGCTTCGCCATATCCTGTGCATTTCCTTCCTTCAGCCCACCTCTCAGCCACCTTAACTTTATTCCCAGTCACAATGTGTACCACAGGTACTCACAGTAGGTTTGGGGAAAGAATAAAACGGAAGTTCGTTAGCATTGTGTTGTAATATTTCGTGAGGAGAGGCTCACATGCTTGGTTGGAAGGGAACTACTGGAGAGATGGGTATTTGCCACTGTGAAACACTTCTTTTCATGGTCCTTTCTTTCAGCAAATCTAGTAACTGGCCAGACATGGCTGAAAAGGCCAAAGCAGAATGCCTAATTTTAATTTTAACTGTAAATAAAGTTGAGGCTACTCTTTGATTCTGAGTCTATTGATTAAGCACTGTTTATGAAATCTTAGGTTAGACTTCAGTTCATTATTCAGTCGGGGAAACAAAGGCACAAGATTCAGCTGTGAGCAGTACAACACAACAGAAGCCAGCTAGCATGGGGTGGAGCATACAGGAAAAGGGTGTGTGCATGTGCCTGCCTGTGTTCCTAAGGTCCTAGGAAGGAAAAAGAGAAGAGAGCCACCAGAGGCTGTGTGGGTCCAGACATGTGCTTACAGAATGGGAGGGAGGAAAGATACTGGTATTTGAGTCAGTAGAGCAGGGTAAACACTGAATGTCCAGGTCACAGAGTGGCCTTTTTCTCTCCTTCTGGCTTGCTATCCTCTGACATTCCAGCAGTTCCCACATTTTCTCTCCATACCCTTCCCCACATCACAATCAGAGCGTTTGCTGCACTGAGCAGGATGCAGGATGCAGGATGCTAGTCTATGTGCTCTTACTTGGACACATACAGCAAGTCCTCAACAGTGACATGACTGCCACACACCTTTCACTTTCTTGGGGACTGAAGTCTTCTTCAGACTGTGTCCCTAAAGTGGTGCCCTCAAGCCCCTCAACTTTCACCACCAAAGGACTGAGTTATCCTCTCTCTCTCTCTCTCTCTCTCTCTCTCTCTCTCTCTCTCTCTCTCTCTCTCTCTCTCTCTCTCTCCCCCTACCTCCCTCTGTCTGTCTCATTTCCTTTCCTCCCTCTCTCCCTCTCTCCCCCTCCTTCTCTTCTTTCTACCTTCTCTCCCTCCCTCCCTTTAAAGCACAGTAAACATTCTCAATTGCCTTGTTTGCTCACTTTTCTGTCTTCTGTGGTCCTCCTCTAGGCTAAGAAATTTTGTGAGCCATACTGAGCCTGCATTAGGTACCCAAAACAGCGTGTGTTAAATCCATCAGTTATGTTTGGGGCAGAGAACACTTGTCATTCCTTTCCATTTCCTATATGCTGAGCTATTTGCTGAGAAGCAGGAGGAATCTAGTGAGTGCCAATTGGTGAACAGGAGCTGGTGTTGCCATGACATTACACAGTCCCATGTCCCTTCCCTGTTGCTTCTTCTGAGTCATAAGAACCTGGAAAATAGCAATTCTCCTGAGTATTTCAAAGACATAGACATGAAACGAACAATTATGTGGGTTGAACCAATGGTAGTAAATTATATCAGAAAAAAAGCTGCTGACTCCATTCCTTTTCAAGTGTGCTTGGACACTGTAGATCTTGCAGAATAAAATTTCTTCACACAATGAGTCAGGATGTTATGCTTTCAGCCTGCCCCTTGAAGCTTCTGCATACAGCTTACTAGGTAGAGTACACGTCTTGCCTTGATACTATTCCTGTCTTTCTCAAGGCAGCAAGCACCAAATGAATCTGCTTATCCTTGTTAATTTGGTAAAAAGCATTTAAAGAACCTGTTGCTCATGTCACTCAGGAACATACCTCCAGCTAGTGGAGCTTGAGTCAGTCCCAGTTGTAACTGGATTGGGTCCTGGGTACCTGGCTAAGCCACAAGAGAGTATATACCCTTCAGTTACCCTCTTGAGCTTGATAAGGAAATGTAGCAGTGGTTATTAATAGTCTGTTAGTGTATGGTAACAATGGATTATCCCCTATTGTACCTATTTTATTGACATGATACATTTTTTAAAGATTTATTTATTTACTCTATATATGTGTGTACACTGTCACTGTCTTCAGACACACCAGAATAGAGCATTGGATCCCATTACAGATGGTTGTGAGCCACCATGTGGTTGCTGAGAAATGACCTCAGGACCTCTGGAAGAACAGTCAGTGCTCTTAACTGCTGAGTCATCTCTCCAGACATGCTGGATTTTAAAATCCGATCTATGGTACTCATATTGGAGCCCAGTACTGACCAGTTCATATTATCCTCCGCCCCTGTATTCCTCTTATTGTATCCTCTCGGTTACCACTCTGGGGATGAGTGCTTCCCTTCTATCAGGCAGCAGACCAAACTGCTCTTTATTCAATACTGTCCTCACAAGTGGGTAAGCCTCCTATCTGCTCCCTATTATTCAGTAATCTACAATGGTCCTCTCATTTCCTAGCACTGCAGTGACAACATGCATCCTTGCCAGTCAGACATGAATATTGAAGGAGCCTGGAAGAGAGGCTATACGGGGAAGAACATCGTGGTGACTATCCTGGATGACGGCATCGAGAGGACGCACCCTGATCTGATGCAAAACTATGTGAGTGTCTCCTGTGCTCACCAGTCCTCCCTGCTTGGGAGCGGGGCACTCCTGTTGGGATGGTCCAGGAGCGGGAGAGCTCCTGGGCAAATGTGGTGGAAGATACGGCAGGCTCTGTGCACTGTTCCTTCCTTGTAATAGGTGAGCTCTTACAGCACAGGGATTACAATACAACATTTCTCTCCCTGATTCCCCATGCCTTTGATGGGATGGTCTTCAAAAGGAGAGCCATTAGGCATTAGAAATTCTGCCACAAAAAGGATCTGTTACCAACCATGCCCACTCTTCTCAAGAATTTTGCCAAGCAGCACACTTTTTTTATGGAAAAGAGCAGACTGAGAACTTTTCTACAGATATTCTGCCATTTTTCTTTCCTATGTTTTCTTTAAAATATTTTTAAGAAATATTTTTGAGATTATAATACAGTTATGTCACTTACACTTTCTCCTTTTTTTCTGCAAACTTCCCATGTAACACTCCCTGCTCTCTTTCAAAAGTCAAGGCCTTTTTCTTCAATGATTGTTGTTTTCTATATATGTATGTATGTATATATACATAATTACATTTTTTCCCAAAAATTACAAATACAACCTGCTCAGTCTGTATATTTTTACTTGTGTGTACGCTTTCAATGCTGAGAATTTAGTATTAGATAAGTAATTGGTGTACTCTTCCCTAAGGAAGACCATTTCTGTAGCTGTTGGCATTCCTTAGAGCCTGTAGTTCCTTGTGTAGTGTTAAGGTCTGAGGACTTACCCAGTCTACTTTGGCATGTTTCTTCTTGTCCTTGTCCAGCTCCTGCTTAGGCAGCTATATTGATGAGAGTGTATGGGTGTAGCTTCTGATATTACTAGGAAACATAGTCTCATAGTAATCCTGACCAACTCCCTGATCCTCTGGCTCTTACAATATTCCTGCTTCTGCTGCCCTTGAGTTGCCTGAATGTTTACTGAGCCCGCAGTGTAGGAGTCATGTTGTAGATGTACTCACTGAGACCAGGCCGCACATTTCTGTGTTTTGATTGGTTGAGGTTTTCTGTAGCGGTCTCTATCTGGTGCAAAGAGACCCACTTCTTGTTTGTCTCCTGGTACTACATGTCCATCCATCCCTTCCTTGAGAAAAAGCTGAAGATTTGTTTAGCTCTACCTTGTATGTAAGTCAGTGGTTAACCTCATCCTGTGCCCAAGCACATCCAGATAAATGTATGCCTCTTTTCAGCATAGAAAGCAAAGCTCCACTCCCCTCAGATATAGGTGAAGTAACTAAAGTCTGGAGACTGAAGTCAGATACGGACAAGATAAGAGATCAGAACTCAGTTGTAGAAAGGACATCTGTCTTGTCACATGCCAGGAGTGCCTAGTGTATGCTTCTACATGCTGTAGGCTGGGCTTCAGTAAGTGAAATTTGTACCTACTTAATTATGATGTCCGTTTGTACCTCTGTTATGTTTTCATTCTGAAATAACATTCTCTAGGATTGCCTGTTCAGTTATCAATGAAGCTGCTATCCCACTTATCACCTGGTGGCCAGGAAAAGCATTTTCTATTATTTAGACCAAAGACTTGAACTTCTGTCTGATTTGTTTCATGTGCAGTTAGACTACAGAATAGTCTGTTCGGTGCCTCTGTTTCCTGTCACTCATTCTAAAGGACTTGCAGCTCTGACAGCCACCAAGAGGAAGCAGGGCTCCTGTGTACAGGAAGCAAAATCTAACAACAATAAATGCATCATGTATTGTGCTTAATTCTACAAAACATTTTAAACTCTGTGGACTAAAATGTATTTTCAGAAACACACGCATTTAATAAAGACTGGAAGCAAAGATAATATTGACTTTTACTAATATTGGGCATAGAAGCAATCATAAAGCATAGGAGAGTTAATGATAATCTGGAACAGGCAAAATGTAGAAATAAAAAAATTAAAGTCTAGAAGTGACCCTATGAATTCTCTTTAGTGTTCTGGAGCTTTTATCCTAACCATTTTTTTTGAAAGCAAACAAATCCAACTCTGGCTTCAGAAGTTCTGTTTTCTCATTTTAAACCTTAGCTTAGGACAGCTTTTCTCATCATTTGGACTGTTCCAGAGCTGCAGGATAGTAGTGAGAGTCTGACTTGAAAACTTTTATGGAATAGAAATTATGCCTGAAACAAGACTAATGTTATGTAATTGAGATCCCGGGAAACCCGATAGAATAAACATCTCATATCTCCGCTAGCTTGTCACTTATGTGAGAATAATTGGATTTTCTTCTAAATATCACTAAAATGTGATAAACATTATTGCAAGCTCAGGACATCAAGTGAGTGGCAGATATATGTCACTGTTCCTAGATATTAGGAAAGTGCTTAGAAAATGTGGGATTCGGGGCATCTCTGCAAGCTAAGTATCTCATAAACTGGGTAACTCTGGATAAGAGGAAGAAATTCCGTTGGTCTATACAGACTACATCACCTGTAAGGGATAGTGCAGCAATGATTATTATTGAACAGCAGTCTCTTCCTAAGGTGTCTGATGCTACTGAACCATGAGTATATTCATTAACCTAATTACTCTCTTGCAAAAATGCATTTAAGAATTCATGAGCTTTTGAGGTATCTCTAACTACAGTCTGTTTCCCCTTTTTTTCTTCACGGTCATAGGATGCTTTGGCAAGTTGTGATGTGAATGGCAATGACTTGGACCCAATGCCTCGTTATGATGCAAGCAATGAGAACAAGTAAGATTCAGAGGTGGGCTGGCATGTGGCTGACCAGGAGCTCTGCTCTCTGCTTATGTGAGGAAAGTCCTCTCTTCAAAACTCTTGGTAACAAATGGTTTTTAAATCACAGCAGGGGAAATGGATATCCTTTTACTTAAGTTTCTAAATAAGAAAGTGGAGTTATCTATATAGAAAACAGTTGTTGTGGTACAAAGTTTTAAAAAAGATCAGCAGCTATCAGTTCCCGCATGTTCTCACACCGCACAGATCCGTGAGAGCCACTCCAGAGGGAAGCCGTGCACCCAGGCTGCTTCTCTTCCATGCAGTCCACAAGCAGCCTTTCCTGGCTGTCTCTCTTACAGCTGCTTTCACACACTGTCACCCAGGCAGGCCTTTACCACTTCTGGCACACACACATGTCCCAACTCTGTGACAGGCTTTGTGCATCCCACCACTACACACTCTTTTGAACTCAGTTAAGTTGCCACATCAAAGAACACACCAAAATACTCATAACAACCTGTATTTATGAGCAGAGAAGAATATCCACATTCACTGCCATGTTGGCACCCCTGCTTCTCTCCCTTCCTCCTTCCTGGGCTTTCCCCTGCCTACCCTTCCTTCTCATCCAGTGATAGGCTGGACCCACCTTGCTGCATAATGAGACTATGCTACAAACAGTAGCCACTGGAAGAATTCTGCAGAATGGCTCAGCATCCCCAAATCTTACTGATAGAATTAAATATATTTCCCGAGATAAATGATTCAAGTCATGTCACACTGGCTTGTAACTGGGCTACAAAAAATTAGCTCAAGTTGCCTGAAACAGCTTATGTGAAGTTTATGGAACATGGTTGAATTTCATTTAATATTTAAGGATGTACTCTCGTGGTGTTAAGGAGCAGGATATGAGAAATATATGTCCTCTTGTGTTTGCTTTGAATTTAAATTTTCTCTAAAAATAATCTTTTTATAATTGTATGTTTTATTTATTTACATTTCAAATGTTAACCCCTTTCTCGCTTTCCCTCTGCAAACCCCTATCCCATCCCCCTTACCCTGATTCTATGAGGGTGCTCTCCCACACTCACACCTCACTGCCCTAGCATTCCTGTACACTGGCATCAAGCCTTCACAGGACTAAGGGCCTTTCGTCCCATTGATGCCAGATAAAGCCTCTTCCGCTTTTTCAGTCCTTTCGCTAACTCCTCCATTGGGATCCCTGTGATCAGTTCGATGGTTGGCT
Organism: Micromys minutus; assembly: GCF_963924665.1. Lineage (NCBI taxonomy): Eukaryota > Metazoa > Chordata > Mammalia > Rodentia > Muridae > Micromys > Micromys minutus. Next base: position 41,609,854 of record NC_137971.1, read on the forward strand.
TTGAGCATCTACATCTGTATTGGTCAGGATAAGGCAGAGCCTCTCAGGATACAGCTGTATCAGGCTCCTGTCAGCATGCACTTCTTGGCATCAGCAAGTGTCTGGGCTTGGTTTCTGCATATGGGATGTATCCCCCAGGTGGGCAAGTCTCTGGATGGCATTTCTTTCCATCTCTGTTCCATTTTTGTCCCTGTATTTTCTTAATACAGGAGCAATTCTGGGTTCTAAAAAATAATCTTTAAAACAAAAATAATATACTAGTACCTCTCTACACGCTGTTCTGCTGACACACAGCATAGGCATTCCCAAGAATTCAACAGCACTCAGCGAAATCCCAACAAAAAGGACAGACTCAACATCTGTAGCATTTACAAACATCATTGGCCATACTGCACACACAATAGGGATATAACTAGAAGGTAGCCTAGTTTTGTGTGTGTTAAAGAAATGAATGTACCAAACTCTAATAAGGTGGTTCTTTACCTTGGAAAGATCCCGCGGTGTGCTTATTTCTCTTATAAGCACAAATATCCCCATTCCCTCTCACCCTCTACATGCAAGAAAACAATAAATGCTAAAAGCAAGATGAGAAAACAGTGAGGAAAAGTACAAACCAGACAGAGGGCTAAGCAGACAGGAAGGTGTGCATGGAAAAGGCCCCTATGTGACTGAAATGAAAGGAAGGCCACCTGAGAGCAGACAAAAGCTGCAGGGCCACCAGTGTGACCAAATATCCTAAGATGGGAGCTGTGTGTTCACATGCTCCTACATGTTCAGGTTATCTGATGTGCTTTGTTTTGTTTAGTTTAATTCACGTAGAAATTCTAGGAGAGAATTGCACATAAACAAATGCCAATTCTACATATGCCCACCATAACCCCTAATGTATCAATCATGTTGGAAGAGTCTCTTTGTCAAAACAAGAATTACAGCAAAGGTAACTGTAATGTGCCTATTCACTGCATTTATTACAGAAATGTTTGCAGAGAGAAAAAAGGGGGAAATGTAAAATGTCTAGATCAGGTTAAAGCCCAGTGTTCTCCTTTAGGATGTGAATGTACAGGTCGGCTGTGGGTAAGAACGGAAGACCAATGGGTTGAGCCCTGTAGCTAATCATTTGATAGTTTGATCTCTGAGCTAGTTATAGCTAAACCTACCTGTGGTAAGTTTTTGCATTGAACTGAAGTGATCTCAACCATTATCAAAGGTGTCACTGCTATAATAACACTGACCAGTATGTTCATATATAAAACAGCCAGTTCTTTGAGTACTGGTTTTCCTGATGATTTACAGACTTTTTTTTCTTTTTTTGTCTCTTTGAGACAGGGTTTCTCTGTGTAGACTTGGGGGGTCCTGGAACCCACTCTGTATACCAGGCTGGCTTAGAACTCAGACATCCACCTGCCTCTGCCTTCCAGGTGCTAGGATTAAAGATATATGCCAATATCACCCATCTCAGACTATCCTTTTCAACATACATGATTGGATATAATAGGGAAATGATATAGATTACTACCAACTTGAATTTGGAGGCTTGCTTTTAAACTTGGCCATTCTCCGGGAATTTTTTCATGAATCACTGCATTATTGCTCCTTCTGAAGTGTCCCAGTGTATCCCAATTTGACCCACTCAAAGAGGGTGTCACTTCAATTCATTGAGTGCAATGGGAGTTTGACTAATGGAGGATCCCACCTCTGTTGCAGATGCATGCCAATAGCTGTAGTCTTAAAAGATTTTCAGCTGAAATGGAATTGCAACACTTTCCTCTATCTCCCTTCAGTGATCCTAACCCACTTTCAAGTTGATTGCTTCCTTTTCTTTTACTGTTCTCTCTGTGTGTATGTGTTCATAATTATGTCTAAATACCCCCTACTGAGTCTACATTTGATGTTGGTGAGGATATGGTTTCAATGACAACCACTCTACATTGACTAAACTGTAAGAGGCCCATTTTATTGTAGTCTTGACAGTAAAATAGAAAAAAATTTGAGATCCTACAACAGTGTTCTCTATGTCCATTTATGGATGTCACAGAGCCCTATGGTATCAGGTATCCCTTGAACCTTTCCATAGTTTTGTCTGTATTTGTGTCTGTGTGTGTGTGTGTGTGTGTGTGTGTGTGTGTGTGTGTGTGGGCGCGCGCATGTGTGTTTGGTTTGTGAATGTGCATGTGTTCCTTCTTGACTAGATAAGAGCACGCATTCTAGCATTTATGGTTATAAATACCTGTGCTCAGTAAATTACACTCTCAGATTTGGTGGATGAATATGTTTTCAAGCATGAATCCAGGAGTAGATCTGTTTTTTAGACAAGGTTCTCATCACGTTGGGAATACAAGATTTATAGTTGAGAAGAGATAACTGAACCTGGGCTCACTATGACTAGCTTTGGGTCCAACTCTCTTGAAGTTTGCTACTTAAAAATAATACATAGAAAACAGCATCACCATATTTACTCCCATGCCCCTTACCTCCAAACCTAGCCTCTTATTTCTCTGATTATCATTGTTACATATATATGGACAGACTACTTTGCGTAGAAAAAAAAAGGGGGGGCTCATCCTTGGAAACACTAACTCTCCCTTTCCCAGCAGCCCCTGGTTGCCTGAAGGAACGATGGTTTGTCTAGGGGTGGGACTCAGACAAGTTTTTCTCCTTCCATGTTAACATGCCATTGATATTACTATTGTTCTGCAGCCATTTCTAGAAGAGCCTTCCTGGAATTCTGGTTCTTTCAGTCTTTCTGCCCCCACTGCGTCCTATATTCCCTAAGTCATAGATTTCGAGGGTGTGATGTAGATGGGTCTTGTGGGGCTGAACAATGTCAAATTGTGATTGTCTGTGATAGTCTCCATTGGCTGTAAAGAGCAGGTGCTTTGATGAGTGGTATATGTAGGTGATTTGACATGAGAAATATAAAAACAGGAGGAGGGTTCACTAGAGGTTGGGGAGAAAGATCAATACAAAGGAGAAGGAGGGACAAGGGACAAATAATACCATGGTTGTTTTAGTAAAGCCTTAAGCAATCATTACTTTATAATTACCCCCCAATTGTATAGGATACGTGTGTGTGCGTGTATTCATTTATATATATATATATATATATATATATATATATATATATATAATAAGTGGAGTTACACTGCTTGGCTGATAGTGCTCCCCATAATAACCATAGACTAACAAAAATCCCACTTACAAGAAACCTTCATTAGAATGGTTGATCAAGGTAGTCCAAGTGACTCCCAAAACAATATAGATTAGTGATGTAGCCTTTGGTTGCCTCTCAGATGTTAAAGGTAAGCTTCTACTGGCAACCACACTACATTTTTGGGACCCAGTACTTAGATATTCTAGCTGGATCTAAAATGAAAGCCTCCATCCCACAGTCTAATTTTAACAGTAGCAGAAAATACTATGCGAGCTTCCAAGTGAGGGAAGCAATTAATTGCATATAAAATCATTAAGAAGGGTTTCAAATTTGAGATCATCAGAATTCAGGAAGTTGAGGCATATACTATGCAAAACCACTTTGCATGATCAGAACAATTGGTTTGGGAATGTATTTAGAATTCCCTAGTACTTTGCTGCATTTGTTTACTCTTTTAATGAGTATTTGTTTAAACTACATGCTAACTATGGTGATGAAATCTATATTGATTATTAGTAGACTGAATTGGGAATTGATTTCATAGGGCTCAAGTATTTTCAATATCAATAGAGAATATAACCCAAAAACATGTGCAAACCATACCTTAGATTTACATGATTATGACTGGTGCCAAAGTTTGAAGTAAAGGATATCACCTCAGAAGTATAAAGCTATGTAGTTCCTTTTTCTCAACCACTCTTTCCGTGCCCAAATGATGATATGTGAAATCGGTGTTACTGATGATAAAGAAATAATATCATAAGAAGAGACTAGAAACACCTGTCTTCTGTTCCCATTTTGCCTCAATTTATTGAAGCTTGCATTACCGTGGACTTAAAGCAGTTCCTACCTACAAATGAAACAGTCTCTCTGTCCTCTGGCATTTCATCTCTCTACTCCTATTTCAGTAAATGAATTATTGATGACTGAGTTAGAATCACCCTTTCCTAGGTTGCCTTCTATTAAATGTTCTCTCTGCTTCAGACACAGCAATGTCTGTGGCAGAAGATGATACCATTGTATCATATTGGGTGTGTGGTTTCAGAATCCTATTGCTTTGAAAAAGAAACCAACCTAGAAGATAATATTCATTTTTTAAATGAATAGGTTTTTTTCTTTTTTATATCTCTTATTTTTGAGAGTTAACCAAAGAAGATAGAAATACATTTTCTTTGGTTCTTTAATCTTTCACACATTTTTTGTGGTTTTAAAGAATGATAGTACAGAAACCAATGTGTGTGTGTGGCTCTTTATTTCATATTTCTGCACAGCTGTTGCCAGGAGACAGTATTCTAAAGCAAAGCCAATGCATTTAGATTATAAGGGAAATATAATAGCTCAGTACTAAACTAAAAGCCTCACACTGTAAAATATGTGACCATACCAAGTTGGAACATTAGTAATTCTTTATACCATAAATTTTACCAAAGTACTGGTTATCTTATTAGGAGAACAGACAAAACTTACCAAAGAAGAGAAGGATTGTTACCGATATTCAAATTGCCTTTCTATATAGTTTCTAAAATATTCCTTTAATATGTTTTCAAGATAACAATTCCATCTAGTAGTTTATTGGTTTCTGATTATCAAATGAATTCATGCATAATAACATTGATTGCAAATACAGTTCCTAGATTCTTCACACTAAGAATACTTTGCACTTTTCATACACAGCTACCAGGGTCTGTGAAAGCTGCTGAAACAATGTATCTTAGATTAGATAACTACAAATAAAAAGAATAGAGAAGAAGAACAGAAAAAAAAAAAAAACTGTAATCACAGACTTTGGACGGCAGGTACAAAATAAGATAAAGCTACAGTGGATTTGCTGTCTGCCTTGCATCCCTTTCTTATGAAAACACTTTGTGAGTGTGTTGAGATTGCCAAGGGACAAGTAGACCTCTTTGAGGAGGTTTCATAAGGGCACTAATTGCTGGGACACTAGTGTTCTCTGCATCTCTGAAGACCTTACATACTTTCAGATGGCTTTAGTAGAGACCTCCCAAAAACTGCTTGTTCTGGCTCAGGATTTAACACTGTTGGTTCCCTGATTCCTGTCTGTGTCTGTGTCTAGCACCATGAGTAAACTGGTTTAGCCAGTATAAAAGAGCTCAGAGTTCTGGGGTATGCCAGTAACTGGCACTTGTGTATGTCTGTCCTTTATTTAACTTGCTGTCTTGTAGAAAAAAATAGAAAATGTTCAAATATATCTGAGGACAAAAGTAATTAAATTTATGAGAGTCGTTTACATAGCTGTTGATTCTTTAATGAAGGTTGAACAAATATGGAAAGTGGATATCTAACCTCAAATTCCTATAGAGTTGTTACCTGAAGTATAAATATTCATCTCCAGAAAAATTACATTAATTATTCTGGGGCTTGTAGCCATGCTAATGCAACCTTCAAACCCTTTTGTTCTGCTCTGAGTCAATTCCACACTTTTCTCCTCTAGGATTTGGGAACTAACAGCCTTGGGACCCTTAGGAACAATGTAACAATGTTGATAAAGCATCTGATTGATGCCATAGGATACAATGAAGCTGGGGTGTGATTTATGGGAACCTCATGTACTGTTGACATGAATAATTAATCGTTGCTTAAATTTAAACTTCTTATTTAAAAAACAAACTCACACCTTCCTAGGGCTCTGAAGCAGATGGAAGTTGTGCTGAAGGAAGAGGTACATATACTTATTAAATAATGAATTAAGTATTTGAGCAGAGTTTCCAGACACGTGTATTCATTTAGTCTTCTTTTTTAATCTCCTCCAGCCTCCTTTTCTTATTTCCATATTTTCTGTTATTTCCTTCCATCCAGACATATGTGTGATCATAGAGCATGAAGACCTTGGGAGGTAGGGGGCAAGGAGAGTCTTGGTGGCCTTACTAAGCATTAGCAAAGGGTCCAAGAATTCTCAAAACAGAGTAGCTGGCAAATTTCATGAGAGATTCTGGAAAAAAAAAATTAGCTGAGAAGAGGCAAACCTTTTTCATTCTTATACCACCGGTACAACTAACGGGATCAAGAATATGCCGAAAGAGTATTTGGACATCAATATAGAAGAGTATTCACTTTAATATCATTGAGATCACTGAGATGGCTGCATTTTGACTTTTATCATATTCTTTTATGTTAAAGAACTAAAGTTAAAATGTTGTCATTATAAGGTAACGGAGGTGCTATATTTTGAATTGTTTATTGATTCTGCTACAACAGAAGCTTCCTGTTCCCATGTGGATTAGGTATTAATAAACATGCATTTAGTTATCAGAAGGTCACTCAGCAAAGAAGATGGGATGATAGAGAACAAAAATGTCCTGCTTCTACAGGGTGCTAATGCGCCAGCCCCATAACCCTTTTGCCCCTATATCTGTGATCTTGGAGGAACATTCTCCTTAAGATTTTCCCTTACAATATCTGTTCATCTTAAACAACCAATAGCCCATATACATGGGTATGCATTTGTATGTGTGTTATGTGTGTGTGTGTGTGTGTGTGTGTGTGTGTGTGTGTGTACATATACATATACTATACACATATAATCCTGTTGTGTTTGGTTGTATTTAAATACCATGTAAACATAAATTAATAAAATTAACATCTTTGCATCATGTCTGCTCACCATTCACAGCATCTCATATTCAGGAAGTATGCTCACTGTTACTGAGTGACAGGCAGGCTTTGAGCTAATTCATTTTCACAGGGTATATTTACTCACATAGCTAAATTAGTAGAAGAAAAGCTGATGTAGTTGATCATAACCTCACCAATCTATCATGATCAGATTGCAGCACTATGTTCACTGAGAACTTGGTGGTACCCAAGGTTCTGCTTCTTCAGAGAAAAGGATCAAGGATCTCTGATGGATCACTGTGGCTTGGAATAAAGGGAAAAGGTCATTTATTTCAATAAATGATTATATAGATCTGACCCCACAATTCTATTTATTCAGTTGAAATAAATGAAGGAAACTCTAGTGTGGCCATAAGATGTTTATTTAGAGGTTATAGAGAGTTAACCACAGTACTTACGGGCACACAAAGACAGACACAGAACTAGAAAAACTAATTGGAGGGAAGGAAGAAGAGGAGGGGGAGGGAAGGATTGAGAGAAGGATAGAAAAAATAAAGGAATGTAGTCAGAGCAGAAAGTTGGCTGGCTTTACAGTTGGTCTGAATGGATGAGGAAGCTGGAGCTTGGGTATTTCAAAAAAAATCTTCCTAATACATACTAACAGCTTTTGAAAGTGAAACTTAATGAGTACCAACTGATTACAATTCAAGGAAAAGTTTCCAGAAAATGATGTTAACATGCCACATATATGAATGGCAATATCATTACTGGAGTTTATTTGAAGTAAGTGCTTCAGGTCTGGAGAAATGGCTTAGTGATTAAGAGTACTGATGGCTCTTCCAGAGGACCCAGATTTGACTTCCAGCACCCACATTGCTGCTCACAAGCATCTGTAACTTCAGTTCCACTGTATCCAATGTCCTTGTCTGACCTCTGTGCGTAACAGACATGCATCCAGACAAAACACCTATATACATAAGTTTTAAATGTTAATCTTAAAAAGTAAGTACCAAAATAAAGTGCCATCCTAATTCCCAGAGGCCATTGGGGTGATTTTCACATTACTCTATTTGGAGAGCAGACTCTTGAGTTTGGAATCATGTGAAGGAAAAGTCACTGACTAGGTGTTTTTGCCTTTGGGTGAAGATCTTTTTGAGTGTCCTGAAAATGTGGGCTGTGAGTGAAAGATTCTGTGTAAAAGACTGAGCCCAAGGAGAACCTGGGAGTGATATCTCAAGGACATGTCCTCCTTCAGAGAATAGTTAGAGTCTCTTCTATTGCCTGGAAGTCACTGACCAGCTCCCAGAAATGGAGAGCAGGATGTGCTCTCTCCAATTCCCTCTTCTCTACTTTCCTCCCAAGCTGCCACTGCATGAATTTAAAAGTGACCTTTGTTACAATAGTTTACCTCTTCCTATTTTTGGATACCCATATCCCATCTGCATATAATTTACATATGCTAGTATATGCACTTGAATTTGCATGAATTACAGATAAAATCCTTGCGGTGACATCTTGAGCTGAGATTAGCTGACTGCTACATGTTTCCTGTGACCTTCTTGCTTTTGGTTGGCATTTTCTCCTTCAGAAGTTCATCCTCCTAGACTCACACCCCCTCCCACACCTGTCCCAATTACCAAAAATAGAATCCTATTTTCTCCCTGGTCCTCTGGCTCTGATGTATCAGGTTGTTGTGTATGCCTTCTATCCCTTTCGTTTTCCATCCTCCTGATATCATGATCTTCCCAGAGATACTAGTGTTGTCATGATGCCAAAAGAGCAGCACACAATGGTCTCTCGCATTTGACCCTGCTTTGACATCCATTCCTTGTTACTGACAATAAGTCACCTCATTTGAACCTGAGTAGCTTAAATTGTGACCTGAATGTTACCTTTAAAGACTGTCAGAATGCCATAAAGTTTATGTTTCCAGCTTAGAGTTATGATAGAGCACTTTAATGTTTTCCAAAGGGGTGGAAATTGAAATGGAAATAAGCACCGTTGAATTTTTCCTAATTCTCATCTACCTGCTTAATATCTCACCATGGGAAAGTGATGGGCAGCGGACTGGAAGAGATTAGTGAATTGAGGGACTTGAGTTTGCCAAAATGTAATTCAAAAGGAAGCACAAGGCTCCAAATGGGGAACTCTGTCAGAAATAGCTCTTGTAACAATCTTACATTTCCTTCAGGTCCACTCCAAAGTCCACCATGAAGGGGTGGGACCATCCAGACTTTCCCATTGGTATTTCAGCTTTTCCTACTGCAAAGATACCTCAGTGACTCTGGCTTGATTTTCTCATAGACTGGATTACAGTCAATAGGCTTCAGCCTCTGTGGGGTGTGGTACTGGTGGTAATAGTAGAACAACAGATGCCTATTTGTATGCATGACATTCATATTTGGTAAAGCTTTATGGCCCAAATGCAAATAGAAGCAGCTATTTGAGAATGCTGTTTAAAAAGTTCTGTTGATGTTCTCTATTCTGTATCTGTTCATAACTGCCTTTTATATACCTTTTATATATCAATTCATTCCATTTATGTTCTTCCAAAGTTTAGCTTGTTTCTATGAGCTTCTTTGGGAATCTGCATTGTCAAACCTATTTCAATTATGAGGGATACTAAGTCATATTTAGTGCATCCTGGTTAAAAAAGAAGACCCATTGCTCTTCATATATCTGTCAAGATTTGCTTTTCCCTTGTCTTTACAGTGATGTTAAGCTATGAAAGAACTTTGTTAAGAATGTTACCCCATATCTTAAACTCACATAATGTTCTGCTGAGAAGATTGATGGGTTTCTGGAATTCATATAGATAGTACATATTTGTCAACTTGTAAGGCATATATTTAAAGTAAAAAATAGAAAATGCTTTTGAGTGAGGGAGGCCCAAGTAATTCCTATTTCCACACATTAAGAAACTTTATTCAGACATATACACTCTCAAAACCCCAGACATATACAGAAACATGGGCAGATATCATACACTAATATTTGACAAGAGCCATGTCACTATAAAAATTTTTATAAATTAATGTATACATACTGCTCATTAAATTGTCCTGAGCATTTCAGTAGCTCTGATAAACTTTATGTATAATTTGAATGTAGTAGAGGATATATAACACTACCTGCTAAACAGGCTTTAGCTCTTGTAGCCATGACCTATCCACTCAGTGAAAGGTAACAAGGTCATTATGTGTTTTACGTGAGAGAAGACAAAGAAAGAGCAGAGCCACGGTGCTGTTTAGTAGCATTAGTCTGTCTATCATCTCTGGGATGGATCTGAACTACTCAAAAACAGAAGAGCCATATATGAAAAAAATGGTTTGTTGGTTAAATATTGTCTATAATTTACAAAGCACTTTTACATATATTCTCATATGCCCAGTAAAAATTCATATTTCACAGGCAGGCTAGATTCAAGTGTATGTAGTTCTCTCTCTCTCTCTCTCTCTCTCTCTCTCTCTCTCTCTCTCTCTCTCTCTGTGTGTGTGTGTGTATCTGTCTCTCGGTCTCTCTTTCACAAACACGCACACACACACACACACACACACACACACACACACACACACACACACACCTCCTCCAGCATCTTAGTTCTCTTCTAGATGTTAAATTTTTTGCTTCTGAATCTCGATGAAGGCCAAAGATTTCTTGGGCATGATTACTGAAATTTTTGGAAACTTCCCATTTCCTGCTTTTACTCAGGCTTTCCCTGCTGTTATTCAGGGTGTTTCGTGTCATCTGCATTCTAAAAAACAAATAGCATCTGCCTGCCACTGGCTCAAAATATCAAATTTGAACTGCTACAAAATTTTATACATTTTGACCAGGAATAGGATAAGCATAGGTTGAAAAGTCTACGCATAGAGCACTTTTGTGTATGAAATTATTTTAAAATTGTGTAAAATTATTGTTAAGCCTTGAGGGTAAGGCAAAAGGTAAACTTGGTAGAGTTGGATTTCACCCTACAAGTGTCTTTTTATTTATGCAGATATCCAAAACCCGTGTTTGAAGCACTTCTTGGTCCTAAGGCTTGCCGATGAGAATGGCGTCAGAGGCCATGCAAGCTCTCACTCAGAGGAGGAATTGTTACTGTTCCTTTGTTCTCTTTGTCTCCTCTCTCTGCCTTTCTGCATCCCTGTGTCTGTCTTGCCTCACTGTGTTTTCCTTGATTGGAGAAAATGTCTATAGTTTATAAATGGTCCACAGCTTACAAAACACTCATTTCTACCTTGGTGGTATCCCTAACAGCTTTGAGCACCCCAGTAACTTTACAATAAACTATTTTCCTGCATAACTCAGTCATTCCAAGATACCAGAATTTAAATCTTATAAGTATTTTTTCTGAAGAAAGTAAAGTGAAAGAAAGTTCACATCGTTTAGGAAATGGATTCTTGCCCCAAATTCATGTTCCTTGTGTTTCGTGAGATATCCTACCTCAGAGCAGCTACTGGGTGCAGCTTCTAAACACAGTGTTCATACATTCAAGTAACTCATGAAGCAACTGTAGTTCATTTATTAAAATAAATGTAGGGCTTATAAATAATGGACTATTTTTAAATTCATGAGAACAATTATGGTTCAGTTATGAGAACTGAATGCTTACTTTGTTGCATGCTGTTTCCTTCTGGGAAGAATTTTTGTGAACCTACTAAACCCATATCACTGCTTTAGTTATAAATGCTTTAGTTTAAAAATGAAACTACTGAAATACTTGTATTAATCTATCAGTCAACTATTCTGGTACCGTGGAATTGCGCAGAATGTTACTTGGAAAACGTTGGCTTTCGAAACATTCTTTTATGGACCCACACTGACATGTCTTGATAGGCCTCAGATTGCTGAAGTTTAGATGGGGTGGGTGTTACTTTCTTTTCCACAGCCAAACTGCTCTTCTTTTTAAAAAAGAAAAAATACCATATTTTAGGATCTATTTTAAGACCTCTATTTCATAGTGAAATTCACCTTAGAATTGAACTTGAAATGAAAGGTTTCATTATACAATAATAAATAAGTTATCAACTCAGCACTAGGAGCCCTAGAAATGTGCTATAGTGGAATTGCACTGCAAAATACATGGAGAGACTGTACAAGTGTTAGTTAGCATTTGACCTTCAACAATGGCCAGTGAGAGCGAATCATATCTGTAATGACTCAGAGTACCATAATATCACTGAGCTCCACCCAGCTTTCCCCAGGAAGAAATGCACTTGCTTACCAAACTGGATTTTCATTTCTTATCTTTTTAATTTTTATCTAATTTTAAGGCAATGAGCCAGAGCTTCTTTCTTCTCTTGGAAAGTCACCTTTATCTTGAGTTCATATCTGAACATATTTCCCTCTATCTTCAGAATGTTAGTCAGCTTTGAGCCATTGTGACAAAATACCAGTAGTAAACAAGTTAGGTGCAGGAAAGATCCCTTTGCATAGATGGCCCTAAGGTTCTGTTCATGGTTGCTAGGCCTGTCATGTTTAGCCTGAGACAAGACACAATTTGGTGGCATAATCCTGTGATAGAGGATTTCTGCTCAGCTCATGAGGGCCAGGAAACAGAATGAGATTCCAATTTCTCTTTCAGTAGCACACCTCCCATCAGCTAACTACCAGTATTCCCTAACTTGTAAAGGTGTATCTCCTCACAATAGGGCCCAAGACCAATGGCTCATCCTTCAATACACAGCCTATAGGGGCACTATGGATCCAAAGAGCCACTTCCTAGTGATCTCCAAGTTCTTTGGGTGTATGGGGCATCTTCAGTGTCGTCTTAGCCTGTCCACCTGTGCTGTCTTGCATTGCACTACTTGCCATTACCCTAACCATTAAAATGTAACGTGTTTCTTTTATACTATAAACCAGTAAATAGTAAGTCTCTTGATACACAAGAGTATTCTTGTTCAAGTGTGATTACATGTTTCTGTCATGCTTTTAGCTTGGTATGCACTGCCATTACTACTAACCTAATTTAGTTAGATGACTTAGTGTAGTACCGTGGTTGGGAATCCCTGCTAATGAGTGGAATCACTGCCTGCTCCTTTTTCACTTCTTGAGAAAGAGAGAAGAAATAAAAGCAATGAAATATAAGATCTCTACCTTTGGTGGTAAAAATCGAAACCCTATGACAGAAGTAAGTTTTACATGATCAGTAGTTTAGTCTTGTTCTAGTATTTAGAATATTGTGCTAAAATACTTTAACTGCCTTTTCTTGTTGGTTGTGGATTTTGTGTTCACCTTAAACAACTGTAAATAGTTAAAAATTTATTAACAGAAAAAGTCTTCCCTGTTTATTTAGTACTTATTAGTTTCCTAGATTTTCCCTAGTTTGAGTTAAGAAGCTCTGCCCCCCATAACCAATGTTCTCCATCTTGTTTAAATTCTTAGATAGTATTAAATTAGCATGGTCAGGCAGCTGTGATCTTGTGAAGTCTGTGATGTAGATTTAATGATGTAACCAGCAATGTCTTTTCTGTGAGAACATCTTTCCAGGAGGAGCAGTGCTAACAGCTGTGGCTGATTTAGTATGATATGGAAGAGGATGAGGTTCTACACTCTTACCGTCTCCCAAGTTTCTCTATTACTAGTTGTCAAAGTAGAAGGCATAAAAGATGCCGCAGCTTTGCAAGCCCAGGCCAAGTTGAAATCCAGCATGAAGAAGGCCTTTGAGCATACATGTCTACTCTAGAAGAGGAGCTGTCAGAAATTCTTAATAGCTAGAGATGAAGGGTCAGTTTTCTCTAAGTTGATAAATCAACCACACTAGAAGTAAAAATCCACTCATCCAAAAATGTTTGGGCAGCATAATTGACCTAATGGCAGAAAATTGAGACCATTAGGGGAAGGGAGGATGTGTGGGAAGATGGGAGAAGGGCTATGATTCAATCATGTTCACAATTGTCAAATAATAAAATATTAAAAAAATAAAAATTTTACCTCATTTCAGATCCAAAAAGAGTCTCCCATTACACTCTGAAAACAAAGAATACAAAGTGCACAGAAAGAAAATGTTGAAAGTTACCTGAGGCTCTTTTTGTTTGTATTGATTGATTCCTATTCTTGGCTTGCTGAAATGAAATTAGGAATTAATTAAGCTTTGATTTCAAATGGGTTTGGTTTCAGGTATTATGCACTGGCCTTGCTTTAAGTGAAGCAAGCAGATTGGAAACACAAGCTTTTAAAAATGTTTTCATTATTTTGGGATGGAAAAAAATGAACCATTTCTTAAAAATGCATTACTTGTCTTACTGTTTTATTTTTATTTATTGACTATGTTGAATGAGTTGAAGCAGATGCCATAGTAAAAAGAAACCAGAGGCAGACCAACATCAGCTTTACATGTAGCTATTACTTTAACAATGTAAGATTTCAAATATTGGAAATAATAATTATAAATGACTTCAATATATGAGAAAAATGTTAGTACTTAAGGTCCCAACATGTCTACATGTCTCTTACTATTGGGAAGAAATTTGTCTTGATAAAGTAGGAATGCAATATGGTCATATTTCAGAATTAAGTTTATAAGGTAGAAACATGAATGTGTGTCTGAATAGGATAAACATGAACCTGAAAATATGATTTGGAGCAGCTGCAGAGATGGCTCAGCCTCAGGATCAGCTGCTTTTCTAGAGGCTTCAATTTGACTTCTTATATCCATAGCAGGTGACTAACAACCAGTAGCAAGTCCAGCTCCAAGGGATTAGACACCCTCTTATAGCCCCATACACTTATGTAGGCATGCACACATACACATTTTAAAAATATATATTTTTAAATTTGATACAGAGAAAGAAACTCGATGGTGTAGTGTTAGTTTTAAGCAAGTCCTAGAAGCTATGGTCTTTTACCTGCATCTCTCTCAAGATAGATAGATAGATAGACAGACAGACAGACAGACAGACAGACAGATAGATAGATGGATAGATAGATAGATAGAGGATAGCTGTTTGCATTCTATCTGTGCCATTTATAAATAGTGCATTGCATATTGCATTTTGGATGTTCTGAGTTCCAAAGGTCTACACCCCAAGCAAGCCCTAGGAAATCCTCGTTAAAAATTCAAGTTAAGTCTATCATTACTGGTTGGCAATCTGCTGGGAAAAGTCTTTCCACATGAATGAAACCTTTTTAATTTAAATAAGTAATGGTTGAGATGGGTGGGGACAGCTTATTTTTTCTTTTTATTTCAGCTGGGCCAAAGTGAGAGGAAGGGACCTTGCTTGTCTCTTAGAAGGTCCAGATGGTCCTAAGAACAATGGCTATTGTCTCTATTTTATAATGGCTCCTTGTTTCAATGGATTCTCTGATGTTATTGTAGAGTTGGTCTTCTAAGTGTTCTTTCAGGAATCACCTCCCCAAAAAGGGTAGACTTTTTTCCTTCTACAAAATCTCTCCCATCAGGCTTTCCTGAGAGACTGGGGGCAGGAGAGAATCTGACTATAAGTGTTGAAAGGAGTTCTTACATTTGGAACATCCATATTTTATTTAAAGACTGAATTATTGGATTTGTAGCAATTTGTTCTTCAAAAGATGATCAATGAGTGCAAAACCAAGTGCAAAACCTGTTTTGTAGCTGAGAAGATCTGCAACAGAGAGAAGCTCTTGGGGTAGCCAGGTCTGTGCTGGTGAGAGTAGTTCTCACTGAAGAAGAAAATTTAAAACTGATTACTTCAAGATCCTTATTCAAAAAATTTGATCTACCTTATTTTCACTAGTTGGTGACTGGTTTCCATGGAAATGGAATATGCATTTCTTGTTTTAGATTTTCAGCTGTCTCTTGCCAACTGAGAGCTGTAAATGCCATTTGGTGAACAGCAAGAATCCAGAATTCTTCCATTTTAAAGTGGCAGAGGGAGAGGGAAAGAAAATGCTTGCCAAGTCATTTCACTTTGTTCTCTCTTTAAAAATAATACCATTTTACGACTGTCTGAACCATTGACTGATGACTATCAGACGTATATGGACTCTAACCATCTCTCTCCTGAGTAACTGATCGTAATGCTTTCTATCCTCCACACTGTAGTTTAACTGCATGAGACAGTCTTCCCCATTCCCACCAGCTGTGCCCAGGGTGTGCAGTGGAAAGGAGGATCGTCAAAATGTTGAAAAAAGACAATTTAATGATCTCCGTGATTCACGACCTGAGTGGGGGAAAGTCTCATTAAAGGAAGTCTGACGACTGGAAAGCCAACTTGCTTTTGGTAAAACATTGGTTAGTTTGTCATCAGGGTTTTCCATTTCTGAGATCACTGTTCATGACTACTATGTTTTCTAGAACTCTTCCATATAAACAAGAATGTAGAATATTAGAAATAACATTGTTAAAAAACAGTGAGATTTTTTTTTTGCTTTATGACTCATTAACAGTTGAGTCAGTATGAATACGGTAATAAAGCTTTACTACTATTAATGTATAAATTTTCTTTTAAATTTTATTATCATATATTATTATTTATTATATTTAAGATATAATTTGTTTATATACTATATTGTAAAGTAACGCAAGTCTGGTTCCTAAATATACCCAGCAGAGGTCTCTGAACACACATTTTCTGAAGGCTATAAAAGAGTTTCTCCATGTGTTGTTTTCCTTAAATGAAAAAAAAAAAAAACTACATATAATGGCTTTCAAATTTTGACTTCCTCTATGTCTTTTAAGTGTGGTCTCACACCTGGCCAAGCAGTTTGTCAGACAAGATCCTTACTGCTAGACTGAGTGAATTGCATAAGCAGGCTCGGAAAAATCTTAAATGACTACATGTCATTGAGGGCCTGGTGTTGTCCGTTGTCACAATCTGTTTATGGGAATTATCACTTTGGAAACTCTTTTGGTGCAGAATAGTTCATGACTCTTAGTGACTGGAGTAAAGAAGCATTTTGGATGTGGCCAGAGACTTACATAGAGGATCTTATAAAGGTCAAAGGAGCAAGCCAATTTGACAAGTATGATTCGACACATGATTGTTTCTCCCTTTTCAAGAGAGACCAACAAGTTGATGATCTTAAGCCACAACCTGCCTAGTTTGAAAAGCCACAGCAGAAACAATTGTGTCTGATGTGATCAGAACATCTCTAATCAAAGGGGTAGAGATAATCATTGTCTAATAGAATCTACATCTTGATCTGGCCCAGAACAGATCTCACCTCTGGAGAGCAGAGCAGTGGCTGATCCATTCAGCACCTACTCTAATAAACTGCTTTGATCCAGTCAGCAGAGGATACATCCAGAAACCTGCTTCAGTTGGCATTTGATCCAATCAATGCTTTGATCCATTCTGTGGTTGATACAATTACTGGCCGGTTGAATCACTTCTTAGCCTAATTGGAGCTTTGGTGTGATCAGTAGTTGATCCACCTACTGCAGGATCCAAATCAATATTATTTCAATCAGTAGTTGACCAATTTTGTGATGCAATCAGTACCCAATCTAATCACATCAGCCTTTGATCCAGTCATTGGCTGATCCAAAAAAAAAAAAAAAAAAAAAAAAAAATGAATTTACTGAAATTGAAGCCAGAATCAGTGTTTAAATGAATATGCAACACTTTGAACAATAAAAGTGAGGTTGTGAAACTGCATGGAGTATATTATCTAACAGCATGTAGTCATTGGCACTCCTGCATCATCCAGAAATGAATCATGCTTGAAGTTTTTCTAAATACTAAATATCATGAAATGTGAATTTTAATAGGGCCATAGGCAGACTCTGTTTGTGAAGCTTGTTATCAGCTGTTCCAAGGACCATTTGGAATTCTTACATTGACAAATCCTTCTCAAGGCTATGGGGTCTCAGTTTTGCTGACCTCCCTCCCCAGTTTATACTAAGCTCTCCTACTGAGTCCCCTTTTAACATAGCTTTGCTTGTGCTTACTAGATACTGGGTCACTCATGTGGGAAATGCCATGACTTGTGAAAATTCATTAAACAATCTGATAGGCTTGCGTTGCCTTATGTTGTTTGTATGTTCACGAAGATGTGCAGATACACACTGGGAAGGAAAGGGAATCAGTACCAGCTTCTCAAGTGAATGTTCTCCTCTGGTTTTGTTCTTTAATTTTCACCCGTGATGAGGAATCAACCCCAGCCTCTCACACATGCTAAGCTCTGACTCTAACACAAAGCCTAGTAGCAGTATTCTTCAATAGATCTTCCTTATTTAGAAACTCCAGTAACTATGGCACCATAATAGCTCCAGGCACAGCCTGAGAGTACTCGTTTCAGGAAGGTCTCATATCACCATCACTTAGTTCCAGCCCTGACAAGTGGGGACGAGCCAGGGACCCATCCATATTCTACCTTAAATGTTTGTTTTATTGTGGTGGAAGCCTTAGGACTTGATTTCCGAATATCTGAGTTCAAGATCGTTCAATACAAAGTAGTTGTATTAGCTTATGGCAGTCCCATAACTCATAAAAATCAGTTTCCACATGTATAATTTGGAAATAATATATATATATATATATATATATATATATATATATATATATATAGTACAAGATTAATGAAGAAACCAAATAAAATTAAATATAAGGAAATATAAGAAACAATCTCTTAAATTATATTTAAAGCAGGTTTACTGCCTTCATTGGTTTTTAATGTATAAATTATAAATTGTATATTGTATTCAGTATTCTTTGTGTGGGTGTGTGGGTGTGTATGTATACATATAGTTGTGTGTATATGAACCTATAATACGTGTACATGTTCAAAGGAGAGAGGTATACACACTTATACAAGTTTGCTACGATCAGAATAAGAATGCTTTATTATGCTCTACCTGATTTTTGTTTGTTTATTTGGTTGATTGGTTGGTTGTATTTGAGATTTTTTGAGGAAGGGTCTCTTTCCCATGGGCTCAAATGTTATCCACAAGACTGGAAGCCACCAAGCCCCCATGATCATGAAGTCTTCACTAATCACAGCTAGTGAACAGGTGTGCACTGCTGCCACCGGACTTGTTGAGTCGTGCAGAAGTCTGAACCTCAGGCTTCATGATTGTGCTCTCTCCAGTCACAGTCACTGGAATTTTAATGGCTATGCAAGGCATTTACCTAAGTGAGGAAACTGTAAAGCTGTATTCGGAATCAATAAAAGAGGATTTTAAGAAGGTAAAAGCATTCATGGTTTGAGGCCCTAAGGAGACTGATCTTACTTCCACCATTCCTAGAAAACAAAGGCTGAGGATCATCTAGCTAGGGGTGGTTTTTATATTTTCAGAAGGCAAAGAAAAGGAAAAGCAAGTGCAAAAGCTTTCTGTTGCCACATAAATCCAGTCTCATTACAGGCAATGTTTAGCAATTTATGCCTAGCAGGCATGCAAACACCATCGTAGTCAACGCCTATCCCATATGCTGTTTCTACATAAAATGTGCTATGTGCTGTATACATCAAATTGCAAAATTGATTATCAGAAATTATGATTTTTTAAATTAATTTATTTGTCTGTGGATTTGGGAATCAAACTCAAGTCTTCTGGAAGAACAGCCAGTACTCTTAACCTCTGAGCCATCTCCCCAGCCTAAGACTTAGAATTTTTTTTTTAATGAGAATTGTCCTACCTGTTGGGTTAGTTCTTCTGTAATGTTGAAGCCTTCTAGTATGTGTGGAGATCACATGAACAAGACTTCTGTTCTTCTGGTGTTTTTTGGCTGGAAGTGATACAGGGTATTTGAGTGGAAAGAGGATTCTGTTATGTCTCAGACCTGAAATGCCGGAAGAGTACTGTAGAAAGGAAGTTGGTTAACACTAAGAAATCCCTTACACCACAACTCAGTGCCACTGTTTCCCATATTTCAGATAAATAAGAATATACCACTGTCACGTGCTTTCATTGCTCCCTGATTGGAAAGTAAGACTTGCGTCATCAGGAACTGGCCAGGTTACCTGTGGTCAGCCAGCAGCCTCCAGCCAAGAGAGATCAGACATTTACACTGCCATCTCCACCAGCTCTTAACAGAATCTGAACAAAAGTCTTTGTAGCCTACTTCACAGGAAGTATTGAATGATGTATTTAGCTAAATATTGTAGTAAGAGCCTCATAGAAATAGACCTATTAAACACGTTGTCCAATGAATGCAAGTATATACATTATTTTTTTAAAATTTCTTTGCCAAGAGTAGCCACTGACACTTCAACATGTCAGTGTGTAGTTCTCACCTTTGAACCCTTAGTGACAAACACACCCTTCAGTACTTGTTTGATTCTCATAATCAAAAGTGATTCAGAAAAATTAATTAGACAGAAGCCAAGGGAGTAGGTTCGCTTGTTTCGTAGGCATCATTACAGCAGTAGCTGAAAACTGCTCACAGGGTACTGGTCCAGGTGAAACACATATATTATGATTACACTCTATCTCCCTAGTGTATTATTTTGCTACTTAAGACATACTTATATAATGTGACTTTCTGGGAACATTTGAGGAAGGGGAAAATGTATAGAAAAAGAGCACGAAAGAATGAAACTTATAATTTCATATAGGCTGGTTTCTTTCCTTATCTTTATGGGCCCTTTCCAGTCTCTTGGCATACACATTCAGCGTACACCTCATACTTCATGCATTACTGACTTCTAATTATGAAATTTTCTTCTAATTATGATAATGTGAAATTATAAAAAAAATCAGCCTAGGCAGCAGGAGGGGAAGTTGGTCGACCTGCATACTGAGCGTTTTCACTGGCAACAACCCTAACCAGAACAACCAGAGCAGAAATCCGTAGAGCATTTTGCTCCTAAACCTTGATTAGCATGTGCCACAATACTTGATAATCATTTGCATAAGTCTAACATCATGGCACTAGCCTTTGGTTCAATTTAGTCAAACTTACAGAGCTCATAAGGCTCCCAAGGAAAATGTTGTTTCCTTCAAATAGACAAATAATATGTCAGTGTGGCGGAATCCAACACATTGCTTTCTTTTAGCATGCATGTGTAGGTCAAGAATTGCCTTTAGATGTGTTCTTCAACTACTTCTCCACCTTACTTTTCGGATCAGGGTTTCTTACTGAACCTGGGGCTCACTGATTCAGCTAGGCTAGACAGCAAGCCCCAATAATCCTCCTGTTTCCCATCTTCCCAACTCTGGGTTTCCAGACACCACTGCCATGCACAGTGTCTTCTACCTGAGTATTGAGGATCCAAACTGGGCCCTCCTGCTATGTGCCAAGCACTTTACCACCAAAGACACCCAGCCCCTCAGCACCCTAACCAGGGCTAGCTTCCCTAGGCCCCAGCACCCCACACCCAGTCCTTCAGCCACCCCAACCCTCTATCCCTAGGCCCATGAGCCCCTGAAATTTTCTACTGAGGGAAACTGATGTAACAAAATATTTCACACTTCTCAGGATCCTGAAACTATTCCAGAGTCAGAGAAATGATACACTAAGAAACAAATACCTTTAAAGTGTTAGTGTGTCCATATCCAGTTTATTTTTAAGTGTCCAGTTTCTTTTAGGTAAATTCATGGAGTATAGCTCTTCTTAGGTATTCTTTATGTGATAGTTTAATGTTGAGTATATTTTCTATACTAGTTTTTTCAGTATACTAAAAACACTGCAATGTACATATTCTGCTCTTGAAACACAACTACCTCTGAAAAATGAACCTGGTTTCTGATGTCAGTGCTGAGCTGACATGACATTATTGATGTTACCCACCCTGTTCTTTACAGGCTTGCTCACACACTTGAACTTCAATCCAGCCGTGATGATAATTATTCCCCCATGATTTGCTGTAAATCCACGTCAAAATACTGAGTCTAAATAAGATGTAAAATTAGAAAGGTTACTGGTATTTTGTGGGGAAACCATCATTGTCATCCAGAGGTCATAGGCTGTTTAGAAGTGGTTTAGCTGTGCCGGTGACATTATGCTATGTTATGTTACCTAACTGATACTTTAAACATGAGTAAGCAGAAGAAACAGGGTTCACCTCAGATAATTTCACCATTTTATGTACGTGGTTTATATATAATTATGAAGAACAATAAGATGTCTTTTCAAGAAAGTTTCATTGTAAAAAAGTAGTCAATGGACCATT
Source organism: Micromys minutus (assembly GCF_963924665.1). Taxonomy (NCBI): domain Eukaryota; kingdom Metazoa; phylum Chordata; class Mammalia; order Rodentia; family Muridae; genus Micromys; species Micromys minutus. Next base: position 41,631,611 of record NC_137971.1, read on the forward strand.
TCTGTGCATTAATAATGTGTGCAATTGGTGCCAACCTTTATTACATTTGAGAAATGCAGAAATGAGCTAATTATTCAAGTTTTAAATGTGTGGGAAAACAGGCATTAAATATTATCTCTCCTAGTACAGTACTTCCAAAATTCCCAGGAAGGTTCTAAAAAAAGTGTTGTGGATGACAACTCAGTGGGACACCATGACACAATTACATAACACTGAGTGGGTACAAGCTTGTCTCTAGTGAACAAGCACCTCTACCCCAGGTGGAAGATGTGTTTCAGAAACCCCAGATGTGGAAGATAAAGATGGTATAATTCAATGAGATATGTGTACGCATACACACACACACACACACACACACACACACACACACACACACACACAAAGATAACTCTTGCATGAGATGGTACCATAGGCATTGACCTCTTCACTTTAATGAGGAAAGAATTGTAGAAGGTGAATCTATAGGTACATTGGATGTTCTCAACCTAGATAACAGGTGGCACAAAAACTCAAAATGGCTGTGAGCTTTGTGACTCCATAGATGGATCAGTCAACAGTTAAGTTTGGAAAATTGGCATCCTGGAAAATGCCATAGCATCAAACAATAGTAAATTGATTGGTTTTGTCTATTTCATAATCCTTGTATTTTTTGTATATGTTCATATAATGAAATATTAAAATATGTTAAGAGAAGGAGATTATCACAATCAACTAGCCAGGTTCAAAAAAAACTAGAAGTAATGACTGAATAATTCTGAAGATGTTCCAAATGACATGTTGGTGTATGTATATGCATGTGCATGCACAAATGCCTGTGTGTGTGAGTGTGTCTCTGTGTGTTCAGTACATATTCCAAAGGAAAGAGCCAAATATGAAGTTGCTTTTGTGCCATGTGAGCATAAATAAGAGACTGAAAATTTCATACACAGGGGTATTAGTTTATAGTTTGCACACATAATTTCTCCATTTTTCTTATTATAGTTAAGTTTGTCTATGATCCCCCTCTATATTTTTTCCTTTTTTTTCTCTCTCATGCATGTATCACAGGCATACACTATAGCTATAATAGCATTTTGGGGTATGTATGTGTGTATGTGTGTATGTGTGTGTATGTGTGTATGTGTATATGTGTGTATGTGTGTGTATCTGTATATGTGTATGTGTGTGTAAGTGTGTATGTGTGTGTATGTGTATGTATATGTGTTTTGCCTCAGTAGATGTTGAGCACCTTCCACAATATTTTTCCACCTGATGTTTTTGAGACCATCTCTCATGGGACGCAGAACGTATGGATTCATCCAGCATGGATGGGTAGCAGTCTCCCGAGAGCTGCCTTACAGACACATGCAGCTCTTGTGGACTTTTGAATGTCAGTTCTAGGGATCTGATCTCAGGTTCTCTTGCTTGTGTAGCAATTAGTTTACTTGCTGAGCTGCCTCCACAGTCCTATACAAATTTCAGTGGTGTGTTTTCATGTAGCATAGTTGCACTATTTGTGAAGGTTATCAATTTCTACCCACCATACCTTTTGGTGCAGTAATTCTACTTCTTATAACTTATCTTCAGTTGGTAAATCATATATGTGCTCAAATTTGGTGTTCATATTCTTGTTTACATTAGTAAAAATCTGAGAAACATTCTGGGACGAAAAGATATACTAAAAGAATTTTTGCGAATTCACATAGCCAAATAAGTACAAAAGCACATATTATTTATGTATACTACCACATGTAGAATAATCCAGTTTATAAGACGGCACTAACATATCCAGATTAATATTTGTATAGAAAAATACATATGACCTTACTCAGTGAAAAGAGCAGTATGGAATGTCTCTCTTAACAAACATGACTATATGCCTATGATTTGTTGATAGTTGGAGAAACATTAATTATATCTAATGACAAAAAGGCCCTAGCAGATGTAATATAAATTAAGGAACAGGGGAGTAAATTTCAAAGATTGAGAGCTAGTAACTTGGGGCTGGGGACTGTCTTCTCTTTCCACAAATGTCCTTATGTCTCAAATTCATCTATGTGCTATCACCTTTAAAATGGAGACAGAAATGAGCACCAGACATCACACACAGGCACACACACACACACACACACACACACACACACACACACACACATGCACACACACACACAGTCATACAGACTCATGCACGCATGCACACACACACACACATGCATATGCATGCCTCTGGGAACCTCAGCTCTCTTCTCCAGCCATGCAGATATTAGTCCTGTCTTTGTGGTTTTCCTCTAGGCTCAGTGGTGATATAGCAATTGTGTCAATACTATTCTAAGCCACGACTTCTGACAGTTTCTTCTTCACACTTGAACCTCCTCTGCTGCTCTTGGACAAGGTGATGGAAAGTGTTTCAGCCAGAAGATTTTTTTGTATTCACGTATAACATTTATTGCTCACACTTATGAGCTACAAGGATGTTTGTTTTCTTCAAGTATATACTTTGAGTTTATACCCTCCATGTTCCTGTTCCTCCTCCTTAAGTCTGCTTCTCATGGGAGACAGACATGTGTGCTTTGTGCATGTATATACCATCTAGGAGCCACATATGAAAGCATGTAGGATTTGTCTTTTTGAGGCAAACTTGATCCACTCTGTGTGATAATCTCTTGATGCATCCATTTTCTTCCAAACAACACCTTTGCTTCAGCCAGGTTTTTCTGAGCAAAAAGCTTGATGTGGCAAAATGTGACAGGGAATTCTTTTTCCTGTGATGACCTTGTTTTTAAGAACCATAAGAAGATGAAAATGAACAAAAGAACTATCTTGAAGGGCCTCGATAATTCACATGCAATATTTTGCACTTAAAGAGCATATCACACTTTTGATAATATTTTTGTTGGAGATACTTGATCTGTATTTAGCTGTACAGTTTAAAAAATGAGACAGTAGTCGGTCTAGAAGAAGGGATCATGGGTTAGAGAGCAAGTAGGAGAACACGAGAGAAGTTGGTGGAAGAAGAGGAGAGAAGAACTTGGAAAGTATGAATACAATGCTCATGAAATTCTCAAAAAAAATTAAAAATGAAATTTAAAACTGCACATTTTCTTGAAAGCTATGTTCTTATCCTTTGAATTGGTTTTCAGATCTCTGAAGTGGTTGAAAACTTTTATATAAATTTAACATTGTTTAGCATTGAGGAAGATGATAAAGACTTGAAAGGACGGTTTTCATATGTAATGCAAGTTAAAATCAAAACATGATTCAGGTATAGAACTGTAAACTCTTTAATGTAGAATAAATATTAGAGTAATATACCTAAATTGAAAAACTTGATGGACTGGATGTAACTAGTGTAGGTCATTCTTTATGTTTTACATAACTGTTCTAACTATATTCAGTGTACATCTGAGAGAAAAGGCCTTTTTGATGGACAAAAATGGTGAAATGTAGATGGGTTCTAAAAAGTGCACATTTTCATATCTATATTTGTAACATTTCTTTTACCTGAACTTATTAGTCTTTAAATTTACTCAGAATTAAATAAGAATGAAATTTGAGATAATATTTCTGTAGCCACATGTTAGATGCTTAGCCTAATAAATGAATGCCTACTAGATAATAGAAAACAGTTACATGGTTCATTTTCAGCCTTTGGGTTAATTTTTCTACTTAGAATAGCAAGATATCAAAAATAAATATCCTCAGAATTACAACTTAAAATCGCATGATGAAGTGCTAAATAATTTGCCACAGACAAGTTTTAGTGCTACTTGGGTAGGAAGTTCTTAAAACACCCACAGCTGGACACTTTCTTCACCACTTTGGCAGTGACACACAGAGCTGGTGAGAATGGAGAATCTTACTTTAGAATCTGTGTCTGTTCTGCTGCAGGCATGGAACCCGCTGTGCCGGAGAAGTGGCAGCCACTGCAAACAACTCTCACTGCACCGTTGGAATCGCTTTCAACGCCAAGATTGGAGGTATGAGACACTTCCAGGGATATACACAGGAGCCAGGAAGATCTTGACCAACTGCTATTCAGAAGCCTTTGCAAACTAGTGCCACTATGCATGAGAGGCCGGAACTGTGTCTGACAGCACTACTCATGAGAAAGATGATTTTCCGAACAATGATGGACACTTATTACAAGATCCCCAATGTGTCACAAATGCAGTTTTTCTAAACAAACTTGCTGGGGCTGGGGGTGTACGTTACCCAGTAGTGATCATAAACATGTTTTATGTTGATATCTGTACTAACTCAGAACTGAAGTCATGAATAACTAGCAATGGAAGCGTCAAACTACAATGTCTTGTTTCAATATATAGTTTCTAAGCTTTTAAAGTTGACTTTAATTGTAACTAAAATGCTAAATAGTAAAATCTCTTCTTATAGTCATGGAATGTAATGTTATTGTTACCATGAATCCAGGTTGTGTGTGTGTGTGTGTGTGTGTGTGTGTGTGTGTGTGAGTGGTGAGTGTGGATGGATGGATGGATGGATGAACAGACAGACAGACAGACAGAAAGAAAAATAATACAAGTCTCAGTGATGGTATTTTTTAAATGCAAGCTTTTCTTTTACTAAATAATTAGAAGTTATATTATTGTTGTCAGTTGCCAAAATACAAAATGAAAAGGAAAAGTTGCTATTAGAAACATAATTTATTTCTCAGTATATTAGTGACATTTTAAAAAATAGGGTTAAAGCTAAATTTCTATCTGGTAGTAATATGCTTATATGAAGATTAATAACTAAATATTGTTAAAAGTTTTTGAGAGTTATTTGAAATGTTAAATTTATTCTTGTCCATTATTTGACATGTAAATAATTTGGCAACAAAGAAATACAGTAAGTTGACATGGGTCTAAGAATATGGAATACATATGGAATGAGACCAAGCTAACTTGGCGCCTCCAACTTTTACAAAACTGCTAAGGTTACATTTCCACAACTATAGCTCAAGTTATTAAATGGAGAGAAATTTAGGTTGGTGGGTTTCTTGAGTATCTTTGTCAAAGCAAGATTTGGAACATTGGGAAAAAAATAGAGACTTAAAATATTTTTCAAGCTTTTCTCCTCAAGATAGCCTCTACAAAGTGTATGGTACCATTTTGCCAGGAAAATACTCAGTGAACTGTTGGTGAAAATGTAATGAGATGGGGGAGATGGTTAAGGATGTCTATTTGTATTCTGTTCACAGCACCCACATGGTAGCTCATACTTCTTGTAACTCTAGTTCCAGGAGACCAGTGCCATCTTCTAGCTTCCGGGAATTCTTGCAGACATTACAGATAAACCCAGGCAGACATACTCATACACATTATAAATGGATGAATGGATAGATGGATGGGTGGATGGATGGATGAATGGATGGATAGATGGATGGATGAATAAATAAATATGTTTTTTAAAAAAAATTATACATTTTTATTTCACCCAAATTGTCTAAGTGGACTGTGTCAGGATCATCTACTAGACATAAGTAACAAGCTGGCTTCTTTCTGCTTTGAAGGTGTAAGAATGCTGGACGGTGATGTTACCGACATGGTGGAGGCAAAGTCTGTCAGCTACAACCCACAGCATGTGCACATCTACAGTGCCAGCTGGGGCCCAGATGATGATGGCAAGACCGTGGATGGGCCAGCTCCACTCACCCGGCAAGCCTTTGAGAACGGTGTGAGAATGGTAGGTTTTCAAAGCATCTGGGTCAAAGAATTTTATATGCAGAACTTGTAGGCATGGTCTTACCCAGGCTAGAGGATTTCTGAAGCTCGTGGGCTGAGTGGCCAATGGAGAGAAGTCTTAAATGTTGGCACCATAGGTTGTTTCTGTTCTATGAACAAACTCAGAATTAGTATTTCCTCTGCCATTAACAGTACAGTCAGGTGTTTAGAGCCACACAGAGGACATACAGTAATTAATATGTACAAGTGGTTCTTTGAGAAGCAAATTCCTGGGGTGGAGTCATTGAGTGAGAATTCCATTTTCCCTTTGGTATTAGTGGATCACCCAACACGTTCCTTCTAGCATGTCCCCTTTGCACCACTTAGTTAACTTCTGTCCTGAATTGTCTTTCCGTGGATCCCTAAATCCTCTAATCAAGCAACTTGCCGTTTTATTTTATATCACTGAAAGAGTCTATGTCCACTGTCCCCAGAACATCTAGCTCTGTACTTTATTGTAATAGATGTAAATTTCAAATTACAGATTTTAAATTGTCTTAAATAAAAGCAAAGATGCTAGAAATTGTAGAAAGAGGGGCACTTCACCAGAAGTGGTGTCTTTCATTCTACTAATGAATAGACTTTCGAGTTATATAAAAGATACATGCTCCCTGAACATCATCATTGATCTGGCCCTAAGATCCCTCACCTTTCTTATCTTTCTCTGTATTGCCACACATGCATCCTTCACTCTTGTTCATTATCCATCAGCACATTTTGTTTTCCCTGGCCTAACCCAAGTCCTTCAGTCCTCTACTGAAAAGCCACCTCTTCCCAGACAGAAGTCTCTTTAAGCCCAAGCTGGAATGAACTATCATTAGTCCCCGACTCTGAGCTCACTGCCTTTGATAGTCTTCCTGGTGCTAAATAAAGGCCAAATCATATTGCAGTTTGTATCAGAGTTTGTTCTGGGCTTATCTTCCTGACAAAAGTTTAAGTCCCAAGAGCAGCGCATGTGCTTTATGCATATTTATGGATTTTACAAAACTAAGAGAATGTACTGAATTCTAGTAAGCATTCTGGAAATGTTTGTTGCATCAGATTTTCTAACTGCAAATGATACTAACCACAATGTTTTCATAGATTTGTCCCAGATTTGGAACAGTGGGATGCATTCAGTTGATTAGCATGTTTGAATAGGAATAAAAATCACAGAGAGTTTTGCATATTTTAGTGAGCCTGTGTTAGATTTGTAGCAAAAACCTGAGCTAGGCCATCTTACCCTGAAATGTATTTGAGGGAGAAAACACACACTTGCTTTATAAGCACTTCCTACCACAGAAAAAGTTTAGGTTTAATGAAAACATTTTCATTTCTAGTTATTCATATTCAGCTACTTTTGTATTCTTTTAACAGATACATAATACTGTAACCCATTGTTTAGAATTTCCTTTCAAAGTGTTTAATAAGAAATGAATAGAAGCTGTCTGCTGATTTCTTGCCAAAGCTGTGGAGTACAAGTTACTGATGTTGCCCAGTATGTCATCAAAAAAATGGCCATTTGAGTTCAAATCTTCCAATTAGGAATGCATTGCCCTCAGAAAAAGGAGCAACATGGAATTGTTCAACAATATTAAAATCTTTTTATTAGGAATGCACACAGCCTTGCACTTATGTTCATACAGATAAAGAATGCCCAAGCCTAATATGTAGTTTTGCTAACTGACTAACAGGCATGTTGGTAAGTAATAAGGTGCCAAAATTTTTTTAAATTTATTTTTACCAAAGTCTGTGACTCAATAGAAATAAACTGGAATTTTAATGCATTAAAACAGATAAAAATGTGGCATTTTTATTGTAACAAGTGTTTCCTTTTTAAAGTTGGGCTTAGAAACACATCATGTAAAAAACTATTCCAACACATAGGACTATTTAGAAATAAATAATGTGAAAAACTATGCCCATTTCAATTGCAAAATTAATGACATTTATTGTGATAAGTTGTATGCCAAAAGTATTTTAGGAAGCAATTAAATAATGAACTTCCCCACCCAAGTAGTTAGTCATTGATTGCTGAATGCAGATACATCTTACTATACGCTTAACCGCATTAACCTGCCCACTGGGAATCACACCAAATCTCTGCATGGGTCCCATGGGCACCATTCTAGTGCCACCCATAGAAATAGGGCTCATTGATTTTATTCGTTTCAAATTCTTGAAGTTTTGCAGTACAATAATTTAGGGTCTGGGATAAGGCTATGTAGTCAAGCATGTACTTAGCATACATGAGGCTTTAGGTTCAATTCCAAACACCTAAGTACCAAAAGAATAAGGGTAACATGATTTATGCCACATTCCTTTAAAGATCTTCTGGGATTTAATCTGAACAAAAAGGACTTCAGTTTTAAGATGAACCATTAACTTTTAGAGTTGAAGTAGTAGCAAAAGCAGTAACTCTTTATAGGGAAGATTTATCTTCTGATCTGTCTCCCATCTCAATATAAAATGACAGCAATAAACCATGGAAATGAGGCAAAATTGATTGAACAGTGTTTTCATGTACTTAGCATAGTGAAGCTTTTAAGTTAAGCTAAAGTCCAGTCTAGTATTTCTCACTTACTTCTGACTATAACTAAATCAAATAGCTTGCTTCCATTTCCTCTTCTAAAGTGGCGTGATGATATACTACTCACTTACAGGGTGTTTATAACAAAATATTCCACATGTGGTCATTAATGCACTGACTGAATAGAGTCAAGTACTCAATAAAAACTTCCTAGCGGAAAGATACCTTCTTCAAAGGTGCTGTTTATTTTTGTCCATAGTCCTTCCTGCTTCACAACTACATTGTATCCATGTTGCAGAATTCTAGATGACTCTATCAGGTTGCTTTCTGAAGTAGACTAGAAATGACATGGAAGATGGGTACAGATTCTCTAAGCTCTGTTACTAAGGTCATGTGCTTTGTTCCTCTTCTGTCTATTTGTACCATCAGTTCCTCTTGTTCTAATAAAATAAGTGTGTCCACTTTAAATCATCGGCAATATTACTGTGGTTCTGTGTGTGTGCACACACTTGTGTGAGTGTGTGAGAATGTATGTGTGTAAGAGAGTGTGTGTATGAATGTGTATATGTGAATGAGTGGGTGAGTGTGTGTGCATGTGTGTTGTCTATGTGTCCAGTCTCAATTTGTTTATTTTTCCAAAAGATGTTTCTCTAGATAGCTGTTGAGTATACCATTCAACATTTCAAGTTGATATTGGGTAGATTTTATCAGAAAAATTATGTTTGACCACTTTCTTGTGTTCAAGCATCATGGGATGCTAAACCTATCATCTCTGAGGTCAGACTAGAATGAATAAGTGAACTCCTGGTGACTTGAAGACCTAAAGAACAAAGGCAGGTAAAGAGGCACAGTTGTCTCACCAGTGACAAGCTTTCACCATGACCTTAAGTCACGTTGGCCCATTGGTGTCCTACCTACATCCTCCACTGCCTGCAGGAATTGGAATGAATAGTCAGTACACCATATCACCTAGACAAAACACAGAGAATCCATAAGATTGTTTCAACTGAGATGCATGTAGTGAAGGAAATATAGTTGACAGCTGGAAGGGGCAGAGCACTGCTTTTTTGAGAAGGGTAGACAATTCCCTTTGAGGAGGTAGCATCTGTTAGCATAAAGGTAAGTTGATAATGTGAAGACATCGTAGAGGAATATTCTATGCAGGTGGAGCAGAAGGCACCAGAAAACCTTAAACAGAAAAGTTTTTTTTTTTTTCAAATAGCAAAAGGTTTGCATGAATACCAAAAGGTTTGCAGTGTATTTCTAGAACTGAAGAATCCTTGGACCCTGGAAACAGTATGAGCAGGAAGAAAGTAGTAGAAAGGAGAGATTGTCCAAGAGCAGCTCAACATGATTTTCTAAGTCACAGCGAGGGTTAACATTCAATTCTCTTACAGAAAATCACTGGAAGTTGAAATAAGACAGGTTCCCTGTAACTGTACAATTTGGGGGTCTGAATTTGTAGGGAGAAGAATGGAAGATTATAGTGGTCCAGGGCAGCATTAAGATCATCAAATATCAGGCAGTAGGAGAAAGAAGAGCATGCATCGAGAAATCTACTCAGAGGAGATAAATACTTTTGCTCAGAGCTTCCAAGTATCGATCATGTTCATTTTTGCTGCTTACTAATCAGAAACATACCAAGTATTGAATTTCAAAATTCTTTCCATTTATTTACTGTAAGATAAACATTTCAGTCAGTGGAATATAGCAGTGCATTCAAATACTTTAACAAAAATCATGATTGATTCAATTTATTATAGCCCTTTTAGAATTAATGTGCCAAAATTGTATCAGAGAAACTGTGTTAAACAAACCATATCATAGATCTCTCTCTCTCTCTCTCTCTCTCTCTCTCTCTCTCTCTCTCTCTCTCTCAGGACTGCATTTTATTTGATGTCAAGGAGCTGTAAAATTGATGTGATTTTTAGGGTCATATAACTTGGACTATAGTCAATGAAGGGGATGTGATAGGATGAAGCTGAGGAGAAGGATGGAGACAATGACGACAAGGATAACATGAGAGTTTAATATTTTGGCTGATCTGTTCACTGCTGTGACTCATCTGAGCCCCCAAATGGGCTATTAACTTTTAATCTAGGCAGTAATCTATCTTTCCCAGCCTTACATGAGGGAAATCAAAGCTAACAAAGTCAGAACACACACTCCAACACACTCTAATAAGTTCAACTACTTGTCCCCGTTCTGTCTTCTCTGACACATGTGACCCTTCCTTAATTTCACTTTCCTGTTTCACCTCTGTTTGCAAATACACATTCAGACAGTTAGTCCTCATACCTCAGAAAGAAAATGTAGGGATGGAGCTCTAGTAGTTAAGAGCATTGACTGCTCTTCCAGAAGTTTCATGTTCAAATTCCCAGCTCACAACCATCTGTTCCAGGGAATACAGAGTCTTCTTTTGGCCTCTACAGACATGAGTCCATACAAGTGGTTCATGGCCGTGCTGCATGCAGGCCAAACATCCATGCATATAAAAAAATAAGTTAAATAGAATAGCTGATTAATCCCTCTTTTCTCACTGTGCTTTCCTTTCCTTTCCCTGCACCCATTTCTCTTTCCCCTTAAGATTGAAATTTCTTGTGGCTGTTCCTATACCTGTCTTCTACTAGGTCCTCTCAGAGCTATTAGGTAACTTGTCCTAACAGGGCATCCTGCCTGCTCTTCCTATACACCCTAGCCCTGTCCCTTTAAAACTCTATGGTTTATACTTGTTCGTCTTATGATTTCTCTTCCATAAAGGTCTAGAATCAGACTACATCCTGTATTGTGTGCAGAAATACTCGGAAGGGGAATGTAGTGACAAAAGAAAGAATGATTGAGGAATGCATAGATAACTTCCTTGCTAATTTTCTCAGAAAACAACACTTGCATTGCTTCAACCATATATAATGAACCTAAACTGTTAATCTTGTATAATAAACCATAGTGGTTAAAGAACGCAGAGTCTGAATGCAGGCTCTCTGATTGGGAAATGTGGGTTCTAGTACTTTTCATTTTGACCTCATTCATGTTAAAATTAGCCTGTAGGATCAGTTTGTTCATCCATTCAGTGGAGCTAAATGCTAGCATTTCCCTTCCAGGATTATAGTTTAAAGCCTATAAAACACACTGCAAGGTTTCTGACACAATGCCAAATCTGGGAACATTATATCAGATTCACACCCGAAATGAACAAGGCAATAAAGATGAACGGCTGCCTAATTGTATAAAATACCACAAGAGTCTGCCTGGTCCAACACCCCTAGGTTTCATCAATTTGAGATTACTGACTGATTTTTGTGGGAGCCTTCAGATGGTATTAATGAATGGTTTGTATAAGAGAAGAAAGCACCAGTAGAATATTTGCTCAATTTCTTTCCAAAAGCCAGTAACATCATAAAACCCAAAACACAATAAGGTGGAAACCAACAAGTTTTTGTTTTGTTTTGTTTTGTTTTGTTTTTGTTTTTGTTTTTTTTTTGCCACAGACACAGAATTCTTATTTATTATACAGTGCCTTTGCTGATTTAAAAGTACTTTAAAGGGTTAGGTTATCTCAAAGTAGAAAGATGTGTTTAACTTTAATCAAGGTTTTCAATTTAAACATATAGAATCTTTTCTTTCCCCCCTGCCATTCCTTCCTCTCTACCTCCTTTTTCCTCTGTCCCCTCTTCCCATAGAGTTTTATTATGTACCCCAGGCTATGTATCCCAAGCTAACTTCAAAACACGTTTCCCTTATTTAACTTCACAAGTGCTGACTTAACAGGTGTGTATCACAACACTCAACCACAATAAGAACAGCACAAATTACATCACCTTTTAAAAATTGATTTCAAATATCATTTCATTTTAGATTGCCTAGAGCTATTGTTTTAAATTTCAGATAAACGTATCAGATCTCTGCTGTCATAACCTTAGAACTAGAACTGTCTTGGTTAATTCAGTTCATACTATTAATACATTTCTTTATGTGGTGTGGTCTTCAATGCACCTTGTGTTCCCAAAAATGTGGCTTCATCCTCATCATCTAGAAAACAGCTTTCTGGTAGTTGTTGCTGAAAGTCTGTGGAAACCCCCCTTGTCTTCACAATTAGAATATCACCTGCACAGACTTTTCAACTGGATGCTTCCAAAACCATCCAACCAAAGCTTCAGCCTTCAATCCTGCATGAACGCTATGTTGAGGAAGTATGTCTACATGCATTGATTATCATCTTTTTCTTTAAAATTCATCACTGCCTCCCATGACGGACAAGAAACACTGAGCTTTTAGCAGGGCCCATGGGGTCTCTCATAGTTTTGCCAGTGTTTACAGAACGGAAACTTTACATGTCATCTTTTTTAATGAACAGTGTAAGAATCACTCTGTCACCACTTGTCCTTATGTAGCATTAACCCACATCCTTAGCAAATAGTACCCAAGGAGACAATTGTGCCTTCAAATTTTAAGCCAGTCCAAAATAGGAAAGGGAATTCATAAAGAAGTGACCACAGTTTTGAGATATCGATGACACTGAAATAAGTGCAGAATAAGAGGCTGACAGTGCAGTTTTCTCAAATTTGTTTATCCGTGAGCTCCATTATGCTCAACACCTTGCTAGGTGTCAGAGGAGGATGAATAGCTCATAGCCCTCATCTTAGGGAAAGTCTCTATGTAATGATAAGGGGCTATCTAAATAAAGCGTGGACCAACTCCCAAACAGCACTCATCTTACAGAACCTGGTAAGACAGTGCAAAAAACACAACATACAGCATCAAAACCTACCTGCCTGGAAGTCATCTTGCCAACTTTGGGTTATAAAAGTTTAATAAGACTTGTGTAGTTGATACTTATCAGCAGATGCCTGACACATTGAAAGAATTTCCTCACATGTGTATGCGATTATGTTCTCTAGAAAATGAGCAAGAAATTGAAATGGAATCTTTTCTATATTCAGAAAAGCTTGTATCATGGTTGTCATGTTTTGCTCAGGAAAGCTTACTTAAAGACCCTCTAAATGCTTAGCATTGATTTGGCATTTGTCTTGCAGCCCACCCCTAGAGCTCTCATGTGAGTAGTTAAGGACCATATTTTACAGGGTTTTCTTGAGCTGGGGAGATTTCTCAGCATAAAAAGACACTTTCCCAAGACCAGAATTCAAGTTCCAGCTTCCCTATCAAGAAGCTGTGGCTCACAACTAACTGTAGCTTGAGGAAATTCAGTATCATCCTCCAGCTTCTATGTGTGCCCACAGGCATGTACATGCACACACATGCACACACATGCACACACATGCACACACATGAAATAATGATGAAACATAATAAATCATATTTTTAAGTAACAAGTTTTATCTGCAAGTAAATTTTCAACTCCAGGACAACTTTCTTTGTGGGTTATGATTTGCTTGTTAGTTTGGAGAAGTCATTAGAACATTCAACAAGTTCAGAACAGAGCTGATGTCAAGGATAGGAAAAGAACTTAGGTAAACTCAAAATCTTTGGTTGTTACCCTCCTCTTCGAACCAACACTAGCTCCATCATGACCCTATGGTGTCCAGGGTCCTAGTTCTTTGGTTACTATTTCTTCTTCTCAGAAAATTAACACATTCTGAAGTAGAGTAGATATATAGAACGTTTGATGAATGCACGAGGCCTTCTACAACCACATGTTGTCAATTGAAGATGCAAAAGTCACACATGCAACTTTTTAAAGCCTTTAAATTAAAAGCATCTGTCTAGCAAACTGAGAGCAAAGAGGCTTAATGTCCTTATATAATAAAAGCAGCAATGGTAATCATAATAAAATTAACTGATTCCACCAGGAAGAGATAGATTTTATTTTACATATATACACCCAGCTATAATAGGATTGAAACCTGTTTATACTTTAATATATGAAAGATTGCTGCTACATTAGTTGTTGAATGTTGTAAAACTGTGGAAAGATATATAGATGGACAAAGTCAGACAAAGGACCATATTTAAGTTTGGTTTGACTTAATAAAAATTTATTTTAACTGGGTCCATTATTAAAATTTTGCATGAGGATTTAACTATACCTGTGTGGGATTCTGTGTGCCAGTTGAAAGGGTTTATTTTGGTTCACAGTTTGAGAGTAGGGCAGTTGTGGCTCAGGAGTCAGAAGCATCGGGGTACATTGAATTCATGTTTTAGTAACTGAAAGAGACACATGAAGATCTCAGTGTTCGGCCATTTCTTTATGGTAAGACCCAGGCCATTGGATGGTTTCAACAATATTCAGAGTGGACCTTTTATGCTTGGTAAATCTTTCTGTAAAGACCATTGTAGATGTATAGAGATGTGTGGGAGTCCTTTTTTTTTCAGTTTGCTTAATTCTGTTTAGTGACTACTGGGCTAACTGAGACGCTGGTAAATGTCTCAAAATTTGTCCTACTGTGCTTCTAGAAGACTCAAAGGCATACAGATTCTGGATTCAGTGAACTTAAGGCCCATCCTAGCAGCCATTTCCATTGTTCCAAATATCCATTTGTGAATGCTGATAGAAAGACCTCATGAGTGCATTTCCTTAACCATAATATGACAGCCACAGAAAATACAGGCCTCTGTGTCATAGACACTGAGCTGATGCTTTCCTATTGCTCAGAAGTATGAATGACTTGTGTCATAGAATTTGTAGTGCACATAGTATGCCTATATTCTTTATTATATGATGAATACAATCTAATGTAATTCTCAAGTTTCTTTTTAAAAACACTGTTATGATTGTGGGTTAATAGTAGTGCACAGTACTTGGATGTATAAACAGAGACTTAGCAGTTAGGCAATGTGTCTGGTCACTAAGAAACACAAGATGTCAGATCTCTGTGGAAAGCCTGTGTTCTACACTGTGTAATAGTACCAGGTGGCACATCTATGTATGTTCATCCCAAACATGGACACAGAAGTGACCACAGCAACAAAGAACTGTATCCTTACATCTCTAGAGGAGTTACCATCTGGGCCATATTGAGCAACATCCTAGTCTTCCCTATGTTGGATCTTTTTCTTTGTCAACTTTGTAGGAGGTGCAAGACTTTAATGCAAATAGAGGCCTTTGTCAGTTTGAGACAAGGCATGTTTCTAGGTTGCCAGCACTTCCATTTACCTTCCTGTTCTCTCTGTTGGAAGAATTACAAAGACCCAGTGACATGTCTCATCTGATGGATGAAGTTCTCTGCCCGATGGTTGCTCTTTTCTTCAAAGCAAGGGTGGCATTGGATTCCTTTTTAAGAATTAGAGCATATTTACCATGTAATCTTATATTAAAAAATGAGTCTAATACAAATAGTTCCTTTTTACTGAAGACAAGATTGTGTTTATAGATAGAAATTGCTGTGAGTTAATTTTCCTTATTTCAGAAATTCAGTAAGATACCCTATGTTAGGTCAAGGCCGTCACTTTATATAGTTGAAAACCATGACACTGTTTAAACCCCACGGTGGGCTATAAAGGGAAGTGACTTGCTTATTTCTTCTCTTAGAGTTAATCCAGCAGATATAATAATTCAGAGCAAGAATTCATAATTTAGAGCTAACTTCAAGTAGTATAAGCTCTTATTATCTCTGGAACATCTCTGTTCTTTTTAAGTGCATTTCAAACATTTATAAGAAATTATCTTCATGCCCTTGTTGATAATAAATATTTTTATTCTCTATGAAAGGAATTTTTCAAATTTTAGATCTCACCATAAATTTAAAGTAATGACACATTTCAGGGCAGTTTCAAATGTGTACTTTTTAAAGATTTATTTTTATTTTAAATATTTATGTGTATGTATGTTTGTGTCTGTAGATGTAAGTATTTATACATGTGTGCAAGTGCCCAAGGAGGGCAGAGACATTGGATCCCTCAGATTCCCCAGAAGCTAGAGTTACAGGCAATTGTTAGCCACCAGACTTGATGTTAGAATTTGAACTTAGATCTTCTACAAGAGTATTACATACTCTTAACTCCTAAGGTATCTCACCAGCCCCTCAAAATCATTACTTAACATTATGACTATCCCTCTTGCCTCTGAAAGTCTGAGCACGGCTGTGACTTTGCTGAGATGGTACAAGAGAAAGAGAGTTGTCAGATGTGACAGAAGCCTTTGGGAAGGCTGGGGTGGCTGACTACACAGAAAAGCTCAGCTGTTGGCTGGGAAAGCTTTAGGAAGTGTATGACATGCACAGTATAATCCTAGCTTTCCCAAATAAGAAACTGAAAATGAACTCTACCTGTGTGACTATCCTTCCAAACATCATTATCAGTCCTTGCACCATGGGAGAGAAGCTTACACAAGGCTTAAAGAATGGAGTTCTGAGAGGTTTCAATTTGTTTTTAATTGATGCATAAAATGAGCTATGTACACATTAATGGAATGCCAGACATTGTTCTCACACACTGTGTGAGGTTCACAGCAGGTAAATATGACTTTTTCAATTTACCTTCTCTCAGTAAAAATCCTGTTTTCAGTTTTCTTGAGATAATGTGTTTCTTGATGAGACTGATGTCGTGTGAGGATGATGAGGTCTAAGGAAGCAGGAAGTGTAGATGCACAGCAGCCAGAACTGTGGAATTCTTGATTTGACAAATGGCACAAAAAAAGGAGAAAGGTTATGTTTTCTTTTTTTAATTAGCTTAATCCATGGTTGTTAAGAAGCATTTAATTCACACTGTGAAATATTTTCAGAGACATGAAGTGTTAATGGAGATTACACTGAGTCCAGCATGCCTGCCTCCAGACTGTATCTTATATGTCTTCACCTCTAGGTATTATTCATAGCACATTACTCAGCTCCAAAATTCTATTTGGTGTACTTGGATGGACAGAATATCTGAAAGTTAAGAAATAAAATATTTTTCATAAGAACATATTTATTTCTGGTTTCAACTCCCAAGTTTTGTTTCTTTAGGTATTCTACTGTGGTTTCTTCTTGATAGACTGATTCTACTCTTCAAGTTATGCCATAAAAATAAGCCAAGTAAAGGGAATCTCACTATGTAGTCCAAGCTAGTTTCTTTTTCATAGTACCTCTTCTGCCTCAGCCTTCTAAATGCTGGGATTATAGATTGACACCACTATGCCCAATTCAAATAAGAATTAATGCACTTATCTTTTGCTGGATATTATAGGTAAGCAATCCCCTTTAAACAGTTGATTAATACACGGAACACAGAGGAGCAGTTTTCTGTCAACTGGAAAGTGGAAAATCCCATGTTTCTGGAGCCTTTAACCGTAGTTTGGCCTTTGACTTGGTAGCTCACTGTCTCCAAACATCACCTTTAAATGTGGAGCTCAAGTGCCCTTTTATTCCCTGAATCCCATATTGCCAACCCATGGACTAGCATTCAAACAATGTTGTAAAAAGGTATTAAGTGTTGGCTGGTTACACAGGGCATTTAAAAATTTGCCACTCAGCTTAAAATATATTTAACCATAAAAATAAAATTCGTTTGTAGTAGAAATGCTTGTTTCAATGACCAGCAGCTGACTCCATAATCCTTATTTGGCTCTCTAAGCCTTTAAAAACTAAGCTGACTGCATTGGGTATGCTCAGTGAGCATATAAAATTCATTTTTATTTGTGTACGGTTGTATAAAACTAATATGGTTGCTAATAACTGCATCTAATTTATCAGTATTTTATTAAAAAGTCAGAGAACATAAGAAGTGGCTTTAAATAGTTGGCTTAGTGGTCTAGTGTATGCGCAGAAAACTAGAATGCAGAGAAGTCAGTTCAGAGGTGAGAACAGGGATGTTGAGCTAGGCAGGATGAAGGACATCAGTACTAGAGCTTGTAGCTCACAGGAACACAGCTGAGGACGAGTAGTGCTTTATCACGGATCCCTCCTTTCTTGAGCACTTGGTGCATTTCTTTTCACAAGGGAAGTGGGAAATAATTGCAGTTACACCCAAGTTGTTTCAATTCAGCATCCTTTGATTATGTGGGGTGGGAACAAATAAGAACACACTGTAGATGACCTTTGCTGAGTCAGGTTCAACTGTGGCCATTCAGACAATCCTTGCTGCAAATACATGAAACAGGTATTTTACATGTAGGACTTGTTTCTATAGGGACCTGGGCTGAGGAGATGATGCATAATGCCTGTTTGTTGATAAGTTGTTGAGAGGCATCTTTGGGGAACTGTTTTTTGTCATTAGTTAGCATTCTTAAACTTTAGATGTTTGACTTGGAACAAGAAGATTGCTGCCATTTTGCTGCCATTTAATCACTGAACAAATAAACTCGAACTAATGATGTTTAGTTTAAAAATACATGAAGTAGCTCTTCTATTTACTATTATTCAGCATCAACTGAGACCATGAGTTCTTTAAATGAGATTTTTTTTCCAACAATGGCAGATATTATAAAATGGAGTCTTATATGACCATTTTCTAGGAGCTGATGCTGTAGAATGAAAGCCAAGCACCTTGGCATAGCATTGTTCTTAAAAAGCAGCAAGCACCCCCTAGACTTCTAACCCTCAGAGTCAAATCTCTTCTTTATAAATGACCCTTGAGTCACTAGGTTTTGGGAGAACTTTGTTTCTCGTTTACTTCAGTTTCAAATCCTTTGGAAGTTGTTACTCTCTACAAAATGAAGAGAAGAAAAAAAAAACATAAGTTTTAATAAACTCTCAGCTGAAACATGCCTTCTTGATTGCTGGTGGTGACTTTTCTCCTGGTGACCTTCCCCCAGGGCTTTCCCTAAGGTAGACCAGTTAGTCACCAAGGCACTGGGGAGGGTGGCCATCTACTCTGGTTATGTGTTTGCCACCTATGATTCTTTTCTGGAAACGTTCCTAGTTATTATTAGTTTATTATTATTCATTGTTAGATGATAATGATTCCAAAAGCTATTAAAATTGTTTAAATAGGCAATATACTTTGAAATTCTGCAATACTTTTTAAATATGTTGACTTCAGCTTTGAATGTATTGTTTGTTTATTAGTTTGCTCTTACCTGTAGGTCCAGACCAGAACTATTTCATTTAAGAATCCCTGGCCTTCGCAGGAAGGAAGTGAATTTCAGAGCTGCTAGCATGAATGGCTTTCAGCTTTAACATGAAATAACACCTTTCAGCAACCAAGTCATTCATTGAAAGTGTACATGTACCTTCCCAGTCTCTGTGCTTTACCCTTGAAATCCTATATACTAGGACAGGAAGACTCAAATAACCGTTGTATAAACAAAAGGCAACAAAAACTCTTGGCGCACAGAGAGGGGGAACTGCACAGAGAGTAGAGAGAGGCCCAGAGAAGTCTTTGGTAAAGTATACACTCAAATGCTCACAGACAAATGAAAGGAAATTCCTAATTCTCGGGAAGTTTTAATGTGGCCTTTCAGTCTCCGTTCACAGATACACAGTTTGAACCAAACTTCAAAGACCCTCACATGTCTACAGTGGTCTGGTTAAATAACACAGAAATTTAATTTGATGTTCATGGCTTCATGACACAGTACATTATCCTTCTTTCTCATGGTCAGTATTTCGCTCTCAGTGAACAAATACCAGAAGCCTCTCTATTTTTATTGTAAGAAGCCCTACTATCTATTCATTGCTCTTCAAAATAAATAAATAAATAAATAAATAAATAAATAAATAAATAAATAAATAAACCTACTAAGCAATATTGAAGAACATCCCATTAAAATACCAAATAAAGTCTAATTTCATTGACCTAAAACAAGCCTAGTTTTAAAGAAAATTTAATTTATCAAACTGGAAATTTCTGAAAGCCCACCCTGAGGAGGAGGATTTACTTAGTAATCTAGTATAAAGTGGCCACAAGAAAAGGCAGCTCCTTCTTATCCTGTAGTAACAATACTTATACAATTATATAAATTGACCTTTTAGTGTATATGTAAGAAACACGCATGCTCATTTAGACAGACATTAAAAATGACTGTTTAACATTTAGCTAAATGTGCCCTGCATGAGTTTCACAATGTATTCTGCCTTAAGTTTCCTAGCTTTTTAACTTTGCATGCAGTTCAACTGAAGTCTTGTTTTGTTTCCCGTGTTTAAATAACTGAATTGCAATCATAATGCTTAACCAAGCTAGAAAATGACATTACTACTTAACCTTCAGAAAAAGACATATTTCAAAACTTTTTTTTAAATCCTCCAACCACTTTCCCTTCTCCCTGCACCCTGCTCTAAGGTTTCCTTCTTAAATTACTCTGAAGTCTTAGAAAAATAACCCGACTTATTTCTTTTAACACATATGTTTTGGTTTGGGGATATTTCGCACTAATGCAAACCCCATGTGCCCCTGTAGTAAACATGCCTGTGAATTGCTAATTGTCTTAGATTAACCCCAGAGATGTTTGGCAGACATGGTTACAGCACTGTTAGCCCACAAATTTGGTGTTTATTTCTGGGATGTTGATCATAAACCCTACACACAGGTATATGGGTCAGTTGCCCTGTGAAGAGAAGGAGGGGAATGAGAACTGGGCATCCCGTAGCTGTCTCCCCGACTCTGCCTTCTCTCTGCCTCCCTGCCTCAGCTCTGGCTGCCACAACAAGCAGGAGAACTGTATTTTCTGTCAGTTCATCCTAGATTCTTGAAGGCTTTAACTCCAGACCCAGGAAATGAGATGAGTACTGGTCTCAGCTTGCAGATGGCCAGCTTCCTCACATGGACTTTCTTCTGTGCCACATTCTAAAAAACCTTATTGGTGTCTCTTTCGCTCTTTATGGGAACTCTGGTTCTGTCTGTTTAGGCTTTACACTGAAGACCTTATGTAACCATAATCACCTTTGGGGCATTCATTTTAGTTCTATGACATCTGAAAGAAAGCCTTTATTGGCTTTAAGATTATCCTACACACACACACACACACACACACACACACACACACACACTCACACACACACACACACTCACACACACACACACACACACCACCACCACCACCACCACCACCACCATCACCACATACCAGAGAGACCCCAACCCTTGAACTCTCAAAATCTAATCTATGGCTTCTGTCTATGAATTTCTCAGTTTATTAACTTCTGGAAAGTCTTAGTGCGTAGTATAAACTACATGGAAATCGGTATGAGAAAAGAAGGATGGTTTGCAGGGGCAGCCTTGGTCAGCAGGACTCTGTTGCTGTAAAAATTAAAAAGAGGTAGAACAGAGCACCAAGTTAGAGATCCCCGTAATGCCAGCTGGCCCCTCGGGAGCCAGCAAAGCATGGGATAAGAGGTTAAGCCACATAACAATATTCACCTCAACAGGATCCTCCTAAGTCTGGGTGTCCTTCTGGCTAACTTTGCTGACTCCTCTTTCCCCATGTCGAGACTTTGGATAGCTACTGAACATGTGCTTTCCTTTCAACTTTCTGTGCTTATTGGGTTTTGTTTTGTTTGTTTTTCATAAGTCAGTGTGAGTCTATGTAGCCTTGATTGTCTAGAATTTATTATGTAGCCAAAGTTGGCTTTGAACTCACAGATATTTGCCTGTCTCTACCTCCTTTTGGTTAGATTTAAAAGTTTGTGCTACCTTACCTGGTCATTTATTTATCTATGCTCATTTATTTAAAAAAACAAAAAACAAAACAAAAAAATTACTAATTGTCTGTTTAATTTAAGAATATCACTTCTGGAAGGGACATTTTCAGGACAGCAGCAATCTATGGCCCTTTTGTCCCTGTAAACTCATAAACAACACCTTAATCGGTGTCATAGTTCCTCTATTGTGACATCATTTGTGGATCTTGCAATGATAGAATGGCTAGAGTTCATACTTCTGAGGGAACCCCATTATGGTCAAAGTTTCTTACAAGATTTGGGGACAAAAACCTATGTCCTCCTGTTAGTGGTCTTTGGAGTAAGGTTTGACAAACTTGCTTGTCAATTCTAGCTCTGCCCTGAGTCTGGAGAGAACAGGAGCAAGACTATTCCTTGATCCCAATTCCAGGGAAAACACAGAAGGCTTTTCTACAGAACAATGAAATAATCTCAATCCACTCCTGTGTTATCAGAAGCCGTGTAGAGGGTCAGCTCTGGTGCTGGCTGCTGTCACATATCTGAGCATTAGTGAGAATTTCTCAGATGCACTTTGCCTGTCTGTACCATGGTGATGAAAGGCTAGGCTCAGAATGTGTCTTATACCATCTGTAGTGTTTCTTGCTTGAGAAGTTTTCTAACATGTTCTGAGTTATACAGTAGTTCTGAATATACAGTAGACTGTCAATGGGCACAACACTTACTGATCAACAGGCAAAAAAAAAAAAAAAGAAAGAAAAGAAAAAAAATCCCTTAAGAGTTGATACAAAGGTATAAGATTTTGCCTCGGTGATAGGAAGCATGCCTCACATACATAATGCCCTGGCACTAAAAAATAAAAACAAGGACAAGAAAAACTAAAAACAAAATCTGAAGACAACACCACACACACACTCACACACACACACACACACACACACACAGAGAGAGAGAGAGAGAGAGAGAGAGAGAGAGAGAGAGAGAGAGAGAGAGAGACAGAGAGACAGGGAGACAGAGAGACAGAGAGACAGAGAGTGAGAGAGAGAGACCACAAAAACTTTGTTCAACCAGATACGTTCATACCTGTAATCACAGCACTTGGGAGATTAAGCATAAAGTGCATGATTTTGTGGCTATTATCAGCCCATATACTAAGACCCTGTCTCCAAGCAAATAAAGAATTAGAAGAATTAGAGAAATGGCTCAGAAGTTAAGAACACTTCCTACTCCTCCAAAGAACCTGAGTTCAGAGCCTAAAACCCATGTGTAGCATCTCCCAACCACCTCCAGCTCCGTCTCTAAGAGATCTGACACCTTCCTCTGGATTCTGTAGACACTCCTACATATGTGATATACACTCACAGACACACACGAATTAAAAAGTAAAAACTATTGGAGTTGCATTTTTCCCTCTTAACAAAGTAATTGTGCTTTTATGTTGATAAAACTAATCATGGTCATGGAAATTTGGTTTGAAGAAAAAAGTATGCCGTTAATTCTACCAAACAGGATGGCTTCTTTTGTACTGTTCTTGTGCAAGAGCTGCATGCATGTGACTTCTGGACACAGACACTTTAGTTTTCTCAACTAAGATACCCTATATTTATGTGTATACTATATTTATAGCACCTTATAAACATAAAGTACATTCTGAGCATTTTCTTATTAAATATCTTATTGATTATAAACTAATGGAATGAAAGTTGATACCTCGGTACACAGTCATCAGTTTAGATGAGTAAATGTTATGGCATTGCTTTGCTTTTTCATGGCTCTGTGGTTTTCATCCCATCTATTATGGAAGTGATTAAACCAAGTGGGTCTTGTGCCTTCCCATGAATTCTGTTGACCTGTCCAGGTAAGTTTGTGGTGTGACTGTGCTTCTGGCCTATGGTAATGCCTCTCGGTCTTTGAAAAAGGGAGTAGGGTGATGAAAACTGGAACATTCTTCATTCTCTGGAGGTCTTCTTCCTCTACGGTCTAGATGTGAGTGTAACTGTTCACATTAAGGTCAGACATAATTCCTGCAAATGCTGGACAAAAAATGGACGAGGTTGAGCTGATGATGGCAGGATTATTTCTATGTTCTGCTAGGTTTTTATTTATTCCCATTTTCTTTCGCTAAGTGTTGTGATGTGAAGTCAGGGGTGGCCTAGCAGACCCAGCTATCTATCCGCGATAGAAACTGGGTTTCTCTGGCTGTTCTTCTCATTCCTATTCTCTGAACCTCAGAGAGGGCCCCATTCTGTGTAGACTACATTGCATTTTTACATTTCAAAGACTAAAAAAATATATATGTTTACATTGCTCTAATTGGGCTATAAATATTCTGGTCCCTAAGGACTCAAGGTCAAGAAAAATTCATTATAGATAGTCCAAATGTTTTGTTATCACTATGTTTGGCTTTTTAATTAACTCCTTTCACAAAGCAGTAAACAAAATACTGACAGAAACAACCAAAAGTGAGACAGGTTACTGTTTTGTCCTTTGTTTTTAGTTTTGTTGAGAATATTTTGGGGGTGAGGGTTGCTCTTTCTTTTTGGGTTGTTGTTGCTGGTAGTGATGGTGGTAGTAGTTCTGACTCTCATTTTCAGAATGTTTTAGCCCATTCTATAGGAAAAGTATTGTAGACTGGGTTTGTCCATTATGGAGACACACATAGGCCTTCTCTCCTCCTATCAACCCAGGTTGCCTTGGCTGCGGTAACATACAGAGTCCATAGCTTGTGTGCCCTGTGTTAGTCAGCCAGGCCCTGTCTATGTCAGGAGCCACAGCTTCCCCAGATAGAGCTACCAGCTGAGAAACAATACTTAAAATACATCAGGGACATTTTAGATGCAAACTCTTAACAGTGTCTCTCCTGCCCATGGCCTTGAAGAAAGGCTTAGCCCTTGCCATCTCTGTGTCTTTCTTCTTCCTTGATAAACAGAAGATGACAGGTTGGCCATAGATGTCCTTCAGTGTGCCTGTGGTTGTAAATTCTTTTCTTTTTCTTTTTCCCTCCTAAGAATTTCTGCTTTCTTTCATTCATCAGTGTTCTCCTTTGCTGCTGTCCACTCTATTATGTAGGTCTTCATGGTCTTGACACTAGTTAAAGCTATTGTTTTGATGTAAAGGATGACTCTGTTCTTGGCATTTTAAACATATTGCTCTGTTTATGAGAAGTGTGAGGCGGCACCACCACTTTTACACACAGTAGGAGTTGGTAGAGGCTGCTTTGTACTTCCTGACTCTCAGATATTAAATGACAATATTGACGGCCACCGTGTACAGTAGATGTGATAACTTATATCAATTCCTCATACATCGCTGTCATCAGTACAGTATCGTTTCAACTCTGAGATCTGCATTCAAGTTTGTCTTTCCTCCATATACCTTTTATCATCAGAGAACGTCACTGAACCTTGGTTCCACAGTTCTTTATTTGCATCATGACGACAGAGATTGTGTTGGTCGCACATGTTTGTAAACATTGATTACTCTTAGAATAATAATACTGCTGTGCCTGCTATTTCTGTATCCATTTTATTTATTAAAGCATCTTTTCTTACATTCCATCTTCAAGCTCAACATTTTGTTAAAATAGCATTGCTCTCATCTCATGCAAATAAGTTTTTTGTAAACTGTTCCTCTCCTTATCTGCAACCCGGGCTTCTGTCCTCTCATCTCTCTAACTTCCTCTGTCTGTCAACAGGGGCGGAGAGGCCTTGGCTCAGTGTTTGTGTGGGCATCTGGCAATGGTGGACGGAGCAAGGACCACTGTTCTTGTGATGGCTATACCAACAGCATCTATACCATCTCCATCAGCAGTACAGCTGAAAGCGGAAAGAAGCCTTGGTACTTGGAAGAGTGTTCATCTACACTGGCCACAACCTACAGCAGTGGAGAATCCTATGATAAGAAAATAGTATGTAACCTTTGCATGTGAATTACCATCCATTTCTTTAACATTCACAGTGAAAGATAAAGTGATCCATGGACATGTGTCTGAGTAGCATATGACAACAGCAGTTCAGATTAGTGGATTGTACCAAATTAGTCACTATGGGCATTAACAGGCTATTACTGATTCCTGGAAAATGCTTGTCTGGGTCATGATATGTGAACAATAGTATAACCTCATTTATGATTAAGGTTTAGTTTTATTAAGAACAAATGATTGCTCTACATTCACATTGGTAGTGGCAGAATAAAAACAAGAAGCAAAATGTGATTGTCACATTTGTGCCCCTATCACTGACTTCAGATTCTGGTGTTTCATACAGCTAATTTCTTATGGACAAAAAGCTTATAAGAAAACTCATGGTTATACTTATAATATGTACTTGCTTGTCTGTATTCATGGGCTCCACATACTGACTATCCAACACAACACACTGAAATTACATTGAAGCTATTTTTTACTAGTCCTTAGTTGCCAAACAATAGAGTATTACAACTGTATACATAGTACTTGTGTGATTTTGTGTATTAAAGAAGTCTAGACATGGGCTGATGTCCATGGAAGAATGTGCAGAGATAAACAGGCAAATGATGTGCCATTATATTTTATACACAGGACTTAAACATTCTCAGATCTGAGACCAATTCTTTGCAGATGCCGAGGGACTCTGTTTATCCTGTGTGTATTAACCCTGGACCAATAGTGCTTTGCTAGGGCTACATACTCTATAGAATGTGGGATTGTGGAAGTTCAGTGGAATCCCATTCTGCACCCTGTCCTGCTCTCTTAGGCAAACAGCAAAGGGTTCAGAATCCAGGTTACTCATTTAGCCTATCTGAGCTTTGTTGCCTTGAGCCGTCTTCTACATCAACATTCTCCCTTATAATGTGAGGGTTCAACAGTCTGAAGTTCATGGATGAAGCCATTGCTGAAATAATTGAGGAAGATAGAAGTTAATAACAGATGTGCTTGCCCTTATCAGTGTCTGTGGAAGCTCTGGCTCTTGGAACACCTGCCACTATGTCACTAATTCTAAATGTCAAATGCCATTCTTCTTTTTCTGACCATGGTTTTGCAGTGTCTCAGGATTCACCTTTCTAGTGCCCAGCTGGGCTGTTTTGCCTGCCATTTGAGGAGTCACACAGGATATGGTCATACTGTGGAGAGGCACCTCCCTTCTCCATAACAGTAGAGGAGACACTGTAAGATCACTGTGCCAACCCCAAATCCAAAACACTAAGTCCAACAGCTATGATATGATTCCACATGGGAAGACTGTTTAAAGTATCAAAATCATTAAAATAGTATTTAAAGTCAAAGATAGGCTGTGTGTGCATGTATACATGAATAATAAATGGACACTAATTCCCATCTCCAAGACAGCTTGTCAGGCATTCCAAAATCTGCAGAGAAATTCTGTAGTCCACATTACCTCAGATTCAGAGCATTTGCTTTCTTTGTGAAATTAATTTATATTTATTGATCTCTGCCTATGCTTGTTAAATATTAGATTTTAAAGTCTGATTTCCAAACCACTTTTTTTTTTTGCATACTTTTGTCACATTTAAAAGATGATCCACTCTTTGTTTAATTCCTCCCCAGTGACTGGAAATCCTCACAAGTCTGGGACTGGAAGGATGGCTCAGCAGTAAAGAAAACTGGTTTTCTGCCAGAGAACCTGGGTTTGGTTCCCGAATCCACATAGCAGCTCACAAATATCTGTCACCCAAATCCCAGGGGATCCAGTGCTTTCTTCTGGCCTCTATGGACACCGTTCACATGTGATTCACAGACATACACTGAAGCAAAAGCCATACACATAAAATAAAAAAATGTAGTTGAAGCACTAGTCTGCTTCTCAATACCTCCTCTCTCATTTATCAGTAAACTGATCACAAACACAAAGTCAAACACATAAAAAGAAAGTGCGGAGATGCACAAGACTAGAAGTGTCTGGCGTGTTTCATGAAAAACTAATGCCTTTCATCAACAGCTTGACTTCCTTAGAGGACTATAAACATCTAGACTTACCTCTTCTGATTCAAGAGAGAACTGTGTGTACCCTACCTTATAGCCAGTGACTACCAGTGCCCTGTGACGCCCGTCTATGCATCATGAAGTGCCTGAGAAACTCAAACTAAGATTTTTCACCGTTTAGCTCTGGACTCTGAGAACCTCTGGCCAGGTTACAGGTTGCTTCCAAGCCATTCCTGCTGTCCTTGTGGCACCATTGCTGTGGGAAGGATATTGATCCTTTCACAACTGCTTTCTCTAAAAGAATCATGTAGTCTCATAAACAAAAAAATTAAAACAGAAGGAAGCATGCCCCTCATCCCTGATGGGACACATTACTTGATGTAGCCTGAATGACCTCAGAATCATGACAATGAGGTTCATTCTCTAGACTTTTTTTTTTTCCTGGCCACTATTGTATTTATAACTGAGCAGCGGTTGTTGTCACTTCTGTGAAGAAAATTGGGGAAGGGATGCTCCATGAAATCAGAGAGGGAGCTTGGGGCAGAACCTGAATGCTATGGCTGAATGCCTGTGTCCTCCTGTGGGGCCAAGCACTTCATTTTCCCTTCACTGACCAGACGCATATTTAATTCTTCCTTGTGTCTACGTTGTGCTTTCTCTCTTTCTAAAAGGAATTTTCCATTTATTTAGAATTAGAAGTTTACCATTGTTCTTATGTGCTGATGTCCTCAGACTTGATGTAAAATAAATGACTCAGCCATTTCCTAATGGAGCTAATTGGTGTCTGGCCACACTAGTGCACGCTGGTTAATGATTAGGGGATATAACTTCTTCTTGTATAGATCAGGGCCCTAGTCCTCGTTACTATAGTCTGGAATAAAGACAATTTTATAAGAGAATCAGTTTCTCACTACAAAGGTCAAAGAATTGTCCATCTCTGCATTTTCTCTCCTTCTTAACTCTTTCCTTTTTTTCAGTACCTGCAAACAACCCACAATGAGAAAAGAAATTTTGGAGCCATTTGAATTCAGTGTCTCACTTTACTTTGACCACCTAGTGCTAATCCACGCACTCAGCCTTGACCTCCTCAATAGTAAAAGCCAGGTGACACTAACTGGCCTCAGAGATTCCCACGAGACTAAGAGACATTCAGTGTGACTGCCTGGTGTGCACGTGGCTCTGTGAGTGGCCACCGTTATTGTCCTTAGGTCTGTGCAGCCTTCTGCATCCTGAAAGTGTGTAGATGGCCATTTCTCTCTTCACAAAGGTTCTTGTTGAGCCTTATTTTTTCCAATCCATAAAGTCCTGTGGTCTGTTTCACCAGCCCCATAAAGAGAGCCACTGTGATCAGGAACATGTTAACAGCCTGAACATGAGTGGAATTGGCAGCAACATCAGATTTTTATGGTCCAGCTGACCCCCTTTCCTTCCAGATGTCAGGATGATGAATAAGCTCACAGTGTGCCCAGGACCTGGCCACCACCAGGCTTTGAACCTAGACGCCTGTGGTCCCTAGATGATGCTTGCATCCTGTTAGTGGCATCTGTGATTGAGTGCTACAGGACGGGCAGTGTCTTCTTTGTACTGAGCCCCCTCCCCGAGCCATTCATTTCCTGCTGGCATTTGCAGCCTCGTTTGTAAAGCACAGTTGTCATTCTTCATCCCTAAGAGCACCTCTGTGACTTGAACCGAGACAGTTGCTGAGAATCTAAAGGGGCAGGAAAGATTTCTCATCTGCTTCTGGGAAAGCACTTTGTTAAATAAGCTTTACTTATCTTGGACAAAATGTAAATGATATGCAAGCAGAAAAACTCAGCCCCAGATTTCAAGATATAGTGAGAACTATGTACCACGATGCCCTACCATTACACGTAACTCAACAGTGGGTACTCACATTGTAGTCACACTCTCATAGACTTGAAGCCTTGGTGGTCGGACAGCTAACTCCAGCAAAGGAAGCACCCAGGCTATCAGGAATACAGAGAAAAGCTCTTTTCTCGGTAGATTCATCAGGAAAGACTGTTGTTTGTGTGCAACAAAATCTCACTTATCCCAAGCTAAGTCTGTCTGCCTCAGCCTCCGACTGCTGTAATTATAGCTCTGACCCGTCACATCTGGATAAACAGCTATGTTTTTTAAGGTTTTATTTCTATTATCTTTATTTATGTGCTGTCTGAGGGGCATGGATGTACATATTAGTGAAGGTGCCCTTGGAAGCCAGATGTTTCTGTTCTCCATAAATATGGAGTGATAGTCTTGTGAGCAGCCTGGCTCGTATACAGGAAGCTGTACTCAGACCCTCTGCTAGAGGACCGACCGAGCCACCTCTCCAGCCCACCCTGACTAGCTGCTTTAAAGCCATGACTTGAAGTGGTGTTTTATTTAACATAATTGTATACATAATATTCTGTATCTCATGTGACACATTTACAGTTATCCTAACATGTCATAGACATAACATCGCAGCCTTCCTAATGAGAACCTGATACAGCGCTCTGCACATGAGCTGCAACCTCTTGAGATACCCTGAAAACTGGGTGTAAGGATCATCTTATTCAGTTCTAAGATGAGAAAACAGAAACTCAAAAGGCTGTGGGAGGAAAACATACAGCAGGTCAGTCAGGGAGCCTGTCAATCAAAACAAAGCCCCCGCCCATCCATTGCCCCATTGATTGCCAGTGTGCCTTCATGCCCCTGCCACTCACTGTGGAGCCACGCAGACAAAGTTGCTTTGTTTACCCCATTTTCTTATCACCGTCCACCACGTGTCACTGCCTTTTTCTTCCTAAGTGAATTTCCAGCCCTTGCTCTTTTCATACCTCTCTCAGACACATGAATCTGAAACAACATTAGCAACAGACTCCCAAGATTGTGCCTCTGTGTGAGTAAAGCAGGACCGAGTCCTCTGGAAAGGACCTCTTCCTAGGTGCTTCCCATTTCATCCTCCAGAGGAGTGTGCCTCTGTGCTCGCTGCATTTGTGCCACTGCCACCCCCCTCCCGCTCTCTCCTCAGTCAGTTTTGCTTCCAGTATACTTAGCCTGACTTGGTACTATTGTCTACATTCTTCATTTACTGTCTGACTTTCATGCCAGTGTGGAAACTGCTTGAGAACAAAGAGTTTGTCCTCTTGGCTTGAGCTGGCTCTCCATAAGTGTCCATATAAAAATAGCCTTCAGACAGTGGGGAACAGGTGGCCTGTGGAGTTGCAGGAGCAAGTACTCGGGGACAAGAGCAAGTACTCGGGGACAGGAGCATGTGCTACTTCCTTCCTGGAAGGGGAATACTTGTCAAGAGACTTGCTGTAGAAAATCCTGACAGATTTCTGTGGGTGACAGCCCATACAAGCAATCAAAATTTTATCTTTAACCCTCACTACTTTCATGGTGTCCACAAAAGATCTGTTGTATAACTAAAGCTCTACTAGGTCACCCCTACTGAAATAATTATCTTTAGTTTGGAACTTGTTCTGACTTGGAGTACCCACCCCCAACCAAGTCATTTGTCCTGCTGTCTAGGATCTGGGCTCCTTTATGACCCTGAGGGGAGAGGTTCTGTGAGCCATGTTTTTGGTTAATAAGCATTTTTCTCCCTTCTGCTAATATCATTTCACTTATGTGTGTTTTCAATACATATGCTGCCTGGAGTATCTCCGGGTGGTCACAGGCCAACTCTAGGTAGAGGCGTTACCCCACTGCTCTTAAGGCTCCTGAGCAGTCACTTTCCTCCTGTAGAATCCTGCTCTCCAGCTTCCTCCTGCATCCCAACATGTTTCCAATGCAGTCACCATGAGCATCAAATCCTTCCCAGTCGTCTCTGCTCCTTCGAGTTTAGAAAATCTCATTCTGTTTCAAGAGTACATAAATGGAAGAGCAAGACCAGATGTGTTCAGGGGTTTGACCCACACTCTCCTCAGAATGTAGCAAAGCATGAAGTGAACTTGGTTTTCTGTTCATGTTCACTGGAAGGCTAGGGCTCTTCTGCCCTGACTAAAGGTTTGATTCTCTTGCTCTTGTTCTTGGGGGGGGGGGGGCTGTATTCTAAAGCTTTTTTTGCTTACTTTGGTGGCTCAGGATCGAATATCTTCCTTACTTACTTCTTTGTCGCTGTGTATCCCAGAACAAGATCATTAGCCTTGTTGAACTTCCTTTTTCCTTAGCTTGTTAAAACCTTCCTTGCAAACTTCCCGTGAGTGTGTGAAATGTTCTATAGGTGGGCATATCTTTCGCTCGGTCTCAGTTGTTTATGGTAGTAGTCTGATGGGAAGTCTCGAGGTGGGAATTGTGAGGCAACATTTTAATCCTTGGATCATAGATTAGTACACCTGGAACTTTTGCAGGTTGATTATGCATTTTCTTTTGAATACTAAAAAGAAAAGTGACCTTACAGTGTTTCTAAATGGATGGAAAAGCTCAGGTTGTAAAATGAAGTGGATCTAAGAGAGTTTAATGAAAGCACTTCAGCTTAGCAAAGAAATCCTTGCTTCTGTTGTGATATGGAATTCATCTCTGCGTTAGGATGGCACAGGAGTGAAGAAGACCCTCACTGTTCGGAGAAGCAGCTGCGTCCCTTGCATTCCACACTTCTAGGTTCTCTTAGCAATATGGGAGTGTTTTATATTTAAAGTATTCCTTCTCCCAGAATTCTACATCCATCCTGGTGACATCTAAGGATATAGAAATCATTCCCCAATCCTAATTTTTCCCACGTCATTGTGCTTAATAAAGATGCAAATTCTGTCCACTCTCTGCCCTTCACCCAATCTCTGTTTCTAAAACTGCTCACTAAACACATTTTCAACCCAGATCCAAGTAAACTCAAGAAATAAGGTCAGCCTAACAAACAGCAAATCATTTCACGTTTTAGAAATATCTTTTCAGTTCCTCCCTTAACAGGTAAGAAGCAATCTGGCACCTCCAAAACAAAAAGGATCACAGAGCATCATGGAGAGAGGATACTTAGTGAAGGTTGCTGTAAAACTTCCACTTAGAGCCCAAATCACTCTGTGCTGGGATTCCCTGGAGAATGGCATCAACAGGCAATAATCAAAAGCCCAATCAGCTCCAATAATGGGTTGTGAACTATTAGGAAATAAAAGCTAGTGATGGTTCTTCTCAGGGATCCAGGCTACAGCTGAACAATACCCTGCCTGGCTCACCAAGAAAAGATGACATCCCTAACTCTGTGGAGTCCAAAAGCCCATCTGCTACTGATCCTACGAGGCTGGAAATCTAATTTGCCCATCAGGATAGCTTTGATCTGCACGGGGCCTGCGCCCTCTCCAGTTTCCCTCTTGGTGATGGACGCAAATGATGTTTTCTTGAGCAACTTTAGTTCTTTTGGATACAAATTCTGTTTCTGATTTGGATGGTGAATTGAGGGAATTTGGAACATGCAAGACTGCCACTGGGAAGAATACCAAATTCTGAGACATTCTCAAGGGAGTCTGAAGTCAGAGCGTATCCACCCTGCGTTATAGGCTACACACTGGAGGACACTTATCTTTGGGGTACACTGGCAGTTCCTAACATCCTGTTTCCTGTGATGAATGGGGTTACCCCTGGTGGCTCCAGTTTAAACCATCATTTTTCTTTTGGGTTGCACATCCTACAGTGACCTTTGTTTTTTTTTTCTTTTCTGCCTTCTTTTCATGGTGAGAACCTTACTTAGACATTCCTGGTAATTTACACCTCGCATTTCCA
The DNA here is from genome assembly GCF_963924665.1 of Micromys minutus. Classification (NCBI taxonomy): domain Eukaryota; kingdom Metazoa; phylum Chordata; class Mammalia; order Rodentia; family Muridae; genus Micromys; species Micromys minutus. Next base: position 41,664,929 of record NC_137971.1, read on the forward strand.
CACTGACAGTAGCTTCCTATTGAAATGACCCTTCTGGAATTCCACTTAGAAGGAAGAAGGGAGGGAGATATGATTGGTTTCTTTCTTCCCGCTTCTCGGTCCCATCACCTTCCTGCTCAGCTCCCCTCCAACTAATTTAGTTCAAATGGCTGAAAAAAATATTAGAGCACAGTGATGACTTGAATTCCTCACAGTGCTGTCAAAATTGATGACATTTGACATTGGTGTCTCTATGTGACAGTTCTAAGTAGGTCTTTATGTAAGCACATGATTGTGTGTGTGTGTGTGTGTGTGTGTGGTGCCTATAAAAGGATGTGGTGTATTTGTGCTATTTACCCGACATCATAAACTGTTTCTTGCTCATGTCTGGCCAGAGCTGGTTGTAATGTTCTAAAGCGCTGCACACACTCAGGCTGTTCATTCCGGACCTGTGTGGAAAGCTTCATTTCCAGCTGAAGAGTACAGAGGGAAATGTCATGAAAAGGCCTGAATCCAGGCACAATTTATTGAAAAATAAATTAACACTTGCACAAATGAATGTGACGATGGATGAGGTAAAATTTCAAAAAATTTTCATTTCTCAAGACCATCTCTCAAAAAAACAGGGACTGAGGAGACCTAGAAGTAAGCCATTTATGATATGTTCATGGTTGGACTCAGAGACTTGTACCTTAGAAAGTAGCTGTGCAGAATCCCCTCTGGTTTCAACTGGGCAAGAAATGTATTCTTAAAATGTTATTTATCATGGTGGGCATGTGATATGTGAGAGTGGGAACAGTTCTCTCTTTGCCTTTACATATGTGAACAGATCAAGCTCAGCTCACCGAGCTTGGAGTGTTTTATTCACTTAGACATCTTACCCCCCACCTGAGAAAAATCCCCTGGAAACCAATGATCTAGCACCTCCACTTCTGGTATTATATTCAAGAGCATTTTAAATGAGATCTTTAAGAATAATGTGCACTCCTTTGTAAATTTGGAGCACTGTTCAGCAGCCAACCATAGCAGCAAGCATGATCGATGTCCATCAGCATACAAGGGATGTAGGGAGTCAAACATAATGAAGTATTAGTCACTGATAGGAAGGAAACACTGTCATATGCTACAGTGTAGATGGCGTTTCTGAACATCATATAAGTGACTTAGTCCAATCAATAAGGGGCAGGTACTAAGTGATTTCCCTTAGGTGTGCTATGTAATCAAACACATCAACACAGGAAGCATAACAGTGATGGGAGGCAGAAGGCAGAACAGTAGACATTCAGAGTTCCACTCATGTAGATGAGATAGGTCCTACAGATCCAAGACAGTGGTGTGTACTTACTAATACTATACACACAAAAAAAAAATTGCAAGGAGGGTTAACTTGTATTATACTTTTTAAAGACCAGTTAAAAGTTTCTTAACATATAGTTGAGTACAGTTTTATATAGCTACGTAACCAAATCTCTAGAGTTCTCCATATTTATTTTCCCATTTCTTCTATGTCCATATTCATAGATATGTGAGATGGGTCATCTGATAGCATTGCATGTGTTGAAAGAAATGAGGAAAAGTGATAGATTTGCTTTATTGAGTGGGCCAAGATGCTTTTCTAGGTCTCTTACATGATGGAAAATTCCATTCAGCCTCCTGTGGCATAGAAAGAAGTTGTAGGGGTGATTGTGCAGGCGGGTATCCATCTGCTTGGTACCCTGAGTTCAACAATCTCATGGTCCTCTTAGAAAAACAAAGGCTGTGCTTTCTGCTGCCTCTTCTCACTGTCTTTCTGCTCAGCTTTCACATCAGCTCTCTCCTCTGTGATATGTGGTGACATACTTGTCTTCGTGCCAAAGAAAGGTTTATTGATGTCATCCAGTGACTGCAGAAGCCCACTGATTCATCTCCCCATCAAAAACAAAATCAGTCCCAAGGGAACCAAATGGATTACTGTCCAGGAGGGAAGACTTTTTTTTTTTAATCTGAGAAGTATCACACTGGTTTCTCAAGTCCTATTCTATAGTACTTAAGTTCTCTTTTTAAGGAGAATTTGAATTTAATTTTCTTTCGTAGTGAAACAATAATGAAGACAGGCTGGGAACCATTGCCTCTGCTGGACGGTAATAGAGTTTAGTCAGAGCTGAAGTGAACTGGACTCAAGCCAAGACATAAAATGATCTAGTTTTCACAATTTGATTGCAAGGTAAAAATGGAAAAGTAGCTACCTCTTACACATAAAGTACAAGCAGACACTGCCGCAGCTGTGGGTGAGATACTGGAACTCTGCCCTTGCTTTCACTTTTCTGATGCTGTGAAGCTTTAGAGGAAGCCTTAATTCATCCATGCAACATTTTTTATGAATTCTAGAAAAGTCCACAAGCCAAGGTTACTTTGGAGGCAGGGACTTAATTTGAAACCTGTTTCTTCCCCAGTTATAATTCAGACAAATCAGGGGCTGTATAGTTTATCCTTTCAGTTTGCGATACCTGGTTTAGTGTGGGGGTGTTCATTCAGCACATTTGATTAAATGTGCTTAAAATGTGGACCCTTGAAATGATTTCAATTTTCATTCAGAGTGGAACTGAGGTAGGACACAAATGGTGTGTGCACTACAGACTCTTAGAAAGCACCTTGACTTTCTGAGCTCTGGTTCACTCTGGTCCTGCTCTTGTTTTAATGAAGTGGATTTCCAGTCAAGTTTGGTTTTTTACAGGCAATTCTTTGAAAATGAGCGGTCACACAAGTCTGAAAACATTGAATTTACAATTAGTCTTTAATTCTTCTCTATCCACTTTGTGAGTAAACTTCTTGCTATGATTATGACTGTCCTCAGGGTCTAAATTTTTTTAACTTTTGTCTTTCAGATCACTACTGATCTAAGGCAGAGATGCACAGACAATCACACTGGAACATCAGCCTCAGCCCCCATGGCTGCTGGCATCATTGCCCTGGCCCTGGAAGCCAAGTAAGCCTTGATCTCTCTTTCTCATCTCTGGTGACAAGCCCCTAAGTCTAAGAACATCCTCCCACCCCCCATGCCCATATATGTAGTCTTTAGCACAGTAGGCCAGGAGATAATGTTCCATGCCAATTTAAATTTTAGCAATTCAGCTTTGCATACATTTTCATTGGTGAAAATAGTGGCTCACACCTGTAATCCCAACACTTGAAAAGTTGAGGTAGGAAGATTAGAAGTTTGAGACCAGTCTGGACTACATGACAAGTTCCACGTCCACATGAGATCCATAACAAAATAAATGTTTTATGAGGCCCTGTTTCAAACTCACAGACACAAAGCAAAACAACAACCAGAACTCATTCAGAGAGGGTTGGGACTTACATATGCTTGAAAAAGCAGGTTGTGTGATTCCTTCATTATGGAGTCACAGTATTAGCCAGTTGGCTGCAATAGTCTTGTCCTGTTGGTTTTTCTTTTAGTCTGGGAATGTCCGGGCTGGCCTTAGACAAGTTAGTAGCACCACCCTCTCTGCTTCTCTTCTTTATAGCTCAGCAAGGTATCTCAGATTCTTCAGCATTAATGCTGTCACAGATTGACTCTACGGAACAGGACATGTCAAAGTCGCATGGCAGGATCCCACAGACAACCCATTAATCTCAGCTTTGTTCCTTGTCCTTCTACTCAAACCCTGTTTAAAGTCCTTTGACAAGATTCTATAAGCTGTTTGTATATAACACCTCCTCCTCTCTCAAAACAAACAGGTCCATTTGACGTAGCTCTTTGAAAATTTTGTGCAGATTTAAAATCTTGGCCCCAATCTCAAAACCTAAGATGTCCAGGAATCTTAAAGTTTTCTTGTAAATTTAGCACCCAGATTTATTTGATAAACTTTTTCTTGCTATTTCTGTCTGTTCTTATCCCACACATTGTAAAGATACTCATCTTTACTATATCAGGGATGTGACTGAGCCCCTCACTAAAGGTTTTGCACTGTTCCTGTAATTGGCACCATTTCTGCAAACAAATTCATGAGTTCCACACACATCTGGTCCAAAGACTTTTTGCAGTGAGGGATTTGAGGGTATGTTCCCTGAGGATTTCCCTGAATGAAGATAAGAAGAAAATATAACTAGACTAAAGACATCAACATTTCTCAAAAGGAGTTTTTCATTCCTCCCCTTCTGTCTAGGTGCTCCTTAGAATGCAGCTCTGGTGGGTGGGAAGGAGGAGACTGAGGAAGCTTGAGTCATGACATAAAAATGGACTAGTTAGTTCCCAGTATCCAAATGGGAGCTGGTGCCATAGGTTGGGTAGCTAACTTCCTATGCCTTATTATTGGGTAAGCATTTAAATATTTGACTATAGATACATATTTACATATACTATACATCTAAAGAGGTAAAGTTCTTAACTACTGAGCCAACTCTCCAGCCCCCATTTTGGTTCCTTTTTGGGAAGACTAAATGTGAAGTCATCTTATACATCCTCTGTCTTAACCTCTGTTAAGGTGCTGGACAAAGATTTGGCAAATAAATGGCACTTACCCTGTGAAATTCTCAACTTTACAACTTTTCACACAATGTTCTAGTAGCAGAAGTTAGTTAAGTACCTGTATTTTGTAATTTGCTAGAGTCTAAATAAGGTCTTTGAAGAAAAAAAAAGTATTTTTTCCAGAAATTCTAGGTGGTTTCTCTGGAATATTTTCTTATCCATGAAATATTGAGGGGAAATAGGAAACCCAGAGTTCATAACCACCTTGCTCTCACATAAAAACCAGAATCTCAGATTTAGCCTTTTAACATTGTAACTACTGCTGAGCACACTAAGCCGATTCTGCACTATTCTAGAAATTACTGTAACCCCATCTTGTTTCCAATGACAGTTATTTTACATACTATTGAAGCTAGCATGCACACCCCACTCAGTGACACGGGTCATCTGGAGGCCGCAGAACAACACACTGAGAGAATGCTGCTATTTTCCATGTTGAGAATTTTTAACATTTGTTCCTGCCAAAATGGGCATAAGTAGAAGGAAACCCATATTTTACAAATACAGGTTATCTGGAAACCACTGTATTTTTAAAGTGTAGCAAGCCAGTTCCATCATGACCCTACAACAAGTGATAGATAAGCAGTCATATAAAATGAGAAGGAATAGGCCGCTCCCTGTAACTCTATTGATTTGACATCCAGCCAACCTCTGCCTGTAAGTGAAGCTGAAAATTACAGGAAAGAGGTCTTAGTTCTCTAGGAGTGGGTCAGGAGTGGCATTAAACTACTACCAGAATAAGCACTGGGGTTGGCTTTGGGGCAAAAATTATCTAAAAGGAAGAAATTGCAGACAGGAGCTCAAATAACAGTGTACCGAGGCTGCAATTGCTCTACAGCTAAGCCTGGGCTATGCCCGGGTCGTTACCCACTTCCTGAGACCTAACCTTGCAATCTTCTCTTATACTCAGTAACCATGAGCCCTGGAAGTTTGATATTCAGCCCTTCCAAGTGCAAGCTGATAGCACTGTCTTGGGAGGAAGCCTGAGAGGAAGCTGCAGTAACCAGAACTATTGCTTGCAAGGCAAACCTTCTTTCCAGATGCTCAGCCTACTCACACAAAGCTTGCTAGGCAGCAGACAGGCTAAACCTTCAGGTCAACATGCTCCAAGTAGAGGAGCTAAGCCATGTCTAACTGCATGGCCCCTTTACTCCTACATTGAAAAAACCAATGCGTCCTACCCTCCTGAGTTACTAGATGGCTGAGTTTCCTTGGCATAAGGAAAAGGGGGAAAACTCACTTCCTCAGGTTCTCGTAGGCTATTTCCTCTGCATTTCTGGTACATACCTACTTCTTGGAGATTTGTTGAATCACTGGGAATGAGAGACACAGTGCTTTTTTTCATTGGCAATGGCTATTTTTTTTTTCTTGTCATTATTCTCTAGGCAGTCAGTAGAGTAAAAGCTCGCTTAGCAGCTACACTCTACTAGATGTTAGGGTAATCTAAAGCTGAATATAGCATGTGGAAGGATGCCAAGGTTATCTGCAAAAGTGGGCCTTTTGACAGAAAGGTTGGATGTCTGTGGGCTCTGAGGTTTGTCAAAGGTCCTAAGACCAGTGCCCCACAGAGATCCAGAGATAATGGATTCTGTCTGAGAGTGAATGATTCGAACTCTTCCTTTTCACTTCCCTTGGTCAATCTTCCCTCTTTGGTTAATCAGGTTGCTACTCCCCTGTTCGATCATACTTCTTTTTTATTTATACATTTATTGTTTCAGAAAGCTTGTAGTATGCCAGTAGTTGGGATCTTGTAGCTTTTAAAATAACTTTATGGTTTTCAGCTGATTGAATTGGGAATATAGACTCAGAAATTACCAGGGAACTAATTGCTATGTAAACCATTATTAAAAATGATATGCTGTCACGGAGTCAAACTGTAGGTCATCTAGAAGAAACATGGTGGAAAGTGAGCCTCTCCTGGTGACTGGTGCACACATAGCTGATGTCAGCCAAGCAGTGCAGGAAGGCACCACATCTGTAGGCATCTGCATCTAGACCTCAGCATTCATCAAGGTCTATGCATCTTCACCTCTAGACTCAGAGGACAGGGGGCGAAGAAAGTAAAAGCAAGTTATGCTTTCTGTAAAAGAACTTATACCATTGAGAGAACTATCACTCGAAAGAGTGTCTGGATCAATACAACTTATTTTGATGTGACCCTTCCTAATGTTAGACTGCAGTTACTAGAGCAGAAAAGAAAAACATCAACATTAGCTCAAGAAATCCAAACACGGAGCTCTCTGTTGCAACGAATCTTTCATTGGAAGAATAGAAAATATCCATTCAGTGCTCAGGAAATGTTAATCTACATTGGAAGTAATTTTTAAAACGATGAATTGAGTCAGGCAGGAACTTCCGAAATTAGTTAAGATATAGAGGTTATGGCTAGAAGACCTTTCCATGAATCCTTGCTATAAATTATCTAAAAAAATCTTTTCCTCAAATTTTATTTAGAGGATAAACAAGTAAGTGTGTCTGGTACATATTAAACTTTGGCTGCTCCACTGCCTCGTAAACACACATGTACACAAGCACTCACTGTCAAAGGGGTTCATCCACTTCCTCTTTATTACCTGTCTGTTAGTTCCTATTTCTACTGGTTTTTAGAATATGCCATATGGGTTCATACGAAACATGTAAAGTCTGTAGAATATTCTAGATTGTATAGATAGTCATTTATGGTACTGATATTCTCATGTATAATGCTTTCCTATTGAAACTTAAAACTCACTGGAAATAAGAATTATACTGTATAATCTTTATTTATATTTAGAGGGCAATTATACTCAACACCGGGGAAAACGATAAGGCAGCATGGTATACCCAGAGAGAATTGAGTAGGCCATAATTGATTTTTTTTTTAAGTCTTTAGCTATTAAAGCTAAAATCTCACCAGGGAAGCAAATGTTCTCTGGCAGACATACACAATTCATTCATGAAACAAACAAACAGAAAAAAAAAAGTCTTTGTGAATGGCCATGGGTGGCATAAGACATGGTTGAAAATAGAAATGGTTATGCTTAGCTTGATGCTTCAAGATGGGGCATTGCTCTCTTTCATACTCTTGATGACATCTAAGCATAGTATCTTTAGCAAGGTTGATTCTTAAACACAGAGTAACGCATCTATGAAAACTCTGTTTTCTCCTTTCTGTGAAAGGGCTGAGTCCTGAGTCAACTGGCAGAATTACTTGCGTGTATGTTTATTGTTTTCACACTTCCAGCTCTTCTTAGTCACATGTCGGTCCTTTATGTGAGTCCCCCTGGGAGCTTCTAAGGGAAGTCCCTGAACCTTTGTCCTGAGGGGGAGAGATCCTGTCAGACCTGTGATGGCCCAAGTGAGAGGAGCTGCTACAATGCCAAAGCATGACTCACACCATCTGCTATGGCTTTAAAACAAGGTTCTCAATAGTCTTTTCTCAAGACATTAAACGACTTGCAGCTTTTGCGGGCTTTCTGTTGCTCTGCCTTATCAACCTCTATGTCTTCTGCCTTACTTCACTACAAGCTGTCCTATTGATATGTACAAAAGTCAAGGGCAGTACCTAAATGTGAGACGCACGTATTGTAAGATACCTGGGGCTGCTGAGATATCTGGAGTTTTTGACAAGCTAGGTCTGAGTGAAAACAACTCACACAGAGCTTCGGATTCCGAGAACAGAACATGAGCAGGGGACAAGGATTCAATAGCCACAAATATTTCTAAAGATCAGGCTTAGCATCTGGGTAATGATACCTTGTAACCAGTCTTATCTTCTTCTTGGTTGTCATCTTAATTAAAAACACATCTCACTATTAACTGTTCTATTGAGAAATTTCCCAAGAGCCACACTGAGCTCTATGAAATGTTCAGTGGGTGGGGAGCACAGATGTGTTTGATTATGGAGGTAGCATCACAAAAAGACATACCCACTCTTTCCTTTAAGCAGAGTTTCACTCCACTTAGAACATAGAAAATCCACACGTAGTGAAACACCCAGGCATACATGCACAAATTCTGGGCAATCACAAGGACAAGGGACTGGGCATTGAATCCACACTTCTTGATCTACACCCTAAAAAGTTCCATGCGTACTGTAGTACTGCAGTCCAGACTTGGAATTCAGCTGAGGTTTCTGGCATGAGAAAGCTGAGTGAATTAAAAGGCAATCAGGAAAGAGTTGACAAGGTTTGTGGGGTTAAGAACAGCAAAGCAGCACACATTTCAATTGAGGCTGAGCGGACAGGGTAGGGATGTACTGTCCTGGATTATTCCCTATAGTGAAATAATTGTAACCAGACACACGGAGCAGTTACCACAGGCCCTCTGCCAGGACTGTGAATGAAAATAGCTTTGTTATGTCTACATACACGCAGACAATACACTCTGTCCTCTAGCACTCTTCAAGTTCAAATTATATAGAAGCCAATTTTCCCTGGACTTGCCTGACTTTGTACCTTAAGTAACAGTTCCAAACAGGATGACTTCCAAAGGTGTCCATTATGACTGGACTTTTCCCTGGTCAGCAGGCTCATTCATTTGAATTGTCTTGGGAGCCAGCCAGTGTTTCCATCGCCTTAGATGAGCAAGCAGCACCATGGTGGAGACTTGAACTACCACAAAGACAAACTGAAAACAGAAATTTCTAAGGGATTCTTACCTGCTTCTTTTTACTTAGCTGTATTTAGCTGTATTCTGATGCCAAGATGTACTTGCAGACAGGAACCTGCTATGGCTGTCCTCTGAGAGGCTCTGCCAGTACCTCACTAAGACAGATGCAGATACTCATAGTCAACCATATGGCTCAGCATGGGAACCCTAATGGAAGAGTTAGGGGAAGGGCTGAAGGAGCTGAAAAGGATTGCAACCTCATAAGAACAGCAATATTAATTAACCGGACCCCTCAGAGCTCCCAGAGGCTAAGCCACCAACAAAGAGTATAATGGGCCAGTCTATGGCTCTGGCTACATATGTAGCAGAGGACTTCCCCATCTGGCATCAGTGGGAAGGGAGATGCTTCGTCCTGTGGGAGCTTCATGGCCCAGAGAAGGGAAATGCTAGATGCATGAGGCAGGAGTGGGTGAGTGGGTAGGAGAGCACCCTCTTAAAGGCAAGGGGGAGGGGAATGGACTGGGTGTTTTTGTGGGGAGACTTGGAAGGGACAAAACATTTGAAAGTGTAAGCAAATAAAATGATAAACAAACAAATTGTCTTTCACTGAAAATATGCAATTTTTACTATTACAATATTTTTAAATAAGAATGATTCTTATTGCTATAGCACTCCTCGAATCTATTTCTTGTATCACTGAATGAACCCAGTTTTTACACAACCAAATATCAGGAAAGCTTCATGTTACTCACATGCAATATGTGTGGCAGGAAACAGATATACTATTTGTAATGTTCTAGATGGCTTCAAAGGAGTATGGTTGAAGTATGGGTAACGGGCAGGGGGAAGGAGGGAGGAAGAGAGGGAGAGAGAAAGAGAGAGAGGGGGGAGGAAGGGAGGGAGGGACAGAGAGAGATGGGGGAGTAGATTTGATGTGTGTTTTGTAGGTACCACATTCAGTAAATGCATTCAGAAAAGCAGGGCTAAGATCTAGTGGCTTTGCTGAACATGGCGTGGTGCCGTTTATAGAAATAAATACACTCGATATTTTCCCATGGGATTCTAGGAATTCCAAGAAGCATAAAACCTGGTGAGACTAGATGTCCCTGGGCCTAGGTGCCTTGTAATGAGAACTGTGGTAAATGTCTTGGGCAATTATTGATTGAGTTTTGTGTGCCAACTCCCACAGCAGTTATTCTGATCATTTTTTAATCCTCAGAAAATGCCTACCACAGTGTTTATAAATGTTATAAATGGCTGACAGTTTACTTTTTAAAGTGAGCAACAGTGACTATTGATCTCTTTTTATTATAAATTGTGAGCCTGCCCTTGTGTTCTTTGCTATGCAGGCTGTTAACAATAGATTAACTTTTACAAGAATACCCAATAACATTGGTTAGGAAACCTACTAATGTCTTCATGAGTTTATAAACAATATGTAAAATAGTATTTCAATTTCATCTCTTAGGAGGTTTTGAATTTTTGCTTATTACTAGGAAAGTTTTGTTCCTTATAGTGCTTATGATTAACCTCTAAGTAGTTACTTCTTACTCAATTTCAGCAAAGCTTATAAAAAAACATTCCTGTGATGGTTCATCCCCTAGCTTCATCTTTGATGATTCTATCTTGAAACCAACTTAACATTGAACTCTGTTTCTTCACCGTGTGTTCTTGGGATGCTGTATGGTTTTCGTTAATTTAATTTTTAAGAATTCAGTTCATCAATGCTGCATTTACACCATTTCCTCGCCTCCCCTGCATCCAACTCTCACTCAATCTTAAATTCATTACTTTGTCTTGTACAATATGTTGTGTGTGGGGAATGTATGTATGTACGTATGTATATATGTATGTATGTATGTATGTATGTATGTGTGTGTGTGTGTATGTATTTTTCATTTATTTATCTAACTTGCAGAGTTCACTTAGTATTGCTCATATGTTTAGGGCTCGCCCTTTGTGATTCCATAATCTTACTGGGAGATCAGCCCTGGAAATGATGACCCTCTCTGTAGTCGTTTATTGCCTCTAGTTCTTCATTAGGGGCGACCTTGTGAAATTTTTCCAATCTGTGTTGGCATGGCGGGTGCTGCTGGTGGTGTTAGGGGTGACGGTGATTTAGTTTTGGCTTGTTTGTGTGTTTGTTTGTTTGTTTGTATGTGAGACAAAGTTTCTCTGTGTAGTCCTGATTCTCCTGAAACATGCTTTGTGAACCAGGCTGACATTGAACTCAGAGATTCACCTGCATCTAAGCCTGTCAGCATGTCTTGTTGAGATTTTATAGATACAGCCTTCCTGTCGTGTCTAGAAGACAGCATCAAGCAGTAGACAACCCGATCCTCTGGCTTGTACATTCTGTCTGTCACCTCTTCTGCAGTTTGGTATATGGGTTGTGTGACAGATCTGTATATCGCCTTGGGGTGAGTTCTTACAGATCAAGAGGGATTTTGTTTATTGGTTTAGAAGTTTTTATGTTTTTGCATTTATTTGTTGAGTGGTTGTTGTTGTTTTTGTTGTTGTTAGGTAAATACTTTTCAGTAGATAGCAGATGCACACTTGTCTATAATTCATTCTGTAGCCTAGGCTAGCCTCAAGAGCACTTTTTTCCTGCTGCAATCCAAGACCTCAGGGGTGCATTACCACACCCAGTTTTAGACTGTCTTTTGAATCAATATAACTTATGCCTACCCTGGTTTGGGACTATAAATATTACTATAATGTTTATTTGTTTCATTTATTCTAAACAGAATAATTATCCAGACGTCAAATAGGGCTGAATTTTAGTAATCAGCTGACACTGTGTGTGTGTGTGTGTGTGTATGTGTGTGTGTGTGTGTGTGTGTAATTCTCTTTTATAAAATATTATTCCTAGTACATTTACTGTCCATGTGGGAGGAGAATGGAAACAGAAAATATAAATGCAACATGAAAAAGCATGTCATTCATATTAACATTAACAAGTCAGTTATGGCATTTGTTATTTTGAAACCCTCTTATGCTGTATCCATTTTACTATGAACTACAATACCTGAATCCAAAACACAGAAATATCTTGCATACTTACTGTCATTTGCAGTTAAACTTTAAGTTCAGCGCTGTGGATGATTTCAGTTCTTACCAAGTAGCCGCAGATGTGGCTAAGGTGACACACACCTTTCTGCTCCAGAAGTCTATGGAGTCTGGCAATGTCATTTTGACCACTAAAGATCACAGCATGTAGATGTGTAACGTCTCATATGTGAAGCTGAAGGTTCTCCTTGCTGTTGGCCCCTCGTGTGTATGCATAGTGCAGCAAAGGCCAAACGAGACATAGAAAATGAGCGACTCATTTCCAATATACAATATACTACTTTACTGCTTTACAATATACTACTAGGCTGTATTCTTGATTACCAAGCTCATTTCATCCCTGAAGCATCCCAAGGTCAGTGTCACCACCTTTTCCTCAGATAGAAATTAAGGACCAGAAATCCTCAGAAAGTAAAAGGTAGACCAGGAAAATCAGCCCAAATTCACATGACACAGAATGCATCACCCTACCATACCACTTTACTACTCTAAGAGCAAATGCAAGACCTGCTTAGCGAATGGCTGCTACATTTATAGGGGCTGTGAGTTTGGGGAAGGAAGTCAAACTTTTGAGCAGGATGGTACAGAAACCTTTATAGAACGAGAAAGACTTAGCCTACATGTTACAAGTGACTAGGCATGTGACTGCATATTGCAAAGCCCACAAAATAATTTTAATCATTTAATTGCAAGTGGTCTATAGATCATGATGAGAAATCCCTAAATGCGTAAGGATCAGTATGCTACGCTAAATCAGGGACCAGAAACTAAGTGGTAATAGTGCTTATACACAATGAGTAAGTGGATGGGAAAGAGGGAGAGAGGAAGAAATAGGAGGAAGAAAGGAGGCAGGAAAGAGGGAAGAAGTAAAGAAGGCAAGAAGGGCGCCTGCAGTGCTTTCAGTACCAGCCGTTGAGTTTCACTTTAAGTCTGAATGTTGACCATATAAAAGAAATATTAGTTGAGTCGTTCTCGCTACTATAATTTGTTTATTTTTGAAAGATATTTTCACAAGTTGGAAATGGTCTTATGTCTCACATATCGTAGTGACAAATGTATACTCTCATTGTCTTGATGTCATTGAGCATGTGTCTGGCACTGTGCTAAGAGCCGGTGTACTTATGAACAAACATACATGGTCCATGCTGATAGCCCCTGTGTGTTTGGTTTTTGAGCCTGGCTCCTGTGCACCTTATATTCCTATTAACAGATGGAAGATAATTGTGTCTGATATAGAGGGAAAAACTAAGCCAGATGTGTATTGTGGTTCCAGGAGTTTGTAGGTTATAAGAAAGGACCAATAGTGATAAGGGATGAGGAAATCCATTGAAGAACTGATTTTATCCGTGCTATAACTGTAGTCACAGAGTCATTTACTTTATCTTTGGCCACCTTCAGTTTTCTTGGGAGTATTTGGTGGACACATTAACTACATTTTACCTACTTTATCTGCTCATAACCTGCCATTGTGGCTAAGACTCAAAGTAAAAGGCCAGACAGCAAAAGAGACAGCCTGAAAGTCATATATTGGTATGACTGGAAGTGGGTTGATAACAGCGAGCATCACTTCAAAGACTGAAATCGTACCATCAGATTGTACAACTGTAACAAAAGACCTTCTGTTTATGCCCAGTAGGCATTCTAAATATCTAAAATACTCAGTATAGGACCAGAGAGCAGGGAAATATGGGGAAAGACTGAGTAAATCCTGAGGCAAGGAGGTATGATCTCTTCACAGCTCTGGGAGGCCTTCTTGCAGAAGCTCTGGGAAACCTTTACAAATGTCCTCAGAGAATGTTGCCCATGACAATTTCACAGAGAGTGCTTTGTTTGATTCTTACTCCCTGCTCTGCACTTAAGTGCCTTTGGAATGGACATTTAATGGCCTCACTCTCTATAGCAGATGTATTCAATTTTATAATTTTCATTGTGTTAAAACTCTCAATTACATGGGATCCCAAACCTGAAATATGAAATAATTGTTATCAGTTTGGCTGGGAACTGTATAATATTGGAAGATTGCCCAGAGAATTTCTGGTCTGTTGAGAAGCATTTCCCTGAGCATACTCCAGGAGAACAATAAAGAAATGTGGGCTGTTTAAGAACAAAGCTGTATTTTGAGAAAATATTCTTAAATCAAGTTTTCCACTGATGTGCCTTTGGTAGGCAGAATTTCAAGTGAACAAAAGTTACACTGGGTTTTGAATTGGAAAACGGTACATAAGTCTTTGCAATGCAGAATGTTGGGGCTTGGTTGTGTTTGAGTGTGGGGGGGTTGTCTATGGGTGTGTTGTGTGTGTATAAGTGTTTTATGATTTTTAAATTAAAAAGATCAATTAGCACATGCAGAATTAGGTTTCATCCTGACATTTTCATACACTTGTCGGCTAGCCAATCTGCTTGTTTGCTTCCATCCTCCAGAATGCCATGCCCCCAGTGCCTGTCATGTGTCTTTCCACCCACCTTCTTCCTTGTCAGGTGTCCTCTTGCCACCAGCCCCTTCCTCAAAACCTCTTCTTCCACACTCATGGTCTTCTTTCTTGTTTCATAATCTATACCTCCCCTCTCCCCCACTTAACATATATGCATATAAACACGTTAAGCTAGAATCTCATATAATAGAGCATATTGGAGTTTTGTCTTTTCGATCAACCTCACATAACAGAATGCTTTCAGCTTCATTGATTTTCCTGCAAAATTCATATCATTTTTCTGGAAATTCTGGACAAAATTCCATTGTGTGTATGTATGTATGTGTGCATGCATGCATGTGTGTGTGTGTGAGTCACATTGTTACTAGCATTCACCTGTAGATAAGCACTGAAGTTAGTTCCACTTTTTATTGTCAATTATGTAGCAATCACCATGGATATGCATGTGTCTTCATGGCAGGATACTAACCTTTGGGTATATTTCCATGAATAGTTGCTTAGAACCTTCTAGTTTTAATTACTCAAGAAACCTCCTTATTATTTTTCATATACACTTTACTAAGTTACACTCCCACAAGCAGTGAATAAGTGTTCCTGTTTCCCCACTTTCATTGTTGGATTTCTTGATGTTAGCTGTTCTGACTCTGAGGAGATCAAACCTGAAAATTATCCATAGTTTAGATTCCTTTGATGGCTAAGGATGTTAAATACTCCTTAGATTGTTTCTATCGACAGCCATCTGTTTGTTTTGATTGGCAGAGATTACTGGTTTTTTTTTTTTAATGTATTCTAGATGTTAATCCTCAATCTGATATATTGTTGGCAAATATGTTCTCCCATTCTATAGACTTGCTGTTGGCTCTGCTGAGGGTTTTCTGTGCTGTACAGAAGCCTTGTCATTTCATGCCTACCTGCTTGTTAGTTCATGGTTGTTTTCTGTGCTATTCGAGTCCCATTCACAAAGTTCTTACCTTAACCCCCATCCTCATGTGTGTCTTCTTGTTTGTTTCTAACTGTTTCAGGAATCAGGCTTTAAATTAAAGGCTTTAGCCTAAATGTATTATTTTATCGATTGGGAGATGTGGATCTATTTTCATTTTTCTCAGGATAGATTGTAGCTTTTTTTCCTGCACCACTAATTGAATAGACCATGTTTTACCCCAATGTATGTTTTTGACACTTTTATTAATATTAAGTTTTCATAACTGTATGTGTTTACTCCTGAGTCTGCTATTTTATTCTACATGTATGCATACTTTTATTTACATGAGTACCATGCTGTGGGAGTCCTTTATTTTCTTTTAATCATGGGGGCACTTGGAATTATCCAACTCATTCTTCTAGTTTGCCGTTATTGTATTGGAAGCAAACTAACATTTCTCCAACACGGACAGATGCCTGAAAAACACTGCCATGGCTGCCAGTCTTACTATCAATAAACCATTTTTTAAAACCAAGACTATTGTCACCTGAGTACTCACATAACTTTAAAATAAATGTGTCATATTACATGTATGTAAATACCTACATATATGTACTGATATGTGCATCTTCCCTATTCAATCTACCTCAGCAGCTGTTTTTAATCGCAAATGACTAGATATTTATACATACTGCATATATTTTATACTTTATTATCTTCCCGTTGTTCATGTGTTGCTGTCCCTTCAGATTTTAGTCATTTTTTAACCTTCCTTTTCCTGATAATTATATTTTAAATCATGCTTTTAAATAAAATAATGCAATAGCAGTTAAAGACAGCATGCAGGTTATTGCATCAGCTTCCACCTTGTTTATTTGACACAGTTTCTCTCAGTGATCCTGGAGCTCACCCACTAGTTAGATTGACTCGCCAGTGAGTCCCCAGGATCCTCCTGATTCCACCTCCCAATACTAGGATAATATGCTCTCACTGCCATACCCAGCTTTTCTGTGTAGATACTGGGATTCGAACTCATGTCTTCATGCTTGTACTGCAAGCACATTATTCATTGAGCTACTGCTAGAGTCTAGGTCTTGGTTTCATTGAATCTGGTTTTCTCATTCAAGAAAAGTTCTTAGAATTACTTGAATCTTTTATATTGGCATAGTAAACTTCCGTAAGTTACTTAGTTCTGTATTTTGGGAAGTAGAAATTTAGTTCTGTATTTTTGGGAGTAGAATTAACATGGAACTAGCATAGAAAGTTAGTTCTGTATTTTGGGGAGTAGAATTAGTTTTTGAACTAGCAATTATTTGCTTGGTTGCTGTCTAACTTATATCTTTAATTGATCTCTGTCAGCTACCTCTTGTCTCTTTAAGTCATATGTTATATCTGAATATTTTGTTTTATCTGATGATGCTGTTACTTCTCTTTATTCATTTGTGATTAATTTTTCATGTCTGTTCTTATTGGAAAGTGTTATGCACAAGGGTAACTGTTGTCATTCCTGTGGATGTTGTTTTTTTGTCTGGGTTGTTTTTAAACTTTTTTGTTTTCAGTTGACAGTGCTTCCTCATGCACCATGCCTTCGAATGAGTTTTTGCTTCATCAAGGTTTCACTGTGAGGGAAGCTTAGGTGTTTTCTCAGTGTTTGCTGAGCTTTAGGTATAGTTAGTAGCTCATGTACGCACTAGCTTTGTTAGGATTGCTTCGCAGAGTAATGGATTTCTTCATCTCTTCCTCCATTGATACACTGCTTCGTTCTGGACTCGGCTCTCAGTCTCCTGTTGGCATCTTTTACTTACGTCTTTTTCCTAAGTGGGGTTTACAGTGCACACTTTATTTTACTGGCGTCATATCCTCTCTCCCTCTCTCTGCCTGTGGGGTGTATATGTACACTCTTGCATGCGTACATGCGTGTATGCGTGCGTGTGCTGCTGAGCCATTCTGCAGCCTCCTCAGTCCTTTTTATATAAACAACCATCTTCTTTCTTCTGAGATAAACGGATTAAATTCTCTTGAATCTTCATGGGTTTCTTAGCCACTTTATTTTCTCAACCTCCAATTAAACTATCTCGATGGACAAATACCTAAAATATCTAATAGCTTGCTGTGAGATATTTCTTTTAGACAGCACCAGCCTTTATTGTAGGCTCAACCTGTGTTTCCTTTTTAGTGCCAGCTTTCAGCCCTAATTTTTAATGTTGCATGTAGATAATGTTGTCCCTCACTCATTTTCTGAAGCAATTATGTTTACTGGTAAACTTGGGGGCTTTGTATTTGAGGAAGTTTATAAGATAACAATTTTAAACCAATGTAATTTATAGTAGGGGTTTCTTGCGGTATAAAGCTGGGCTATGTTTATTGGTCCCATCTACTTATCCTCTCATCTTTAATACTATAATCTGCATTTCTATAACAGGCCATTTTAGCCCATTTATTTCCTACCATAATTCTTAGTTCCTTCCCAAGAAATCTGCTGAAGTAATTATTGACTTGTGTGCCTAAACACCAGTTTACTTTTAAGTCATCCTGAGATATTCTCTAATAGAAAATTTTACAGTTGTGAAATTTTAGTTTTGACATTTTCTTCACAGGTCACATAAGCTTTGAGGTGTTAGTGTGTTTTATTTCAGTCCTCACAGTATATGTGTGTAGACTGGATAATGCAGGTCCTCAGGGTATGTGTATAGATATACACATATGTGTGTAGACTGGATAATGCAGGTCCTCGGGGTATGTGTGTAGATATACACATATAGGTTATAGCAGGTCCTCAGCACAGCATTCTTGTGTCATCTGCTATCCGCTCTAAGGAATGAGTCTAGTCTGAAACTCTTGACTTTCTTTACTTTCAGTCAGGCAAATGATTCTCTATTCTCTCCTGAAACTAATTTTTCAGGAACATCTTAAGCCAGATCATGCTTTGTTTAGGCTTAATAGTTCTTAGTTCTTTAGTAAGAGCTTAAAGAATTTTTCTTTATATGTACCATGAAGTATATACATTTTTACAACTAGTTGAGGTGGTCTGATTCTTCTTGGTTTTTCTCAGTCACATTTGACATTGGTAGCTTACAAAGGCTATTTTGGAGCAAGGCAGCTTGGCTATGGGGGACAAGCCTGGCATCTAATCCCTACTTTAATTATCTTACTAGTTATTCAGCTTTGAATAGTGTGAAACTTTCTAAAGCTGGGTTTCCATATCTGTAAATGGGAAACAGCAGTGCTCTCTGTCCTGGTGAGTGGGTTATTTTGCATAAACTGAGTGAATAGAGGACTTCAAGCCTCCAGCTCAGTACCAGTTGGAGGCAGAGACAGTCATTAGGGGAAAGCAGAGAGCTGCTTTATGAACTTGGGTTTCTGTTTTCTCTCCTCCAAGGCTACCTTTCCATCTTCCTTTTCCTCTCTTTCTGAAGAAAGGATCCTGGAAGTGCTCATGTTTGAATTCCTCACAGTTGCCCACAGGATCAACCTCACATCACGCTTCATATGATGGCATTGACTCTCAGCTCACTTTGGTTTTTAGTGGGTTATTTTTAATCTGCGAGCCAGAGTCAGGAGGATTGCAGTGAGTCGGAGGCTAGCCTGAGCTACAGAGCAAGACTTCTCAGACAGGAAAAGATGTAGGGATGCTCATGCTCGTACAAGTCTCCAGTGCTAGTGTCAGTTCAGAAACTCTAAATCACCAAGGCCAACAAGTATGGCACATTCTTTTTCTCTCTTAATGATGCTGCGGCACTAGCTTATACGTTCAGCATCCTAATGCCTACCACGCTGGAAGTCAATGGGAGAGAAGATGCAGAGACATCATCTTTCCTGTTGCTTGAGCATAAGAATCTCTGTGACAGCACCAGACATTTGAGGATGAATTTTCATTAGTCTTTATTAATTTCTTCTTGAGTATATGTGTGTGATATGTAAATTCTTAAATGATAGGCTTTTATTGATTTACAATAATGAGGAAGACTGCCAGAAATTGATGTAAGTCAGGAATTTCTGAAATGTGTAATAACATTTACTCCAAATTCTAAAATCTAAAATGTTTAGTGATTTCCAATGAACTTCAAAGTTAAAGCTGAATATGAAGAAATTTTGCCTAAAATGTGCTTCTAGAATGGACATATAGAAAGGCATCTCATTCTTATTTTTATATTCATTTCATTGTGGGGGGATGGGAGCATGCCACAGTGTATGTAGGTGTATGTGTGTGTGCATGAGTGCCTGTGAATGTGCATGTGTGTGTGTGCATCCATGCAGGCCCGAGAATAACCTTTAGAATTCATTACTCCCCTTCCACCACGCAAATACCAGGAATCAAACACATTTTTAATCTTGGTGGCAAGCACCTTTATTCACTGAGCCATAACATCAACCTAAAAGAACATTATTATAATCATTTATGTGTAACAGAAAAATAGAGGAGGAAGTATTTGTAAAGTAACTGAGTATATCAGCAGTGTGGGCTGGGGTGTAACTTAGAGGTAGAGCCATGGCCTAACATGCACAGGGCCGTGCCTTCCACCCTGGCACTGCCAGTAATCATAACGGTTCACACAGCTAAGTTACAAGCAAAACAAATCTCTGAACTCTGTAGAAAACATTGAGAGCCTTTCAACCGGACAATTCACTTCATGAATGGGTGTACTTGCAGCTCTATCCTAATAGTCAATTCTATAAAGCACACTGATAACAAACCAAAGACCATTCCACCATCCTCCACCAAGGCCTCATCAATGGCCAGTCAGCAATGTGAAGACCTCCTGTAGACAAAGGCAACGTATAGAGTGGGCACACACTAAATACCCAAGCCTAAAATAGGCAATAGCTAACTACACCATGATTTTTAAAGGGTGGTTAGAAGAGACCTTGGCAACATATCTTAGTAGCACTACAATTCACTAAGCAGAAATATACCAAGTGCTAACATGTTTGTCTGTGTACTACAGACTTTAAACATAAGAAAGTGACCTGTGATGGAAGTTTGGGGAGAGTTTTAGAAAACATCGCTCAGTTGCTTGAGCTTTGTCAGGCACTCCTGCAATGTAACCCTCTGAGTTTTCCTGATACATTAGGTTGCTCCTAATCTCCAAAAGTTGCTTGGACTCTTGCCTTCGGGAACTTGTTCACCTGGCACTATTATACCCATTACCTCCAAGTCTTACAGCTGCATTGCTAAATAAATAGTTCTATCTCCGTGTTAGAGCAATGGAAACAGTCCTGGAAAGGCGGCTCTCTGTGTTTGTTCAGTGAGCACAAATCACCTTGACTTGACATAATTTCTACCATTCTTGCTTACCTGAAGACTATGTTTTTACGTTTATTATGTTTTTAGAACAAATTTGGATAAATAATGAGATGGATGACCTCTGCAGGCCTGAGTCAATTGGCCTAGAATTGTATGTTTATTCACGTTTGAAACAGAAGGTGAGCAAGAGCTTTGCACAGAGTCACAGGGTCAGTTTAATGAGACACAGTGTCACATACTGCCTACCTGCAAGGATTTTAAAGCTTTAGGACAAAGATGGGAGGCCGATCCAGATTGTAGACTGAACAGAGATGCCCATGTGCATTGGGGTGGGGGAGTACTCTTGTAAAGATGTAGGGGTGCCAGTAGAAGACTTACCATCATGATATCTCAGCTGTCAATACTGCTTCCAGTTACTGTACGTCACCATCTCCGGCAATCATCAACAAAGTGTCATCATTTATGCAGTGTGTATGTCAATGAAGATGTAACCATTAAGCATGCACAATGTGTCTCATGTGAAGGGGCTGTGGGATCGTAATCAGTCTTTTGGGTGTGATAACAGATACACAAAGCGGCAATGTAGAATTTGTAAGGGCAAAGGCCATCTCAGGATCATGAGAAAGGTTTCCATCAAGTGGCACAGTCTACCTTCATGCACGTGTTTTGAGACCAGGTTTGTTTTACCTTTCGTTAGACTGAATTTGTAGAGCCTGAGAATTCAGTCACAAGAGTGAAAAACCAAAAACTGGGCCCATGTTTGTGAGCTAATGTGTCCTTTGATCTTTTCTAGTTCTGTTAAGGTGTGAATGGGTCATCCAGGGCTCAACAGGAGGTTCTGATACAAATTATAGTTCTAAATGTTGACATAAGAGGAATCATGTTTTCTACACTACAACTTGATTTTAGGGCTAAACTTTTTTAAGTGTGTGTGTGTGTGTCTGTGTGTGTCTGTGTGTCTGTGTCTATGTGTCTGTGTGTGCACACGAATGCTTATGTCAGCACATTTGTGCAAGTGAAAGCTAGAGGTCAGCATCAGGTTTCACTCCTTGGGCACTCGCCACCCCTTTTTGTGAAATGGAATCTTCTCAAGTAGGCTAGGCTCTCTTATTGTAGAACCCCAAGAATCCTCCTTTTTCTCTACCTCACCAGTCTTGGGGTTACAAGTGCATACTACTGTGCTCTGCTTCTAGAGCTAGAATTGCTGAATTGATGTAGAGGTGGGGGAGGCTGTCGTGCTTTCCTGGTCATCACAAGAATGTTGGTTACCTTCACTGAGTAACCTGTGCTCAGTTATCACTGGTGTGTACTGACTGTGGTCAAAATAATGCTATTACCCTTCTCAGTAGGCTTTGGACACCTGCTTCATCTTCTTTAGTCTGCTCATAGTAAACCTGTTTCCACAGTTACTAGTTTCTTTAGCATAGGCACGATGACATTTATTTTCTGGCTATTTGTTTCCAGTTCTGTTTTAGGAACACTAATGAAAGGATCCTGGATGTGCTTGGGTTGGTTTTATTTAATTGCTGAGATAGTTGGGTGATGGCTGATTGTCCCTGTAGTTGTTCATTGATCTGGGTGATACCTAGTCATTTAATTAGACAAAGTCACTTTCACTCAAGACAGATAATCTAAGTAGGTAGCCACGTTCATTCTACAGTTTCATTCTCTTCTCTTGTTGATAAATTTCTTCTATGGAGATCAATTTCTTGCTCCGTTTATCACTTACCTGTAAACTTAAGAGGAGGATGAAGATGGTGATAATGATAGTGGTGCTGGTAGTGATGATGATGTGCTGATATTGGTGGTCATGGTGACGGTGATAGTAGATGGTGATGATAATGATGATGGTGGTGGTGGTGATGATGGTGATGGTGGTGGTAGCAGCAGTACATCTTTTGTAGAGAATTTGAGACTCTTTTTCTCTTGTAAAAGTTCATGTGAGTCATTTGCCCAGGCTTCACATTGGACTATGTTTTTAAGTATCACTAAATGCAAGTTTGTTTTCAACACTCACACATCTGAGAATTATTTTTGAAAATTCTTGGTGAAAGACATTTTTCTTTTTAATATAAGTGCTTCCAATTACACTTAAAAGCTTAATAAGAAGCACTACACAAAAATAACTCTCTTGGGACATGTGCTGCTTATTCTAAATCTTGTAGTGAGTTCATTACAAAAAACTTTGAACTGCTGAAAGCAAGAACATTGTACTACCCCATGCTAACCAAAGAGCCATTGTCCTGCATTCACAGATATAAACTACTGGTGTTTGGGGACAGATTTTAGCTCATCCTCTGAGGATCTTAACTAAGCAGGCTGTGAAGCACATAAAAGTGAGACCCTTGCAAAGTAGATGATCAATTCACAACATAAATGCTATAAAATGATATAATAAGCTTATAATCTCACATAAATGTGAAATATGTTTGAAAGACTTTATTTTTCTGATATATTTTTCCCATAATCATTGATTTAAAAGTATGAAAAAGTTAGACCTTCTGCAAGCAAGATTAAGATTCAAGAATATAATATGTTGACCAAAAAAAAAAAAAAAAAAAAAAAAGTGAATGGAGTTGAATCAGTAGCTACGAACACAAGTGTCACTTGACCATGAGACCATGTCTTGAGATGCTTGTTAGGCTTCTTGACTCAGAATGTCTAAGAACAACCACAGAAGCCAGAATACATCTTTCCCAAGAGCAGCCCATGGGTCAGTTCTGGCGGCAGCTGTATCTGCTAACTAACTGTGAGTGCCACAGGCAAAACCCAAAACTGTGGATTCAGGCCTTGCTTGTGGCCCCTCTACAGACTTGCATGACTGTACAACTTAGATTCCCATCTTTGTCTTTGTGGTAAAATGCTATAAAGTGACCAGTCCCTACATTATGATTCTTAATATTACACAATAATATTGTGTATGTAACACACAGTACCTGGTCATCCAGTAGACTCTAACTGTTGTATCTCATTACAAGATCAAGCAAAAAACAAAACCTTTTTCAGTGTGAAACAAGTCTTTTCCAGAACTTTCCAGGAGGTGAAGTTCATTTCCATGACTCTTAAGATCATGGGTAGCTACATACGGGCATGCATTATTGAAACATAACTGGTGACAACCACAAGAAGAAACCCCCAAGGCTGTTAAAGAGAGACCAGCAAGGTCAACATGAGCCACCTTCTCTCTAGGTCAGCTGAGCATTTGCCCTCCCTGCTGTAGCTCTTTCCAGGCACGTCTGTCTGCTTTTGAGAAAGAGCAGGCTTGGGTTTTGAAGCCAGTGGAATCAAGGTCAAATGTATTTGTGGAAGGGCATAATTTTAAGGGATTCTGTGTTACTGTTGTGCCTATGGCTTTCCCCTGGAAGGGTGCTAAGCTTTTCCTCTGTGCTTCTGCTCTCAGTATGGTTACCAGACTGTTCTCTTACCAAATCTTTGGTGGTCTGGCTCAATCCTCATTCTATATCAGCCCTGTGAGAATAAGGAAAATTATTAAATAAGATAGAAATCAAACATCTGTGTAATCAAGAGTCCTACAGAGTGCTCCCATGATTAAAGCCTACCATCTACTGTGGCTAAGCTATCACTGTTTCCCCCAGCTCAGTAGTTGTTCTGCCACAAACAGAAGCCACTTTTCCTAAATTCACTGTTTTTCCCCCTTATTTTCTTACTTTTGTATTTTGGTGAAATTCAGGCAACTTCACTGGTTATTAGGTGTCAGAATGGAATTACCAGGCCACCTCGTTCCTTCCAATTTCCTGATGCTGAATTTTCAAATTACAACTATTTCAGAAACTAGATTTTATAACACAGTGTAAGAATGAGTAATCCAAGCAATGTTTTCAGGCTGAGTTGAATACAGGAAGTTTCCTCCATCTGCCAGAGCACAGCTGCTTCAGGTACAAGATAAATGTCCCCTGTTGGGTGACTTTTTCATTTTAGCATTGAGATGAACTAAAGAAAAATGGGTGACTCCCAATATGCAGAACCCTATGCTGAATTTTTCTTAGTCTTGAGGGTACCATAGAAAACAAACTTCAATCCTGTTATCCTAAAGGGTACTATTTAAAACACAGACAGAGCTAGCTGTTTGTTAGTGTTATCTCTAAATTGCTAGGTTGTTTTGGATAGATGAAGCCATCAAACCCATGGATGCTTTTTGTTGTTCTCCTGTTTACACATGAAAAAGAAATGTATGTTCATTTGGGAGCATTGTAGAAAACCATAAATAAGCGGCTTGAATGTATACCCAAACTGGACATTTTTGTTGGACCTTTGCCCTCCTAAGCAGGCATGCAAAGAAGAGACTGCAGTGTGGGCATCCTCTCTCATCTAGAGTGGGGCATCTGTGTTGAGACCAGCATCCTGAATGGGTTTCTGCATGTCACTGACAGTACAGCACTGAGTCTTCCAAGTTATCATGTGAATTCAGGGCAAGTCAACAAAGGACCAAATCAAACTATCTGCCTTAGAAGCAACATGTCCATTCCTCCTGGGCCCTGCCTCTGTCCCTCTCTTGAGTTTCATGCCTGGCCACTCTCTAAAATGGTTCTCAACAAGGGTTGTATTGAAACAGCATGAAAATCCTTAGCTTGCCTCTAATTGTCTAAACACAAGCCCTTTCACTAATGTAACCTCGGAAAAAGTCATTGTGCTCTCAGCTTCTGAAGACATCCGCAGGGCTCTCTGTTTTCATTCTGAGAGGTGAAGAAAAGGTATCAGCATTCAGTTGTTCTTTTCTTTCTCTATTTCTTGATATTCAAATTACCAAGTAAGACCAGCAGGTTACTTGGACAAAAGACAAACTAACTCTTATTTCTAAGAGCTTTTTGTGCACCGGGCATGATGCTGATTAATTGGTAGTACTTTAACCAATTGTCACGTTCTATGTCTAGCTAAGTGAGGAAAGTAATTCTTTGTCCAGATTAATTTCTCATAGGAAAGAAAAGCGGCAGTCTGATTATGGAGCTACTTATATCTAGGAGAGCATTGAGCAATAGTATGGTAGTTGTGGTGGGACAAAACTTAGCTTGGAGCAAAGCAATGCAAAAGCTTTACCATTAAGTATGAGCCACAGTTGGTCAATGCTCTCTCAGCAGTAAAATGCGAGTGTGCTGGATGCATGTCCAGTAACTTCAGAATACACAAGTGGATCTCCTCTGGATTGTTGAATCCTCCAAATGCTAGGTGGATGATGATGAAAATGATTACATGGGCCATGTGATAATTATTACCATAATTCTCAGTTAGGTAAAAGATGACAGGGGTGCTGGTGTGGTACTATGGGTGAGGGTACTTACTTTTAAACCTGGTGACCTGAATTTGATTCCAGAACTCACAGTATAGAAAGAGAACTCATTCATGAAAGTTGTCCTATAAATACTTACACCGTGTAGTATACAAGATCACAGAGAGAGATAAATAAGTGAGAAGACACTAGGATGTTTTTAAAAAGATGGGCATATATCAGACTACAAGACTGAAGAACGCACAAGAACAATGTGTTCCCACTGTGTGCGGTGCCTATTGCACACTGTGTCCTCTGAAAGACACACCGGGTCTTCTGAAAGACACCCAGGCTGTCCTATCTGTCTTGGATGTTTTCTTTAGATTTTCAGTTCTCATACAAGTGTGGCCTCCTCGGTTGTTACCTTCTGTTCCTCTGCGCTATCAGCCTTGAGAAGTAGTGAGCCGGTTGGTGAATGTACCAACTGCCCATGACAAAGCATTAATGCTCTCCTAGCCTCTGCACCTTAGAGCCTAACTTTTGGATCAAGCCACATTCTTTTCCCAAAGGAACTTGTATAGAAGGTTAAGAGTTGATCTTTGGTAAACTGCTAATCGATTGTCTAGTTGTAAGATTAAAGGGGGAATGTTCTAGAAGCTCCTGCTTTGACTTAGCTTGTCTGAAGGTGGAAACTCTCACTCAGGGGACAATAGCTCTGTAGTGAGCAGACCTTCAGCCCCTCTTATCACCAAGCTACACTCACACACAGACAATGAGCATAGAATTTCTTCTTAAGATCACATTTTCTGCCTTCCGCAGACTGACATCATGTCCCCACACTGAGAGCAGGAGTGGCCTTTGGCATTTGATTGTCCCAAACCAAAGTCTCCGTCCCATTTTTAGTTCTTTGCCATTTTGCTTTTGCTTTTTGAATTTGCTTGTGACTCTCTGCTTCCCCCATCTTTTTTTTTTTTGGTACAATGATTCTTACCTTGTCTTTCCCCAGTCCGTTTCTGACCTGGAGAGACGTACAGCATGTTATTGTCAGGACTTCCCGTGCGGGACATTTGAACGCTAATGACTGGAAAACCAATGCTGCTGGTTTTAAGGGTGAGAACTTTTTTCCTATTCTGTCACAGGCAAAACATTTTTGTTTTTCCCCAATTTTAAATGGAGAGCAGGAAACTGAACCCTTCAAACAAAGCAAAATGAAATTTTGTGCCCAGATTTGAAGAGTTCTTTGGTCTTTCCATACATAAAAAGCAGATTTTTTAAAAATATTAAAAGTATACATACATGGCAGATTTCCTATGTTAGCAACATCATAGGTCAAGTTTTTGTTTTTTTTTTTTTTTTTTTTTTTTAAATTCTTCCAGCTCCTATGGGAAGCCTAACTACTTTGGTATTCGCTGTCATTGAGTCTCTGGGTGATATTTTTTATAACTGTGTTTTTAAGCTCTTCACCTTTGCTTCCTTGCGTCTAATGGCTGACATACACTTCTCACTGTGATTGAGCAACTAGGCATGCATTCTGTAACACTGCTTTCAATAGTTTTCAAACTTTCACCAGCAGAAAATAAGGCATATTTCTAAGAGCAAAACCACAGTGCAGACAAAACGGCCTACTGAGCAGTCCCTAGCAGCTGTGTGTGACATAGAACAAACACGAAATGTTCTTCCCAGAGCTGAAGCAAGTTGTATGTCTCTTTATTGATCTTCTTTAAAGTAGCCATAGTCCTCTTTGTCATAGATAATGTATAGCATGATGAATAGGAGGTAATTATATCAGTCATTTATAAAGATTCATGTGTTCACACAAGTCGCACATAACCTAAATTTTAATCTATGAAGTTATAACAAAATTTACTTCATGTCACAGCTATAGTCTCAAATGTTTTACCAAATAATTTTAGATCATAACATCTTCCCATCTAGGGAAAACGAAATTCACTAGTGTAAGGAATATGTAATCAGTGGTGATTCTGGAACTCAGACCACTGGAAACATGATGAATAACCCTGAGGACGCCATTCATTTTAAGACCCCCTAATTGTTCCATACTTAAACATCATGGATTCTGAATAACATCTACATGATATCATACATAGGAACTTAATGTATCCTTAGGGAACTACGTCCAGTATATGCAAATACTTAGGCCAAAATGTACATGCTTCAATAATTCTTTGCCTCTAACTCATGGTAAACTCACCCTTCACCATGACCTATGAATCTCTCAAGGACCCATGCATATAGCCAGTTATTTGATGTTTGTACATGATACATTCCATACTTAGAAAAGCAATGGCCTTCTGCTCTTGAAGTGCAATCCTTTTCTTGGCTATAAGCTATACAGAATAGTTTGTTGGCATGCTGTTTTCCATTTAAAAAAAAAATCCTGTAAATGTCTGTTGTTGTCCTACTCTGGGAAGTCAATGTGCAATCTCAAAATTGAAGTTGCATGGGCAATGTAAAAATTATTTGAAATTTTGCTTCTTCCAACAAAACAAAACAAAAACAAACAAAAAAACAAACAAAAAACAAACAAACAAACAAACCAGAAATATAAGTTTGTCATATGTATGTTTATGTTGATTAGCATCCACCTGCTATTAAGTCCTACTAGATAAATCTATGACCTGCATGGGGTGGGGGGAAGGAATCAACATTAACTTTGGCTACAAATGTCTTCTTAGCAGAGGGCTCATATACAAAGTCCATTGACCTCCATGAAGCTGAAGCATCAACTTTAACCCAAATAAACTCCCTAGTCTGACTTACTCCTTTTTGGCAACGTAAAAAGAGCAAATGGTTCTAATAAAACACACAGCTCTTTGGAAACCCTCTGTTGGTTTTGGAGAGGGGAAAACAGGGGATTTAAACTAGATCAGCAGACCCAAACGTGAATTTCAGGGGACTGTACACTGCTTCTGGCAAAGAGGAAATTGTTTTTTACTATTGCACGTGGCAATATTTAGTATAGTATTTCACTCTTCTCTTAGATGGCTGCCAAGAGTAACAATTAAAGTTCATTTTTTCATAGATGAATTACTCGGAATGGTCTGGGCTCCCACAGGAATTATTTTGTAAGTTTGTTGATGGCAAGCCCCCATAATTCATCTAAACATGATCATAATAAGATGAACTCTTTAAAAGTTATGTTCCTTATTCTAAACATTACTACCCCTTCTGGAGTGCCTCACAAATATCCGGGATTAGGGCAGAGGCTAGGGCGAGCAAAGCGCTCTGGAACGGAAGGAATGCAGGTCACCAGAGCAGGAGACAAACGGACTGACAGAAACTCAAAGAATAAAGAGAGCAAACATTTAGGAGATTTGTGCAGTGATAGCTCAGCAAGAATTTGACATTTAAATCAGATCCACCCGCAGTAGGGGTCTTGCTTAGTGGGGACCCATAGCCACCTTTTCCTCCTTATACAAGAGAAAGAAGGCTGAATGGTCCATGGCAGAAGCCTCAACCAGGCTGCTACCCCAGCAGCCCCACTCCGCCTCGGTATTGCATGAAACATGTACTTGAAGTGAAATTGAAAACTCCTGGTGGTGCATGCCTTTAATGCCTGCACGTGGAAGGCAGAGGCAGCTGGATTTCTGTGAGTTTGGGGTCAGCCTGGAGTGCATAGTGAGTTCCAAGACACACACACACACACACACACACACACACAAGAAAGAAGGTGGGGAGGGAGCCGTTTTACGGATTGTCTAGTGGCTACCTCCAGAATGGGCATGTCCATATCCAAGGCAGAATTTTCCTTTTCACATTAGGGGAACTAGGTCTGGTCAGAAGATTAAGTAGCCTTCCTTATCTCGAAAAAAATTCAGAAAAGCCTACACCTCAAAGAGGATATAGCTTTTTCTCATCAAATCCGCCAGATCTGTCTTATGCTACCTCCCTACACTCTTTTGGGCACACCCATATACCACACACAAGCAGCAGACAGCAAAGCCGGAAGGTAAGGGGACAACGGGAGGGTAGGACTGTCCTGGAGGCTGGTCTGATGTACACCTGCACTGGACTAGGGGAGCCTTCTCTGCTCAGGATCTCAACTAGTGTAGGAAGCACAGGGGTCTCTGGAACTTCACCCTTGTTCTCTGAATGACACGGTGGCTGAGGTTTTCTGTACTCCCATGGTAGCAGTCTGCAAATGCTTCCATAGTAAGAACAGCTCCTGGTTTGGAAAACCCTAAGGACAGTAGTAGCAACAGTCTACACTTGGCTGCTGACAGTGCCTTGACTTTCATTTAGTTTAACGGGACTGAAATTATTCTGCCCTGCCGCTTAGTAATAGTAACAATGACAATAACCTCAGCATAATCCAAATGTCTCTAGGAGCAGGTTAATTTTGCAGAATAAACATGAGGAAATGAATATACGCCCATAGGAAGTAACCAAATTTATTTGCCTAGCCAATTTTGTGAATAATTCTGGTCAATTTTTAGGTAACTTTTGACGACGTACCTAAACCCAGAGTTAGTTACTTTAAAAAAAATGCTATGAATATCACACATTCATGAAAGACTTCAAGTTGAAAATGTATGTGAAAATAGGAAACCATTCATCTTAGAGAAGATGTGGGATTCTGTCAATGAAGAACTACAATTCCAGCTCTAGTGCCTCAGTGCTAAGGAATATTCTCAAAGCCAGAAGATGACCTCAGCATGAGATGGTGGCATCTTATCAGGATTATGTTTCCCTCATCCCTTCTCTTTTCTCTTAGGAACAGTTCCTTCTATTTTGTGCCCACTCCTTTTAATCCCCCACCCATGCCCCCTAAACTACACCAATGAGCTATTTCAAAGGAGCTTCCTCCAACTAGGTGGTTCTCCTCGAAGAGTTCAGTGTACGTTGTCTCTTCATTGATTTCTAAAGATTCTCTGAGCATTTTCAGCCCTCTAGCCAAATTGGACTAGCACAATTTATTGACACAGAAGTTGACCAGGTCTTTTTTGTGTGGAAGACAGGCTATCACACCCTATGTAGGCTGAGCTGGCCTCAAACTCACTGTATAGTCCAAAAAGGCCTTGAATTTATAAATACTGGGATTAAGGTCATATAATCATGACTGACCGGCATGTACCTTCTTTGATTCTCATTCCAACATGACAGTGCCTCTTGGTCACATTAGACAGAAGTATTGATAGCATTGAACTTGGCCACAGCAGGACCCACCTAAGGCCTAGAGCACCGGTCATGTGTCTGGTGTAACTTTTGACAGACTCTTCTAACATTGTCACCCAAAAGACTGACCATGATTTTCATCCAAAGATTTTTCTATAGTCTGGGGATCAGAGCATTTCTGGGGGGGGGGAACAGTTTTTCTTGGGCGTCTCCCTACTGCACGACTCTGAAGTGACCACAACCAACGGAGCCACTGCCCTTGCAATGCCCAGACTGTGTAGCTGATTCTTCTCCCAAATGTGCTTTGAGGAGGTGGTTGTGATTCCACAGGATGCATGAACATCTCTTTGAATCAAACTATTTGTATTTGGATGATATGACTGTGTACAGTTAAACTCTCTTATATCTAGGAACAGATATAGATATCAGATAATAAATTAGGACCTTCTGTCATCTTTACTAGGCGAAAGAATGAAAAAAAAAGTCATTGAAACTCAAAAAATGACTACTAAGTGAGCGAGGTTGCCACGCCCTCCATTTCACTGCCCACCCAGACTATGTAAGTCTCTGTTTTTCTACCAGCATGTCGCTGAAACCTCCCCTGTCCCCACTGACTCTTTCCTGGACCACCACTAAACTACTAGATTTTTTTTTTTAATTTCTAACTGGTTATCCATCATGGTTAAAAACAATTGACAGTCTAACATGACTTCTTAGCTTCTCAAATCTTAACTTTTAATCATTTTTGTTACCTTTAATTGCAATCATTTTATTGGTAGGGAATGGTAATTTTATTACACTATTTTTAAAAGCTACCTGCCTTTCAGTTTGTAACACTTATTTTTTTAAAAAATAGAGATATTAAAAATTATTAAGCATGGCATGTGTTGAATTAAAATTAAAAGTTTGGATTTATTTTGTTTTAAGAGTATAAAAGAAAAGAGTATAAAGTGATTTCTAATGTGTTGTCACTTAAAGGGGTAAAATTTATTTTATTTATAATTTTGCTATTTAAATAATATTGCATCTGCATCTCTACCACCTTTCTGTAAATTCACTGTTGGTATTTGATGTATGTTTCCTAATGCTTGGATGGTATTTCAGATTTTTGAAGAAAAGTCAAAATGACATACTGTTTGTCTTAGTCAGAGTTTGTGTCCTGAACAAAAAAACATCATGACCAAGAAGCAAGTTGGGGAGGAAAGGGTTTATTCAGCTTGCACTTCCACCATCCTATTCGGCAAAGGAAGTCAGAACAGGAACTCACACAGGAAAGAAACTTGGAGGCAGAAGCTGATGCAGAGGCCATAGAGGTGTGCTGTTTACTGCACTGCTTCCCTGGAACCCATGTCTACCAGCCCAGGGATGGCACCACCCACAGTGGGCTGGGCTTTCCCACCCTGGATCAATAATTGAGAAAATGCCATACAGCTGGATCTCATGGAGACATTTCCTCAAGGGAGGGTCCTTTCTCTGTAATAACTCCAGCTTGTGTCAAGGTGACACAAACCAGCCCAAAAACTATTGATGTGGCCAATAGGACTAAGGGGATTTGAATCAGAAATGGGACTCTAGTTAGAGACCCTTTGCATTATAAGTCAATTTTGACTGGAAAGTAGGGTGAATAGACACATTTAATCTGACTGACAGATTTGCTTACTGAAGATACCTCTTGATATATTTCTCCCCATTCTATGCTTCCTAGCATTGTGTCTATTGAACTTATATTCCTTGCATATTTATTGATTTTTATATCTCTTGACTGTGGTGTGTATGATCTTATCTTTTAGCTCATCCACAGACTGATGTGAATCACACACTACTGGAGAATTCTTTTGTCTGGTGGATGATTTGTCTAGACACCTATATGGTAACACTAAGTTGCTGACAGGAAGACCAGATTAGTTGTTACTTAATTTAAATTCTTGTCTCCACAATGCTCACTGTTCCCTATGAATAGCTAACTACTAAAAGTATGAAGCTTAAAAATATCTTCAAAGAATAAAAAGTAGTTTCCTCCCTGTTGGCCTTCCACTGAGTTGTAGAACTGGATTGGTCAGGTTTCCACCAGCCGAGCTTTGCTTCAGTTTTATATTCTTAAGAGTTTCAAATGCACACAGTTTTGTACTTAATAAACCCACCTTCAGTACTTGGACTGTGCTCTGTGGTAGAATGCTTGCCAACATGTGCAAGACACTGGGTTCCAATCCTGGAAAACACACACACACACACACACACACACACACACACACACACACACACACACACGTGCATGTCACCCAGCCACACACAAATACCCTACCCCACTGAATTTCTCTCCCTCTCCCTCTCCCTCTCCCTGTCCCTCTCCCTCTCCCTCTCCCTCTCCCTCTCCCTCTCCCTCTCCCTCTACCCCCTCCTCTCCTCCTCGCCCTCTCCCTCCTTCTCTCAAAACACAGTTGAAATTGTGGTTGCATAATTTGTCTGTTGTCTTTATACCAGGTCTTCATAGTGCAATGCTTAAATGTCACTTGGAATTCAGTCTGCTAAGTCTCATGGGTTCAAATTAGTTGCACCTATATAGGAATGGATAAAAATCTGAAGAAGAAAAAAAAGGCTCTTACTGACTCCTTAGTTATCAATGTGCCACATAAAGTTTTAAGCAGAAAACTAGTTTGGCAGTGTGCAAAGCTCCTCTACTTAAAAGAGAGTTGGCATCTCTGTAATTCCTTGAAGAAACTAAATTACTATTTCGAGAGAAGATGCACTGATAACCCTGGATTTTTTTAACTCTTTTCTCAGCAGAGGTGTTTGACCCTCCTTAAAAGTGGTAGATTGTGATATTCAGTAGTGATGCTGATATTTCAAGCTAAACATAAAAGCTGTAAAGCTCTGAATCCCAAGATTTGAGAGTCATCAGGAGAGTCCTGCTTTGGTCTAAAACGTCTTAGGACTAGAAAATAATGAAATGGATTTCTTGAACCACTGATTCTGAATCCAATTCAAGAATAAAATGGTAAGAATTTCAGTCAAGATGCAATCCTATGAGGATACATTCACACATGTCACTGACAGACTGTTTTGAAATTCATAAGCCTCTTCTTATTGGAGTTATTCAAAGCAAAAAACTGTAATTCTGTCTGCCCTCTGTCAGTGGAGGTGGTGTGGTCTTGAAGATTAACAAGGCTGTTTCAGGTGAGGCAAGTAACATGGACCAGACTTGTCTATAGATACAGTAAACATGAAAGGGGATTAACGAGAGAAGAGGTGAGATTTAAAGAAATTAGCACTGAGGCCCAAAAGCACACATGATGGAGACAGAACCAGTTTATAGAAATACTCTGTTGTTGAGAAGAGTGGAGGAAAATTTGATACAGTTCTTCCCTCAGAGGATGTACTTGAGTAATTATATATCATCTACATGTTGTTCATTATTCTAGCACAATATATTTCATTGATAGTCTGCTGTCCTTGAATTTAAAAATTAGGCATGTAGAAACTGATGCACATGGAACTGTGTTCTTCGACTAGTGAATGGCCTGTGTATGATTGTCCCTATTGTCACCTTCCCATGTGAACCTCACTTCTTTCTTATTAGATTTGTGTGCATAAACACATGGACATGCACATTCCACAACACACATGTAGAGGGAAGAGGACAACTTGAGAAAGTCAATTCTTTCTGCCCTGTCAGTTCCAGGGGTTGACAATCAGGTCAGGATTGAACCTAGAGATCGGTGAAAAGCATTTGTTGCACCCATTTTTCAGCCCTACCCCCACAACTTTGTAGCTATGTATCTCC
This sequence comes from Micromys minutus, assembly GCF_963924665.1. Classification (NCBI taxonomy): domain Eukaryota; kingdom Metazoa; phylum Chordata; class Mammalia; order Rodentia; family Muridae; genus Micromys; species Micromys minutus. The sequence goes on from NC_137971.1 coordinate 41,699,817, forward strand.
TGCAGACTTCGATTCTCTCTCTCTCTCTCTCTCTCTCTCTCTCTCTCTCTCTCTCTCTCTCTGTGTGTGTGTGTGTGTGTGTGTGTGTGTGTGTTTCTATTTTCTCCCATCTGGGTTCTTGTTTTTATTTTATATTTTCAGTGACTTGGGGTTAATGATTTTGGATAAATGGTTAGCCTCCTCATTTGTGTTTTCTGCTTTGCATTAGGTTACTTGGATGTTGAGAGCATTACACAGGCTCAGGGGTGTTTAAAGAACAAAAACTGATTATGCTAACTAGTTTTATCAACACCATGAATCAGAAGCATGAAGAAATCTAATGATGGGGGCAGGATTTTGAGAGCTTTAGGGTCACAAAATAGCTGAGAGCCATAACTTGTCATAATGGTCCTTGCCCTGTTAGATCAAGCAAGTGTGTTCTGTTGTTTGTATTGCCTTGACAAGGGAATAGAGGAGACAAGTTGGGAAAGCTGTAGTTCAGGGCAAGGAGCATAAAGGGCCCAGAGTACAGTGAAAAGGCAGGCATGGTATGACAAGGAAAATGATATAAAGAAGGCAGAGAACTTATCTACTTGAACGTGAAATGGGGAGTTCTCTTTTGAAGTACATTTTTAAGACACTTAGTGACCCCCAAGACAATGAATTGAGTAATAGCAATGACTTCCAAGCAGGCTTATTCTAGATACAAATCGGATGACAGTTTTATTTCTTAAGTGAGTGGTATGAATTCGTTGGTTCTATGAAATGTCCTACAAATGACATGTACACAGTAAATGGGCAAGTTCCCTGGCAGTGGCTGTTCTCCATTTCTCTAGTGAGTGCTTTTGTACTCTGGGCCTTAAAACCTTCACCCTTCAGAGAAAAACATGTTGTCCTTGTTAGATTCCTTCGAGATGGGGACAATTACAGATGTGTGATATATTATGATCTCTGGCATGTATTGCTGTTATTTTTAAGGATACTTTTTGAAATGAATTTTTAATAAGTCCACGATAAAAAAAAACATGTCAAAAGAATGCTTTTATAAAAATGGCAGCCAGTTATTAGGTGTTGAGAGGGCTTCACAGATCTTCTTTGACCAAGTTCTTTTTAGTTCTCGTCACTTTTAAGCACAGCCTTCAGAAGTCACTTAGCTTCAGGTGTCTGGATTCCTTTCTTTCTTTCGTTCTTTCTTTCTTTCTTTCTTTCTTTCTTTCTTTTTTTCTGGATTCCTTTCTTAACAGCTGTAGCCTTTCGGTTTTCTATGTGATTTTTGTAAATATTTAAGAAAATAGGTGATTTTGGTTTGCATCTTGAGTTGCTATAAAAATGCTAGGCATATCAACTGATAAGAAATGTAGAGTTTATAATAACTCTGAATTGATAAGAAATTTAGAGTTTACAATGACTTTGAATTCTACATTTGTGTGTGTGTGTGTGTGTGTGTGTGTGTGTGTGTGTGTGTGTGTGTGTTTTGAAACCTCCAGGGGCTGCAGTGTAGTTTTGGTTTTTTAATATAATAGTTTGAAATCATTTGTTTCTGCTTTGTCCTTTGAGGTACCTTCAGAACCCCGGCTTTGTTCCCAGGTATGCCCCACAGTCCAATAGTATGTGTAATATGTATCCTCGAAGCCTAAAATCCTCCCTGTGTTCCAGCCACATATCACTTGACAACACAAGACATACATAAATGTCACATATATCCTCTGAATTTTGGACAGGGATGCCTGGTTGGTCATTCAGATTATAATCTTTCATAAGGATGTCAAACTGAGTTGTAGAGTAGGAACTTAAACCTGACCTAAAAGCCATTCCCCAAACCAAGTGCATTAGAGTGAAAAATATTTACTTGCTCTGACATCATTCATACTAGCCTTTCTTTGCTTCAATCTTGACTTTCTCAGAACCTACTCATCAAAAGAGTAAGTAACCCAGTGTTATTAACTTATACCTAGTTCATCACTGCCTCTACTACCAGGTCTTGACTGAAGTTGAAAACATATCTCAGGTTCTTATGTGAATGCAAGTGGCACATCAAACACTTATTACCCCCTCCTTATATTTTTGTATACAGTCGCCCTTTTATACAATCAAAGGAGGCCAACAGTTCATTCATTTACATGGTGATTATTTCATGTGGGGACCTAGTTGAATCCCATTCCTATTTGGGTGAAGAATCGTCAGAAACAGCACCATGTGCAGCTATAAGAAAGCTATAAGGAGCTAGGGAGAAAAGGCTGTGTTTGAAGCTCTTAGTGGATTTCATCAATCTATCTTGAACACATCTTTCCTACAGGTCATCTCTTCCCCAGAGAATGGGTTTTTCCATAGATAGAGCTGAACATGGAAGGAAAACACGTTAAGGAAAACAGGAAAAAATGCTTTTGCCGAAATTCATACATACCTGTGTTTGGGCACTGGCTGGCATCCAAGTCTATGGCCCACACTGCAGCACCATTTACATGTAGCCCATTAGAGGTAAAATTGAAACTTGGTGTATCCACACTGACACAGGTATCTGGGCACTGTCAGGATTCGTTCATGGTCCATAAGTTGAACAAGAGGTAAAGAAGCCCTACAGTATCCTTCTTTCAAAATGATGCCATAGCCCATCCTTTTTGGCATTACTGAGAAATGATGTTGGTTCATATGTCTTTAACACAGACCAGATCCTAAGTCACAAAGAAATCCTATAGCTTAGCCCCCCACCAATTCTACGCATGACTTCTTGAGGCCACTTCAGCTAGCTGGGAGAATGTAGTAACATGCCAGGCAATCCCACTGCAGAATCCATGTGGACACATCTGTTGTGAAATAAATTGTTCCAGACCTCTGTTTTCCTTACACGTGTTTGTGTCTTACTAGCCCATGGTACTTCAAAGCAATTAAACTTCCATCACACATCCCAGTAATGGCTACAACAGACCTCATTTTATAAGGTTACACCACAAGAGATGCTATGCCCTGAATTCCCCGTTATCCTCGAAAGAGCCAGAAGGAAGAGTATCATGACTCTTCACAAGTGGAAATTGTTCCTTGGCTCTCAGTGTCTATCTTGCATCCATGCCTGCCTGCCTAGATGTAATGAAGAAGAAAAAAGACTGTCCCGAGGATGGTTATAAAATTAAGTATCTTTTCCAGATGAACCTCTTCACATGCAGGGAAAATCCCTCATAGAAATGGCTGAAGAAGGTCATTTCTCAGCAAGAACTGGGGAAGGCATGATAGGCCAGATGTTAGACTGAGTTCCAAGCCTCACATATTTCTTCCTCTGTGTGATATTTTAATGAGTTTAAAGAAGAGAGCAGTTTCTGTGCAGTTTGTTCTGAGTTATTTGAGTAACTCAGTTGGAGAAAATACTGTGTTCCTAAGCAAAATAACCAATACATGTATATGTAGAAGCTATTCTAAAGACTCAATTGTGGGGTCCAGGCTTTCATACATGTTCCTTTAATATGCATGAAAATTAGTTTCTTCTGTAAAATATAAATAACATACCCTGATAATGTGATTGTTAAGATTTTATTAGCTGGCACACAATAAAATACATGTGTAAAATAATATTCCCTTCTCGTTTAGAATTTCATCTCTGTATATATTTTCCTTACTTTTTATTTTATGCATATGGGTGTTTTTTCTGAATGTATGTTTTTTCACTATGTGCATGCCTGGTGCCCTCAAAGGACAGAAAGGTACACCAAATAAATACTCTGGGACTGGAGTTACTGACAGTTGGAGGCCACCATGTAGTAGGGATCGAACCTATGCCTTCTTCAAGAGGAGACAGTGCTCTTAGTTCATCCCAGTATATATTATTTTTAAGAAACATATCTAATGCATAAAATTATTCAACTTTCAACGCAACTCAATGTCCTACATTAGTTTGGTACATTGCAATGACAGGGTTGGCTTTATGTTAGAGGAGTATTATTTTTCTTTGGCTGGCTGGTTGGTTGGTTGGTTAGTTGGTTGGTTGGTTTTATCTCAATTCAGGAAAGCTCTGATTATAGAATTACCACCTTAAGTAATATGTATCTAAAGAAGTAATCATCTAGACTTGAGGTAGGAGAAATAATACACTCATATTCTAATTCATAAAATCTTATTAATGTGTTTAGAGGGAAATAAACAGTATTTAAGGTAGTACACACTAAAAGATATGGGCACTGTACACTGTGCTGGCCACTCTACTGTCTTGTACTTGGGGCTGAGGGAAATGGCACTAGAGAATCATGCTCATATCCAGTGGTGGCAAAGCCTATTTACACAGGCTAACCCTAAAGTGTGTGTGTGTGTGTGTGTGTGTGTGTGTGTGTGTGTGTGTGTGTGTGTGTGTGTATGTGTGTGTGTGTGTGTGTGTGTGTGTGTGTGTGTGTGTAAAACCCCCTTTAAAAATTGTATGTTGTGCTACAGTTTGATAAGGAACTTACTCTAAACATTGATCTTTACCAGTTGTCTGCCTGCTCCCAGTCCTTCACAGGCTCTGCCAGTTGGACCCTGACCCTCTGTTTCAAATGTCACCTTGCTCTTTTTGAAGGAGAAACATGCTATGGTTATGTTTGTGCCATATTCTGTCCTTACACAAGTAGAACTCCCCAATAGTCTGAACAAACTGCCTCACTGCTGATTCCCTCCAGCCCATGGCCACTCCTTGCTCTGGGAACAGGCTCTGTAGATATCCTGCTGAGCATAGTCTTTCTTACATTACTGATCTGTCCAGTCTACCTATCTCTGTGCTTCCTATGATTCAAAGATAGCTTCTGTCACTGATCTTCTCTACCTCCTTTAACCCAGACATTCCTGAGACTCCCTGAAAATAGATCTTTGAGAGCTCTGAAGAGAAGTATCCACCTTAGATCTTTTCTCTCCCCCTCTTCTTGGCCTCCTCCCCAGAAGAAAGAAAGGAATGGGCTGAGAAGTGCAGCCAGGAGGCGATGTAGCTTTCCTACAGGAGGATGAGGAGCCCAGCTTTGTGGGGCTTGAGTTTTTCCAGTGAGTGAGGCTTGGAGTTAAGTGAGCAAAGGATCTGTGAATGGACGTGATGTCGGGTGACTGAGTCTCAGTACTTGCTCTACTGAGTGAAATACTGTGTCAGTGGCTTAACTTTCACACCAGGAAGACAGTCTGGAGACCAGACATGTGGTCAGAACAACTTTCCTTTAGACTTGCGTCATGGGCCCTTGGGGTACATTTTTTTAATTTTCTCATCATTGTCTAGAGATAATTGTATTTTCCTACAAAAAACAAAACTATCATCCAGATATGTCCTAGACTACACTGGATCTCCCCAAACTGACAAAATAGTTTTCCTACCTTTGCTTAAGAAATATTTCAGCACCTTAGAGAAATTATTTGATTATCACAACTGTGTCAGGAATAAATAAATGAGAACTAGACAGAAAACAATGATAATAATTTGGCCTTTGATGCTTTACATATTGAGAACTCCACGAGTTAAAAAAAACAGTAAATATGTATTTCTATATATGCATCTATTATAAACTGTTTATGTGTGTATGTACACACACATGCATAACGTGTAGAGGAGAGGCCAGAATGTTTTCTAAACTCTAACTATTCAGCTTTGTAATGATGAGACCATCTGACTACCTACAGCTGCTAAGCAAGCCCATCCCAAGGGGAGCTTTGAAGTGCAGCCCCAGCAGACAGCCGAGTATCTGGAAACCTTCCCCGTGCAAGCTGTCAGCAGCACTCATGCAGGCTGGCATGTCTGGAGTTGTTACCAGAGCCTGGGACTTCATGAAGAACTAGGGAAAAACAAAAACAAACCGTGTAGCAGAATGAAGGTTCCAGCTGCTCTGTTCCCCACCCCACAGGACTGCACTTTGCACCATGGGGCAGAAGCTTTGGGAACTGTACTTCCTCTTCCCTAAAAATTTCCTGACACTTTCACATGGAGTCTGTGATATAGACCTTGAGGAGATGTCAGAGAAGGGAAGGAGACAAAGAAATACATGGTGATGCTGAGAACATCTGCCCCAGACGCTTAGCTGTGATCCCCCTACATTAGGACCATGAAGAACATCACTTACCATCTTCTTACCCCCAAAACGTACATATGGTATTTCCATATTCTACTGCTCATTTTTGCTTGAAAAGAACATTAATTAGGTGTTGACATTATGCATATACAGCATGGTACCTTAAGATGATACCCCAGACCCTATCTCTTGCCTTTCTCTCCTTCTTGACATTTGGCACTCTTTGATTAATGGGTGCAAGAAGTGCTCCCTATTTGGGGCAGCTCTTCAGAGAATGAAGTTTAGAACACTGAGGATCAAACAGCCTAAATGTGCTAGGACTACACCAGCCACAGGCAGTTCTCTGATCTTTTGTTTTGAATTCTACACACACACACACACACACACACACACAGAGAGAGAGAGAGAGAGAGAGAGACAGAGACAGAGACAGAGACAGAGAGAGAGACAGAGAGAGAGACAGAGAGAGACAGAGAGACAGAGACAGAGACAGAGACAGACAGAGACAGAGAGAAAGAGAGAGAGAGAGCCAGGAATTGAGGTAAATGACTTTATTCTAGTCTTCCTTATAGGTAAATTGATTGATGGTAGGTGACATCCAACAGGCATGGGCAACATCCATTTTTCTCATGGTGTGGTCCTCCCCACTGTTCCCTGTGGTATTTCCACTTCCCTCTTCTTCTGCTGTCCACTATTTTACAAGCTACTGATTTTGGTGGTTCTTGTAGAAGGTTCTGGTGTCATCACTGAGCTGAAGAACATCTTGTCTACCTCATGGGTTATTTACTCAGGAGGTTCAGTCGTGGACATCTAACTAAATGTCCATAACTAACTAAAGCCTATGCATCCTTCAGAGCATCAGAGGATGCTTTCTCTTTAGTTTACCTCGTGACTATATGTGATTGGTGTATATGTATGTGTATATGTACATGCATATGTATATATGTTGATGCTATATTGGAAGAGTTTACTACATACTGTGGCAGCTTTCTTTACAACTGTTGTGTTTTTGAATGATTTCTTACTCTTTGTAAATGCTTTTATATTTGCAGTAAGTGTACACTTTTATGCTTTTGATTGTTTTTCATTATATATTAGCATTATTACCTCACTTCACAGTTTGCTGAGAACACAACTAATTTTCTGGTTTGGGAAGGGTCTTCTTGTTCGGGATAATATTAAATAAACAGTAGATTTCCATATCTCATCTAAGCGATTTGATAACTAATTAGGCCAATTATTAGCTTATGCAGGCTAAGTATGCCTTATACTTGGGACCAGAAGTGTTTTGGACTTGGAGATACTTGCATATACATAATGCAGTCTCATAAGGAAAAGGCCCAAACAATTACAAACAAGTAATTTTTTTATGCTTTCTGGAAACCTTATGTGTGACTTAAATGTAATGATATATAACATCATAATGCCCCTGCATTTTGACTGCAACTTATTGTAGAAGGCCAGATTTGTAATTTTCTATCAACCCCATGTCATTTCTACAGAAGTTCAGATTTTCTGGAACTGAACTTCAGATCTGGGATTTTTAGGTTAAGTACATTCATTTTGTATTAATGAAATGCAGTGAAGCCAACACTTCCAAATAGTCAAGTACTTGAACCCATGCGTCAGCATGTTCTATACCTTAGTGACTGTGCTCAGCACAATGAGCACAACCTAGGTCCAGGCTGCCAAGTGATAGAGAGTGAGAGATGAGAGCTCTGTATACTCCACAGTCACCAGCAGCTCTTGGTCTGCCCAAGATGACATTTCCCAGGACACTGAACTTTTGATTTTCAAGTCAAGCTAGAAGCCAGGCATGGTGGTTCATGTCTTGAATCACAACACTTTGGAAGCTGAGTCAGAGAAGCAAGTTGTCTGAGTTCAAGGCTACCCTGGTCTGTAGAGCAAGTTCAGGAACAGCCAGGGATACACAGAGAAACCCTATCTCAAAATGAAATAGGATGAAGAGGAGGAGAAGGAGGGAGGGAGAAATAGAGAGAGACAGACAGACAGAGAGGCAGAGAGAGGGTGGGTCAAGATAATCTTGAGCCAAACTGGACACTTAATTCCTTTGTACCCCTATTTGGAGAGAGTTCTATCAGACTAAACTGGAAGATGACAGCTTGGCCCTCCTGTTCGAATCCAAAGGCTCTTATGGAGCGATGCTACCCACTCTCTTTGCAAGATCCTGCAGACACAGGCCAACTCTCATATTTCTCCAGGCTCCTTACAGAACCCCATGTGTTGAATGCTTGCTGTGGTTTTGGCACTCGAAAGCACAGAGCATTTTGCACATCTGACAGCTGGTAGCAGAAAGGCTCTCGATCCCTTCAAGAAGCTCAAAAACCTACAAAAAAATGTTTGTCCTTAAAAACAATAGCTGTACCTCTTGTGTCCAGAAACTTTATTTCCTTTTCCTCACTGATGAACTTCCTAGCTTTCTTTAAAACCTGCTTTTGTAGACCACTAGCTAAAGCCATTGCTTAAATTAACAGTATCAGCTTTCAAATCACATGGTTACTTACGTGCGTGCTCAGTGATTAGCTTCTCTCAGCACTTCTGGTCTCATCAGGAAATGGAAATACACCTGCCAGAGAATATTATCAATCTCCCTGCCTTCTCTTGTCTGGCTGGCTGTTTCAACTCAGTAAGCTTTTAGATAACACTGAATTAAAGCTCATCATGCTTCCAGACCTAGACAATGCCACTTTCTGCAAGCTGAGCTGCTTGTGAGAGACCTTTTTATGAATTCCCCTTCACAAACCCATCACTAACTTACACATACAAAGGCATAAATGGGCACACAGTCCAAAGACACACATTCAAGTGCTGCGCAACATTCAGCTTCACCTTTCCAATATAGTGAGCAGAGCTGACCCTTCCTTATACTACTGACAAAATTGAATTTTTTTTCTGAAATACACTCAGGCAGCTTTGCTTCAAGATCATTAAGGACTTTTAGACACATGCCTTGTTCCCTTGATATCCTTATAATAGTTGACTTTTGAATATTAACTATTGTTGATTCGGAAGCTCACTCTGCTCACAGGCATGGAAGTTTCTGGCTGAGACCGCTAATCGTGTTAATAATAATACTCTGCTTACGAAAGTTTTGTCTTTTGCACAGAATGAGTTCTACTTGATCTTGTGACATATTCAGGCTTCTGTTTTGTTCAAAGTCTGGCATGAGGTACATAACAAATAAGTATCCTTTAGCAATCGAGGAGCCTTGGTAGAGCCAGATGTTTACACAATGCATTTGTCACCACGGCACATGTGCAGACTGTGTGCCCTGACTCTTAAGGAAATTTCAAAACTTATTGATGACTTCACACAGGTTAAAGGGGGAAACAAAGTCCTTTATTCCCATTATAGTTTAAACTTAACCTGACTGGCGAGTTCATAACTTTACATCTGTTCTAGTCCTTCATCCCATAAATATATGTGTAAACCAGACACCCTGTAGCTGCTGAAGAAATTGCACCCTGTGTTCTGTTGCTCATCAATGGGGTAGGGCAGACAAGTAAAGACATTATTCACATATTGTTTTTTAAAAATCAGCATTTCTGAATTTGAGGTGATTTTGAGTGTTAAACGTTGACATAATATTTTATAAATCATTATAGTTTCCAAGCTGCTTCGGGTTATTCCCCTCCTGACATCATATTTTTAAACAGCATATCTATCCAATACATTCACTGTCTAATTATTTCCTCATCGGTAGTTGTCCAAAAAACAAAGAAAGGCTACTCAAGCCGCACAGAGTTGATGTATTGCCAACAGGAAAAATTCACAGATAAAAAACATAACATATATTTGTTCACTTGTATATTGCTTTCTAAGAGAATTCTGAGTATATCAAAATATTGAAAATCTCTATTACTGACTCAACCACTTCCATTGGTTCATTCCAGTTTCCACACTGATTGACACTAGTCTAATTTTTTTATTATTATTTTTCTATTGAGCTCCTCAGCCTCTTTTATTACACCTATCTTCAGTGCTTCGTGAACAGACCAGGTCCCCAGAAGGTAGGAATGGAATTGGAAGAGGAAACAAACTTATAGACTTCATAATGACTCAAGGTGCTTTTCTGCTTAACCCAAGAGGCTGCCTAACATGCATGAAGTCTAGGTGGTATTTGATGACCCTTGTCAGTGTACGCTCTAGTGGGTGTTAGCTGGACAGGTTTGGGGCAGGGTCATACCGACGAGCATGGTAAATGTAGCTGAACTAGATTAAGGTGCTCTCAGATAGAACTGTCCAGAGGTTGAAGTGACCTTCCAGAGCCATTGCTCTCCCCCACATCCTCCCCTTCAGACCCTCTACATGCTAATCAAATCTCCAGGCTTATTACTGAACAGAAATAACATGATAGGTTGTGCTAATTTAGAAATATAGTAAATACCCGGCAGGGGTAGAAAACTTATCATAACACTTTCCCCAGGGAAAGGAAATACTTTAGATTAGCTGTAACAAAAGGATATTGGGCATGAGAACAATGGTTAAATAAGGGGAGGGGTGTCACAAAAGATATCCATCACTTTATTTCCTTAAACTTGACATTTTTTTCATATGTTATATTTTTTTAATTTTGTTTTGTTTTGGATTTTTTTATTTCTTTTATATTTTACAGTCCAGTCGTTATTCCCTCCTGCTCTGCGCTCATCCCATATCTCCTCCCCCTGTCTCCAAGAGGATGTCCCCATCTCCCACTCCCACCCTCCCCCCTTCAGATATTACCCCAGCCCCCCCGACACACACCACTGGGTTCTCAAGTCCCTGAAGGCACATCTTTTCTCACTGAAGCTTGAGCTTTTCAAAATAATCTTGTTGATGAGCATGTAATAGTAGTTGTCTGTATTTATGAGAAGAGTGTAGTGTTTAAGTACATGCATATAGTATGAACTAAACCAGGGTAATTTAGATTTTCCTATCCCATTATCATCTCTAGCCTTGGAGAGCCAGCCCGCCCCTTATAAAACAGAGAGTTAGTATAAACCGTAGCTTCTGACCATGGACTATAGAAGACTAGAAAGAAACTCTCCTGTTAGCCCTTTACACCCATTTCCCACCCTCCCTGCCTTCAGTCTTCACACGTGTTTCCATTTGCTATCTCTTAATCATTTCAATAACTGTATATAACATTGTCAAACTGAAACAAAGTATGATTCTTAGGAATTACCCATTTGGTTGAGGTTACTAATGACTTTGTTTGTTTCCTTGGTATGCTTAAAATATATTTTCTTGGTATGCATTCTTTTTAATGAAGAAAAACATTTCAAGAAATAAATTCATAAATAATAAAAGTTACATATATATATGTATATATATATACACACATATATATACATATATATAAAAAAACATCCCTACATATTTTATTGCCATGGCAAAGTAGACTTATTTTTATATTATTTAATATGGTCTGTCTGGCTTAGAACCTGATTACAAAATAGTATGTAGGTTTTTTCACCTGGGAAGTCGTATGATAATACTCAGTGAGCCACGGCAGGTCACATCATAATATCCTAAAACATGAAAATTGTTGATAAAATATTTTACTTTGTCTTAGGTGTCAAACCCAGGACAAGTGGCTGAGGTGCCTATTTACCATATCAAAGTGGATCTTGCCCCTGCCATGTTCTCCCAGCATCCCTAGGTCTCTATCTCTTATAGGGCCGTCTGGCTGGCATGCCCCCAACTCACTCTCCAGCCCAGGTTCGGGCTGGACTGCTCTTCCTCCAAATTCACATCACTATATAATCCAACCATTTTGGTAACCTGGTCTGTTTGTCTGTTGTCTGGGCCAGTCTTGGGGCCAGTCTCTTAGCCCAGGCCACTCCTCTTAGTTGGCAGCTGCTCCCCCATCCCCCTACCTGACCTTGCCTCACATGGCTCAGCCTCAGGTTCACTCTGGTTTCTCACAGATGTCTCTGCCTCTGGTTATGTTCTCCTTTTTGTCCATAGTAAACCTTCTCCTCCATCATACCTAAGAACAATCATGTCCTTTCTGCCTTTATTTCTTGTTTTCATTCACCTTGTCTGCTCTGTATCATATGATTATCAAACAGCATAAATCAAACTATCACTGAGTTTGGATATAAAAGAGCATTAAATCACTTCATCCATTAAATATTTTTATAATAAAAAACAAGGACACATAATAACTGATGGGTTAATTGTCAGTTATCAGTGATATAACTTCAAAGCAGTCTGTATTGCACAGTGCCTGTCATAACAGAGACCCCAATGTATGGAGGATGGGCAAAGCGATCAGGGGACAGAGAATGGACAGAGGGATGAGCAGAAAGGCAGATGAGTTCACGGGTTATAGGACTACAAAGGAGACTGCTAGACGATGTTGGTTGAACTTCACTGAAACTCTTGACTTTTTATTGATCCCAGAACACTTCAGGAAGTAGAAGAGTCAGCTAGGTGTTTGGCGGTGCAGAGTAGACAGAGTTTGTCCTATGCAAAAGATGAATAAGAAAAATTAGACCAAAGGCTTTATTTAGGAAAAGTCAGTGAGGTGTTCAGCAGACACTGGAACAGAGGGGCTTCTGTAGAGCAAAGGCTCAATGAGGAAGTCACTTCAGCATGGTATCCTAAAGAATTATGAATTAAGCAACACACAGACATGGACAGGTATGGGAAATTATTCATAAAATAGTTAATGCTGCAACAATAAAAACATTTAGAAAAAAATCAGAAGTTTAACTTTGTGTTGGTGATAAAGATATTACTGTAGTTTAAATCAAAACGGAGATTTTACGTATTCCACAGGGATTTTAAAGTATTTTTAGAAGGAACTCAACATGTAGATTCTACTGCACCATCAGTGAAATAATTCTTTCTATCTGACATTTCCAAGACAATTACATCAAATTCATTTCTAGACATCTTAGATCAAATCGTATTCTACCTGGAAACTAATAGATTCTAAGACAAGAAGCTGACATAAAACTCTAAAAAACCTCCAAATATTTTATGCGTATAATTTACTGAATATTATATGCTAAAAGAAAGGTAATAATTTATGCCTTTGGGGGTATTTAACCTAATTACTAGATATGTCAGAAAATTGATATCTCTTACCTGTAAATTCTACCTATATTGAGAAATTGTATGTGGTATTATTTTTTAAAGTTTTTAGTAATTTTATCTTTAAAATCAATTATGTCTTTATTTTTAATACAAATGGATCCAAAATAGTGTGAGGTTAGAATCTAGCTTGGCCACTGAGTCACTGATTAAAGAAGCATCTCTTTGTACCTTGGTTTCTTCATCCATGAGAGATGACAGTAATCACACTAGCATCTTTGGATTGTCAGACGATGTAGACTGGTTTCTAACATGTGAGAACAATTCATAAATAATTGTCATATTGATAGTAATATTGAAGAATCAATGAATGATGAATACTGATCTTCCCATAATTATTTCTTTTGCTTCTCAAGTCTTACTGGACAGGTGGTCAGGGTCCCCTCGGTTATGATTGGAGTCTCTGTTGAATGGCACAGTGAGTTGGTATGCGTAGCAAAGGTAGATCGTGTCATAGTAAAGATGACCTACCTCTTGCCTTCCACAGTGAGCCATCTCTATGGATTTGGACTGATGGATGCGGAAGCCATGGTGATGGAGGCAGAGAAGTGGACAACGGTTCCTCAGCAGCACGTGTGTGTGGAAAGCACGGACCGACAAATCAAGTAATGCTTGCTGCCAGCCGCAGCCTGACAAGCCCCAATACGAGGCCAGCAAAACTGCAACAAAACATGGAAGCTAGATGCATCTCTCTGATGCTTCTTTCTAGTGTAGTTATAAACTTGGGATAGAATGTCACACCCAAAGGTCTTTCAAAGGGAAGCATCTCTTCCAGGGGAAGCCCTGTACTCGTGGGCTATTCTACATTTCCCACTTGTCAATATCCTTCCTTGTTGAATGCTCCAGATCTTTATGTTCCTCGAACTTACCCACATACTGAGAATGTCTCTGAAGAGTCTGGTGAAATATATAGCAAATGTGTTTGCTGATCCCTGGGAATCATGAGACCTGTTCTCCAGTGTTAGCTGTATACACTCGGAGGCTGTATTTGCAATGTTTGCCCAGCAGTATGTGAAGTTGCTCCCAGGTGCTTCATCCAAAGAACAGCATTCACCTCAGGGGCCTTTCTAGAGTTCTTAGCTTTCTTCTCAGAAACCTCTCTGCCTGGAAAACTTTATTTATGGTTTGTGATGAATGTAAAGCCATATAATTCTGGAGGAAATGCGTTAGTAAGCAAAAAGAAGATAGGATAAAGTTGTGGGTTGGTTTTGTTTTAAAAATTTCTCCATATATCTCTTTGATGGTGCAGAGTGAGAAAGCAAAAATAAAGGGTAAGGGAAATTAATCATTATTTATTTACCTAGCACTTATTACAAATAAAAAGCCCTCCCCCTCCCCATCTCCTCTCACTTGCATCTTTCCCTTTAAATGAGCCAGTCATTTGAGTGTCTGGAACTGTTGTCTCCTAACATCCAGTAGCTGCTGCTGCCAGCGTCTTATACGTTCATTTCAAGCCCGGAGGCCCACTGATTTCTGCCATGTCTTTTGTTCAAACCCCGCACTCTCTCCTGCCAGGACAATTCGTCCAAACAGTGCAGTGCGCTCCATCTACAAAGCCTCAGGATGCTCGGACAATCCCAATCATCACGTCAATTACCTGGAGCATGTTGTTGTTCGGATTACCATCACCCACCCACGGAGGGGAGACCTGGCCATCTACCTGACCTCGCCCTCAGGAACAAGATCCCAGCTTTTGGCCAACAGGTACAGTGAGGACCTCTCCCCTATCAGGGTGGGAACCACAGCTATACTTGTTATTCATCAAGGTAGATAGAAATAATGGCTCTTTATCCCTATCCTGGGAACCAACGGAGTCGCCCTTGGATGCTGTACTTTGTTAGCATCTAAGTGAGGTGAGAAGCTGGCAGACATGGGAGGGTGACACTGTCTACTTGGGTACTAACAAGGTTCTGTAGAAAGGTTGAAGGGCAGTTGTTCTTTATTCTAAAAAGAAATTGCAGAGCACTCTGGGAAAGAGACAGTGGGAACACTGTGGATGGGAAGGAGTGAGAACATAGCCTCTGAAATCTTCATGTTCATTCCATTTCTGTGCTGGGACTTTCTATGTTCTCCTAAATGGGCTAGGGTGGGAGTGGGGGAGGGGGAGAGGTTGTGCAGAGGAACTTAATACTTTAACAGTGAATTGAAGTTTTGCCAGAACAGGTACGTAGACGAAAGGGATGTGAGGATGCCACTTTGTCAGACCCTCAGGCACTCCATTGTCACCTTGTCCCTGCTGTACAAAAGGGTCTCAGCTGCTGCCCACAAGCTAATTGCCCTACCTGCTTCTTCCCTACAAACAATGCATGATTAATGGAGGTCTCAATAGCAGTTACAAAGCCAGAGGGCTTGCTTGCTTCTCTCTCTCTCTCTCTCTCTCTCTCTCTCTCTCTCTCTCTCTCTCTCTCTCTCTCTCTCTCTCTCTCTCATTATTCATCTGAGTTTAAATTGAAGGAGTATCCTGGTGAGATGTTATGAAACTCAAAGTCAGGCTTTACATATGCATGCCTCTATGTCCTGAGTTCACCCCTCCCCTGCAGAAAGCTGACTTTGCTGCTGCTGCTGCTGCTGCTGCTACTTGGTAGGAAAACCCCTCTCCTAGGTTTTCACTGCACTTTACCATCTATTATTGACATCCCACTGAAGGACTTCAGCAAGAAAACCCGCCAGCTGACAGCTACGGATGCCATCACAGGCATCTGGTGGCCTCCAGGGTCACTGGCTTCAGGGCACACACATGTTCGTCTACAGCCCACATCTGCTTTGCTGTTTGCAAAGGGCTGAGTGCAAGAACACTCCAGAGCTTGTATTCTTGACCTGCACTTAGGTTTACCTCAGCCTCCCCCACTCAGGACTGCAGCAGTGTCTTAACCTGGAGCATCTTAAGGGACTGTTCGCTGCATCTCCTTCTGAGTCTGAAGATATGTACCATCAGAAAGCAGTAGCAAGGCTAGAAAGAGTTGGAGTCATAGAGAAATGCCAAAGATGTGATGAGATGCAATAGTCTACAGCTCCCCCATAACATTTTCTTCTGTGTATCTGGCCCTTTAAACGTGCAAGGGCTGCATAGCTGGACCTGGTCCCAAAGCCACACACACAGCGCCTCCACCATTCTTGTACTTGACACCGGGAGTATCCCTCCTACCTAGGCAGCTAGAGAAACATGGTTTCTTCTGGCATTCTTTTCCTCTGACACGGTCCAAGTGCTCCATTTTATTACAGGAAACCAGCGTTCAATATCTCTTAGTTTCTGACTCAGTGGCAGGGAGGCCTTGTGACTGCCAGCGTGGCTCTAAGTCAACACTCAGTCCTGGTTTAGAAATCAAAGAGCTGAGAGGTGAAGACAGGACAGGACACAAGACACAAAGAAGGGTAGAGGGGAATGAAGAAAAGCCCTGGTGTCCTTCGTGTTAGTCTCCAGGACAGTTCTTTGTGTTGAGGAACAGATGACTATGGGAGGATTTAGAAGGAGTCTGTGTGCCCAACACTATTCCTAAGAGCAGTGAACAGTTTCTGTTCCCAACATTCAGCCTGGGTCTTGAAGAGTGAAGACTTTGAGTATGGTGGTGCCTGCCTGTAATGCCAGCTCTAACAAGGCTAGAACCAGAGGACTGTGAGTTCAAAGCCAACCTGAGCTACATAGCACAAACCTGTCTCGGGAAGAAAGAAAGAAAGAAAGAAAGAAAGAAAGAAAGAAAGAAAGAAAGAAAGAAAGAAAGAAAGAAAGAAAGAAAAAAGAAAGAAACAAAGAAACAAAGAAAGAAAGAAAGGAGGGAAGGAAGGAAAGAAGACAGAAATACAGAAAGGAGATAAAGATAGAAACAACATAGAAATTTCCAAAGAAGAGGATTTTACCAAAGATCGAACTTAAAAAAAAAAAAAAAAAAAAAAAAAGGAATTAAACTTTTAAAGCAATGTTTCTCTAGCAACACTGTTAGAATTCACCTCTGGTGGCAGAGGTGGTATCTGTTCTCACTCTGTCTGTCTGCTTACTGCTAGAAAAAAGATAAAGAGAGTAGACAGGATGTGTTCTCTGGAGGTGTGGTGTGGTGTGAAGGAAAGGGGGATGCCTCTGGTGGACCCATGGTGAGGCATCCCTCCCCCCTGAGGTACCAGCCACAGGACAGTATAGTATAGAATAGAGTTTATTCAGGGCATAGGGAGGGGAGTTAAGAGGGTAGTAGGGGCAGAGAGAGAGAAGAGTAGAGAAATAGGAGCCAGCCATTAGCACTTGGGAAGAGAAGGGAAAGGGAATGGGGAAAGGAGGAACAAAGGGGATAAGGGCAAGAGAAAAGAGCAAGAAAGGAGCAAGAGAACAAGAGCAAGAAAGTGAGGAGAGGGCAAGCAGCTCCTTTTATAGTGCCAGGTAACTGTGGGGCGGAACATATGGTCTTTTATGGGAGTAGTGAAGTCACTTGCTCTCAAGTGTGGATGGGTGGGTAGGAGTCTTAACCAGTGTATCCTGGGAATGCTTGGCTGCTTCCATGGCAATGGATTCAAGCCAGTTCCCTGTCACCTGTGGAGGCATCATCACTGGGGGTATATGCCAGCACTTACTAGCCTGGTTACCACTGTAGAAAGCTCCCCATAGGCGTTTTAAGTCTTGTTTGGTTTGGTTTGGTTTGGTTTGGTTTGGTTTGGTTTGGTTTGGTTTGGTTTGGTTTGGTTTGGTCTGGCTTTTGAGACAGAGCCTCATTGTGTAGCCTAGCTGACCTGGAAGGTGCTGTGTAAAGTAGACGGCCTCGAACTCACAGATCCACCTGCCTCTGCCTGCTGAGTGCTGAGATTAAAGACATGCCCCAAGGCTTTGAAGCAATCTGTCTACCTAGGTTTTACTCAACGCCCACCACAGAAGCAAGAGGTATAGCTCCGCTTAGATCCAGGCTGTTGTCACATGCCACCTCCCCCAGGCTCTCATTTTCCTTGACATTTCTCAGGGGAATGTTTTTACAATTGTTTGCTCATTGACCACTGCAGTTCCTGGACAGTCCGGTTTCTACAAAGTGCTGTACATGGCAGTTGCATCTCTGTGGGCCGTCTGGAGCCCCTCAGTGGGTCCCTGTCCCCACTGACGGACAGCTCCTGTGGAGAACAGCTGTTGGGAGGAGAGTGGTTTACCCAAGCAGGCTGCAGGTGCTACGTGCTGGAGAGCACTCAGCAGCATTCAGAACTCTGGGCCAGTTTGAGCTTTGTGCCCCATTAGCCTAGAAAGCTGGCTTCCCTGGCAAGCCACTGTGGTGATTTAGTGGGTTGGAGCTACGGGTCACCAGAACTGTTCTGGGGTGAACAAATGGCTGTTCCTTGTCCTATTTCTTCTTCCTCAGCCCTCCCTGCCTCTTAGCCAGTATTCCCTGAGTATCCAGAAGCTGAACTGATTTCAGAGCTCATGGCTTGCTCCAGGGAGAATTTGGAGGTCAGACAGGTCAGGGGAGAGCTCCTGGGTCTGGAGTCCTTTGGAAACTCTTAGATGAGAGAACTTTCAAACACTGTGTACAAAGTTTCCAAACCAAACTTTGTCTCACCAAATTCTTCCATTGGCTATACTTGTTAGCATTATGAACAGCTCCTGTCCACCCCACCCCACCGCACCCCATCCCCGATCTCACTTCCTTTTAGACTTAGCTTAATTGTCTTGGCTCTCTGTTCCAGGGCTTGGCCTCAGAATGAAAGCTGAAACTTTGCCTCCCTTCTTAAATTTGATTATGGAAACCTATTTCTGCTTCTGATTACAGTCTCAAGTAGAGAGAAGTTATACTTTGTAGTCTGCAAAACCCAATAATTGTGTAAAATGTAGCAATTATGCCTCAGTTGTGTTTGTCACTGCCGTCCCTAAATGTTCAATGGAAAGCTATTGACAGTGCTCGACATCGTAGACTATTAATGTTTCTGTGGCTTACAGGAAGAGCACTGCATGTGCAAGGAGCCTGCTGCCGCCACTGAGAACAAGCCTTTAGGTTTACACAGCACTGGCGTTCTCTTGACTTTGCGGATGTCTGTGTTTGAATCTAGAGAAGGGAATTTCTTCATGAAATAGGTGTAATACCAACCGCCTCACACAAGCTTGGTGCAAGTATTGAAGAAGCTGATGTACTGTAAACCCTTACCTCGGGGCCTGGCATGGAAGCATTTAGCTAGTGGTACCCTGCTTACACAGTGCCTCTCAAAACCATCAGCCAGGAGCTTTATCAAACACAGATGCCCAAGCCCTGATCACCCACCCGTTCTTACTCCATAGTTCTGGGGTGAGGTCTAAGAAGCCCCATTTCTAGTAAACTAGCTGAGATTAGAGCTGCCTACCCAGAAACCACACCTCAACCTCAATTTAAAAGATCACCCAGATTTTCTTGGTTTTTGTATTACAAAATATCTTATATGTGGTATTGTCCCGGATGCTGTGCAAGTAACTTACAAAGATGTTTATAATGCAAAACAGAGTCCTGCACAAAAGCCATACACTCCATAATGAAGAAAGTCTTTTGCAAGAGGATTACAAACCTCGATGCCTTTGGAAGCTAATGAAAGGCTCCTTAAAATGCTTGTTCAAACTTTACATTTAAGGGATTAAAAAATTTTTTTACATAGTCTAAACCTCTCTAGCACTGATACCAAAACATTTCTTTTTAAAAGAATCGTGTGTGTGTGTGTGTGTGTGTGTGTGTGTGTGTGTGTGTGTGTGCATGTGCACAGGAGTAGAGGTGTCCATGGGAGCCAGAAGGTTTGGATTCTTTGGAACTAAAGTTAAAAGTGACTGTAAGCTGCCCACGATGGGTGCTGGCACCTAACTCAGGTCCTCTGGAGAAGCAGAGGTTAACTGCTCTTAACTACCAAACCAGCTCTCCAGCCCCCAAAACATTTGAGCACTTGAAGTAAGAAAAAGAAGGAACCAAATAGTATCTTTAAATACCCAATATCATAAACAGTCTATTATAGTGGGGCTTGGTGAAGGCTTGGAGCCATCAATACGTTCCACCCTGAGAAAGGCCTCCCAAGAGCACAGGCTAATGTCAGACCAGAGTGACATGTAATGTTTGAATAGCAGACAGTGGTTCTGAAATTAAAACCGTTTCCAGTCTTAGAAATAACTATAGCACATGGTTGCCAGGATTTATAAAGCGCCTTCTTGTTTCGCTGCCACACCTTCTTGGAAGCCTGTTGTAGCTGTGATATATTGACTAGACTCTTAAGTGAAAGGAGGGGGGAAATCCTATGCTAATTATATGAGTTATTTCCTAATGTGCTACAAATAATAGCACGCTCTTCTAGCAGGCTTCATCCTAGGTAATTAGTCTGAACACCACTCCCGAGCATAGGGCTGGGGCACCAACTTAATAAGTGGGTACAATTCGTGCCAGTTGCACCTCTCACATCATAGAGCCCACAGTTAGGAAGTCAGTCATGGACGAGCTGACTTCTCCACAGCAGAGGTAAATCTGGACCTGGATAATCTACTCTGGCTCTTAGCATCCTGCCTTTGCTTTATTACTGATGCTCACGTCAGTGTGTCGTCTGTCTGCTGGAGCTCAGACTTCTCTCTCGGCTGGCTAAAGGAAAGCATAGAGAGCTTTGGGTGTGAGCCTGATTTAGTTTATGGGCAGATTTACTCTCAAACTATTCTATGAGCTGTATTAACTTCCTGTTTAAAAAAAAATGAAAAGAAAAGAAAATACAGTTGCAATTACAGTGTTAAATGACAAAAATTATTGAAATATTGAATGAAAATCAGAACATGGAATTTACATACTCCCATTTTAAGTACTGGTGCTCAAGAAAGCCCAGGTCTGACTTGAAATGCACGTGCCCAGTTAGCTGAAACAGCAGTCCTTGTCTATCTCTGTCCCCATCAACTCTCAGCAGAATGTCAGCTCATATCTTGCTGCATTCCCATTCCTCAACTTTTAGAGTCATGTGACATTAATGAACATCTCAACTCTTGGAAAAATGAAGAGACCACGAAACCATAACCGTCTATGCATAGACAGAGCAAATGCATTTCTCAACTTTGAAACGGTTATTTGAATTTGATATAACATGTATCTCTACTTGACATTAGTTCTTTGTTCCAAATAGGATCTAAAAATGATTGACAGCAAAGGATTAATTCCAGAGGTGGACAAGGAAGGGCCACAAAGAACAAACACAGAGCCTGCCAATCTAGCTGGCCAGTAACTGACCCCTGAGCAATTAAAAGTTGACTCAGATTTTGGAAAAAAAGATAGTGGCCTCTAATCTCCTTTGCAAGTTTTATTTTTGATTGAAGGCTGTGAGCCAAATGTCCTGTCTAAACTGTTGGAGAACAGCTTTCATGTTCATTCTTAGAGGTATATTCTCACATAGCTTAGTGCTATGATGCCCTCAAATTACATAGTAAGCTCAACAGATCAGAGTTCAAGTTAGGGAAGGAGTCCTTCTAACTGGTTTTTCTTCTCAATATAATCCCTTTGATAGCCTCTGAGATAACTCCCAGTCTCTGCCTCAAAGTTGGTGCCTTTCAATGACTTACAAACATCCCACTCTTAAGAGTGTAAATTAATCACACATTGGCCCAAAGAGTTCTTGGTGATGTCTAGTTTCAAGCTATAAACTATGAATTGAACTTGTTTTTCAGTGGATTGTGGGATCTCCATTAACTACATCACTTGTATTCCACTGAGAGTCAATTACTATGGGAAAGAGCTCTTGCTTAGAAGATACCAGCAAAGAAACCAAGCACAGTATTTGACATGGGCTCTGTTGAGATGCTAACCAGCTCTCTGCTCAGAACAGCTTCACACGCAGGTTACGTTTAAGAATTATTGCCAGCCATTCACTGCAGCAGAGAATGTAACGAAGCATGTTTGCACTCCCAAGAACTAAGATAGCCTCTAGTAACGGGCTCCATTGACTTTTGTTTCCTTCAGGCTTTCTGAAATTAATTTTTGATGGTGAAACACTTAAGAACACTGCTTGATTTTCCTTTTCTTTCTTACAAAAGCATAGAAACATGCAGCCATTTTACTGTCTGTTGCCTTTCTCGGAAATATTGTTAAGTTGGCCAATTAGCTACCCTCATGATCGAGATGCATGCCACTGAACACTGCAGCTTTGGGAAACAGCTATCATTTTGGAGGGGATTCCAAACACAGTGACAAGTTGTATTTTTCTAAATCAGGTTTCTCACATTAGTCCTAAAGGAGATGGGTGCAGAACTTTATGGTTTTCTGGAAATACACGTTTTCTTCAGAGATCTGCTTAGCCACTGATTTACAAGGCAAACAAAAGTAAGCAGAGAAAAATCTAACCATACACCTTCTAGGACTTGTATGGTTTGAGTCATACAGCATGTAGGTCTTTGTGTCTGGCTTCTTTGTATCAAGTGGTGTTTGGAAAATTTATCTAAGCATGTCATGTTTTGTTTATCTACCATTTTATGGGGTAAACTGTGAAGAGGGCTCAGAATTTCAGAGCAACTTGCTCTCCAATCAGAAAGACTAGAATTAAGAATCCAGCAATCACATATCAAGCCAAATACCCCAACAATGCCTATAAACCCAGCACCAAGGTAGGTATAGACAGGAGGACCACTAGGCCTTCTGACTTCCAGCCTAGCTATGAAAATTTCAAGTGCAGATTCAGGAAGATACCCTGCCTCAAAAGGAATAGGCAGAGAGTAATGGAAGCCAGCACAAACTTCTGTCTTCCATACACATGCACATGTGTACAAATATGCACACACACACAAACTACAAATAAATAAATAAATCTGTCAATTGATGGCAATTGAAATTTACATGTTTTTTAAAGAATCTTTTAAATTTATGTATATTCATGTGTTCCTGCATGGATGAGTTTAGGTGTACCATATGTAGGTAGATTCCTCTAGAGGCCAGATGAAAACATCAAATTCCCTGGAACTAAAGTTAAGCACATATGGTGCTAGGGACCTAACCGGGGTCTAGCCATTTTACAGGATTTTACAATTATGAACATTTGTGCAGAGTTCTTTCTGTGGGCTTATGTTTTCAGTTCAGTTGGATAAATGTCTAGAAAAAAAAGGTGTTGAGATTTATGTATAGTGTTCTTTGAATTTTATTGGAACTCTACGGCTGTTTTCCTGAGTTTGGGTGCCATTTTGAATTCCCACCCCATCCCCATATGTGCTCCCCATACCCCTGGTATAAGAGGTCGTAATTGCTCTACCGTAATTGATCTACCCATTCAGCTCTTTCCTATCAGTCTTATGGACAGAGTATAGCTAGCTATCCCTTCCAATTGGCTATATGGCTACCCCTAAGCCAGCTTCTTTGTTGTACAATAATGTTGCTTTGTGTGGATCTGGCCATTGATGGTGTCTAAGACAAAAGACAAGTTAGTGTGTGAACATGGATGCTAATAAATACAGAGACTAATCATGCTTTTGGCTCTACTCTCAGCAGATTTTAGTTAATACACACCAAAAATCTGTGGTTTTTCAGGCTATTTGATCATTCCATGGAAGGGTTTAAGAACTGGGAGTTCATGACCATTCATTGCTGGGGAGAACGGGCTGCTGGGGACTGGGTCCTTGAAGTTTATGATACTCCATCTCAACTGAGGAACTTCAAGACTCCAGGTGAGAAATTGATTCAAATTAACCCATTTGTGTTGTGAAAGAAAGTGGTTAATTATATTTGAGCAAAAGAATTTTAGACAGGTGCTCTACTCTGGTTAGTTTTGTTATAGCAACAACCTGACACTGTCACTTCATAAAGAAGAATGTTTTTTACATCAGTGCTCTAGAAGATTTTTTTAGCAGCCTACTTTTAGCAAAGCTCATTAACCCCTGCAGGATCTACTCATTGAAAGACAAACATTAATGTATCAATGGAGCTGGAGCCCCATAGCCTAACTACGCTCCAGTAGGCCCTGCCCCTTAAAGGTTTCACTACCCCAACTGCAATGTTTGTATGCAACAGGCCTTGAGCACATAAACCCTTGAGGGACATGATTCATTTCATACGTATGTTAAATTATCTCCACATTTTCCAGTCCTCAAGGTAGGGCATTAATGGAATAAATTTCAAACATAAAATAAAGAATAAACATTTAGGTGTGAATAAGAGACAAATCCCTCAGAACTGCATCTGCCCACTTTTGTAGTTTGTGAAAGCCAAGCTTGTTCACTTGAATGCTTTAAACTGAATTATAGGCACATTAATTCACAACAGAGATAGGTTTCTCATTTGCTACTTTTATTACTTGTTTTTCTTTTGTTGTTGTTTGTTTGTTTCTCAAATTTTCATTTTCATTTCAAAAAGATAACGAACTTTGGCTGAACCAACTAGTCAAGTTACTACCAGAGGGTGGAAACGATGATATTCTGCCCTGCATAAACCCATGAGCCAAGGAAAATCAAACTTTTTGATGTATAGTGTGTGTCTTAGTCAGGGTTTCTATTCCTGCACAAAACATCATGACAAAGAAGCAAGTTGGGTAGAAATGGGTTTATTCAGCTTACACTTCCACATTGCTGTTCATCACCAAAGAGTCAGGACTAGAAATCAAGCGAGTCAGGATGTTACTTACTGGCTTACTTCCCCTGGCTTGCTCAGCCTGCTTTCTTACAGAACCCATGTCTACCAGCCCAGGGATGGCACCACCTGAAATGGGCTGGCCCTCCCCCCTTGATCACTAGTTGAGAAAATGTGTTGCAGCTGGATCTCATGGAGGCATTTCCTCAGCTGAGGCTCCTTTCTCTGTGATAACTCCAGCTTGTGTCAAGTTGACACAAAACCAGCCAGCACAGTGTAGAAATAATGATAACAATGACAGTTTCCAGCCCTCTAAGTTTCCATAACAAATCAACTAAGTCCTCTTCATGTCCATGTTTGAAGCTTTTTTATTATATATTAAGGAAAAGCACATACAATGGGAGATTTAATTGTCCATGATAGAGCCCTGGGCAGTTATTTGACTTCAAAATGAGTCAGCTTACTAACACTTATACAGCTTCCCACCCACCTACAAATGCCTTCACTGATGTCAGCAGTGACATTCTTGGTGCTCTGTCCATTTGCAGAAGGTTCAGATTTGAGAGACACTAAAAGACTTATATCCAACTCCAGCCATGTGCTGATTTAGAACAGGATCCCCCAGACATTCCATAATCACAATAATAACTCACATTTGCCAAGGTGGTTCTCAATAGAATTCAGGGATGAAGCTCGAGTTCACTGGCACTTTGCCTGCCTATCAAAGAAGATTATTCATTTGAGAAGATCTATGTTGACCATTATGTTATATATATTTTTCTCCTCAATTATTTGGTGTATACAGCTTGATTCTACCATGTAGGCTCAAAGACCCCATAAGGAGGAGGCCAAAACCTATGGTTCATCCATGTATGAAGCTAGAGAGATGACTTATCAGTCACGAGTGCCACTATACAACTGTAAGGGCCTGACTTTAGATCCCAGCACCCACATAACAAGCTGGGTATCCTGGCATATACCTGTAACCTCAGGAACCTGTAGTCCCAACTCCAAGGAGGGGCAGAGACAGGAAGATGGTTGGTGTTTGATGACTGAGTAAACATGATCCCAGGGTTCAAAGGCAGATCTTATACCCAAGGAGTAGGTGCAGAGTGACAGGAGAGAGCACGCAACAGTCACCCTCTTCTGGTGGTGGCTGCTCCTAGTACCTACTCGTGAGTACACATATAAGTAAATAAAATACTTTTTTAAAGTTTTTCTTTAATGAATACATCCCCTCTCCCTCAGCATGTTATCTGAATACAATAGTGGACAGTTTTATCCCAAGATCAAATATGTGTTCCAGAAACACAAAGAAGCTATTAAAGATAGACCCAAACCACAGTTCTAGACACTTTTGCTTTTTCCTAATCCATGTGGTTCCCAGGGCCCTCTCTTCCTTTCTTCTCCCTCCTCGTCAGCGTTCCTGCCATGTAATACATAATGTTTAGAGTCGAGAACAGCGTGGGGAATTGGTGTGCATCTGCAGTTCACTGCTCCCAGATGACCCAGATGATTCCACCTTCTGTCGGAACAAACGTGGGCCATGTGGCAGTGGTATAGCAAAGAAAAGTGTGGATACAGGGGACATGTCCATAGAGACCCTGAGACAATTTTTAACTAAGCAAACTACCTGTGTTTTTCATCATCGACAGGTATAAGTAATTCTTCACCCGAAGAGCTCCCAGAGCAGGCTTCCATTTAGGTATTCACTGTAAGCAAGAGTTGGTAGAGATGACAAGCCATTCTGCCCTGGAGGAGTTAAGAGTCTCCCCAGAGGCTCCTATGCATCTATGCTGAAAGCTCTCTGAAGTAACTCCGATTCATTCTGGCTTCTCCTTACACAGTTGGCTCTCCACGTCTGTGTGTTCCAGTTCTTCCATAGCCACAGATTCAGCCAAACCTATACCAAACAATATTTGGGAAAAGATTACATTTATTGTACATTGCTGGGTTTTAATTCCATAGACAATACAGTATAATGATGACTTACCTTTTATTTGGTAGTAAGAGTAACGCAGAGATGATTGGAAGTACACAGGTAGATATCTGTAAGTTCTAAGCAGATTTCCTATAAGGGACTTGAGCACCTATGGATTTTCTATCTGTAAATGTTGGAACCAATTCCGCACAGATCTTGAGGGACAACTGTATTATATAAGCATTTACTTTAACCATAGTCAATACCAACGAGTTCTTTATATGCCTTGTTGCTCTAATACAACTACGTGATCTTTTATATCCTTCTTTCTATTCTTTCGTAATAAAATTAGTCACACCTTTGATGAGGAACGTTGCCATTTACAAGTGTATTTGTCCAGAATTGCATCCTTCTTTCTATCACACAAAGTCCCACACTAGGTTTCTCTGTTTGTGAATGGTGAGGGATTTCTCTAGCTGATGAAATTTTTGTTGGATGTGTAGAATTTTTCTATCCAGACATACAAAATCTAGAGGTTCCTGGTGCCACACTAAGTTTAGATTTGTGTATTTTCCTCTCCATTTAAAAGAATAGATGCGTACTAAGTGCTTAGATGAGTGAAGCATATACCTGTAATCACAGCACTCGGGTTCCGGGGGAGAATCAGGGCAAGATCAAGACCAGCCTGGCTTGTGCAATGAAGAGAGGGGAGGAAGAGAGAACTACAGATTATAGTCTTGTCAGAATATCCTTAATAGTGGTCCCCAGACAAGGGATAATCACCTTTGAGGCAACTTTCTGAAATAGTACATGAGGTAAACTTTCAGATCCAAATATTTACAGGTAGTGGAGACATGAGATGACCTGGCATCCTTGTTCTGGGTACTTCATAAGAATTCTAGCAGAGGTCCTGTGGAAAGGGTGATTCCTCCATCACTGCTACCTCAAGGTCATCAAATAAGTCACCTACATTCAGTGGCCATTCTCTTCCCACCACTACTCATGCCTGTTGCTTAAAATTATGACACAGGTAGCCTTCATCTTGCGAAAAGTGTGGCCACTAGCAAAGAAAAGGTACCCAAGGGCAAGCTGCATACAAACCAACTCTACTAGCTTAACACATTGATCCAAAGCCCTGAATGTCCCAGAATTAGCGATGAATCAGATCTTAGGGTGAATCAGCAGAAAAGTATTAGACATGGGGCTGGAAAGATGGTTCAGTGGGTAAGGGTGTTTACTATCAAGACTGGCTACCTGAGTTCAATCCCAGAATCCCCATGATAAAAGGAAAAGGCTGTCTCTCACAAAGTATCCTTTCATCTACATACATGGCCTTACACATTCATAGCTAATTAATGAAACAAGGATGTTTTTTAAAAGATTATTTAAAGATCACATAAACAAAATGCAATGAAAAGACTATTAGTTTTATTATATTTTTCTAGACTAATAATATGTGACTTTTCCTTCAGGAAGGTGGAAAAATGGTCCATTCCATTCTAGATGATGTACCCATAATAGACCAAAGAAAGAATTCCACCCAGGTCTAGGTTGATAAACCATGGAGTTTTTTAGGGTAACTTACAGGAGTATGCAGGAGGAGCTACCTACAGCCTACACTGTCTAAAAGAGTGTTCTGCAGTGATGTAGTTTATTATCCATGGCCTTGAGAGTACCATCTCGAGGAACTCAATTATTTTAATTAATTTTAATTCATTTATATTTAAGTAGCCAAATATATTTAGTGGCTACCATATCAGACAGCACTGTTTTTAGAATCATATATGTACAAATATTGAACACTGATTTTGAAATTAAGTGGCACAAGGAATTGGTTTTCTCTTATTAACACATCAGACAATATTTAAAAAAAAACTCAAAAGCTCTAGAAATATCATACTACCTAGAACAAAGCAGACAACTAGTATTCTCTTAAATAGCTATAATTTGTAATTCATCCCTTGATCCAGTGGTCTGAAGTATGTTTATGTCCCAGGCTTTCTATTGTGGGTGCTCACTGAATGCATGGCATGAGAACTGGGAAATACTTATTTCTGCAAACTGGAGGAATTCCCATTTCTTAAGATTCCTATAAACTTCCCACCACCCCACTATTGCTGTTTTTGTTGAGAAGGGCTAGCTTAAGGAAGCTGAGGAGCTAAGAGAGATTATCTGATCGCTCTCTGTTACTGTTTCTCAAGGTAAATTGAAAGAATGGTCCTTAGTCCTCTATGGGACGTCTGTACAGCCATACTCCCCAACCAACGAGTTTCCCAAAGTGGAACGCTTCCGCTACAGCAGAGTGGAAGACCCCACAGACGACTATGGTGCTGAAGATTATGCAGGTGAGTTGGACAACTTTAAAAAGCTTGGGCATGTTCCTGGCTTGTAAAGTCATATGATGTAATTGCCATAAAGTATGCTGTCAGAGTTATGGCATAATGTTCATAATATTCAGCATCTATCCATAGTCTGGAATATATTTTTCCTCCACAAAATATTTGTGTGTATATTAGTTTACTAATAAATTTATGTATTTAAATAAATAAATGTGTTGTCTATACAGATAGCCCATTCTGTGACTCTAGGATGATGTATTTTATCTGTAATTTGAGATAAAAATTGCTAAGAATTATACATTATTTTAAACAGGTTTGAAAAAACAGGTTTTCTGTCTTTTCAGATGAATTAGTGAGGGTTCCCTAGAGGGACAAAACTTACAGAATAAATATATATAATCAATATTATATCTAACAAATATAATATATGTATATATACAGAGAGGGAGAGAGAGAAGGAAGAAGGGAAAAGGAAGAAAGCAAATTTATTAGAACGGCTTACAGGTTGTGGTTCAACAATGGCTGCCTAGGAATGTAATGTCCTAGAATTCAGTACTTCAGTTCATGAGGCAGGAGTCTCAGATGGTCTTCGGTAAATGCTGCAATCCTGAAGAAATAGCCTCTGAAGCAAGTGAAGGAATAGACATGCCAAAGAGAGCAAGAGCAAGCTTTCTTCTTCCATATCCTTTATATAGGCTCCTCCCAGATGGTGTGTTCCAATTAAAGGTGGGTCTCTCCACCTCAAAAGGTCCAGATCACAGGTATATCCTCCAACCTCAGAAGATCCAAACTACAAGGGGTCTTCCTACTTTGAATGATCTTATTAAGAAAAACAATTCCTCACAGGTGTACCCAGCCACATGGGTTTTAGTTCATTCCAGATGTAGTCATATTGGCAACCAGAAATAGTCATTGCAGCATGGATCTTAAATTATTTCTTTAGGGAAGGTTTTGTTCTGATATTCCTGCTACAAAGCAAGCAATCAGTTTGAGGATATGGAAGACTCTGTCACGCTGAATTCCAGACAAGCATTCCAGGCTCCACAGGCCAACTACAGGTGTTAACAGTGTTCATTCTTGGCTGCCATGACTGGAAAAAAAGGGGGGTTAGGAAAAGGGAATATTTCTAAATGGTTATAGCCAGTAAGCCTAAAATTATCTTCTCTGTAGTTTTCAAGATGAAATGCCACATTGCTTTACCCATTTTCTATTCAAAGTTATAGCCAGGCCCTCTATCCATAACTTGCTACCTTTCACATTGTCTCAAGGCTCCTGAGAACATGCTAGTTATCCCGTCCCAAAGGTGTGACTTTTTCATATGAGTTGTTTCACAGAAAACACTAATAGATGTGGTTTGTCATTCATACTTATACATACATATATAATTTCTGTTGTCTATTTGCAAAAATATTATCCTTTAATATCAGCTAAAAATCCATAAGCTTTGTCTTGGTAATCTCCAACTGGCTATTTCCATCTGGATTGCTTTGATTTGGTGTGTACAGAGCAGGTTGAAACTCACTTTATTTTCCAAAAAAATACATACAGTTGACTGAGCAGTTTCCCTTTTTATCAACTCTGATGCATTCTTTATAACAATATAGTGAGTTCTTGTATCAAGGTCTCTGCAATCTCACTATTTTAACTGATAATTAGTAAACCTATATCACCTGCTATAATGTCTTTTTTAATTTCTGTTCCATGAGGATTTTTCTTTTATTCTTTTTTCGTCTTTCTCTTCCTTCTCTTCTCTCCTCCTGCTCTGCCTTAATTTCTGTTGCTTTAGTAAAATGAACAGCAACTTGGGGAGAGAAGGTGTTACTTCTGGTTGTAGTCTACAGCCCTCTGAGAAGGGAAGTGATGGCAGGAACTGGAGCAGAGGCCATGGAAGAACACTCCTCGACGGGCCTGCTCTCCATGGCTCTCTCATCTTGTTTCCTCAAATACCTCATGCCCACCTGCCAAGGGTGGTGCTTCCCACAGCAGCCTCAGCACTCCCACATCAAGGAAAGACTGCATGTTATTACCACAGGCCAATTAGGGTTAGGCAACTCCTCAACTGAGGTTCCCTCTCCCCAGATAACTCTGCTAGGTCAAGTTGTTGACAAAAATTGAATAAGTAGCCTCCCCTCCTTCTTCTCTCCTCTTCTTCTGTGCTGGGACCCTAGCACACTCTAACATGCACCCTGCCTTCAACCCCTGTGGTCTACTTTAATATTTGTCTAACATCTACTTCTAGTTTTTACAAAGATCTTTGGACTTCTGTTCTTCATATAAAATTTCAAATGGCTAAGGTTGCATTTTTAGTTTCCCATATGAGCATAACTGGAATTTACACACAGTCTCATGGGAATACTGGTGTTTTTTAAATTAGTCTTTCCCTATAAAACAGAACATGTCTCATTTTACTAAATTTCTTTAACTTTATGTAATTTTCTTTTTTTGGTATTCTTTGGGTCTTGTTGCCTTTGTCATACAAAACATCCCATTTAGAAGCTTCATTATCCCACTGCATTGTTATCTTAAATCTGAGCATGCCACTGCTTTTCTTTTATTAATATGTTTTAAAGTCGATTTTCTAAAATTGTTTGCTTTTTTCTTCAGGCATCCAATTCTAGGGGCATCCTGCCCTTCTAAAATAGGCTGTATAACATTATTTGCCAAAGCTTTGCCTAATGGAGAAGTGTTTATAAATAGAAATTGAATGTATTTTTAAACAAGAAATATTTTGTTCCTGTAGTTCACAGATTCCTCTCTTGACACTGAGATAAATACATTTAATTAAGCACTTGATCAGAACATCTTAAATGTTCAGTAGGTTCTTCTTCTATAAACAGGTAGTATACTGAATTCAATAACGTTTGGATAATTAAGACCAAATGAGCTAACCAGAGCTAGATTGTGTCCGATTTTGTCCCATCTTGTTTAGCTTTGAGCTTGTCATGTTACTGTTTATATTAGAACTAGAAACCATTTTATCTTTTATGACAGGAGATAGTGTAGCCAAAGCCATAAATGGAGCACAATAGTAAATACGCTATTACTCTTTCTTGTATCACAATTTTGACAATTTCAAATTTGGTAGTATTAAAATTCTGAACACAATAACATCCCCTTCTCTCTTTTCTGATTACATTTCTAAAACACTGATGTTGACATTTGTAAGAGAACAAAGACACTTTTATGTCACCATTATACTGAAATTCACAACACCAGATAGCATCTGGGGCAAATTAAGATTATAAAAGAAAGCTTTACATGTGAACCTGTCATACAGAGCCCATTGGTATGTATCATGAATACATATTTGTTGGCTTTTTTTAACTTATAAAATATTATCTAGTGAAAATGTTGGGGTACCTATGACTCCTTTTCCCTGTGAGAATTTGTGGCAGCATGTGTGTAACCTTTTCTGGAGCACAGTTGACTGTTTCACTGAATTTCAAAGACTCTGATACCCACATCTGCCTTAACTCACACAACACAGTCATCCCTCCTTCCCCAATACACCAGTGGTAGATGGCTGAACTGTCCAGAATTGTACTGGCTGTGAAATTTAATTTGGAAATCAATTAAAGGCTCTTGGGGAAAGAGAAATAAGCAGTGTTGTCAAATGACTCTTGCAATTAATCAGGAATGCCTTTAAGCCCTCAGCATTAGAAATCACTTATTTCATTCAGACCACGAGGACATTTCAAATACACAATCGGCTTTCTTGAGACAGATCTGGACCAGACATCTGGATGCTTCTTGATCTCAGCTGTACAAGCTGGGCAAGCCATTGTAACTCTTTGAAAATCGGGCTCTCATCAGTAACTACATCTCTTTCCATGTCCTTCTACCTGAGTTCTATCTTTTATGTTTACGTGATTTCAATAAATATAGAACCTATGTCTATAATGACTGAAAGAAACGTTTGAAGGTTCAGCAGTTAAACTTTTTTATTAAAACAAGTAGAATTCAAGAACTTCTAATTCCCATCAGCTACATTTTGCACATTTCAAGAAATTATTTCTTGGTACTTAAAATAAAAAATTTTTGATGGGAAGTCGCTTAACAATTATGAGTCCAAATATCTTAAAAGTTGGAGATCAAGTAGAAAGAAGTCGGAGCCTACTGGAGTTCCTCCTGCTGTCAGAAGACTGCATCAGCCACAGAGCACAAGCACCCCACTGCCACGGTTGGCTTACTATGAGTTGTTTCTCATATGATACCGAAGGAAAGAGAACTGAAGGATCTTCATCACAAGTATGGATTTCTCTAATTTAGTTTGCAGGTTTGGATGTAGATGTCATTTCTTTCGTTGAGCTGTACATTAACCAGTGGATAGGACACAGATTTAAATATATCTGTGCCTGAATCACCTGCTTTGTGTCCCAAGATTAGAGGCTGATAAATGTGTGCCATATACTGCAATGATATTTCATGATGGCTGTGATATTTCAGAGACATCCAGTGGCTTTAATGATTTTAAACAAGGCTCATAATCGGCTCTAGGTATTGAATAATAGAGTTTTATTTCTCTTTTGTCAACAATGTCGCTTCTTATTTTTCAGCAAATACCATATATTTTATTGTTATATGTAGTAACTACAGTCATTTTTTTCCTGATTAATTGTGAGAGTCACTTGATAACACTATTTTTTTCTTTTCCCAAAAGCCTTAAATTGATTTCCAAATTAAATTTCACAGCTAGTACAATTTGGAACAGTTCAGCCATCTACCAGGCTGTCTCCCAGGGAAGGGATGGATGACCATGTTGTGGGGATTATGGCAGCTCTGGGTATCACAGTCTTTGATACACATTCTACATATCAAAATTTGTGATTTTGATATAGCAGTCATTTTACTAGAGCGGCCCTGTTTATTCGAATTGCAAATTCTTGCTGTCGCTCCCAGGGCCCCAAGGCTACCATGCATGTTCTGAAGACTAGGTCATGCCTATAAGTTATAGTCTTGACTCCTCAGTAATTCACAGTTTGCCTTCAATCAAGAGTATAGTCTTGGGCTTATAGCTACCTTGGCCATCTCAGGAAATTATAGCTGCTTGGTGGCAACTTCAAGATAAAACTGACTTACTAGGATCATTTTCTTTTTCCGATTTTTCTATCTCTTCTTGAAAGGTCCTTGTGATCCTGAATGCAGCGAGGTTGGATGTGATGGGCCAGGACCAGATCACTGCAGTGACTGTTTACACTACTACTACAAGCTGAAAAATAACACCAGGTAAGAGGCAAGCCATGCTCTCACACGTTCCATAAGCAGGTCCCATGTGTTCCAGCATTCTGGTGGGGCCAATCACAGAGTATGCCGAGACAGCGCTGTATTCTCAGGTTGCCCTACAAGCTCTAAGGAAAGATGTTCCTGCTTTTGGCCCATGATGATCCTGTCATTGACAAGAGTAAGAACCATACTGATGTACATAGTAAAATTTGGCATATTTATTAACTGCTTTTCTCATCTGACAAAGCCTCTGACAAAAGCAACTTAAGGAAGGAAAAGGAATTGTTTGTGTTCACAGTATGAA
Source organism: Micromys minutus (assembly GCF_963924665.1). Taxonomy (NCBI): domain Eukaryota; kingdom Metazoa; phylum Chordata; class Mammalia; order Rodentia; family Muridae; genus Micromys; species Micromys minutus. The sequence continues at coordinate 41,734,175 of NC_137971.1, forward strand.
GAAATGCACTCCATCCTGGCCTAGAAAGCATGGTGGCTGGGTCAATTGAGAGCTGGTCACATTGTGCCGTTAGTAAAAAAACAGCAGCAAATGCTGGTGCTTAGGTGGCTTTTTGTTTTTGTCCTCTTATTTAGGTCTTGCCTATATTCAGAGTGGTTTTCCCTCATAAGTTAAACCTCCCAACAGATACCTTCCCAGAGACTTCCAGAGGTAATCTGAAGTCTCTCTGGGTTGATGATGAAGAATGACCATCACAGGTCTACTTCTGGTCAACTGAACACTAAGGCATGTTACTGTTAAGGACAGTATTCAGACCTTCAAAGGTTCATAACCATCTTTTAAACTACAATACATCACATTCTTACATCTGTAAGAGCCCTCCCCCCCCCAAAAAAATCTTAACAGATCGAAAAATTGCTCAAAACCCTAAAGTCTCTTCAGACCCATTGCCCATCTACTCTTAACTGTAATCCCTTACAAAAACCAAGTCCCATACTTCCAATATACAGTGGCATAGAATTCTGTTTCAAAATGGAAGAATTGGGGTATAGCAAAGAAATATCAGACCAAAGCAAGAACAAAATTGAGTGGATCAAATACAGACTCCTGCATCTCTGTCTAGTATTTGGTTTCCTTGGGACACACTGACCTCTAACAGCCTTGACGATGCCAACTCCTCCATTTTTGCCACCTGCGATACAAGTTTCCCATCTTATAGACCGGTTTTATCCATTGCTACAGCTTTCTTTCATGAACATCCCATAGTCCTGGCATCTCCTGCATCAAGGGTCCTCATTCAGCTTCACACAGTACCACTCAGAGCCTCCTTGCAGGGAGGCTGACATTGCCTCACACAAAAAGTCCCTAGTGTCTTTCTGAAACTTTGATGCAAGCCTCCATGACATTGTAAACCTTGCCTCCCAAAAAAAGCCAACACTGTGAATGATACCATCAAGTTCTGCTGACTAGGAAGCATAGTTTGACCCCCATTTCCCATTTACAGTGGCCCCTGTGCCTTGGCAGTGAATGCAAATGAAACAACATTGTTTATAGTAGGGCAGCATGTCCACAGTATCCTCTTTTCAGAACATCCCCTTTCACATAGATTTGCATTTTCACAAATAAGAGGGGAATCTCTCCCTAAGGGCACCTTTCATGTTGCTCCAGTAGGGAGTGTTAAAGGTCTCTCTCAGGACAGAGTTCTCTCAAGGAATTACATCTCAGTCCTTAGTTACAATTTTAATCTCTCTTCCTCTGCTTTCCTAGCTCCGGCACAGTTTTTGCATCTTTTAGCTTTTTTAATATTGATCTGATAAGAGTAGTAAGCAGTAACCATATCATGGACAGTAGGGTGATTTATAATTTCCTCCACCAAATAGCTTAAATGTTTTATAATTGAGCCTCACTTAGACGTTCAGTACATTGGGCACAGGGTAATGTAATGGCCCTCTAGCACAGATCACCATAAAGTCCTTATTCCCCTCTGAAATCGCAGGACCTTACCTCCATTGCCTGCATTTCTCTTAACCTATGGGAGTGGCTGGCCCCTTAACTGCTCCTCAGAGCATTTCAGAGCTTCTATAGTCTGAAGTTCCAAATGCTCAGATGCTTACATATTTCTCTTACAGTGCTGTGTGCCACATCATCTGGCTTATTACAGCAGATAACCTTACTCATTTTGTTTTGACTCACACGCACACTACTGAAGTGATGTGATCCATCATGATGCTATAGGTGGTAAGAGCATGAGGCATGTTGACTCAGCAGGCAGAACTCAGAGCAATGTGAGTGCTCCTCTTCCTTGGTCCTTTATCCTTCATATTTAGTCTGGGACCCAAGTCCATGGCCAGATGCTGCCAATATTCAGGGTGGGTCTTCAAGTCTGTCTCTAGAAAATATTCACATATATATACATATATATATATACATATATATTCTCAGTCATCTTTCTTACTTTTCTTGTAATGAGAACTTTTCAAAAAGATATATATTTATTTTATGTATGTGAGTACATTGTTACTGTCTTCAGACACACCAGAAGCGGACACTGGGTCCCATTACAGATGGTTGTGAGCCACTGTGTGGCTGCTGGGAATTGAATTAATGACCTCCGGAAGAGCAGTCAGCATCATTAACTGCTGATCCGTCTCTCCAGCCCCATGAGGACATTTTGAATTGACTTTTAAGAGCACTCTTCAAGTATGTAACATGTTGCTGTTAGCTCTAGCCACCATGATATATGTCCAAAAGTTATGTGTCCTTTGTAGCCCATTATTATTTGGTATGGTGGCTGTGTTTATTTTTCCTGGACCAGAGTTATACTTTCTTCTCACATTCCCCAACATTCCAGACCATTCATGCTGGACTCTGTTCTTTCTCTTCCACTTTAGGCATTGTGATTGAGTCTGTGATTGAGATTGAGTCTGTGCCTCTTACTACCAGGATTCTATCTATCTATGCAGATATATCCGGGTAGATTCAAGCTACAAGCTAGTGGTCACCTACTCACAGCCCATCCAACCACCCCCATGTCTCTTCCAGCCCAGCCTGATATCTCCATCCTCTTTCAGGAAAATCTGTGCTCTAGCAACAGTGCTTAGGTACCTAATCAGACACAGTAAAGCCCAAATTCCCACGGAAATCCATGCTAGAAGTAAGATGCCTCAAGGAGATAGGTTCTTGACTGACTCCATGATGGTAGTATCCATTCCACTAATCAAAATGCCTGCAGTTTGGTTGGTGCTCAAAAACTACTTAAATAAATAAACAAAGCCCTGTCTCCAGTTATATACAATTAAGGAAGTTGGCTTTTGTTTTTTAAGGAAAGTTTCAGCTGAGCCATGGTAGCATACACATTTAATCCCAGCACTCAGGAAGCAGAGGCAGGTGTGTCTCTGAGTTTGAGACATGCCTGGTCTGCAGAGTGAGTTCCAGGACAGCTGGGAATGCACAAAGACACCCTGACTTGGAAAAATAAACAAATAAACAAAGAAAAAATAAGTAAAGTTTCTGGTGAACAAAATTATGTATGTATGTATACATATATGTGATTTTGGATATATACCCATATTTAGAGATAACAACATACCACATCTATCCACATGTACATATAAGCTATATGACAAATTACACATAGAAATGGAAGGAACTCCTTATTTTAATGACCTTTTTCCATAAAGTTATGGCCCATATTTGTTTGCCCTAGATAAACACCATAAGCTAGCTCTAAAGAATCCAAATCCAATTATAGAGCTAGACCTTAACTAGAAGAGCATAGATAATAAAATACATGCTTAGTGGATGTAGTGCTATCTGTAATCTGCCTGCATTCCTCTTCATGCACAAGAAGAAGCTTTACCAGACAGATGTGGTACTTTTGATTTGGTGTTGACATCCCAGTTAAAAACTCACCTTAAGGCCATAGGCAGCTTCAACTTTTCAGTAAAAATGCTGAGCTGTGTGTGCGGTTATGTAACCATTTCTCTTCCAATCTTATGGTGCAGAATATGTGTCTCCAGCTGCCCTCCTGGCCACTTCCATGCTGACAAGAAGAGGTGCCGGAAGTGCGCCCCCAACTGCGAGTCCTGTTTCGGCAGCCATGGTGATCAGTGCCTGTCCTGTAAATATGGCTACTTCCTGAATGAAGAAACTAGCAGCTGTGTTACTCAGTGCCCTGATGGGTCATTCCAGGATATCAGTGAGTTGTTTTAAAATGTCTGGAATTTTTTAAATATACAGGTTTTTATTTCAATAACTCCATGCATGAAATCTGGATCTTGCTTAGTGCCAAACAGAACCTAGCCAACTCATTAAATAGATACTTTAGAAAGGTTTTGTAGAGATGCCTGTAACTACATGTAGCAGAGGACCCTCAACTCTCTCCACCCACAATAATTTGCTAGTAGACTCACAATACTGAGGATATCACTGCTGCTCTATTAAAGCAAAAGGATGAACCATAAAGTCAGCCAAGGGCAATCGGGACATCTATAGGCGTCTGGAACCAGGCTTCAAGACAGTTGCCTGCTCAAAACACATTGAGTTCCCCAGCACTGGTTTGTGATAGCATGAGGGAAATATCCCTGTCCACTGTTAGCACTGGGAGCTGATTAAGTAGACACTGCCCTCCTGGCACACACACCAACAAACATGCTGCTTATGTAATCTTCGCAGTGTTAGCTAGTCCCATCAGAGAGATGGGAACCCTCCTAAAATCCAACTTCCCAGGAGCCATCTGTAGGCCAACCTGATGAGGATAACAGTGAAACCTGCTCACGTCTACACATTAACCAAATAGGCTTTTGAAATTATTCAAAAAACATGCCTGTCCTATAAATGTAGAATAAACAGGTGTCAGAGACATTTTAGTCATTAATGAGTAATTTTCTAACATAGTAATAAATGAAAACAGGTAAGGGAAGAACGGGTTGTAAGATAATCACGTACTGTAGAGCCTAGGAAAGGGAAAAACTCCTTTTAGGAAACTGGGGAGATGGCTCAGTGGTTAAGATTATGGGTAAGTGGGTAAGGTCCTCCAGGAGACTTAAGTGACATTCACAATAGCTCACAATCACCTGTGACTCTACTGTCAAGGGATCCAGTTCCCTTTTCTGGCCTCCAGGGATACCTGCATTCCAGGCATGTGTCAACACGGATAGACACATAATTTGAAGGAAAAATAATAAGGAACCACATTAGAACATAAGAAAGGGAGGGAGGGAAGGAGGGAGGGAGGGAGGGAGGGAGGGAGGGAGGGAGGGAGGGAAGGAGGAAAGAGAAAAAGTCCTTTTGTTGGGTTACAGATGGAAGAGTTAGACATGGCAATACCAGTAGGTTTGGGGAAGGGATGTTTGTTTCTTACAGCCAAAACACTATCACTATACTAAACAACAAACCATACATTAAGATGAGCTTCTCAGAGACTACCCTTTACTGACATAATTAGAAAATAGGCAAAACACAAGGAAATTACTCATTTGTCAGACAGAGCTTAAGTATGGCCCTCCCAGAGCTGTGGGTATCTTTGGCTTTGTTTCTGAGTTCTAGATAATTTGTCTCACACCACAATCTATTAAAAAAACTTGTCTAGGTAGATCAGGCCTTTGTTCCACCTCAAGTAATGAATATGAATTCTGCCGAAGTTATTATTTGTCTCAAAATTTGAAACATGACTTTTACCTTAATAGGAGAAAGACAATTTAGGATATAAGAAGAGTCACAGAGGGTGTGTTCCATCACTGAGCACCCAACAGTCATTCCTCTTTAAAGAACTGGGGAACAGACACTTAAGTTGTCCGGTCACTTCCGTCACTATATGGCATTAGTTCAAATAGTCAGTGTATCTCTCCTGTTGCCTTTGTTACAGTTTCTTTCTCTCAGGAATCCATTTACATATTACACAGTAATCAAGCTCTCTAATGACAGTGGCTACTCATAATTACTGAGAACACATTCACAGTGGTTTATAGTTGACCTTTTCCCCTGAAATAATCCTATTAACTTGCCAAGATAAGCTAATAGGTAGAGTTCATGTTAATCTTCACTCAAGAGTGTAGAAATGCTGACCTTGCCCCCTAGAAGAGCATCGGACATCAGAATGCAAATCTAGGGTCTATGACCTCAGGTCCAAGGACAGAACTTAATGTGCTTAGTGTACTTAATGTCACAATGGAAGCTGTAGTGTAGCTGCTAGAACACGGTCAAGGACTATGCATTTCTTACTGAAAGATGCAGAATACCCAGTATGTCCATATAGGAGTCCCACTCCATGTAACCTTGATGAACATCCACACTTAAAGATCACAGAGAGACAAAACCCATAAACAGTGTTTTGTTTGGGTCTCTCTCTCTCTCTCTCTCTCTCTCTCTCTCTCTCTCTCTCTCTCTCTCTCTCTCTCTCTCTCTCTTTCTGTGTGTGTGAGAGAGAGAGAGAGAGACAGAGAGAGAGAGACAGAGAGATGACCCACTTATTGAAAATATTTAATCTCAATCAGGAACTTCTATTCTGCCTTTGATAACTCAGTTCCCAGATAGAAGACACACAGCTTTTATATTTATCTCAAGCCTTAGACAGCAGGAAGGCTGAGCAGATACTTACCACTGTCATATTATGTCTATTTCCCTGACAATAACTCCACAATATGACTTGTGATGTTTCTTCTGGGCTGCTCTTAACTTCAATTGGCCAGCCCTCGTGGCCATGATTTCAGATTCTTACCTTACAGTATCTTCTCCATCCTCTACCTTCCTCTCTCTCCCCATCACGATTCTTCTCCGACCCCAAACCCTGCCTGTCTCAGCTCTACCCAGCTGTAGGCAACCTTAAGCTCCAATCAGAGATAATTTAGGGGGCAAGTTCACATAGTGTCACTTGGGTCTATGTGTAGATATTCTCGTCCTTGAGGGCCACCAGGCATTGGAGGACCAGTATTTAACATTACAATATATTTAAAAAATACGAAACTTCAACAATTTTCCTTTTTAGTTCAATAAAAGACTCTTCCCCCCAGATATAAATTGAATACAATTATAACAATTACAAAAATGATAAGGTGCAATATGGATTTATAATGTCCAATTTATTTATATTTGACAACTTAGTTAAATTATTTTATCTATCCTATCTTTTTGAGTTTAGAGTTTTGTATCAAAATCATTTCCTATCATAACTTTTATAGGCCTTATAACATTCTTAAAAGTCCTAACAATTAAGCTTAGTCGGGAGACTATCTCCTGTTCAACACCATCAGAAACCTGAGGAAAAATACGTATTACTTGAATATGCAGGAAGTGCAACGTAAGCACTTCCCAAAGCTATTGAAATGACAGAGGGTTTTGGCTGCCTGGGCAGTCATCCCCAAATTATCTCTGTATCATTGGAGCATCCATCTTCGGCCTTCTGGCCTAAAATCTGCCAGACTTTCCATGAAGCAGGAATTTTGAAGGTCTTACCTACCTTGCCATTGCAAAGCTCAGCAGTCAGTTTCCCTGCATCTTGTTTGTCCAGCTTGGCTGGAATTCTGTTTGCACCCATGGGCATATCAGAGCGGTTCTCAATTTCCAGCCAAAAAAACTTGACCAAGGTAAAAGGCCTGTGTTAACTATTATGCCAGCTCATACTTTTCATGATAAAGCCTTCACGTTTTCCTCTTTTCTGCAGTGTGAACATGGATTTGGTATTAAATACGAAAACGTACGGTGTATCCACTCAAGCTAATATACTTTTACACAATATGGATGTTGTTGGAACGTAATCATTTTTATATCCGTTCCTCACACTTTTATATCCAATATTGTCCTTGCATCAGGAGTGAGATTTCCTGTTTTAGAAGTTAGAAAACCATGCTTTGGAAAGAGAGTTGAAAGGAGTAAAACCTATAAACATTTCACGTGAGAGTTTCTGTGCTCTATGTGTGTTGTGCCAAACAGGTGTGTGGGGCTTCCTGCTGTAAGAGTTCAGGACCTGCCTGAACTATTTGATGCAGCTTTCCAGATGAACCTGTGAGCCCTGCAGAGCACATTAGTAAACACTGGCACATCTCCACTCATGGAACCCAGTTGACTGATGTATGACTCGTTTCTTTTCTTTTCTCCACAGAGAAAAATATTTGTGAGAAATGCAGTGAGAACTGTAAGACATGCACTGGATTTCACAACTGCACAGAGTGCAAGGGCGGGTTAAGGTAAGAGAATGAGACCCGGCAAGAGCCACCATCCACCAGGGAGATTTGCAGAGCAAATAGACAGGAAAGCGTAAGAGTCTGCACGTAAACAAACAGCTCTCTTCTCTCTGCCCTTGGTCTGACTCACAGTGAAGCACTTCCCCGTTATTGGCATTATCTCTATAATTGGATGGTGAGGTGGGGATGGGATGTCATATTGGCTAAGGAAGGATTATAATCCAAATAAATTCTCTATAAAGAAGATGATTCGATGGGTAGAGAGATGGTTCAGCAGTTCAAAAGCACAGGTTGTTCTTGCAGAGGACCTGAGGATCAAGCCCCAGCAACCACACAGTGGCTCACAACTATCTGTCACTCCAGCTCTAGGAGACCCAGTGCCCTCTTTTAACCTTCACAGATTCTGGACACACATGTGCTGTACATACATGCATGTAGGTGAAACACAAAATAACTACATCGACCAACAAAATTACAGTGATTTTTTTTTTAGAAAGATGATTCAGATATAAGTAAAGATGACCATTTGAGAAGCATCTTTTATACATTTTGACCTGCATTATGCTAGTGGAGAATGCCTGGGCAGATAGTGCCTGTAAATGCTATTCAATCTGCCTGATTAAACTCTCAATGGCGGAGAGCTATTCTCTTATCTTTATTATTTTCCTGCATGCACCCAGTCTTTCGCTTATCTTAAGTACTTCAGGTTCAGTTCCATTAGACTCTCTACGGCGTGCACTTAGAGTTAACACCGGGAGATGTTTTCCCCAGACTGATGACTGGCTCATTGCCAAAGGTGATACTTGGTAGACTGTAGGAGAGAAACACGCAGCACAAAACGAATGTGGAGTCTCTTTCCTGAGGAAGCTGTGGAATGCTTCTCTGCTGCATCTATCACCACACACGGGCTGGGCTCTGCCTTTAGATGAAGTTAGAGTTCTACAGCACATTTCACTTAGGTAGTGATAGGATATTACATTACAGCATCTTTCATCAAAAGTGAAATAGCAGAAAGTGGACGACTCCCAGGCAGGTGTCCCTGACAGTCCTTGGTACTGAAATGTTATTTTCATTCATCTTTGTTTTCCTAATTGCATTCAGTCACTTAAAGTCTTGCTTCTCAGTACTTGATAATCTTGATAAATCCAGACCTACTTAACTACCTGGTTCTTCTTTATAAGTTTTACTTTATGTATACATATGTTTTTGCTGTGTATATACCTGACATGTATGTGCCTAGTGCCTGTGGAGGTCAGAAGAGGGCATCAGATACCCTGAGTTTAAGTTATAGATGGTTGTGAGCTACCACATGGGTGCTGGGAATCAAACTGACTCCTCTAGAAGAGCAGCCATTATGTGTAAAAGCTTACCCATCCCGCCTGTCTTCACTTAATTCATCTTAAAGGGACAGTATAATGGTGAAGTAGAAATCGTTCCTCTCTGTCTATTAATTGTGATCTTGGCAAAGTCATTTAAGTGTTGTTGTCTTCCGTTAGTCTCATTACAAAATGCTGAGACTAACCTCTACTTTGATGACTACAGTAACCTGATAACATTTATTTATTATATCATTTATTTATTGTAACATAACATTTATGTGTTACTTACATCTGGTACATAATTAGTCCATAAGAAATAAAAGACTACTGAGCTTATTCCTTTATTTCTTAGATAACATTTTATGGAGCTAGTTAAAACAGAACACACAGCAGAAATATGAGAGCCATGCATGTAATTTTAACCACATTAAAAGTGGTAAAAAGCAATAAGGGATGTGATTTTAATAAAATATTTTACTTAAAATATATCCAAAATATATTATTACAACATGTGGCCAACATAAAAGAAATTACTAGTGAATTACTTTAAAGTTTTTATTACTTTATTAAGTCTTTGAAGTATGAAATATACAGTCTTATCATATGTCTAAGACTTGACAACAATTTTATGAGAAATATCTGTATTAAGAAGATTTTAAATTTAATTAAGAGAGCAAATATTATAAAGCAATTCTATTCCAAATGTGCTGAGAAGTTTGCCAACAACCGAACCTTAGGAAGTTTTTTTTTTCCAAATATAGTCATAAATTAATTAAAATTGAATGAATATTTAAAATTCAATTGCTTCACGGCACTAGCCTCATCTCTGAGGCTCGGTAGCCTAGTGGTTAGCACAGGCCTGACCTAGATGGCTTCTGCAGGAAAGAAGGGAGGAGGAGGTTCTGGGCTTCGAGTGGGCCTCAGGATGCTTATGTTTTGGAAGCAGCTGACAGCTTCAGAGTTCAGTGACTGTGCACTGTGCCTGCTGCCTGCTTTATCACACTGCAGCCTCTGTCTCCTGCTGAAGGGAAGCCAGCTGCAGAACGCATGTCCTTTCTTAGAGAGCCAAGGCATCTTTTCTAAACCTGCAGTACATTTTTATATTAGTGGTTCTGATTTCATCCCACCAAAGGATTCATTTGATGCACCATGCCTTTCTCTAGAGCCGGAAAAAGGGAACGAGACATTTGTTGGCAACAGGCCAGCAAGTTCTGAGAATGACACCTACTTTGGGGGAAACTGTCCTTTGTCACATCGAAGTTCCTTCCTAGGTGCTTCTGAGCTGACTGACTTCAGTAGACCTGTAAATTGTAAAATGGTGGCTAAGAGCAAATAGCCTTCCTAAATACCTGGATGAAAACTAAAACGCTAACATGAGTATTTATGATGCTTTTCTTCAGCCTTTTTATTTTTGGACTTACTAGGTATCTTGAATGAACAGAGGGTAAAGTGAATTTCAATTTTTGAAATTAATATAACCCAGAGACAAGGCAGTCAACCAGGATGTAAGTTGGAGCAGTACAGACTATCAGAAGGCAGAAATCACCCGGCCATGTTCCATACACATTCTCCAGTAGAATCAGTTTGATAACAAGTTTGCGCCCACTCTCCTCTGGTTGCCATTCAGTAATATTTTATATGAAATAATAGGAACCCTATGTGTATTTTTGAGTTTCAGAATCACGCTGTGAACTTTCATAGTACCGTGTACCTGTAACCTCGGTACACAGGACATGGAGGTCATCCTCAGTTACACGGCTAGTGAGTTCAAGGCCAGCCTCAAAAATAAACAAACAAACAAATAAAAACTAAAGCTGTGAGAAACATCATAGCTAGCAGGACTGGAAAGAATTATTTTTTATATTTTTCATTTTATATTTTAGAAACTCAGATGTGGATCATAGTAGTACCTAGAGAAACAGACATTTCAGTAAATCACTGAATATTATAAAATTACCTCCAGGAAAAACTAAAAACTGATACAGAAAAGTCAAGATGTTTCACAAGGTTGCATTTTGCTTACTCATTAGAGTGGCTTCAGTAAATAAGTGGGTAAAAAGTAGCAAAAAGGATGAGAGAGAAGACTCAGTGCTTAGAAACACAGACTTCTCTACCTGGGGATCTGAGTTCTATTCCCAGCCCCCACATAAGATGGCTCATAGCCACCTGATAAAAACAAATGTTTAATCAGGTGTGGTGGCACACACCTTTAATCCCAGCTCTCAGGACACAGAGACAGGCAGACCTCTGTGAGTTCAAGGCTAGCCCGGTCTACAAATCAAGTTCCAGGACAGCCAGAACTGCAACACAGAAAAACCCTGTCTCAGAAAATAAAAACACCAAAAGTCACAAGGATATCTTAAGATAATGCCAACTTTAGAATTGGTTCATCAGAGTTTTAATTTTGTTTCATCTTTGTGTTTGTTTTGTCTGCATGTCTGTATCTGTACCACGTGCATGGAATCCCCACAGAGGAACTTGATTTGTCTTGCAGCTTTACCAAACCACTGGTGTCTGAGGGGACCATATTTGTTACAGATAGAGTCTGTACTGGTCTTACCACTTTGTCATGGGGACAACAGTCTACTTATAGTTTGTCCATGTTTCTCCCAGCCTTCAGGGGTCCCGCTGTTCGGTCACCTGCGAAGATGGACAGTTCTTCAGTGGTCACGATTGCCAGCCCTGCCACCGCTTCTGTGCCACCTGTGCTGGTACCTTCTCCCACTTCTCCCCTGACATTCCCACTGTGGCTGTCCTTTTATCTGGCTGTAGCCAAGTTTCATTCAGCTTTCAGTATGTTTTCAGGAAGTATGCAGGGCCACATTTCACCTGATAATGGTGCACCAATTTTCACAGAAAGCCAACAATCATCAACACCTCGTAAGGGACTTAAATATCCCAGTGGCGTCCCTTTCTTGGAAGAACAGGCATCTTGGTGAATAGGTTCAGTTTAAAACACAGGAGTCCCCTACCAGCCCCACTGAAGGATAGTAAGAGAAAGGACAGAGTTATGACTTAAGATGGGGCTGATGGGTGTAGCTTTCAGAGGCTGCTACAGAATCCCTTAATTCAGCCTGTCCTGAGACATTTCTTCTCTCCTGTTTCTTCCATGTGCTTTACGCTGAAGGGGCCGGAGCAGATGGATGTATTAACTGCACTGAGGGATATGTCATGGAAGAGGGAAGGTGTGTACAGAGCTGTAGTGTGAGCTACTACTTGGACCACTCTTCAGAGAGTGGATACAAATCCTGCAAGAGGTAAGTTCACCTCCTCTGACTCTATCTAGCACTTGTTATCTGAATTCCTTGCAAGATTGTCTTCCTAAATAATGAGAAACCTGATGATTTTTAATAATAAAGGATAATTTGAGCTCTGTGTGTTTGGACACTAACCTGCAGAACTGGTTCATGTTAGCTGGTATTTTTAATGCCTCAATACTACCTTAAAGTTTTCTGGTGTGTGTGTGTGTGTGTGTGTGTGTGTGTGTGTGTGTGTGTGTGTGTGTGTGTGTGTAGGAGATGTCTCAGGATCAGAGGTAAACATTGATTGTCTTCTTCAATTGCCTTTTCATTGTTTTGAGTAGGATCAGACACCAATTTGGTTAGATCGTCCAGCACAAGCTCCCTTGACCTATCTTCCTTCCAGTGCTGGGAATATAGAGACACACTACCACACCTGCCCTTTGACATGGGTGCTAGAAATCTGAAACTTACCAATAGGCCATCTCCCCATTCCCTTCACACATAACTTAGAGCTTTTAAAATTTCTGTTTCCAGGACACATTTTGGCCCCTTTGGCATCAGTGCCCATCTACTTACCATGTTTTTTTCCTAATGTTCTCAAGTCTAACAGCTATTGAAAGAAAGTGGGGGGTGTGTGTTTGTGTGTGTGTGTGTGTGTGTGTGTGTGTGTGTGTGTGTGTGTGTTCTTCAAATGAAGGACAAATCTGAAGATGTTAAGAGACTGATAATAAATATCCCTCATGCAGAGGGTACGAGATTCAATAATTGTGCATTTTGCCTGTAGATGTGATAACAGCTGTTTGACATGCAATGGCCCAGGATTTAAGAACTGTTCCAGCTGTCCCAGTGGCTATCTATTAGACTTGGGAATGTGTCAGATGGGAGCCATCTGCAAGGATGGTGAGTACAGCTGTAGGATTTGCTCTGTGTTACGGACTAACATCTTTCCATGTTCATAAAGAGACTAAGAAGCATGTAATATATGCTCAGTATCTTGTGGACCTTCGCTGACATTGATTTACATCCTTACTGAATCATGTTGCTCTGTGTTGTTTTGTTATCATTGTATAAAGACCAAATCTTACAGTGTAGCTAAGGCTAGACTCAAACTCATGGTCCTCTTACTTCAGGCACCTGGGTACCAAACCCCATTTTATTTTTCTCTTATTTTTTCCATTTTTTAATAATAGGAAGAAATAAATCATCTGCAACCCCAAGACAGGTTAGTTAGCTTTTTCAATTAATAAACTTTATTTTTCAGAACAGCTATCTCTTCATAGAACAAGTGAGCATGTGCTTACTCCAGGAGCACACACATGCATGGTCTTCCCCACTATCAACAGCCCACACTACAGTACGACATTTGCCATACTCATGAACCCACATGACACATCATCATCATCCAAGTCCATGGCTTACCTGAGCATATGTTTTGGCACTATCAATTTACTGCGTTTAAGTAACCATACATGCCATGTGTGTACAATTATCTCATCACAGAAGATTTCGGTGCCCAAAAATTCCCTGTGTTCTCCCATTCATCATCCTGCCTCGCCATTCCTGAAATCTCTACATTTTTTTTCTGTCTCCATAGAGTTTTTTTTTCTCCATATAAACCAAAGAAGACACATTTAATATTTACGATCGTATAGTATGTAGCCTTTCTGATTGGTTGGTTTTTTTTTTTTATTGTTTCTTTCTATTTTTCATTTGCCATACAGATTTTGTCCAGATTTTTTTGATGCCTCATACACAAAACCTCATACCCTACTTTGAACACTTAGCATTTTGCATAAATATCTTCCTATGTCCTGTGTTTTGGAACTTCATGGGCAGTTTCCTATTAATGAGAGCATAGTACTTAATCATGTAACTAAATATCCCCTACACTTGCCACTCTTTGGCTATTTGGATTTTTTATCATTTTAATATTTGAATCCTAATCTAATAGTGCCAGAGCATGTAAGGCTAAGAAATAATCTTCCAATATTCCAGCAGGAAAAAGATGTGATGATTAAAAGAAAGCGACAGATCAAACCAAAAACATAGGACTTCCCAGTGTCGGGCCTGTCTGCTTCACTTGTGACTAATGGGTTTTATTCAAACTCTAGGACCTCCCCAAAGATTCTGACTGAATTATTCAGGTATATACATATATATATATATATATATATATATATATATATATATATATATATATATATATATATGTATATATTATTATTATATGACACAGATAGTTTTAGAAACCTTTAAGTGTCCCTAATTTACAGTGCAGGTTAAGGAACTTCCTCTTCCAGCTTGGCAAATCCCAGGTTCTCTCACTCTTCCGCAGCCACGGCTTCCCCTGTAAATTCAGCACATTCCAGTTATTCACATGATGACATTAATCTTTCATATTTTACATAATCCGTACCGAGCAGACCCTAACTTTGTACCTAAACTTTGTACACAAAGTATATCTCAATACAGAAACCAAATGTAGTCGAACTACTATTCAACATGTGCTTGGAGACTGCATTTGGAATAGTCTTGGTCACAGGCTATAGCCCTAGGGAAAGGCACAATGTGAAGTTAGGAGTCTATGCTGTATTCAGATCTCCTCTCTACATAAGCCGAAGAAGACACTACTGATGCTGTGTGGTTATTCTAACGCTTCGTATTAGGAACCTCAAAAGGGCATAGCAGGAAGAGAGCCAATGGGAACACTGACACATGCTCATTTGTAGTCATATTTCCATGAAAGCATCTGGATGGCTTCATCTTCATCATGTTTTCAGAACAGGTAGTACAGCAGAGTAGGCTGGGCCCACCCTACTCTGTGCTTTTAGAGCCAGCCAGGGATAATTCTTAGTATACCACTCTGGAGTGAGAAGCCTGAAGTGGGGACACAGGGCTGTCTAATTATCAGCTGTCAGTTACTAGCACATGCCTTTTACAACCAGAACTATTTCTAAAGCATCTGTACACAGATTACTAAGAAAGATCCAAGTGAGTGACAGTCACATGACATCTCCTTTGACATTTTCACCTCTAGCCTTTGATATTGGACACCTAACAATATTGAAGCCCAAAGCCATCCTGCGAAGCCATCCTGACCATGGGCTAAGTTGTACCAAACAGAAACTTGGTCAAAGAGAAATTCCAGGATTGTGGGCTGGAGTGGAAAATGAAGAGCTGTTGTTTGCAATGAGGCTATTCTCAGACCTGTGAAGAATGAAATCTTTTGAGCCTTCGGTCACATGGCCAATGCTCTAAAAGACAACAGGTTGTTCCTTTTCAACTCCATATTTCCATGATTCTAAGACAATCATGTTGCAACTTAATACCTCTAGAATCAAATATATCTGTTAATTCATGACAACTCATTATTGCTTTTGAACATCAGGTTGATGGGATATAAGCATCATTCCTGGATCTTAGACTTAGCCACAGAAATGTACATTGACTTAAATGAAGCCTGTGGTTCCTGGTTCTCCTGTGTCATTTAACAACAGTTCAAATGAACATGGAAGAACTATACACAGAGCACCATATCATGTACTGTTAATGAGAATAAAATTAAAATTCCAATTGCTAACAGAATTGATATCACAGTGTAAGCATTATTACCTCGTGATACTAAAATAGCAGTCAATCTTGAACTGTCTTGGATTCATTGTATCTTGGATTCTATGAAATATGGTACAAATGACTGAATATTTTCTGCTCTCGATAATTCTGAGAAGAAAAGTTCCTTGCTTGTGATATTATTGATTTCTAATTTATTCTTTTGTCACTCTCTTTTTCCCTTTCACAAATGGATACCAATCACATTTGCTACTGGACTGCAATGTTTCTCCTTGAAAACACTGCTGTTGACTGAAATCACTTTGGGTGGACCCAATTCCCTCCTGTGCCTGCTCCTGAATGACCTCTTCCAATCCCCCAAATCTACCTCTCTGGCCAATCAAAACTTACCTCGGTGTGTCACGCTGCTCCCCACTCCACTCCCCCTCTCTCTTGCTGACTTCTGGAAAAGCAACGGAAGAATCCTGGGCAGAAGGAGGCTTCTGTATGCTTGTGAAAAAGAACAATCTGTGTCAACGGAAAGTTCTACAACAACTGTGCTGCAAAACATGTACATTCCAAGGCTGAGCAGCCACCTTCCAGCCCTGTTCCTGTAGACTTATAGATTATTCCATATTATTAAAGAAAAAAAAAGCCAAAAACTGCAAACCACCTTTCTCTTTCTTGCTATCTTTTGTTTCCCCTATCTGTCTCTCTCTCTCAAGTTTGTTCAGGGAGATGGTGAACTGTTTTGTCAGAACTTAAATAGAAGAAGAAGAAAAAAAACCTACAACAAGCCTACCTTTTATAACTGGATGTTTAGTGTTAAACAGCCAGAATCACAGAGACAGTATTGTATAACCAAAGTATTTGATGCCAAAATCTGACGTTAAAGTAATGATTTGATTTCCTGCCCTGGTTTGAAGGTTCATTTTATTTCTTTGCACTCATTCACTGTTTCTCCTTTAAAAATTACTAAAAATATTCCTTTTCCGAAAACATCACAAGAGCACACATAGATCAGAATGAAACAAGAGCTTTTGCCTCAGTCATTTTTCTGGTTTCGGTCGGCAGCCAGGAAAAAGGACAGGAAACTGGGCCTTGGGATCCTGAGAAGACCCTGCCCAGTGTGTTCAGCTTCTTGTCTTACTGTTTCATGGTTCCATGGTGATACCTTCACACACATGATTTGCTTTGTACATTACATTCCAGGTTTTTTTTTTCACTTTTCTTACCTGATAAGTTTCCTCCACTGATGTCATCAAGCAGTCCCACTGGCTTTTCAAACATTGTCAACTGGGTTGTTTTGTTTTTTATACAGCTGGTAAATGGATTATTCTGTATGTCAAACGGATGGTAGGAGCCAGAAGGGTGTGATAGCCAGAAGGGCTGAGGCTGTTCCAGGTCCCCCAAAGCCCAAGAGAGTCATCTGTAGGCTCTGTACAACCACTCGGTGCTACCTAGCCGTTGCTCCCCATCCCCCAATGGTTTTATAACTGTCACCAGAAATTACATTTGTCACAGTGGGAAGCATTCGGATTATAATGCAGAAAATTTCTTCCTGGGGTCGAATGTTTCTAAGAAGTCCTGTAATTTTTAAGAAATGGGATTTATTTAAATAATATTTAATCTCATGCTTACACTAGTGGAGCAGCGATTCTCAATGGTGCTTATTATGTGAGTTGTCTCCTCCTGTCCTTTTTAAGAAAATGAAACTGGAAATTGGATGTGGGTGGCATGATTGTACCCTCCTCGTTCTGTATTTTCTCACTCCTTTGTCCTTCTATGACTAGAGTCATGTTCTTATGAACCTGTCCACCGAATGTCATGGACCTGGGGTTAGTTTTTCTGTCAGATTCAAAATGTGTTCACTGGGTTTCTGTAACTCCTTAAACATTTTGTAGACTCTAGAATACTGAACTATAGAGAAGCTACTTTGAATCTGTGGTAGATAATGATGAACTGAGATAAATCCTTTTATAGTTCCTCTGAGACTAACTGATACCACACTCCTTCCCTTTTCCTATCTAATCTCCATGATGACCTCATTTACTTGGGGCGTGGACAGGCATCTCCAGGTTCTAAGCTTTGGAAAGCTACTCTTCCTAGATGCTGTGACTTCACTGCTAAGAAGAGAGTGATGATCTTGGGAAGGAGCTGGCTGTGGATTCTAAAGTCCACATTCACACAAGCAAGCAGTAACAGCCTACCCTGAAAATATCCCAAGGCAACAAAGTTCACTTATGGCTGCAGGTAGATAATGAGTAATTGACCCATTGAACTCTTTCATAGCATTGCAATGTTACTAGGTCAGGATATTCATAGGGAACTAAGGAACTGGCAGATTATGCTGGACAACTTTTCTTTAGAACACTGTTGGCTTTTCTGACTGGAAGAGCAGAGGGATTCCTGGCCAAGGTGGTATTCTTCTTAAGTTTCAATGCACAGGCTTCAAATGAACAGATGTAAACACAAGCCAGACAGATGGCAAAGACAAACTTGCCTGCAAACAAATGGAGCTGATTAGACAACGCTATACAATTGAAGGCACAAGGTCACAATAATACAAAAGATAAAACTGATGTCCTGGTCCTTAGAAAAACTAACCAATATGAAAGCAAAGCCACTGGGGTCCACTACCCTGCATTCCATGTCCCACTGACGACGCAGGTGCACGTTACGGAAATACCGGTTTAACTATTAGTGTGTTACTGCCTCATTTATCCACATTATTAACTAGAACATAATGCTTTCAAAGTCTACGTTAATGTTATATATTATGTATAAATATATATATTCATAATGAATATATGTGTTGGATAGCACAAAGTTTGGAGACGTGACAAATGCTCTTACCCTCTGGAGACAAAAGTCCTATTTTCTGTTTTCTTTTGTCTTTCTATCTTTAATTCACTAATTAATAGTGACCTGTTGTTAAATCCAAATCCACTTTGCTGAAAAATACTGTACATGTGTAAAATGTTCAGTTGGCTTTTTTTTTTTTTTTTTTGTAAAATATAGAACCGTTGTAATTGATACTGGCCAAAAATCAATGTTATTCCATATTTTATTTTTTCTATTAAATTAACCTAAGTTCCTGTTTATTTCCTCTCTTCATACCCATGTGTAAACACTTCTGAAAGACTTAGTGTATGAGAAAGTTCTCTGCTGCCATATAGAAGCAGGATGTGAAGCATCAGTTGATATGACTAAGACATCTAAGTATATGTACAGATTGAAAATCAGGAAGGTGGGTAGAAACAGGAAGAAGGAGGAAACAATACACACAACAGGTAGCATGTGGACAGCAGTGTACGTTACATCTCATTTTTAGGAAGAACGTAACAAAAATAGCCATTAAAACTTCTGTCCATCTTTAAAAGCTACCTGGTTGCCAGTGTGGCAGGAAGTTGAGTCATTTCTGCAGAATGGTGGGGGGGGGGGATAAGAAGGGGGTACGCAAGGATATAGTGGACGTAAAAACTGTAAAACAGAAGGGTCAGTTTATTGGAATCTTCTATAGATTTGCCAGTGGCTAGCCGACGGAAAGGATGAGTTTGTCCACCAGAATTCTCTGAGACATAGCACTGAATGGGACGGGAAATGAGCTTATCTAAGCAGTGCATGTATATTCTTATGACCTCTGCTTGAAATGAAGTCACTCTCCTGGTAGTTTATTCCTTGCCATTGTGCAGAGAAATGAGTGAGAAATCAGCCAAAGCGAACAGGTGAGTTCCAGCCAGATTAAACCATCAGAGAATACAGAAGATATAAGAGAAAGCTTCTGCTACCATACAGTCCCAGTATGAAGACAAAGAGAACTCATTATAGTGGCCACGGTGCAGCACACACCATGAATATAAAACACATATATCCTAATGTACACATAACCTCTGCTGAGTCTGAGAAGGACTCCAGAGCAGGGATACATGTGTTATCCTGTTTACCCATCAGGAAGCTGGAACATATAGACTCAAAACCGACCGAGGCAGCAAATCAATGCTCACAATAATGAAGTTCAGAAACCGACAGAAAGCGTTGAGTCACAAGTCTAGTAGGTGGGTCACTTTTAAGTTTAGGATGAACTGGTCAGTGCTGAGTTCCTGTAGGAAACAGAAATATGGTTGGTCTATGACTGTTACTGTCTAGGAGTCTTGGTCTGGCTCAGGGCTCCTAATAGGATTTGTTTTCTCTGCCAGTTAAAGAATCAGAAGGCAGGGAAAATGCCAAGCAAGACAGGTAACAGCTTGAAAAATCGCAAACTCAGGAAACAGGAGCAGACAGAATCAGTAATTTAGGAATAGCTTTTATTAGGTATGTGGGAACACACATATATCTTGCACAGAAACAAACGCCATCTGCAAAGAAGAGAGCAGATTTGAGAAGCCAGAGACCATCAGCTGCTCCTTGATGGCTGCAGTTGTTTAAGTCCTTGAAGGGGCTTCTCCAATTCAGGACTGGTCAATTTGAAGAAAGGAAAGCTGGCTGACTGACAACTGTGTTTTGATCCAACCTTGAACTTCTTGAGCCAGTTCTCTAGCAGAGGCCTTACCTGCAGGAGGAAAAAAAAAAAAAGTCCATAAGGCCTTTGTTTCAGATGCTAGACTCTTGTGTCAGGTTCAGAGGATGGTGAAGAAACAAGCTATGAGAGGTAACTATCTTTGTTACCTAGTCATGGTCCCTCTTCCTAACTGTTTGCCTATCAGGGAGTCTATCTACATGAGAGGTTCGAGTCAGGAAGGTATTTTCATGGTTTTAACCTAATTAGTTCGTTGCTACAAAGGGCAGTAGTTCAACTTACAATGGTGTAGCCAGGAAATGAGTACAACTTTGCATTTGGTGCTAGTTCTTCATCTATGGTAAGTCCCACCCTAACCACAATTGCAAAGTTCTCAAATGGCACCCCAGCAGAAGGCCTTGCTCAGTAGTGGCCTGCTCAGGCTTCTTGGGAAGTACAAGCCATGAACTTGGTAGTGAAGGAAACTAATTGAATTTATGACTATTTTATTGAGTGACCAACACTGAGTATGGCATATTTGAGTATGAAAATACACGGCCCCTACTCTCTGCATCCTTTCTATCCATATACCTCGATAGAAGACTCCTGAAACGCTGACATGGGGAGATATATGCTCTTCACCGTGTTTGCATCATCTCACACAGAATACCAGCAGAAAGCAGTGTATTAACCAAGTGGTATCTTATTTAGGGTTTTACTACTGTGATCAGACACCATGACCAAGGCAACTCTTATAAGAACAGCATTTAATTGGAGCTGACTTACAGGTTCAGTGGTTCAGTCCATTGTCATCAAGGTGAGAGCATGGCAGCATCCCAGCTAAGAGTTCTACCTCTTCATCTG
The DNA here is from genome assembly GCF_963924665.1 of Micromys minutus. Taxonomy (NCBI): domain Eukaryota; kingdom Metazoa; phylum Chordata; class Mammalia; order Rodentia; family Muridae; genus Micromys; species Micromys minutus. The sequence goes on from NC_137971.1 coordinate 41,755,326, forward strand.
AAAGTAGCTGGACAGAAACGCTTCCAAGAAGCTAGGAGGAGGGTCTTAAAGCCCCCACACATAATGGCATACTTCCTCCAACAAGGTCACATCTACTCTTACAAAGCCATACCCTGGACAGAACACATTCAATCCACTACCAGTGGTGATTTTAAACCGCTCTGGCGAATTGGATCCTACATCCTTCCATTCTCTAATACAAAATTACAGGCAGACACCAAGGCCAGCTGCAGCTTGACCTTGCCTACCCTAAGCTGGGCTCTGAGCCCTAAACTCAGAATATGTACATAACACAGAGCGTATAAGCCTGCTTCTTTTCTCTGGTTAACATCCACTTCCAGATGCTCTTGTTGCCAGGCCATAAAATCCAAGGTTCTCCACAGAGCACTTTATAGCCTTTGACATATTCATCTGGGCACAGCCAATATGAACTGAAATTCACTGTGGCTCGTTGGAGCTCTTTGGCACCAAGAATCAGACTCTAATCCATACAACCGTGTCTTCTCATCATCACTAGAGGTGACGATCCAGCCAGATTCAGTTCTTTGGCAGCAAAGAGGCAGTTGCACAGCAGGCCAGAGCATGAGTGGTGGCACAGGATCCTGTCTTCTACCGCCAGGAGACTCTGCAGAAGATGATTTGGCCAGGTTTCCCTTGGGTCCGTTGGTTCATTTCTGAGACATACCTTCACACTATGGTTTAAGCTGGCCTTAAACTCAGAATTCTTCCAGCCTTAGCTTCCCAGGTGCTGAGTTAGTAGGCATGGACCCTATGCCTGGCCTTGGTTAAATTATTTCTGAGGGATTTGCTTAACAGGATCTCTTCCAGTTGGTCATTGTTTGGATACAACTGTTGTTTCCTAAGCAACAGAGGTTATTTCTAGGAAATTCCAGACATTTTCTGAGGTCCATATTTTAAGATCCTGGACTGTTCATCAATATTTTTATATACTTTTATAGTGTGCAGCTTTTGCTATCTTGCTTTAAGCTCCAGGAACATGCTACCCAGCCTCATCAGATCTGCAGATGAAAAACACAGGCACACTCATTACTCCATTTCAACCTGCCTCCTTGGCTCAATTGCTGGGCACTACTAATCCTTCTCGGCTAGTGTGCCTTTCCCAATACCTTATCCCAGCCCTCTAAATCTGCCCTCAACTTTAGTTTCCCCGTTACCTTTAGTCCCAGCTCAGCACCTTAACCGTTCACCTGGAAAAGTGGCCTATGACTGCTCTGCCTAAAATCTCACACTATTAATCACCTTTTGTCCCTCAGAAGAATAGTGAAAACTTTCCTTCCTCCTCTGCCACTCCTTGACTCCCCTCTGATGAAGAACCCAGAAGTCCTGCCTCTTTCCTACTATCTAGCAATTTGCCCCTGGCATCGCCACTGACAGAACAAGAACCAATTGGGAACAGGACCTTAGAAACAGAACAACTTCGTTCATATTTTAAGTATGCAATGTTTTAATTTTAACATAGTTTTATTTAATTGGACACATACAGAAGTCCCAATAGACATGAATTTTCTGACCCAAGAATTACTGCTAGTAAGTGTTGCCAGGATTCAAACCACCACTTCACCTTTTCTAAGAGTGCCAGAGCACATTAACTTCATGTTACACACATTGCAATGTGAGCAGAAATCTTTTCCCACTTGTCTTTTTGGTTTTTGGTTTTTATGTTTTACTTATAAGCCCAAATAAATACAAACTTTCATTGCTATACACCAGCCTTTGAGGTTCTTACCTTCTTCAGCTGACCTTAGCTATCATGTGACAGTATTTTAAGAGGCATGAAACATGTTGAGAGTTCAGAGGAACAAGCTCTCGTTGCCAAAGAAATGCTGATGCCCCTTATCCTTGTACATGGCCTTCAAGAGCATCCCAAAATAGTGTGAAACATTACAAATAGAGTTGGCTTTAATGTGCACAAATAAAGCTGCAAAGGTCAAAATCAAATGGTATCTTAATTAAATATCTGTAAATTGCAACATGTCAAACTATTCAGTTGTAACTTCACTCTTAAAGAATTGTGTATAATTAAGTTTAATGTAGGATGAAGGTGAATTTTAATTATTGGTACAATGTAAAACCTCTAGAAGTTAGAGTAGGTAGGCTCCATGGGGATGTCAATAGTGCCTGGAACAAGTGAGAAATTCACCATTCACTCCAAAGGCCATGACTCAAGGAGGACCCTTGGGTGAAAGCCAGAAGGGAGACTTTCCAGCGAAAGCAACCTGTAAAATCCTATTTTTGTTTTTTATACTCTCTTCAAGGAGCATTTAGTCTTATTGCTTTTAACTCCACCTCTGCTGATCTACTTTCCATTTCAATGATAAAATGCCTGAGGCTGCATATTTTATACTGACAACAGGTTTATTTAATGCAGTCTGGGGAGCTAAGAAGTCCTACCAACATGACGCTGGTTTAGGAGTCACATACACAAACCTGTCCTTACTTCTTTGCTACATAACATCATGGTAGAAAGCATGGATTGAGTTCCTATAGAAGAGAAACAATCAGATGGTGAGACAAGAAGTCATTACAAATGAGGAACAGAGTAGACTTTCATTTTTCTTTTCCTTTTTCCAACAATAAAGTCATGACAACTAGTTGGGATACCATCACAACTCTATTTAGTTAAGAGCCTTGTCTCAGTGGCTTCCCAATTAGCTCTACCCTTTAACATCCCCCACCACTTAACATCACACACTAGAAACCTACATGGAACATCCTCTCTTTTTCCTAATCTCTTTCCCCAGATTTTACCGATTCTATCAGCTACTGGGCAATTGTTTTCAGGTACCTAGTAGGCATCTCAATTAACAAGTACAAAACAGACATTAGTCACCTCAACCTTGCCCCCATTGCCTCTGCCCCTGTAGCTCTGCTTTCTCAGGAAAGGGCTATTATATTTCACCCAGTTGATCAGGACTCCTTTTTTCTGCCCCAAATCCAATTTAATAGCAAAGTACCACTGATTGTACTTTCAAAATCTCTCTCAATGGCCCACTTCTGCTCACTCCATGAGTCTTCAAGTGGCTTCTCTGCCTTTATGCTGCATCTCTGCCTTCTCTTTTATTCCTGTCCATCCACACAGCAGACTGCCAGGATTTCAGAATAAAATCAAACGTCACTGAGCTCTTTCTGCCCTCACCTCATAATGCCATCTCCTTTGGCCTCATACTCTGGTTATACTAACTTTCTTTGTATTCTTCAAACAAAACCAGCGTGTTTATGCTTCAAGATACCAAATCTTGGTTTTAAAAAACCCTCATTTCTGTTACAGGATAATGTATTACTTTGTCTTGCTCACCACAGCCTGTGACACGATGCCAAGGAGAAGCTGCAGGTCACCTCTCTGATGTGAGCTCATCTATCCACCTTCCTCTTTCCATAGTTATAATCACATGACATTCTTGATTCATTTGCCTGTTTCCTATCAGTCATTGCTGGGAGAACTGGTACCTTTCTGTTCATCCTGTCTGCAACTGTATTTTATATATCTAGCATATTTTAATTACAGCCTGTGTAATAAATGAATAAGGAGGTATCGGGGAAGAATGGCATTTGATTTGAATCTTGAAGTATAAACAAGAGTTTTATAAATCAAAACAACTTAGAATCCTTAAAAAAAAAAATGGTACTCAAGAGAGTCTCTGCAAAGTCACAGGACCACTTGAAGGACTGTGCAGGGAGGTGGGTGTGCAGCCAACGGAAGGATTCATGGACCATTGCCCTCCTTCCATCTCCTCTTCACCAGAGCCATCAACCCTCTTGAGAAGCTAATTGACTTGCCCAAGGACCCCATCAAGTCACCTCTTGGCTCCTCGCCAATGTATTTGGGAAGCAATCATTCAGAGAGAGTGCTGAGGAGGGCATACCTGCTTCAGTCCCCAGAGGGCTAATGGCTGCTTTGAGCCAGCTAAAGAAAGGCAAGGGGACTCAGCAGAGCTTAGGGGTCAGGTGAACTCACATTAGAGAGGTGACCTGCAGCTCCTCCTCGGCATCATATCCGAGGCTAGTGGAAGGATGGCAAAGTAACTTGTTATCCCAATAACTGTAATCCAGTGGGTCCTGCTAGTAAACCCAGGGTAACAAATTCTAGGTGTTTTCAAGTAGACTTCTGTTGTCTTGTGAATCATAGTGATTACAAAACAACAAAAGGTAAACTATCAAGAGTTAGGCCTGTCTTACATGTGGACCTGAATTTGTAAGTGACTTAATATTGTGAGAGCCATCAAAGTGGCACATCATTTCTGAGACTGTGGATGGGAATTATCTAAAGCCACAATAACAGCTGCGGCACCCACTGCTTTCTATTATTTTCTTTTTATGTATACTTGTGAGGCTTATGGTGTGTGTGGGGGGGGAGCTGTTTGCATGGCTGGCTAGCTGGCTGTGTAGCTGAGAAGCTGTATGGTTGTAGTACCTGCTAAAGCCAGAAGAGGGCACTGGGTCCACTACGGTTACAGGCTGCTGTGAGCTGCCCAGCACAGGTGCTGGGAACTGATTCTCTGCAAGAGCAGCATGCTCCCTTAACAGCTGGGATGTCCCCCTTATTTTATTCTCAGATAGTGTTTCAAGCAGCTCCGGGTGACCAAGAACTCCTTTAGCCTCCTGCCCCCACTCCCCAAACATTGGCATTTCAGCCTTGCTACACCACACCTTTCTTGATCATCCAGTCCTTCAAGAATGAACCCTGAGGGACCCGGCAGCTGTGTACCAGTTATTGTCTGGCAGAGTTAAAGTTAGTGGCTCTTTGGATCAAAGAATGCTTGGTGAACAGCTTCAGCACTGCAGTCTATAGCCTCTGAGTCTCATCCACCTGGGTGTGTGGACAGGATTTCCACTGCCCCTGCATCCTACAGCGTCTGAGCCTCATCCACTGGGATGCGTGGTGGAGGACGCATCAGCCATATGTTGTCTGATGGTTTAAGGCCAAACGCCCCAGATCCTGCCATGTTCTTTGCAACTGACCAGCAACAAGCAGGCCAGCTCACCACTGAGCTGTGCCTTTGTGTCCTTTCCACAAGGAGATACGGTCCCTGCAGCCATTGTCCAGGCCTGTCCTCTTGAGTTCACTGCATGACTGGATGTGTATGTGGCAGAGGGAGAGTGAAGCAGTGCCCTTCCCTGCAGGTCCACATTGAAGTCACGGTGTGTTTCCTGATAACCCACTGGGGATCCATGGCTGAACATGCTCCTTCCGTGTTTCTTACCTGGCAGAGCGGCGGCTCGTTCTCATGTCAGGCTAGGGTGGCCATTTGTCCTCTAGACACCCTGTCATTAGCCAGGGCTTCTTACTGAGTCCCCTCTGGCAATACAACTGCCTTAACTGTATCTTTTTTTTCTCTTGCTCCCCTCCCACAATAGGTCAATGATCTCCTCCCGACTACCACATTAGGTCAGCATCACTGGAAGGTGCTGCCTGCTGCTCCCACTTTGGGGAAGAGACTGGGTTGAGCCTAGTGTATTTTGAATAACACCCATCATTTCTAAGAAATTGGTCAATGTCATAATGACCATCATAGAGAATCTGGAAGGAGGCTGTCTGGCTTCAATGCTAACTCTCTTGATTATTAGCAGCGTGATCACTTGAGAAATACAGGTCACTGAATGTCTCTCTATTTAAACAATAATGGTCCAGTAGAGAAACTGGGATTAAATGATAATGCCAGTATGCGGCACAAAGGTTGGTTCTTAATACTATTTAAATTACCAATTCAACATCCATCATTGAATGCTTCCCTCCTTTCTGCTTATATCCAGTTCATGACCAAATCTAATCACCATGCCTCTGGTTTGTTCTTCAGTGTGTCCTCTTCCCTCCATCCGCTCCCACAGTGGGTCAGCTATCCCCCCCCCCACTACCACATTAGGTCAGTACCACTGGCCTGCGCCATCCTTTCAGATTCAGCTTTATGAAAGAGAAGAAAATAAAACAGCATGAAACAGGATGTGAAAATGCAATGTGAGCTCACTCCTCTTCTGCTGAAACCTATTGCTACCATAGCCACTAGCAAATCCTGCAAAATCTGACCCCACCCCTTTTTCTCTCCATTTCTTTTGCATTCTTCTTCATTCTCCTATAACCATCCCTGGCTCAATGGGTTTGTAATGGATAGATTGATGGGGTGAATGGATGGGTGGGTGGATGGATGGATGGATGGATGGATGGATGGATGGATTAATGAATATACTGTGACACAACTGTCAGGTTAGGACAAATAAGACAGTATTTTTGTCCGTTTGCCTCTTGTTTTGAAGTAAGAAGGATGAGAATTAAATTATGGAACATCAGAAGTGTTATATTGTTGCCTAAGTAACTTCTGATCCTTGCAGCCTTTTGTATGTATTCCAAACTATGGTGGAAACAGCTAAGCCAGAAAGAGGCAGGAATTAGCTAAATTATATATATTTATATATATATATATATATATATATATATATATATATATAGTAGACAGATAGAGATAAATTATATATATATATATATATATATATATATATATATATATAAATATATATTGGGGTAGCCACACATATTGCTAATTTCAACCTCAGAAGACTGATCTAAAAAGATTACAATTTGAAACTACATAGGGAGACCCTGTTTCAAAAGCAAAGTAATGAAGATATAGGTCAGAGGTAGATGCATCTCTAGTACGTACAATACCTTGGGTTCATCTCTAGCAAGATTTTTAAAAAGACAGACAGAAAGAAAGAAAGAAAGAAAGAAAGAAAGAAAGAAAGAAAGAAAAGATGGATGGAAGGAGGGAAGAAAGGAAGGAAGGAAAACAGTTCTACAAGTCTAAAGATGCAGACAGCAATTGCAAGTGTAACAGTACTAGAGCACCTGCCTAGCTTCAGGACTGTGGGAGATCCTGGGCTGTTCTATTCCCAGCACTAAGAAAGAAAGAAAGAAAGAAAGAAAGAAAGAAAGAAAGAAAGAAAGAAAGAAAGAAAGAAAGAAAGAAAGAAAGGAAGAAAGATAGAAAGGAAGAAAGGAAGGACAGAATAGAAAAGAAAAGAAAAGAAAAAAATCTGCAAATGCCTCTTTTCTATTTGCACCACTCAATTACTATGATTTCTTTAAATGTGCTCTGTACAAAGGTCTATTGACAATTTTTCCTAGAAAATACACAAAGCTTAACTTGCTACTAACCTGCTACTAGGTTAGCTTTTATTTTTCTTTGTCCTTGATCAACTCATTACGTCCCTATTCTAGCGCACAGGCACAGTGAGAGGCAGGCAGGTGAAGAGGTGAGGCTTCTCAAACCATGGAGGACTCCTGGAGTTCGTTGGAGCAGTGTAAACCGTGGGGTCTCCAGTAAAAATTGTTGGTGAGTGGATTTGCACTGAGGAATTCCCAAGCTTGCCACATCTCTATTCAGCATAGTACAGAGGCCTAAAATCTACCTTCTGATATCAACTCATTCCTGCCCAGGTTTGGGGATATATATCTCTAAGCTTGCAGTCACTACAGTCTGTAGAAAGCCAAGAACACAAGGACCCTGCCTTGTTCTGGGAACCCCAGATATGTGGGTACTTCAAAACCACAGCTGAGTTAAGTGGTTATCAACAGAGGTATCAGTGGACCCTTGCCATCTCAGGCTAATGTATACACTACAGTGAAAAAATACAATATGGTGTTATATTTTAATAAATATAACAACTTAATGAACTAAGTGATGAATATGACATATTAATAAAATAATAACCACATCTTGCTGTGTCTATCGGACAGATTCCACCTCCACCCCCCTGTAAGTCTGTGGAGAGATCATGCACTATAGCTTCCCCTTGTGATGACAGAATTCAAGAATGTCTTTGCTGGCACTGTATCCCAAAGAAATAAGCAGTCTGAGTCTGCACTAAGATGGTGACTGTCCCTCTGAAGATTCTAAGAAGACTAGCTGGCACAGAACAGTGATGTGTCAGAATTACTCAGACACCTCATTTGGTCCATATCAATCCCACCTCAGGATTTCTAATTCAGCTAGTTGGTCCTGAAGAGAAGCTGGGAATTCTGTTCCTAATTGATACTGATGCCGTTGGCCCCCCCACCTTAAAAACCACCAACATGGGTGTTAAATAGCAGAGCCACTAGTTACACTCAGAGACCGGGGTTCAAATCTCAGCTCAGCCACTAACCATGCAATCTTTGATCAATCACTTACTCTTTCTAATCCTCAGCTTTTCTTGTATTTAGAAGGGAAACAGCAATGACACCATTTCTGAGATCCCAGTGAGACACAAAGCACCCCAAAATTCCTTTCCCCTACTGTTTCCCAATATGCTGGTCACCTTTAAGGAGAAACTTATTTGTGTCTAAGGCTTCAGTCCAAAATCAGCTAGATCTGGTGCTGTGTGACTAAGGCAGTAGGCATGGCAGAAGCATGCTCCAGAGGCTGCCAAACTTACAGGGACAAGGGAGCAGAGAAAGCTAGGAAAGAGCTGGGGCAAGTGATATCTTTACAGGATACCATCCCTGCAAGCTACTTCTTCCAATGAGGCCTTGCACCCTACGTCACACCATGTACCCATCTACTGATGAAGTTCATCCACTGACGAAGCCAGAGTCCTCAGGATGGAAGCCCTTTTCCAAAACCCACCAGACAGCAGCCAGACTTTAAAAATGTCAGACACGAACTGTAACAAGAAACCCTGTGTCTCTGTCGGGGCTGCCATGGCAACACTTGAGTAGTAAGCAGTGTAGAGCCAATGCCTCCCTCCAGAGATGACCTGCCCACAGGAAATGCTAGGTGAATATCCAGGTGCCCACTTGGCCTCCAAACAGAAGAAGTGGTTCTAAACAAGCCACCATTCCTTCTGCAGGATGCTGCCCATGTAGCTTTATGACCTGACTATAAGAAATTAAGTTACTCATCCCAAACCTCGAAGTTCACAGTAGGCAGAGCTCTGGGGTAAGAAAGTCACATCTGTCTATGACAGCTGACTCTGCCACACCAATCACACTTGCAGCTTTTCTGTATGAGCTTCCTACAGCTGCTACAACAAATGGCCACAATTTGGTGCCATTAGTACAATACGTATGCATTCTCCAGTCCTGGAGGTCAGTACTTTTCTCTCACAGGTTCACCTCCCACATGACCATAAGAGACCTGTACCTTCCCTTTTCCAGCTTCTAGAACTGCATTGCTTGAATCCTCAGCTCATGGTCTCTCTCCCATTGTCAAAGACAACAACAGGGTTTTAAACCCCTCTTTCTGCTGGTCATTGTAATACCTTGCTCTACAATCAAATGTCCACCTACTTCCTCCCATAAGGATGCTGGTGATGTATTAGTTCAGCCAATAATACTAGTAATAATATCCCCATCTCACTTTCTTTAATGCAACTACATCTGCAAATTATTTTTGCCACAGTGTTATGGTTTGCCCAGGGAGTGGCACTATTAGAAGGTGTGGCTCTGTTGGACTATATGTGGCCTTGTTAGAGTAGGTGTGTCACTTTGGGCATGGACTTTAACACCCTCATTCTAGCTGCCTGAAAACCAGTATTCTACTAGCAACCTTCCGATAAATATGTAGAACTCTCAGCTTCTGCCTGCACCATGCCTACCTGGATGTTGCCATGCTTCCTGCTTTAATGATAATGGACTAAACTTCTGAACCTGTAAGTCAGCCCCAATTAAATTCTGTCCTTATAAGAGTTGCCTTGGTCATGGTATCTTTTTATAGCAGTAGAAGTCTAACTGATATACCATGTAAGGTAATATTGACAACCCTGGTTCTCCATGCTTTAGTGAGGCATTATTTAACCTACTAAACTTGGATCCATCTTCTACTCTCTGAGTCTCCATTTTTTTAATAGTAAAATGGAAATAGTAATATACCATCAGGGGAATAGTGCCATGTGTTACTCATGGAATCACTAAAGAAATGTCCACTTGGTTGCGAAATACTTTCTGCTACTCTGTTTTACACTCAAATAGCATTAAAAAATTAGCCTTTTTTATGTGACAAGCAGCCAATAAACACTTACTATACACTAAACCTTGATATATAATGCAATACGTTGTGGAGAGATTCCCTACCTTTCTGGCTTTCATGCTGTAATAAAGATATATAAATGGGGCCGGTTAATTCAAGGCTTAAACATATACGATAAAAATAAAATAAAATGAAAGCCAGGTGTGGTGGCACACACCTTTAATCCCAGCACTCAGGAGGCAGAGGCGGATCTCTGTGAGTACAAGGGTAGCCTAGTCTACAGATTGAGTTCCAGGACATCTAGGGCTAACAAAGAAAAATCCTGTCTTGGGGAAGGAAGAAAGGAAAGAAAGAAGGAAGGAAGGAAGGAAGGAAGGAAGGAAAAAGGGAGGAGAAAATGGATGGAGGGAAGGAAGGAGGGAGGAAGAAAGGAAGGAAGGAAGGTAGGAAGGAAGGAAGGAAGAAAAAGGAAGAAAAAGGAAGGAGGAAGGAAGGAAGGAAGGAAGGAAGGAAGGAAAAAGGGAGGAGAAAATGGATGCAGGGAAGGAAGGAGGGAGGAGGAAAGGAAGGAAGAAAGGTAGGAAGGAGGGAAGGAAGAAAAAGGAAGGAGGAAGGAAGGAAGGAAGGAAGGAAGGAAGGAAGGAAGGAAGGAAGGAAGGAAGGAAGGAAAGAGATTCTATAACAAAGCATAGGTTTCCTGGGCTGGTAGTAAGAGAAACCTGAGACAGGAGGTTAGAGGACAGGAAAATTCAAAACAGCTTGGAACACCTAGGAAGTGCTAGTAATGTTTATAAACTAATGCCTTGGGTACCAGATGAGAGAGATGTCCTGAGGGTAGGGTGACCCTATATAAAGGAGTTTGGCTTATAGTGTGCTCCTCCAGGAAAGCTGCAGAGGTGTGGGGAGTTGGTTCTCTTGCTCTTCTACCCCCTGTGGTGGTCTGTGGATCTTTGCAAGGAGTCTTAAAAGCTTTAGCCTCCTTTAGGACACTTAAATACCAAACTCCCAGAAAAGTCTCTGCACAGCGGCCTCAGTTCCTTTAAGAACCTCTTTCCTTTCTTCCTCATTGAAACCTTTATGATTCATATTTGCATAACTTTGCTTTAAGAGCCTTGCTTTAGGGTGGCCTTTCAGTCCTCAGCCTCTCACTTTTAAATCACTTGTTCTTAGAGACATTTCTATGCCTCTGGATTCTATTTTACCCATTACTTTTTTGCTGTTCTTCTTATATGAAAATCTTTAAAAGGCAAAATTAATGTGTTAGCGATTAGAGTATTTGGGAGTAATAGTGCCAGTTGCTTGTGCTGTGAGTTTGTCCAACGTGGGTGATTTTGCTGGAACTGACTGGTGGAAACTGTGATAGGTCCTTAGTGGAACTATCATCTGCCCTAAACGCGTGGTTCCTAGTCTGCTTCATCTTCTGAAACACAGAACCCCTCGCTACAATACTTCTGTCTACTGAGAGCATTTGGTCCATGGACTTTGATATATTAGTACTGAACTCCTGAGCTGGAGAATTATTTTGCATTTAAAATTGAATCCATTGCAGCATGTCTAGAAAAGTGGTCATGTTTTACCAAGGATAATTCAGGTCTGAGTGGGATAGGATTAGTCTGTTGTGAAGCCTGAGCCCATCTAGTCCACTGAAATCAAGATTGCGGGACTACATGCTGGTTACTTAACCTGTCGACGAATTCAGCATAACACGCACACCAGCCTTTTAGTCCCTTGCTTTTCAGTTCATTCTTAATCCTGCTGTGTTCTGGGGGCAGCCTCTGGCCTCTGTTCTATGGTCACTTCTTCCAGTGCCCACTTATTTTCTGGTAAACGTTCTGATCAATGCATCTACTAACCACAGTAGATCCATAGTAGCTGATCACTAATCAATCAAAGTTTGCAGGAATTGTGTTTGTGGTTAAATTTTGATTTGTGTTATATACCAACTAATGCCTGGAACATATTAGGTTCTCAATAATTACACATTTGGTGAATTAATGAATCTCTTTCTGTGGTGCTTCCAGCTATTAGACAGCCATTTTTGCTTTCTCTTTTCCTTTGAACTCCTAGCTTGATACATCTCCGCTTACTTATTTGCCATAATATTTTAATTGGCATATCACATGACAAATACTTTGCATCATCCTGGGAAATAATTGCTATCCACAAAGAACAGTAGGTCCCACAGGGTAGAAGCCTGTATGCAGAATCATGTAGCCCTGTGGAGCAAAGCTAGTCACTGCAGCTGTGCGAATATGTGGAAGAACAGAGTCTCTAGGGCTGCCAAGGGGGAGGATAGTGTTTCTAGGGAAAGAAAGAAGGGAGCAAGAGCAAACCAAACACATACTCCAAGGGAGTGCATATTCAAAGTCCCTGGGAATCCCAAAGTCTCTTAGAACAAAAGAAAGTGTCTTAGGTGGCCTCCCAGAATCTGACAAGGTGACATTCAAATTCAAGAAGCTTATTTGGGAGAAGAATGAAATAGCAAAAGTGAGTGTGTTAAGCAAGAAGGAGGAGGAAGTGGCCTGTGAAGGTTATGTTGTCAAACCAGATACAACAGTAGAATGATGGGCACAATGCTGTAGGAAGCATTCAGAGAAGCCTCAAAGTTACCTCTCAGGAGGGGCAATAAAGCTGTTCAACATGGGTTACAGACACTCCTGGGGGTAAATCGCTCCTTCTTCTAGTGCACCCTGTGTGCCTGACAGCTCTCTTCTGAGAAACGATACAGCAGATTCTCTCTTTGAATCACTTTCTAAACACACGTGGTGATATCAAAGGTAAGTCCAGAGTACCCGGAGACTGCTGTAGTTTGCAAGGAAATCTTCAGGAGAAACAACCAGAAAATGAAGCCAGGGACTGCTTGTGAAGGCTCGTGTAAGTCAGAGAACTGTGTTCTGCATGAAGCGAGCAGTGCTGGAAAACTTTAGGTAGAAGGACTGTCCTTATTAAAGAATTTGAATTTGTAATTGAGTGTTATGGCTCAAACTTTTCACCACTCCAGAGCCTGGGGCAGGAGGATCACTGCAAGTTTGACATGGGTCTGGATTACATAAGGAGTACCAGGTCAGACTGAGACTCAAAGTGAGATTCAAACAGTAATTGGGGCTGTGGCAGACCATTCTATCCACAGAGTAAAGTATAACACTGGAAGTGTGGTGGGGGGAATAAGAAAAGATAGTTTCTCTGTGCTGGCCCTGTGGCTGCATGGTGGTGACACCTACCTAGACTTGGAGGGATATGAGCATGTCAGCAAAATGATATGCATCTTAGTTAAGGTTTCCATTGCTGCAAAGAGACTATGACCTCAGCAGCTCTTATAAAGGGAAATATTTCATTGGGACTGGCTTACTGTTTCAGAGGCTTAGTCCATTATTGTCATGATGGGAGATGCATGGTGGCTTGCAGGTATATATGGCCCTGGAGAGGTAGCTGAGAGGTCTACATCTTGATCAGCGGGCAGGAGGATGTGGATGCCACCCTGGGCATGACTTGAACACCTGACCTCAAAGCCCACCTCCAGTGACCACTTCCTCCAACATGGCCACACCTTCTAATAATGCCACTTTCAGGAGCCTTTGGGAAATACCTTACTTCAAGTCACTGCAATAATGTCTAATGAATATGGAGATCGGAGGGTCCTGAAAATCGTCCACGTGGAGACAATAGGAGGCAGAGGAGGGAGGATCGGTTAACTGGAGTAAAGACATGAAACGAGAAGAGTTGTATACGAACCATTACTGTCAGGAGATGTTGGGACAGAGGAATTAGGGGGTTGTTCAGGGGATGAAACTCCCTACACCTCCCATAGCGTTCCACTGAGCAATCTGGACATGACAAGGCTTCTGTAATCCCCAAGTACTATTTTTGCCTTCATTTCTCTTCTTGTCTTCCCAAAAATGATGATTCCCTCCCTCCCCCCTGTGTGCACAATTGGGTATAATCCCACAAGATGAATTGTGGATTGTGTGATGTGGGGCAACCTGATAAACTCAAATTATCATCTTTCTCTGTAAGCTCAGGTCCTGGAGGAGGGACCAGTTTGCCTGAAGTAACTTACTTAAATAGACTTTGTAAAAGCTCACTGATCTGCCCACAAAAGCAAGCTCAGGAGCACTGTGCATTTAACCTGCTGACACTTGTTTGTGTGTAAGACTTGGCTGCTGATTAAGAAGCAAGTGCCCTTGGGACCATCTTTCAGAATACTCACAAAATCCAAGCAGATGAAGCCATGGTGAAAACAGCTCTTCGTAACTATTTACCTTCCTGCTTCTGTGTGGGTGTGACATCGTCTACAGATGTATGGCCTTCCTGCCAAACAGTGATGCTGGCGGGGTGGGGGTGGGGGGATAGGACAGCCTCTCTATGGGAACAGGCAGGTGACGACACTTCTTTCATGGACTTGGCATTCTTGCATGATACTTTATCTGGCAACAGCGAATTTAGCCCCTGATTGTTTATGGCGTGCCTTTAGGCAGAACGGGTTGTGAATGCCTGCACTGTATTTGACTCGATCAACTCTTGTTAAATGTGTGTCAGAGACAGAACACAGCAGTCCAATTAGAGCAGGTCTCAAAGCAACCACTGGGAAAGTGCTGCCTAAGGCATATGGGCAAGTGGATAAAACAATGCCAGGAGCTGCACTCTAACTACAGGCCAGATCCCTAATCTTCCCAGGCTCTGTCCGTGCTACATAACATTTTCCTACTGACCCAAGTTCGAACCCATGAACATTACTCTTTTCTCTCCACTCACTTCTTTATGTAGGCCATTAAAATTTATCAACAATAACAGTAATAGCATTTATTCACATGCCAGGCACAATCTCTTCTGAGTACTTTTAATTCTTCAACAAACATACTTATCAAAATAGCTTTTTGAGGAAGGACTGTGTGGTGATTTGGAAACTACATATCTCCCAAAAGTCCATGCTTTGAAGAAATGACTTCTATTATATGTCACTATGAGAAGGAAGCAGCCTCTTGTCTTGCAGACATGGAACCTCATATAAAGAAGTTGGGTCATTGTGGCCATGATCTTAATGAATACTGACACCCTGGCCAGTTTTCTTTTCTTCTTATTTATTTATTTATTTATTTATTTATTTATTTATTTATTTATTTATTTAATTTTCTGGTCACCATGAGTCTACCAGGTTTACCCTGTCGCGCTTTTTCACCTTGGTGGACCATGCTGCTACATGTCCAAAGCAACTCAAAGAGTGACCCAAAGTAAATGCTTTCCCCTACTAAGCATTTTAGGCCAGGAATTTGATTATAGTGATTGACCAAGAGTTCATTATTATCACATTTTGTAGCTATAGAAACAAGAGTTACGAAAGCTGTGTAGCTAATCCAAAAATTACTGATATGAGTGTAAAGGTAACTTTTACTCACTGTATTTAACTGTCATCTCAGAAGCTTACTGCTGAATAAACTCACCCTTTCTGATCTCTGGCTAGCTGGTTCAACTCAACTGCTCTGACCCAAACACCTCTCCAAGATGACTAGTTCAAACTGGCTTCTTTTAACTTCTCGCTGAATTGTTCTGCTTGACCTCAAACTAACTGTGGCAATTTGTTCTATTTGTTGAGCTCCTTCTTACTCTCTGGCTTCTACCACTTCTGCTGACCTGCACTGGACTGCATGAACTTACCATGGATGAACTCACCTGCACTGATTGCCAATCACAATCTGTTCTGTCTACTCCCCCCTCCCAGATGTATTTTATTTACATTTCGAATGTTATCCCATTTTCCAGTTTTTCTTCCATAAACCCCCTATTCCATCCCCTCTCCCACTGATTAATAAGGGTAGCTTCCACCCACCACCTCCCACCTCCACACCCTGATAGTCCCCTACATTGG
Organism: Micromys minutus; assembly: GCF_963924665.1. Classification (NCBI taxonomy): domain Eukaryota; kingdom Metazoa; phylum Chordata; class Mammalia; order Rodentia; family Muridae; genus Micromys; species Micromys minutus. The sequence goes on from NC_137971.1 coordinate 41,771,148, forward strand.
GACATCAAGCCTTGGCAGGACCAAGGGCTTCTCTTCCCATTGACTCCCAAGAAGGCCATCCTATGCTACCTATGCAGCTGGAGCCACAGTTTCACCTATGTGCACTCTTTAGATAGTGGTTTAGTCCCTGGGAGCTCTGGATGGTTGGTATTGTTGTTCTTATGGGGTTGCAAATTTCTTCAGTTCCTTAAATCCTTTCTCTGACTCCTCCATTTGGGAACCCTGTTCTCATTTCAATGTTTGGCTGTGAGCACCTGCCTCTGTATTTGTCATGATCTGGCAGACCCTCTCAGGAGACAGCTATATCAGGCTCCTATCAACACGCACTTCTTGGCATCAGCAATATTGTCTGTGTTTGGTGCCTGTATATGGGCTGGATCTCCAGGTGGGTCAGTGCCTGCATGACCTTTGCTTCAGTCTCTGCTTCAAACTTTGTCTCCATATTTTCTCATGTGAATAATTTTGTTCTCCCTTCCAAGAAGGACTGAAGCATCTACACTTTGGTCTTCCTTCTTTTTGAGCTTCATGTGGTCTGTGAATTGTATCTTGGGAAATCTGAGCTTTTGGCTAATATCCACTTATCAGTGAGTGCATACCATGTGTGGTTTTTTTGTGGCTGGGTTATCTCACTCAAGATGATATTTTTTTACTTCCATCCATTTGCCTAAGAAATTCATGAAGTCATTGCTTTTAATGCCTGAGTAGTACTCCATTATATAAATGTACCACATTTTCTGTATTCATTCTTCTATTGAGGGACATCTGGGTTCTTTCCAGCTTCTGGTTATTATAAATAAGGCTTCTGTAAACATAGTTGAGCATGTGTTCTTGTCATATGTTGGAGTATCTTTTGGGTATATGCCCAGGATTGGTATAGCTGGGTCCTTAGGTAGTATTATGTCCACTTTTCTGAGGAACCGCCAGACTGATTTCCAGAGTGGTTGTACCTCTTTGCAATCCCACCAACAACAGAGGAGTGTTCCTCTTTCTCCACATCCTCACCAGCATTGGCTGTCACCTGGCTTTTTGATCTTAGTCATTCTGACTAGTATGTGATAGAATCGCAGGGTTGTTTTGATTTTCATTTTCCTGATGAGTAAGAATGTTAAACATTTCTTCAGGTGCTTCTCAGTCATTCAATATTCCTCAGTAGAGAATTTTTTGTTTGGCTCTGTTCCCCATTTCCCATTTTTAATAGGGTTATTTGATTCTCTGGAGTCTAACTTCTTGAGTTTTTTTTTTTTTTTTTTTTTTTTTTTTTTTTTTTTTTTTTTTTTTTTTTGTATATATAGGATATTAGCCCTCTACCAGATGTAGAATTGGCAAAGATCTTTTCCCATTCTGTTGGTTGCCATTTTGTCCTTTTGATGGTGTCCTTGGCCTTATAGAAGTTTTGCAGGTTTATGAGGTCCCATTTGTTGGTTCTTGATCTTAGAGCATAAGCCATTGGTGTTCTGTTCAGAAATTTTTTTCCAGTGCTGATGGAAAAAATGGAAAAAAAAGGTCTAGATTCTCTTTCCTGTGATTTTCTCATGGGAATTGAGTGTATCCTAACTCTGACTCATTCTGTCAAATCTTTCTCTGATTTGTCACTTTGTATACTCCTCAATTAGATGACCAAAAAACCCCAAAACAAACAAACAAATAAAACAACCATAACAACAACAAAATCTAGCCAATCCCCCCCCCCGCCCCCAGTTGTTACAGAAATGATAAAGACTATCAACTCTTAGTGTGTCACTGACTTTCTCAAACCTGCCCTTCAGAGCTTCAGATAAGGACTATCTATCTGACACATCATTAGCCTCATAACCCCTAAGGCTGCAGTTTCCACCTCTGAAATAACCAATATACAATATGACCTGGGTTGGGTTTGGGCAAATTACAAGAATACTATTGTTAGTGTTTTCAGAAAGAAAGTTAGGCTCCCCCTCATTCTCTTCACTCCATTTTCCTTCCCTTTTGGTGTTATTTAGATACTAGAAAGGCATGAAGAAATTCAGACTTGGAGAAATGAGCATTCAGGAGGCTGAAAGAGATGGCCTCCAAGGCCCACAGCCCAGTGAGCTGCAGCGCTATGCTCTAGGACCTACCCTGTCAGCCAGGATTTACCAGAGCCCCCTCCTAGTTGGTTTCTTAGGTTTTCCTTGTGTAGCTATGCTAGATTTTATGTCATCCTAAATCGTTAACGCCTCCCCTTGGCCTGACAAATATACTCATAGCTGACGTCATCTACAGTCCCTATCAAAACTCCCTGTTCATTTCTTCAAATGCAGGTCGAACCTTCTGCTCCATGCCAATCACTTGCCCTCCTCTAGATGCCTTGCTCATCCCAGCCTCAAGCCCTTGTCTTCCTTCCCCTCTTCTCAAATAGTGTCCATTTTCCTTTTTACCACTGTACTGATTTGAATAGGAATGGCGCCCATAGACTCATATGTTTAAATGCTTGGTCTTTAGGGAGTGGCTTTATTAGGAGGTGTGTCCTTGTTGGGAGAAGTACATCATTGTGTGTGCTGCAGGCTTTGAGGTCTCAGAAGCTCAAATTCGCTTCTTGCTGCCTGCCAATCAATATAGAACTCTCAGCTTCTTCTCCAGCACCATGTCTACCTTCAGGCTACAATGTTCCTCATCATGATAATGGAATAAACCTCTGAACCTTAAGCCAGTGACAATTAAATGTTTTTCTTTATAAGATTTGACATGGTCATGCTGTCTCTTCACAGCAATAGAAACCCTAACTAAGAGAACCACTTAAACATATCCAACCTTTCAGGCCCAAGTCAACCATATTGAAGTTCAACAAGCAAATGACCTTAATGAATTTCACCCAAAGAACACAAAACAATCCAGTTACAGTCTCTGATTTCTTCAGTGAGCCCAAAACTGAGCAAGAAATTGCCCTTTGTTTGTAGAGGAATCCAGTCAAGAGCAGCTGCTTGGGCTCCACTTTCAGTTATGAATATGTGGTGTCTTATGTTTTCAGTTATTGAGATGAGCTGATTCTGTGTGGTTAGTGAAGGATAGGTACACCCAGAAAATGACCCGGAAGTGAATAGTTCTGAGCCGCATGACTGAGGTATTTAAAATGGCAAATTCACCCCAAATAAGTCATTATTCAGAGTTTCCCCTGATAGCCTCTGCATCTTAAACTATTTGTAATACATTCCCTTGGGATCAGGTGTGTGAAGTGCCATGTTAGGTGGTTCAGGGCCTTCAGGGTCCAACCCATGCCTTTCTTTCATCTGCATTGACTCAGCATGATGAGCTGAGGTAGCCTGCTGTTCTCTGGAAACTTGGTTCCTTGATCCCTCCCTGAGGCTGAGCTGGTGAGTCAGGTCCTCCTACCCTGCCCAAATCCCTCCAGCTGCCGTCTGACCTGCTTTGACTCCTCTTTGCTTTCAAGATGGATCTTGATAGTCATCTTAACCAGATTTTACATGGTATGATTTGCCTGGGGGCTCGAACTCTCCTAGAGAGGCCCAATCCTTTGTTCACCAATAGCCAAAGCATGCAGGGACATTGGGAAAAGCTGCTTGTGGACTAGGAGAACGTGAATGTCTTTGGCTTATGCAACTGTCTAGTGTCATTTAGGTTGTAATTTTCTAAAGACAAATTTGTAAAAGATCAGCATTTACTATGGAATAGAAACAACCACTTCCTCCAGTAGCAGGAATGGAAGAGGACACACAAAGTGGCTGAAGGAGAAGAAAGAGGAGAAAGCTGTGGCTGTGCTGTTTGGCAATTATAAATTCAGGCACTGGGTCAAAAGATAAAAGAGGCTTTGGTGCCAATCAAATATGGCCATTGTTGCTTTGTTATAAAAAGTTAGTATAGTAGTTAGTAAAAGTTTCGGTCCATTCTTCTAAGTGCTCCCTGAAAAGTTGTGCTAAGAACTTCTCTAGGGGTTTTATTATGTTTACCCATGTACTTCAAAGCTAGCAATAGTGTGAGAAACATTTTCTGTTTCTGGGCAGGGAAATGAACAAGGAAGTACAGAGTTGAAACAATGGCCTTATGTAGAGAAGTTAAAGAAAGGTGAATTGTTCAAAACCACCAGTCAATGATGAGGAAATGTGGCGTGCTTGCCGGCAAACGCAAGGAAGGGCCTGGGCTTGAACCCCAGCAAATCAAACAAAATAACAAGAGTGGCAGAGGGGTGCTGAAGCTTGCGTACCTATAGAGAGCATTTTCCTCTCATGTTGTTTATCTAAGAGCCCCCACTGTGCTCACTGGGAAAGCAAGAACTAACATTGATCTGAGCACATGCTAGAGTTCTATACCTTTCAAAGCAGTTTTCTAAAGACAGTCTCATGTAGTACAGGCTACCCTTGATCCCATTATTTAGTCAAAGGTGACTTTGAACTCCTGATCTTCCTGCCTCTACCTCCCTAATGCTGGGATTATTGGCTAGTATCAAAGTCAGAACTTCATGCCTGCTAGGCCAGCACTCTACCTACTGGGCAACATTGATAGCCCTTGAAGCACACTTAAAGTGATGGGTAATTTAATTATTCTGACCTCTTTAAATGCACCTGTGATTATTTCTATCTTACAAATAAATTGACTAGGGCTCAGAGAGTTTCCATAACATGGCTAACGGGGTTCATATATCTAGGCAGAGAGGAGATAGAATCTACATTTAGGAAATCTCAGTGTAAGTCTGAGTGTTTAAACTGGCTCCACTTCCAAAGGAAAGCATTATGTTCAAAGAGGGGTGAGGACCGGTTAAAGTCTTGAGCTATGACCGCTATGAAGCTATGAATAAAGACAGGCTATAGTCGGCAGAGAAACAGCAGAGACTCTGAGTCCAGGATTCTGAGTCTTTTATTGCCGTCCCCATCCCATCAGTGTTCATTCCACATAGGCATGGACCTGCACACACGCCAGTGTCCTCACCTTTGTGCTCACTTGTTTTCAGGCTCCATCTCATGAAGAGATAACACACAACTGATCTTCATAGCTTCCAAGTAAGAAAATAGACACCTTTTCACTCAAAGAGGCATATGTTGGTAATCCTACCATTTGGGAGATCAGTAGTTCAAGGTCACTCTTGGCTACTTCAGGAGCTCAAGGTCAGCCTGGGTTATATGAGACCTAAAAACTAGGGTTTATACATTCATACATATATAAAGTGGTCCATGACTAATGACTACCCTGTAAATGGATGGAGCCTCCCAGATGGTAGGCTCTTTTAACAGCTGTGCCCATTTCAGAAAGACTTTGCCACTTGAGAAGACTACACCCACAACTCTGTAATTTTCCACAGCAAAATTTAAGGCAAGCTGATTTCACTCTGATAGAGAAAGGTTGTCTCCAAGGGCAGTTAAAAAAATAAATAATAAGTAAAATAACTGCGTAGGCTGCATCTTGCAGCTCAGTTGCTTCAGGGGGTCTCTGTCTTCAGCCCACAGGGTCACTCATTTTCACTGCCTTATTGCCACCCACATATGTAGCCAATACATTCTCCAATTCCTTAATTTGGAATACAGTCTGCCAGGGTTTGAAGACTGTTCCGAGAGTTAGCTTCTGAGGACTGAATTCCTAATTCGGACAAATCAAGCTTTGAGTTAACGCTAGCCACAATGTTGACAGAAATGTAATGTCGTGACAGTGTTATGTATTTAAAGTTTTTAGTAACCATAGTGTTTTGCCATCCATTGTGCAAGGTGCACTGAGGTCTGCTTTCCCATTTGATCCCCACCACGTGCCATGAGAGGTTATTATTCACATTTCACAGAAGAGTAATGTCAGGGAAGTATGTGTTTGATTAATTTGAGACAGCTGGAGAAGAGACTCAAAAACCAAGCCCAGGTCGGTGACTCCAGGTTTTCCTCATTTGCAGAGCATGATGTCTCCTGTTCTGCTGACACAAAACACTGAGCAGTCTTCAGTTCTCTATTTACACTCTAAGGCTGTTTTGAAAAGCACAGCGTGGTCACTCCCAATGGAACGTATGGCAACCTGACAAATGGCATGGACATGTTTCCCTAGTCACCATTAGGGGTTCCAGGCTCCTCACAAATCTGTCATGAGATAAGCTGTAGAACAGCACCCATGCCTGTGGTGATGCTGACAGTGACCCAGTTAAAGGCTAAGTTGTCAACTGCCGGAGTTGGGCTGGACCACAATTCTAGGACTGGGCGTGCAATTCTGCCTTTCCCAGGATTTCCCTTTCCTCCTAATTAGAGAGTTGCCTAAGACATTGATGCACACTAAGACAAGTCAGTGAGAGTGTAGAGAAGTGCTGGGGAGGAAAGGTAAAGCCAGCAAGTCCTTTGCATTGAGGAAGGGAAAGGGGGTAAGTTGAAGATGTTCCTTCCGTGGCCTAGTGGGATGGAGCAGCTGTCCCAGCTTATGATTGATGACGTGATGACAGCAGGCTAGAAGATTCTTTGAATTGCTGTGGAAATGAAAGCAGGGGGAAAACAGATTATCCATGTATCAGAACTTGAACCATAGCAGGAAATGCTTTGCTCTTAGTCCGCTCTGTAGGAAGGACTTAAAGATTTAACCATTTGTACCCTGGCTCTCTTGACAAGGCCAGAAGTCTTTGGTATGCACCATGGACTATAGTTCTAATAATGTCACCTGCTATTGTCTCTCGAAAGACAAAGAGAATGGTATGTCCCTGGGTAGCAAGTGCTCCCCCAAGTTAGAAAATTACTCCTGCAGGCTTTCCAAAAGGGAGAGAGAGAGAGAGAGAGAGAGAGAGAGAGAGAGAGAAGAAAGTCAGAAAAAAGAGAAATTCAGAAAGAAAGACAGACAAAAGAAAGAAAGAAGAAAGAGGGAAGAAAGAAAAACTGACAGAGAGAAAGACAGATAGAAAGTTAGAGAGAGAGAGAGAGAGAGAGAGAGAGAGAAAGTCGGAGAGAAAGAAAGTCAGAGAGAAAGAAATTCAAAAAGAAGAAAGAAAGAAAGAAAGAAAGAAAGAAAGAGAAAGACAGACAGAAAGAACAGAGAGAAAAACAAAAAGAAAGTCAGAAAAAAAGAACAAGAAATAAAGAAAATCAGAAAGAGAGAAAGATAGACACAAAAGAAGGTAAGAAAGAGAAATAGACAGACAGAAAGTCAAAAAGAGAGAAATACAGAAAGAAAGAGAGAAAGAAAGGCAAAAATGAAGGTCAGAAAGACAGAAAGATAGACAGACAGAATGGAAGAAAGAAAGAAAGAAAGAAAGAAAGAAAGAAAGAAAGAAAGGAAGGAAGGAAGGAAGGAAGGAAGGAAGGAAGAAAAAATCAGAAAGAGAGAAAGAAAGACACAAAAGAAGGTAAGAAAGAGAAAAAGACAGACAAAAAGTCAGAAAGAGAGAAATACAGAAAGTCAGAAAGAAAAAAGAAAGAAAGAAAGAAAGAAAAAAAGAAAGAAAGAAAGAAAGACAAAAAGGAAGGTCAGAAAGACAGACAGAAAGGAAAAAAGAAAGAAAAAAAGAAAGTCAGAAAGAAAGAAAAAAAGGTCAGAAAGACAGAAAGAAAGTTAGAAAGAGAGAAAGACAAAAAGAAAGTCAGAAAGAAAGAAAGAAAGAAAGAAAGAAAGAAAGAAAGAAAGAAGAAAAGAAGGAAGGAAGGAAGGAAGGAAGGAAGGAAGGAAGGAAGGAAGGTAGGAAGGAAGAGGGAAAGAAAATGTTGATCAAATTGTAGTCTCTTACTTCTGCTATGGTGTGCCAAATCTCTAATAGCATCAGATACCACACCTTTGCCTCTCTGAGACCAGGCCTTTTCTACTACAAGTAGAACAAGCCTTTGAGGATTAAAATCCACAATGAGTAGAAAGAACGAGTATGGCATTAGACCCTTTAAAGACTCTAGTATCACTTGCAGGAATAGAAAGAGAGCCCATTCAATGATCAGGACATTTGGCATGCCTGCCTGCCCTGGCTCTCACGGGCTCATGTGACTGAACACTCGGCCTCTAGCTGGTGAATCTTTTGGAGGTGGGTCACTCCAGAATTACTTTGCTTTCTGCTCTGACATTACATGAAAAGCTGCTGCCTCCGGCTCCCACCACTGTGTAATGGAGTGTAATCTCTGAAACCCAAGCCGAGACAATTCTCTCCTGTAACAAAGACAATGTGCACACTGAAGATGTATAAAGCACAGCTGCCCAGCACACTGTCTGCATGACCAGGACATGATAGGGTCTGCAGGTTCAGTGGTGCATGACAGATAACCATTACACTCACGACGTTTTCTCCCCTGGGATCTGATTTTACTTCACTGTCTACCCCATTAATTGATGGAAGTCATACACATGAACAGGGTACAAGGCACAGAGGCTGGCAAGATGGCTCAGTGGAAAAAAGGCACTTGCCACCAAACTTGACAACCTGAGTACAATTAAAGAACCTACATGATAGGAGGAATGAAACAAATAACTTGTCTCAAATTGTACACACACACATGCACACACACACCTACACATACACACAAACATACACAAACACACATAAGCACAAACATACACACAAACACACACACAAACAAAGACATACACACATAAACACACACAGACACACACACATGCACACACACACACAAACATACACAAACACACATAAACACACACAGACACATGAGTAATATATTTGCATCTCATTTCAAAAGGAAAAACAGCAGTATACTTTGCAATCGTATACACCATTGAAAAGCTAAACTGAGTTGAGAACATATGGAGGGCTTCATCTGCTTGTTTTCTCGTGAGAACACTTACCCTGTACTCTCTGGGGTTTTCAGACATCCAGTTTCTTGCTGTTAACTACAGTCCACATGCTGTAAAGTAAAGCTCACAAACTCATTCCTCTGACTAATTGATCAGCCTCTCCCTACATTGCCCTGGAAAACCTCGTTTCTCTTTTTGTCTCTGAGTCCCACTTTTGCAGACTGTACAATGAGAGCTATGATGCCGATCCCTGTCTGTGACTGCTCAATCCTAGCGCCATCACCCTAGGACTTAGAGGGAATGTTCACTGACACAGAGGCCACACCAAAGCCCTTTAGTTAAGGGAATGGTGAACAAGAACCTATATAAGTTATAGTTTTTTTTTTTTTTTTTTTTTTTTGGTTTTGGTTTGGTTCCCAAAACACCAATGTTATATTCTTTCCAGGCAGCATTTAAGCAGCATCAAAAATCCTGTCCATGCTGAGAATGTAGGTCAGTATGCTACAGTGTTCACAGGCAGTAGGAATACCTCGGCTCAATCTCTGGCATTCCAAAAGAGAAAGAAAATCTGTTTCCTAGAGATATGATAAGTTTGCTTTACTAGTTAAAAATGATATTCTGAATTTCACCTAAGGGCTTGGTGCCTAGAGGTGCAACAAACTGCTTAAGAAACTCAATTGATTTGATTCACAAATGACCTTTTAATACACGGGGCCATTTGATCAGAGAAACATACATTTGGAAGGCTTAATCAATCATTATAAAAATACAGTTGGTGCAGCATGCCTGTTCTGTGTCCATTCGTTTTCACAGTGACCTCCCTTTTGATACTGCTGTTACCTCACCAAGTGCTTTAAGTAGGGCATGCACTGCTTTCTTTGTATAAAGAGCAAACTACTTGCACTGAAACACTGAAAGAGCAATTGAATCCACCACAGGGGTACGTTGTAAAAAGGGGAAGGGATGGGCTCTGAGTTCCTGGGGCACAGCCCAACTGTCACTTGCCTAGTTGAGTTAATTTATGCAAAAGGTTTCATCCATCTGAGCCTCAGATTCTCACTCACAAAAGAGGTTTCTGTCTGGGCTAAATATTCCATAGTACAGCACTTGTAATATGGAGAGCATCGATGAATAGAAGCTTGTGTGCCTGCAGCATCCCCTCTGTACTCAGGGAGCTTTAGGTACATTCTATGTGTGTTTTAATGTAGTCAGGGCTCAAACAAGGATGGAAAGAAGAGTGCTACCTCTTCATTCTGCCCTTCTAAGAACGTGTAAGCCGAAGGAAGCTAAATATTTGCACGTGTGTTGGATCTAAAATTTACGATCCAGACTACAGGAGTGCCAAACCTGAGGATGCCAAAACAGCATCCCATGTGTCAACAAACAGCATACAGACACATGCCTAGGCCTGAGAACAAGAGAGACCCAGGACTAGGAAACACAAACTCTGTCAACCCAAGCATCCCATGGGGAGGGAGGTGTACCAAAGGAAATGCTGAGAAAATAGTTTAAAGGAGCAGTCTATCAGTTCCTGCAGATACAAAGCCAGACCAGGGAGGTTGGTGGGACTGTCCTGGCTGCCTGCCCCCTTGCTTTTTTTTCACCTGCAGTGGTTACTGGGGTAGGGAGAGACACAGAGGATCACCTCTCCTAGATGGCTCCCTTCTGATGGGTTTATCTGTACATCCAGTGCTTACCACTATTACCTCCCTCAAGCCTTTATTTGACAGATCTGTACCCTAAGACAACTGATGCTTTTTATCCATCCTCCCGAAAGCCCAAAAGAGTTTTGTTGCTGTTAATATTGAGTATAGGCTGTTAGGTTAGATGGTTTTTAATATATATAGATTAAATATTATTTTATTTTTTATTTATTTTATTTAAATTATTTAATTTTATTAAATATATATATATATATATATATATATATATAATGTTCTAGCCATTTTCATAATTCAGTTTTGTCTCTGCATGTGTGTTCATTCACATATTGTGTGGCTATCACCTCCATCTATCTTCAGAACACTTTAATCTTTTCTAATTGAAACTCTGGACCCATGAAACTCTTAACTCCTTATAAACCCTCACCTACTGTTCCCTAGAAATCACCATTTCACTTTGTCCTTTGACTTTTATTACTCTGGGGGGGGACTCTAAAACATTTGCCCTTTTGTGATTGGTCCATCTTTCACTTGGTATAATAGCTTCAAAGTTCACCAGTGTTGGAGACCTTGTCCAAATCTCCTTCTCCTTTAAAGCTGAGTGACTGTGGAGGCTTTAAGCTAAGGTGTTGCAGTCTCAGTTGATGGTCTCATTTATTGAGCCCTGCTATAAAAACATCAGCTTAACGAGGCTTTAAAAACTGACTTATTTCATTAGCATTTAATTAGCTGAAAGTGTTGCCAAGCATTCATTGTAGCTGGCATAAAATAATAAATGTATAGCTCTTTTTCATGAAAATTGTCTTCACACAATGGTATTTTGAAGTCGGAGGCTATGTATTGGCTTTCTTGCAAAGAGATAGTATTATTTAATTAGTACTTGGGATTGTGAAATTGTTCAATAAAGTCACATGATTCCTGGTACCTGGGTGATAAGCCGTCTAAGTCGGTTTCACACGGGAGGCTGAAGATAGTCAATAGTCAGGCTGCTCAGTGAAACAACCAGCAACACCAAGCAGCTGGATTCCCAGTGCCGAGTCCTCCTCCCCACTTACTAGCCGCTTTGATAAAGCATTGTTTGAAACACACATCTTAATCTATCATTTAATATTTATTTCTTTGTTGGGATATATATTTACACAAACTCTACAATGGACTTTGTTTGAACACATACAAACAATGCTTCTATAGAGCAAAGCTCTTGAGATGAGTATGATGGAGCACAGAGGTAAGGTGAACAGGAAGTCAAGGTCATGTTCTGCTACTTGTTGGGTTTAAGGCCAACCTGGATTACATGAGACCCTGTCCCACAAAAAAAAAAAAAGGTGGGAGATATAAACAAGTAAAGAGTAAGGGGGAAAAGGAAAGAAGAGAGATGTGGAGGGGAGCAGTAAGCTAGCTCATTTCCTGGCCATATATACCTAAAGTCTATTATTATGTCTTGGATTGTGTTTTATAACTAGGGAATCATAGAATGCATGTTCACCTCTCTGGATGGCCTCATGTGAGTTCCTTTATAATCTAAGATTATTAATAACATTTCATTGTTGTCAAGGATAGAAGTAGCATAGCAAGCTGCTTGCTTGTACACTTCTAAATTTATAAGCATTCATTTTGAAGCTGGGTCTTCAAATTTCCCTTCTTCTCCATGTGATCCTGGGAGTCCTTTAAACCCCTGTAAAACAGGATTAAAAGGAACTAATAGAGAAAAGGAAATGATCCAACCACAGGAAAAGTAGGATTCGGACATAATCATAGAAGTTGCCAGAAAGAAGAGCTTGTAGGATAGGTGAACAACATGCTGGCTCCTGGCATCTCTGCTAAAAGTGATTTCTCCTAAGAATTTTGTATATCACGCCTGTCATAAACATTCAACTTCATTGTGCAACGAAGACAGATGACAAGAATTTGCTGTTCCAACAATGCAAAAGAAAAAATAGTAACTTCCTTATGTCCTTGGAATCTGACTTCCTCAGTTCCAAATGTGCGGGCGAAGACTTGTGCCTGTGTGTAAGGAATGAAGGGAGTTGTTTATGTGACTAATTGGACATCCACATAAATATGGGGATTGGGGCAGGGCCCTCTATTGTCATCTGTTGTAAAGCCAGTACTTACTCTAAAGTGAAGAGGCGTGCAGACTGGAGAGGGATGAACCATTTTAGCTGTCCTTTGGTGACTCCCTTACATAAGCTTCAAGGTCACAAAATGTTCTCCATTTTGTTTCCAAGTACCAAGAGAAAAATAAACAGCCTTGGGGAGTCACTTCTCAGGAAGGGGAGGGTCTTGGGAAGGTTTTAGTTTAGGGGAGAGTCTTTGTGGATGCTGTAACATTAAGATATAAAGAGGAGAAATAGCCCAAGGAAAGAAGGTAAAGAATGGAGAGTTGACTATAGGGTACACTTTCCTCAAAGATAGGCACAAAGACAGCACTCAAGGCGTCCACACAGAGTTTAGGCATTGAGGAAAAGGAAACTGAGGAAACTCAAATATCCCATCCTCCAGTTAGGAAAAGTCTTCTTCTGAGGAGTATGAGAAGAAAGTGAGTTTGAAGAAAGTTTGGTGCAGTCCAAGTAGAGAGCACAAGTGTGTAAAGGCCCGTGCTTATTAGTTGTTCACAGCCTGTGGAGTCTCTGCTCCTTTGGGGATTGAATGACCCTTTCACAGGGATCACCTAAGGCCAGCAGAAAACACAGATATTTGCATTATAATTTGTAACAGTAGTAAAATTACAACTATAAAGCAACAACAAAATACTTTTATGGTTGGGGGTCACCACAACATGAGGAACTGTATTAAAGGGTCGCAGCATTAGGAAGGTTGAGAAGCACCGCTTAGATCATGTTCATCAAAATTGCAGAGCTAGGGAAGGCTCAGTGGTCATTAGATCTAACATGTTATTTTATGAGTGCTCAGTGGAGGCCATTATGGCTGAGCAGATCAAGAGAACACATAGCCAGGGTACTGCTGAAAATGGGGGAGAATTAATTTTCCACATAGGCATGGTGGTGTACTCTAATAACCCTGGCACTCAGAAAGCTGAAGCAAGTGGGTCACAAGGTCCAGGGCAGCCTGACCTGTATAATAAGACCCAGGGCAGCCTGACCTGTATAGTGTGAGGCATTGTGAAAAACTAAGTCACCAAAAGATTGCACAAAATAAGTGAATGAATAAATATTTCATTCTCTGGCTCATTCTGTTGTCACCTAAAACCTGTCTCTGTAAAACCTCCCTCTCCCTCTCCCTCCTGCTCTCCTCCCTCTTTCTCTCTCTCTTCCTCTCCCTGCCTGCTCTCTTTAGTTTCCTTTCTTTCCTCTCTGTTGTCATGAGAGTTGGACATATTCTATCTGTGATTGATTCGGGCAAATCTTTTTTTCTGATTCATCATTTTCAAACATGGCTACTTACCTTACATTCTACAAACCCATTTTACCTTAAAGGTATGTACTAAAAGCATCTCTTTATTCCAGCCATCGGATTAGGGTGTGTGCCATCCCAGCCAGATCACACAGACCTAAAAGGTCTTTTGAGTGCCCTTGCCAGAGCAGCCATGTTACTGGATTAAAATTGCTCTATAATGGGAAAGACCAAGGATGGTATGTTCCATCCACATTCATCTGAATGCAACTACAGCAAGGCATGGGTAATCTTAGAACATCATTGAAGTGGCTTCACTAAGCCATGAATGGTCATCCTACCTCACTACTCCAGGTGGTTCTCACATTGACTAGCTCCAGATGATTAAACAGCTGTCAAATTCAAAAGTGGGGTGAGGCCAAGTGAAAGCAATGGTTCTGCCAGAATCTGGACAACATTTTGTTCAGAGGATTATCTGTTCTCAAACAACAACAAAACGTGGCGTTTTAGATCTGGCTGGAGAAACCTCTCAGACTGTTGTGATTTTGAGTTTGATTGTTGTTGTTTGATTTGGTTTGAATTTTTACAGTGACAAGAAGAGGTGTGGTGTGGAAGAAGGGTTGGATTCATTGAGTGCCACCCTGTCTTTGATGCCTTTGAGCAGATTGACCTCTCTCTACCCCTTTGCTGTAGTGGCGATTTCCTATGTTCAAGAGAAATTTGTGAAGCTGCACTGAGTTCTGTACAAACCCCTATGGGAAAGATAAACTTTCCATCTGAATGAAAAACCCTGTTCTGTTTCTTCACTGGTAATCTTTAAGGATAACCTCTAGTTCATGTATGCCAAATTTCAGTCAAAACACTACTTCTATTCTTTCCCTAAAACTACAGTCCTTCCCCTTATATCATGCTTAGACAAGATGTGGGTGTGGCCTGACCACTGTTTGACTTAAAGCATATCCATGCCTTGTGTTATTTCCATTGCTCAAGTAGCCAGCAAGAGCTCTGGTTAATCCCCAACTATTAGCCCTGGCAGGCTTGCTATGTGGAATAAAGTAAACACCTACATTTGTTCCACAGGAGAATATATTGATGAGCAAGGCCACTGCCAAACCTGTGACACTTTATGTGCCAAGTGCTGGGGTCCAACTCAGGAAGACTGTATCAGCTGCTCCACAACAAGGTGAGTGACCATTTAGTGATTCCTGGGGATGCGGTATAGAGATGTATTGATCACCTTAGTGGCACCTAATAGGGCTATTAGACACAGGAACCAAACTTCTTCTTTTCTTCCCATGACATAGATATTCCCTATGGTCTGGCCAAAACCTACCTCTGTAGCATCCTCTCCCATGAGGCTCAATACCCTTGGCAAAGAACAATTTTCTAAATACTGCAAGAGCTATGTTGTTAATAAAAACGATACCTTTGAGATCACTTTTGACCAACAGAATCTCCCTCAAACAGCATTTCAATTTTCTGGTATATGTATATACCAGAAAAAGAGAGAAAGAGAAAGAGGAGGAGGTTCCGTCTTTCATGGGGGTAGTGACGTCACTTGCTCCCAGGTGTGGGTGAGCATCTGAACCAACGTACACTGGGGATGTTTGGCTAATTCATGGCAATGGATGCACCAGGTCTCTATCACCTGTGGGTGGTACCGTTGCTAAGGGCAGGAGCGGCCTTAGTGCTAGCATTAATAGAATTAGCATTTTCTCTTTTTGAAAAATTACGATGTTTGTTAATTTATTATTTATTTATATATGTGTATGTGTGTGTGATCTATATCCACCCATACACGTGTCTACAGCACTTATGTGAATACCAGAGAACAATTTATGAGAATAAGTTCTTCCCTTCTAACATGTGAGTCCTGGAGTTTCAACTTAGGTCTTCATAGCCTAATCCTTTATGACCTTCTACTCTAAAGGCATGTCTATCAGAGCATGTATATCCTTAGAAAAGATATCTGTTTCCAAATGCTTTTCTTCACTAGAGTATGAAATCTCACATTTGCATCTCTTTCCCCAGTACAGTGCAAGGAAAACTGGAGGCATTATTACATGTCAAACAGAAATAGCATGCAATGAAATGAGCAACACTGCTAATCTAATGGACATCTCCAATAAAAAGGATTGAATGTCTAATATATATTTTAATCAATGCTCCTCTGGCCTAGCTTTTAATAATTGGAAGCTTCTGGGTGATGGAATTAATGGCCTTATCTATGCTTAGCTAAATGTGTATAAAGCTGTGTGGATCTCTCTTTCCCTCCCTCCTTTGCTCCCTCCCTCCCTCCCTCTCTCAACTCTACTGAGATACTCCTCTGCACAAGGGTCATTCTGTCCTTATTCTTCCTCAACACTGACAGTCCTGTGAGCAAGGGCTGTATTGTATTTATTTCCCACAGTGATAAACATATAGTAACAGTTTTATAAACATTTGCTTGTTGCACATATGTCATTAAGACCATGGGTTTGAATGAAAGAATTCCCTCAGAAGCAAAAGGCAAGAGATACAGGACAAAGACCAAAAGGAAGGATGGAAGGAGAAAAGGAAGGCTGAAGGTAGCAAAGTGCAAGGAAAAAGTAAAAATCTCAAGGATTTCCAGTGCTAACCACGAGAATGCTTTCTTCTTAATTAAGAAAATGTAGTAGGTTTCACTGATTATTATGCTATATTGTCGGTATTTCACTCTCACCAATTATCCTAATAATATCATTCACAAAAAAAGATTTCCAGAATCTACTCCTCATGTTTTATGCTTTACTTGTAACCTTTCCTTTGACATGTCTGTTTGTTTGTTTTATCTTTCTTGACTGATAGTTTTGAAGATTCAATAGGCCCCTTGTTTTCACGTATTAATATATTTATCTCCCTTTTAAAATTATTTGTTTCTTTTTACAAAATGTCTCTTTAAAATTTCATATAATGTACTTTAATCCTATTCACTCTCTCCTCATCTCCTCCCTGATCCACCCCTCAACTTTGGGACTTATTTTTCTACCCACCAAGTCAAATTTCTGCTGCATCTATATCTTGGATGTGTGGCCTTCTGCTGGCGTTTGGCCAACTTACCAGGAGAAACATTCTTAAAGAAAAATGACCTTTTTCTCCCTGCACCTACCAGTTGCCAATAGCTCCTGGACCAGGGGTGGGACTTCATGTTGACCATCCTATCCATGATGAAATTTCTGTCTTACTTCAGCTTGCACTGGGGCTTGTGTGTAATGTCACAATCACATTGAGTTTATATCTTCACTGCTATATATGAGGGGCACTGTTTGATTATGTTTTTCTACCGCCTCTGGCTCTTTAGAGTCTTTATGTTCTCTCTCTGCAATGATTACTGAACCTTGGGGAGAGTGGCTGTGATATAGATTGTTGATATGTAGTTGAGCATTCTGCAGTCTCTTATTCTCTGTGTACTTTGTTAGTTGTAGATATCTGTGTTAATCACCATCTACTGCATATAGAAGGATCTCTGATAAAAGTCAAGAGATAAATTCATCTATGGGTATAATGATGTCATTAGGAATTGGGTTAATGCACTGTCCTTTCAACATAATGTTAATTTTAGATTCTTTCCTAGTTCCTATGACCTGTTTAACCATAGGTTTATGGCTTGATAAAAGTGCCATACTTTATGTCCTGAAGATGGGTCCACAAATGAGTTTCATGTTTTTGTTCTGAACTTAAATCCAATCATAAAGTTACTGGTTACTCCCACAATGTTTATGCCACTTTTGCACAAATGGTTATGTCCTATAAGGTTAGATGTTATTGTAGCTTTCAGGATCACAGTTGGATAGGACTGATGATCACTTTTCTCCTTTAGCATTATATATGTACCACCTCACAGCACTATGAACATTAACCAGTAAGGGTGAAGCATTCAATTGAGTACCAGCTAAATTTCTTCATGTCTTATGTCTTAAGTATGTGGTCTTCAGTAATAAGCTTTTAATGTTGAGTTCTTCAGAGTAACCAATAGCATTTACAATACCCCGACTGTTTAGAGGTCTTTGAGACTTTACAGGTCAATAAGTCCAAAAGAGTTCACTCATTCCTGGTACCAGGTCTTTTATTTGTTAATCTGTGGTATCTGGTAAGTGTATTGAAATCCTGTTATAAGATAACTCCATTTTAACTCTTTTCCTATATGTGTATAATTTAACTATCTTTATACCTATAGATATACTTATATAGTAGAAAGTTTCTACAGCAGTGTATGTTTCCTTATAACTTTTCCAAAAGGTCATTGGTGTTATTTATTTATCTCTCCCATATTTTTTTTCTACCCTGTCCTCCTATTTCCCACTCAAATTTAACCCCTTCTGTTCCTTTAATCCTCTTTGAGTCTATATATCATTTATTTCTCTCTCCCCTGCCTTGGGCCTCCCAACCATGGCCCCTTAACTAATTTTCAGGACATATGATTATTCCAAATGAAGTAAACATATTTGAAAAGTAAAAGCTAATATCCATGAATGAGAGAGAACATATGATGTTTGCCTTTCTGAGTCTGGGTTTCTTCACTCAGAATGATTGTTTCCAGTTTCATCCACAGCATAATTTTATTTGCTTCAGTCAGAATGGCTAAAATCAAATGAACAAATGATAAAAAATTCTGGCAAGAATATGAAAAAGAATACTTATTTACTGCTGGTGAGACTGAACAGTCACTATGAAAATCACTATGGATGTTCCTCAAAAAGCTAGAAATAAATTCATCATATGATCCAGCTATAACACTCTTGGGCATATACCCAAAGGACTCTATATCTTATTACAGAGTTACTAGCTCATCAATATTTATTGCTGTCATAAAATCAGCCAAGATGTTCATCAACTAATGAATGGATATTGAAATATGGTACATTTACACAATGGACTATTATTCAGCCATTAAAAATGAAATTATGAATTTTTTATTATTTACATTCTTTAGAAGTGTTATATATGTATATAATAAGCTTTGGTCTATTTTCCCTTCTTTCTCCCACTAAACACTTCTTCCCAAAATATCTTATTTTCATGTCTTTGGGTGTGTGCTTGTGCGTGTGTGCATGTATATGCATATGTGTATTAAACCCATTGAGCTTAAGTAAAGTTGCTATCATGACCATGAATGGGAGCTCATTTAGTATAACATGAACAATTTATCAGTGGCCACACTACTAAAGAAAATGATAGCCCTTCCTCTAGTTATCATTAACTGTCAATAGCACCATAAGTAGGGGAAGAGCTTCATGGGCCCTTCCATATTGAAATGTTGACAGGCCCAGTCTTTTTCAGGTCTACTGTAGATAACCTCAAGTGTAATAAATTCATGAGTTCATTAGCCATGTAATATCCAGAAGATACCAATTCATGGCCATCATTCCCAATTTCTTTCTGTTTCTCTATCATGTTCCCTGAGCCACTGGAGGGTAATTAGTGAGATGTCTCA
Organism: Micromys minutus; assembly: GCF_963924665.1. Taxonomy (NCBI): domain Eukaryota; kingdom Metazoa; phylum Chordata; class Mammalia; order Rodentia; family Muridae; genus Micromys; species Micromys minutus. The sequence goes on from NC_137971.1 coordinate 41,790,270, forward strand.
TTTAGGACCACATAATTTATTCTCTGCACTTTGACCAGATGTCTCTGTAATAACTGTTATATAAAAGAAGATCTCCTAGTGAGTGAAAGTTGAAGTAATCTATAAGTGTGAAAAATCAGGATTTAGAAGTCAGCTTGATACCATGCCCATTTAGCAAAATTAAAATAGTATGTATCCAAATGTCTTATTACCTCCTTAGACTTGAGTTCTTAAATGGGCTTATAGTACCATGTATGAGTTCCTTTGTATGTAGCAGGCCATAAATCCAACCAAAAAACAACGGATTACTCATAACACCCGTGCCACTATTACACTAGAAGCTATGTTTTACCAGGCTGGTTATTATTGCATCTGGAATGCGTCACAGTTCGGTGGACTGCTGATGACTTTTCCTGCAAGCATCAACAAGATTGTTTTCTAAGTGTCTCTAAAATTAAACTTTTAAGTATTGAATTTTCCTCAAAGAAACTTCAAAGCATACTTTAAGATAAAGACATTACCAAAACTAAATCTTGTTCTCCTTCTAACCCCCACTGTGACTAATTAAATTGCCTTGTACGTTTGAACATCTTTGAACACGTGTCTAATGAGGTAATTATAACCATCCAGTATACACTGGAGAAGCCATGATTGTCCCTAGCACAATAGAGATGAAAAGTGAGAAAACAATTCTACCACCATATGTGACTACTTAAAAAAAAGTCTAGGCACAGGAGCAACCATAGCAGTGAAGGCAAGACAGGATTTGAAGTCTATCCAGGCTACATAGGGAGATCCTGTCTCAAAAAAGAGAAACAACAAGAAATCTAGGCCTGTTGGCATACAATGAAAGGTGACACCACTTGAACATTTTAGAGGTTCTGTTTGTAAAATATACTATTATCTTTTGAATAACGAAATGCATGCACATGGATCTTGCACCAGAATATGTTCCTAACAAAATACTATTCCTAGGAACAGTTTCTTCTCTTTGCTCTAAGCATCCTTTCCTCCCCGCCTCCCCACATCTTTCTTCTTTGATGTTAGCTGTATACACACACATACAAGAAAGGGGAATAGAGCATGGCAACAAACTACTTGACTTTTTTATTTTTCTGCTATTTTCCCTGAAGAGTGTTAAAAGGATAAAAAGGAAGGAGTTATCTGTAAATAAGGTGATGTTGACTTATTTGTTCTTAAGAATGTGGCAAAGTATTTTCCAAAGTATTTCCTGGATCACTGCCTTGGCTTGTTTGGAGCTGCTATAACACAATACTTGAGACCAGATAAATTATAAACAATATAGCTGTGGCTGAATGTTACTGGGGACTGGGAGATCTGAGTACACGGCGCTGCCTCTGGTGAAGGCTTTGGTGCTGGAGAAGGTAGAAGTTAAGAGAGAGTTACAGTAAGAGAACAAAAGGAAGCTAGACCTGCTTTTATGGCTTATTCTCATGATCACTTCATCAGTCCAGCTATTGGGTAAGACTCCTCACTACCTACTCCTTCACCTTAAACCCACTTCACAACATTATCACCTCGGAGACCAAGTTTCCAACACATACACTTTGTAGGATATATCAAAGACATAGTAAGTAAAGTCTAAGCAAAACAGATAAAAAAAATGCATGCTTTATATTTAGCTCTGAGATATAGACAGAGTCCAAAGGCCCTTTAGGACACTGTCTCTGCCATTAAGGCCATAGTCAAGGGATGCTAACACACTCAAAGAAACCAAGAGTGAGGTAAATTTAACACCCTGACATTTAAAGCAAGAGTTGGACCCATGAAGCGGTCATTTGCCAGATGATAGAGCATCAGAGGACACAGCCTCTGCTTAGCCATGGAAGGAGAAGGTTAGCTTGGGTGGAATAGCCTTGTCTCTCTTGTCCCAACCTTAAAATTCCTGATGATGTTTCCTCTAGTTTAAAACTCACTGGAGGACAATGGGGTACTTACCTCATATGAGGATAGTTGATGACCTTGATGTAGGATTTATAGTAGATTCATTTCTAGAATAAGACAAGATGGAAAACAGGGAAGAAGGATCCAGACAGGGACAGGGATGACAAATAACCTAGAGGAGAGCTAGTCTCTAAGGGCTTTTTTTTCTGGTTTTTAAGCCACTGCATTCTTTTAGTTCCTAGACAATATAGTCTTCACCTGTGAGAATGCTAACATTAACTTTCAGGTTTGATTCAAGTTGAACAAGTAAATTAATGGAAAGAAAAATTATTCTGACCAGGTATTAACAACCGTTGAGCTGAGTGATACATATATTGAATGGGAAACAATTATCACTTATATATGCACTTATATGTCTGAAGTAAATAAAATTGACTTGAAAGAATATAAGGTAAATAAAATCCAATTAAAGTATCCAGAAGTTACCTTTGCTCTTATACAGTCTTAAACATTTGGCTTGGTCTGTGTCTATGAAAATAGAGAGAAAAGGTTTTTTTTTTATGAAGTTTCATTCCATTAAAGTACTAAAACACCAGGAGAAATGCCCTCGGGCTGGTTTTAATCAGGCCAAGCTAACAATCTGCACACAGGACAGCCCTGAGTCACCCTGCTCTTCTGTTAGGATTCATGTCTTTCTTTGATATGGTCAGCCATGTGTGTGAGTGTTGCCTTAAAGCTGGGACACAGTCAGCAGGAGGCCAAGAAGATGATTGCTTCCAGTGGTGCTGAGTCTAGAGCAGAACCTGAGGGACCAGGGAGCCAAGAGTAAGCTGTTCAGTTGTAGACTTGAGTCCTGTTCTATTTCCAATATGATGCAAACACAGCTATGGGAAAAGGTGCTTTACCTCCAACTTTCCCTAATCCTGGGATTGTTGTAATCAGCTCCCCAACAAATGGTTGGGTGTAGATGGGTAAGCAGTGGGGTTCTGACAAGCCAGTGCCACCCCAAGAATAATGACTGGTGTGGTGAGAGGTGATACAGGCAAAGGAATTTTACTGCTCTTTGATGATCCCCTCAGCTGCTAGAGCTGGTAGCACAATTATACCCTCATGGATATGGTCTCTACTCAATTAATCTCATAACCAACAAGCTAAGCATTACACTAAGGAAACTCTACAAGACATCAGTTTGGCATCATCTGCATTACACGGACTCAATTCACAAGCTCCACAGTAATCCAGATATTCAGAGCAGTGGTTCTTCAAGTGTGATCTCTATAGGATCCACAGGAAATGGGATTAGCATACCAAAGACACATTAGAAGTACTGTGAATATTACTTACCCACTCACAATGGCTAAGATCCATAATAAATCTGGCTACCCAACTGAAAGATGAATCGATTTATAAAATGGGGTATACATATATAATTGAATGTTATTCATATTCAGCCATAAAGAGGAATGAAATCCTGCCATTAGCAGCAAAATGGATGGACTAAAGGATATTGAATTATGTGACATAAGTCATACTCAGAAAGACAAACACTGCATAATCTTACACTCATATGAGGAGAGTAAAACTAATCAAGCTGAATGTGCACTGGAGATGAAGAAGGGTGGGGAAGGAAGGAAAACCAAAAAAATACTGGCTAACAAAGAGAAGGGAGATGTTTTGGCATCCCCCAGAGGAGTGGTACCACAGATCTCCAACTGTAGATTTTATGAAGATTCAGACTATAGGAGGTTGAGGACACCAATCATTAAGAAATGACAAGAAGGGAGGGATGGTGAATGCCCTTATGTCATCAACAGAGGCTAAGCACTGTGCTAAAATGCCACAGTGTGCTTCAGTAACATGGATGATCACTGCACAAGTGTTCTTGAAAATTTTAACTAATGAGTAAATAATTAAAATTTTCTAAATGTGTGCTCTCTGGATCAGTGATGTTAGCATCACCAGAAAACTTGTCAGAAATGCAATTTTCCAATCCTTTTCCTGAGCTCATCTGAATTAGAGCATCTGGAGGTGGGACCCTGACCCCCTTCATCTGTTCGCATTACCTATCTGATTCCTACATTTATTTAATCCACATTCTGTGTTTCCCAATCAGAGTGCTTGGATCCGCTTGACTTAATCCCATCTGCTCTTATGATTGCTCTGCAGAGAATGATGAAGCCCAAACACAAAAATATTAGCAGTAACACCGTGATACAGATTGCACACATATAAAGCCAACGGTTTCAGGAGGCTGTTTTCTAACTGTTGTTCCAGGCCCTCAAGGGGTGTTTGCAAGCACAATGAAGAAACAGAGGTCATGAGACTCCATGTGTGAGCAAATAAAATCTGAGCTCATATGCCTGTAATATGCACAAGGCAATTTTCTGGATAGCATCTGCCCTTCAGAATAGTGCTTCATTATACCCTTCCAGAGCACATAGACATGAGACACCCCTTACCAAATGTGGGCATGTTGATAACTAAAGAAAGAAAACTTTTCCCGAGGCCTCAGGATTCAGCAGCCCATTTAGTATCTTTAAAATCAGAGACTACGTATGAAATTAACTGGATTTTGGTGGAACCTTCAGTATGACCTTAACCTGGGTGGGCACCAGTTGGAGGCAGATTTGGAATTATATCCCTAGCCAGTTTCCGGTTAGCCTGTTGTTGGATTCATATATTGGGCCAAGGATGGGTACGTTACTAATGTCTCACAGGCTCTGGGATGATCTGCCCCTGGCATCACTCTCATTTCTGGAACAATGAGAGCAAATCTGTACAGTGAAACATGCACACCACATGTTCTGACTCTTGGTCCTTCAGAAGTTGTCCCGATGAATTCTAATAGCCTGCTTTTCCTCCAGCGTCTTCGATGACGGTCGCTGTGTTATGGCCTGTCCCTTGGGGAAGTTCGAATTTAAGAAGCAATGTCATCTGTGCCACCACACTTGCCAAGGATGCCAAGGAAGTGGGCCTTCCAACTGTACCTCCTGTAGAGCAGGTGAGGACAATTGCTGCTGGCTCCTTCCTCATCCGTCTGTGCTGTCACGGGCCAGCATTTGCTTTGGCTCAAACACCTGCAAAGGGAGTGAAGTTCAGGGCAGATGGCTGCTCGTTACGGCACCAGTACAACCTGAAAGCCCTGTTGCTGCCAGAACACAAAAACCTTGTTCACATAATCACGCATGTTGACTCACTGCCCCTAAGGAGATGAGAGAAGGGAAAAGAGGCCTTCTCAGGGAAGCGAAAGGAAGAGGTATTAAGTGTGTTGTCAAGCATGATGTACACAGTCATGTAAAGCCAAGCTTTGTTGTGATAGACCCGAAAAGCTAGGGAGACAAGCAAGACGCATAGGGCCCCTTAAGCTGATAACGCATTAAAGGTTATGTGAGGTCTTAGAGCTCGGCTATGCCATTTAGAGGGCAAAGTAATCAATTTGCTCAAGACAGATGTGACCTTTTGGGTCCAGTCTGTGTTATTCGTGAGGTATCCACCATCACTGGGGGGCATGCCACACCCTTACAGTTCCTTGAAGTTTAACCCTGGTACTGCTCCAGCCTCGTTTCATAGGCCTGTCCTCTATTTTGACCTCACATGAAGTACAACCACATTATTTTGCCCATATAGTAGAGTCGGAATGTGAGGCAAGTTTAAACTTTGTGTAATTTTAAAGGGAAATATGTGGACGATGGGTGAAAAGCTGGATGATGTTGCTGCAGTGGATGCATCTTTCCCACAGAATTTTTTCAGGACAAAGCCTCAAACAGGCTACTCTGCGTTTCTCCTCACTCTCTACTCTGCCCAGCTGTCCCACTGACCCTGAGAGGACAGCTCTCACCCATCGTATTTGCACAGTTTGTCTAGTGAGAGAGGTTTATTTGTCTTTATTATTGTCTACAATGAAACCAAGTAAAATGAAAAAAAAAAAAGACAAAATCTTGGATTGGCAGAAATTCAGAAACTGGACCTCTGATTACTCCCCTTTATATACCTTTATATACCCAGTCTGAATATCTATCTTGTCTATACTCTATGCCCAACACCAGAAGAGCAGGGGATGTTTCAACCTTGCTTCCTGATGTGGTCTGAACATGAGACAGCATCTGGCACAGAAATTGTATACACACAGCATGTAAGGCAGAGAGTGCCTCCTCATTCAGGAGGAAGGCCCTCCAGACTAGCTCTAAGAAAATGCACAACTGTCCCATCCTTCTAGATACATTTACTGATTAATTACTTATTTTTGACAAGAACTCCTGTATCCTAGACTGGCCTCAAACTCTCTATGTAGTTGAGGATAACCTTAAACTTTTGGTCTTCCTACCCCTACCTCCCAAATGTTTGGATTACAGGCATGAACCACTGGTTTTATGCAGTACTGGGGTTCACACCTAAGGCCTTACATATGCTAAGCTAGTACACCACAACTGAGCCACATGAGAGTTCCCGGCTTTCTTACTAACTAGAGGATATGTAAATAGTCATTTCACTTTTTTAAGCCTCATTTTATTTGTTTAAAAAAATAGAAGGAACAATGGACATTTAGACTCACTTTCCTATAAAACCCTCTACATCTACAAAATTAGAACAAAGTTTAGACTCTAAGCAAATGTCAGATAGTCTAAACATCTGTCTTATACCAAGTTATTGGAGAAGAACTTGGACAATTTTTCCATATTTTCTACTTGAAGAGCTCCATCTAATCCATCATCTTAAGTATTAAATGTGCCCCTCCTTTGTACAAGTTACTAGTAGATGCAGTGGAGAATACAATTAACTGGAGCATGTTGTAGCTAACCCATTTCATAACGTTGGTTATGAAATGCCTAGTAGATTAGTAAAGAAGATCTCTGGATGCTTCTGTGAGAGTACTTCCAGGGAGGATTGACTGAGAGGTAACTCGGACCCTTAATCTACCTTCCGAGAATCTGGGGTCCAGAGGGAGTGGCAGAGGAGGAGGAGAGATGAGAAAGCCACTGTCTGGGAATTCTCTGAGGTGTGGCTTCCAGGAAGGGAGCTTCTCTGCCCCACCACACCCTCCCTACCCTGATGCACTCACTACCTTTGAAAGTGAGAGCCAGGCAATCTCCATCACCTTAACTGTTATGTCTGGTATTTCTTTTCTTTTTCTTTTTTACTTTATCTGCATTTATTTTGTGCTGAATTTATTTTTGTGCCATGAGTTTTTGCTTCTTCAGATTCTTCTGGAATATCTTTTGCTTCTATGTAACCTCCTCTTCTGGCTTTAGAACAATCTGTTCCGTCTCAGTGAGGATCATCTCAGTGTGGAAGGGGGAGCTCATGTATGCATTAATCTGGTCATGAACTCTGTAGGTTCGTTGGCACATCTTAGGTGCCTTGTTCACCTGGTGCCTATGTTCAATGACTAGAGAATCTACATCTAAACCCTTAAGTTCAGCATTACTCTCTGCATTTTTAAACATGTGAATCAAAAACTCAGCATGCATTTTTGGCCACCATCCCTGTGCCCAGCTCCACTGTTTGTCCTGGGCACACCTACTGACTCACCATTATACCACCAGAAGGGCACACATTACTTCTTTAAAGTGACATCCTTCAGAAACTTGGTGGCTATTTGGATATGCATAGCCTTGATGGCCTGGGCAGTTTCCCCGGGTGTTCTTAAAGTGGACACAAAAGTTTGAACCACTGTATTTGCATGATATTGTGGGGTTTTCTGGGTCAGGCACCATCTTCACAGGTCACCTCGAGAGCCCAACGCTGAGTAACCTCTTTTTTATCTTATAAAAGGCAACATTTAATTGGGGCTGGCTCACAGGTTCAGAGGTTCAGTCCATCATCACCTAGGCAGGAGCATGGCAGCATCCAGGCAGGCATTGTGCAGGCAGAACTGAGAGTTCAACATCTGCATCATGTCTGGTATTTCTGTCACTGCAATGAAAACAATGACTTGCTGTCAAGGCATTTACAGAATTTTTGTCCTCACATACTGAACAAGGGGAAACTACCAGATAAAGACCAAATAAGCAGTCACAATGTTGCCACAGATCATTTCTATATGCAATGAACAGAGGTTTTCTGGAGAGGGTAATTGTTTACCAAGCCCTTGTTTAACATGTTCTCTGCACTAGCTAGCCTTGTGCCCTCAGGTAACTATACTGAAGCTGATGCCTCACTTCAAGAAACTCTACAAAGGAGCAACAGCAAGCTCAAGTCCAACATTATAGTGACTTTCCACTTCTGTCCTTCCAACAAAGCATCAGTGTAGTCTTTATCCATGCACTCGGTGTCCCTGAAGCCCGAAGGTCAATGTTTTGATATCCATGTGGCAGTTCACGTGCTGAGTGAACACTAGACTCAGGTTATTCTAAGCAACACTGAGCAGCTGTTTTCCAGAGGCGGGACCTTATGGAAAATCTGATTTTCAGCAGAAAGTGTAGACACTTAACCCAGAGCACACTGAGCATTGTAACTCCCCAAAGCTGGGAAGAAGAGGCTCCTAGGTAGACAAGTAGTATTAATCTTGGTGTTGTTTTTATAAAATATTTCTTCATGTTTATAAAGCTCTGTAACTGGTCCTGGTCTTTTTCTAACTGATTAGGTTTTTTCTGTTCTCTCCAGGAGCAAATTCCCATGTTCTGTCACGCTGGGAAATTGCTGATTCTTTTCTCATAGAGCCTAGTGTTGACAGAAATAAAACCCTTAGGGATGATGTGGGGGAGTTGCAAAGGTGTGCTTGATTTAGGGTGTCAATAAGGCTGTTCTTAGAACAATTAGTAGCTTTGCAAAATCCCAGACATTAGTCAGCACAGGCATGTGATTTTAATAATGATTCCAAATCATTGCGAGATGACACTTTTGTCCCGTGTATCAGCCCCAGAGCACATGTTTATTCTTACGGAAGCTCTGTAGCCCCCAAGTCTGAATGGTTCTACCTTTGCCAAAAGGAGCCCTTGGGAAAGTTAAACACATCTTGAATCTTAGCTACCCACAGAGTGCGGTTTGTGCCTTTACAGTGGCACCCCAAATAGAAGTTGTTCACTCAAACATATAAGATAGTGTAAAATGATTTCCGGCAAGGAAACTTTTCAGCCATAAGGATAACGATGTTGTGCTTTTTATTAAGTCCATGCTGATGCCCTTGGTCCCCTAGAAACAAAAGCACTCAGCTGTTTCTCTTTTTAATAAAACATCTTACATTATGTGGGTTCCATGATTGTTTTTGTATTTTCTCTTTCTCATGTCCCTCTTACTGGTCAGACAAGCATGGTCAGGAGCACTTCCTGTACCAGGGAGAGTGTTTAGAGAATTGCCCTGTGGGCCATTATCCTGCCCAGGGACAGGCCTGCCGACCCTGCCCAGACAACTGTGAACTTTGCTACAACCCACACGTCTGCAGTAGATGCATGAGCGGCTATGTCATCGTGCCCACCAACCAAACCTGCCAGAAGCTGGAGTGCGGACAAGGTGAGGCTTCCCTGGGGCCCTGCTCAGCACCAGGAGGTGGGATGAGAGACTGTATTGCTGGGCCTCAAGGGGGCTTTGACTACCTTACATTCAATCCTTGTGGTATTATATGTACACTTAGAATGACTCTGAATAACTCAGTAGGCAAGTGGAGCTCTTCCCCAGTTCTGCATCCCCTGTGTTTCTCCAGACAACAGAGCAAAACTTAGGTCCAAACCTCAACGTCTTCATCAATGGTTTTTCTCCTTAATTACTAGGTATGAGACCCTGGGCAAAATTAAAGTAATTTCTCCTTGCCTTGGGTGCTTTACTCCTAAAGGGGCTGCAAAACAGCAAGAAGATTGTCATGAGAAGCAAGGTGAATCAGTCTCCCTAAACATGCTTGAAATGCTTCAGTTTCTTTGCTATATTGGAAAATGATAAGTTAGATGTCATTGACTATGTTTGTGCTATTATATGTACACACTCTTCTACATAAGGATCATGGCTGCCCCATGCATGAAGACAGCTGCAAATAATTTTAAATCAAGCACTTCTTCTATTTATCCATCCCATTCATAGAGGCAGTAATATATATATTTATATGCATCTATATATATTTAAATGTTTAGTAGGTGAGATATAAAGTTCACTCTTTTTCATATCTAACTCCATTTCCCAGACACAGAACTGATTTATTTAATAAATCTAATCTATTAGTTTGCCTTTAAAATTAGGGAGATGGTAGATGGCCAATTATGGTTCATGATGGCTCATGGTTGCAATCTCAGCATTCAGGAAAAGAAAGCATTGAGCTTCATGACAGTGTAAGCTACATACTGCGTTCTAGGTCAGCCAGAGCTACCTAGCAATACCCTGTCTCACAAAGCAAAGTAAAGCAAGCAAGCAAGGAAACAGGCAAACAAAAGACTAGTTATAGAGAAAATAGTCCCAACCTCTTCTATCTGTACCCACTTGAGTGCTACAATCTGTTAAATTAATATAGGACTTTGAGGTTTATGACATCCTTCAAGATGGTTTTGGGCTTCATAATTGTTCTGTGAGTCACTTAAAAATAAACAACATACATGCATGACCTCATAGCAATGAACAGGCCTTCACCCAGTGAGTCTGAGCTGTGTTTTCCATTCCTCTCACTGTACAGGTGAATTCCAGGACTCTGAGTATGAAGAATGCATGCCTTGTGAGGAAGGATGTCTGGGATGCACTGTGGGTATGTCATGTTTCTTTATTACTTACAAACTTTAAATAGCTATGTTATGTCCCTTGTCCCACATCCTGATGTTGTCATTGTTTCTGCAAGGAGTCTTGTCATTAAGGTAATTACCAATATCTCCATCACTGTGCCTAGTATAGACAATATCACAATGAAGAGATACTAGTGAGGAAGTAGTGTCAAACTTAAGAAAAGATGGTGGCATCTCCTGTGGTTGTTTCGTAGTCGATGGGGTACTATTCAGCAATCATGTCTGGAGGTGCTTGGCACCTCTATTAGGTGCCAAATAAAATCAAACAAATAAATCCCTGTGGGCTCTAACTCACTTGGTGTATGGAACACAAATGCCAGCAGGTAGAGAGATAGGGATATCACCTTTTGTTAAAAATAAAGCCTAAAAAAATATTTTGCCATATGGTGATGGTGAGGTCAAGATTCCCATTACTCTAAGAAAAGCATGCATCCTCTCTAGTTCCCAATCCCTTCCTTTCACACCTCCGGTGAAGGAATAGGTGGGCGTGGTTTATAATACCAACAACAGGGAGATGCATGGATGAAAACTGTAAATTAGAAAAATCTCGAAATTCCAAGACTGCAATTCTATGCAAGCCTAGAAAACACAAAGAAAACAGCATACAGCATTCGCGATGGAAAATCCCAGCTGGCACAAAGAGTCATGGAGTAATTTCTCTTTGCGGGGACTTCTGTGGAGGCCTTTGGTACCTCTAAGATGCTACTGTGCACAGATGGCACGGAAATTTTGTCAAAATGCAGAACAAGCTGTTCAGTGGGGTCACTACAATTACTTGGTAGGACACTTGCAAAGTGTCAGATTATGCCTCAACAAAGTAAAGTTTTTATTGGCCTTACCTACCAGACTTCATTAATTAATTAATTACCCTTTCTTACAATACAGCCTGACCACAATTTCTCTCTCTCCACCTCTCCCATCCTCTCCACACACTACCCATCTCCCCCAGATCCACTCCTTCATATCCCTTCAGAAAAGAGTAGGTGTCCCAGGGACATCAACCCAACATGGTATCTCCAGATTCAATAAGACTAGGCACATAACCTCATATCAAGGCTGGGCAAGGCAACCCAGTTAGAGAAAAAGGTCCAAAGAACAGGCAAAAGTGTTAGAAACACCCTCACTCTCACTTTTAAGAGTCCCCAAAAGACACCAAGATGACAACTATAACATATGCAGAGTACCTAGTATTGACCCATGCAGATTCCGTGATTATTGCTTGAGTCTCTGTGAGCTTCTGTGAGCCCTACTTAGCTGATTCTGTGGACCATGTTCTCACTGTGTTCTCAACTCCTCTGGCTCTTAGAGTTCTTACTCACCCTCTTCTATTAATTCCTTAATTCTTAAACACTATGCATAAGCCATGGTTTATCTGAGGTTTTAGAAAGTTGAATGCCATTCTTTCGTTATCATTTACTGTGGATTGAGGAGACAAAATACAACAAAATAATAGAGTAAAACTTTAGACAAAGGTGACAGGTGGATATTTAAGAGTAAAATTATAAATATCTGGAAATCAAAAGTTAATTTAAACACTAGTCATAAAAGACCTAAAACTAAAATGTTGACAACATATTTTTATACTTTGCTTATGGATACCTTAATTTTGTGCTTTGTTCTATTCTGTTTTGAAGCAATATAAAATGAAAGTCTTTCTTAGGATGTTAACAGTGACCATTCTGGCAGCAATGATAAATTTTCTGAAGGCCTTGATTTTATTTTTGTCTGTTTCCAGACCTACTTCCCACTCAGGCACCCTACCCCAACTGGATTTCTTTTGTGCCTTCACCACTGTGTGCTTGCATCTTTGTGGATCACAGGGGTGTGAATGCTGGTGTGGGCCATGGAATGGGGCAGGCCTCAGACACCTTTATCTATGGTCCGTGGTGACAGTAAAACAAATCCACTAGGTTAAACATTAAAAAAATTTAAAATAGGTTTTTTTCCACATCTTTAAAAACATCCTGAAAAGAATATACCTTTGAGAATTCTGTCAGAATCAGGTATCATCTTAAAAGAGATATGGGTATTGCGTGATATTATTCCTTGGTGGAATAAATAAACACTTATTTAGGCCAAATAAGTAACTGACAACAGGCCAAAGTGCAGATACCACCCAGATGCAGTGAACCAGTGAACCAGTGGGTTTATTGGGATTACTTATGGAAGTATAGGCAAAGAGTTACTTACAAGAGCAGGAATGATTCAAAGACAAATGAGTCATCAAAGACGCCCCAAAACAAGCTTCAGGCAGCTCAGCAGGTTGAAGAGTCTCCTCTCCAAGCTTCTCAGCTGTTCTGAGTCTCTTCTCGGCAGCTAGGTTTGCCTGAGAATATTTGTTATCAATCTTTATTGAATATACATACATACATATATATGTGTGTATGTATGTATATGTGTGTATATGTGTGTTTATACAATATATACATATATACACATATACTTAGGAGAGGCCTAGAAGTGAATCTAAACAGTTTCAGGGACTTTCTGAAGCTATTTTGAGATATTTACTTTTGAGCTTAATGACTTCCCCACAGGACAGAATGTTTCACCTCCCACTGTATAAACATCCTGTATCTTTTCTCAAAGTCACTACACAGCAGATAGGAACAATACCAAGGCAACAATGACTTCTGGGAGATTCAGTGTCCCCCTTTTCCTGCAGACACAGCTAACAGGAGACCAAGATATAGAAAGGTGACTTTAGCTGTCTGCTGCATGCTAGGTGGCTCAATGTGGAATTGGGAATTCAAAGGTGACATGGAAGGCACCCTGTAATAAGGTTGTGCCAGAAGAGACACACCTGGAATGACGCTCTTTACGAGGTTGGCCCAGAGTGGAGGGAGATTCAAAGTACCGAAGGATCACTGGCAAAGGTGACAAGAATCGTCAAAATGCTGAGATTTCACATCTTAAATTCTAGAATTTCTCTTTACTTACAAAATTTCTATATATTGGATCTTGTGTGTTCTTGAACTTATTTAATTGGTCTTGACCATGACCTTGTTTCTGAGCTCATGTGATCTCCTCAGTACAATGAACCCTCCCCTTCTCCTTGTCCCTTTCATGTGTAGGCTACTATAACATTGGTCTAACATTTGGTATGTGTATATCTTTCTGTCTGATACTAAAGGGCTTGTTTAAATACAAGCTCTCTGACTTACATTGTCTGCTCCCACAAGAAAAGCAGCAGCGCAGGATCATAAAGCAAAGATAGTTGATATGCAAATGTTCTTCATTTATGATGGCTTGGCTTACGCTGCTCTGACTCTACCATGGTGTGACAATGATCTTAGGGCTTTAAAATGTGACCTTTTTCTGCACTGGTGATATGCATAGAGAATTTCCTCACATTGCTGGGCAGCAGCAAACCTCAACTACCAGGAGATCACATGCTCAAGTCAACAATGAGTACCATTCAGTGTGCTGTGGAGCCGGCAATTCTTCAGTATAATATATGAGATAATCAGTGTTTTCTTACAAAATCTTCTTGTGTTAGAGGTGTTTGCTTAAGTATAGCCTAATTAGCTCTGAGAATGTATGAAGGGGTGTAAGTCCTAGACTCTAAGATATGCCATGAAGTCTAGTAGGCCAATAGTACTAAGTGCACTTTCTTCTTAAGAGTATGTTCCATTTGGAATGGGTTTATCAGGACATAACTTCATTTTAAGTAAAACAACAACAACAATAAACAAACATTTACTGGGCTGAATTGGAGAGTTCCTCAAGTTCAAACAGAATACTGGCTTATGAGACTTAGTGGTTCCGAAACAATGATTTGCCTAATTAAATTTTGTATACAGTTCAAGAAGAGAAAAGAAATCACACAATAAAAAACAATTTTCATAGAATATTAGAACTGAAAAAAATTATAAAAACATGGTTGTTGCATTTTATAGTTTGAAGAACGTAAGAATGGAACTGTAAAAGATATGAATAACTTCGCAAGATCTGCCCAAAATCCTTCTTGTGAAACAAAACATCATTCTTTGGAAGGGATTTCATTTGATTCCATTTTAGCAATGCAGATTTTTTTTCTGAAGGGGTCTAGACGATCTCTGGAGGAATTAAGGACAAGAAAAAGCAGACATTTGAGACATTTTTATCTGTGCTATGTCATAAACTGTTGTTGTGGATGCGGGGGATGTTTTGAGACTTTTGTATTTCTTTTCAGATATTTAGATCACTATAGATTAATGTCTGTGTATTATGACTAATAAAGGGAAACTCAATTTTCAAGTTGACAAGAATCTCAGCCAGCTCCAGGGAGGACTAGGCCTTGTCAGTTCAAGAAATATTTTCATAAAGAAGACAAAAAAAAAAAAAACTAACCCATGACAAAAAGCATTTGCTTTGTCTGGAGGAAAATGCTGAATTTCATAGTCTAGGATGAAGCCGGTGTCTTTATTGTTATGGAATAAGGCTTCTATTCTTTATTATGCTGCAAACAAATAATATTTTTATCTTACCCTAAGAATAGTTGATGTCACATTTTTTGTCTTTATAACAAGTATCTTCAGTTGGCATTTTTCCAAATCTGCTTGTTTGGGATTATAATTTGATGTTTTTGTGTATCCTACACAGTTTTAATATACTGAATGTAGTAATACGTATTACCTAAGATTTGAGGTCCATAACTATTTATCCATTGACTTAATAATGAATTTTCATCCAGTTGTATAAAATCTTTATTCCCTTACCTTATTAATAAAAAACAGTGTTTGCATTTTGGTTCCAATGAACATAATGAAAATCTATTAATTTTGTTCTTTGAAAGGAATGTAGTCTACAGAAACACAAACTTTTAACCATTTTAAGCAATTACTTAAAAAAAATAAATTCCCATAATTTCAAACAAGGAGACAAACTCATGCAAAAGAAGACTTTAGATGGGGAACCTCATGCCCTGAAGTAAAGGAGTTTTCCAGAGAGGAATAGTGAGAAGAGACTGGGAATTTGTCCTGGGTGTCCACACAGGAGAGGGTGAGCTGCCCTCAGCATGGGGCTTCCACCTGATGACAACTGACAAGGCATTCTGTCATGGATTTCTCACTACAAAATATACAAATCTTGCAGGAAAAAAAAAAAAGACATCGAAAGTCTTGGAGACGCCATTGAAATTTTGAATCTTGAATTCAATGAATGCATTTAAAATTATTCTTTAGCTGAAGTAGAGTAACTGAAGGTTGGAGTGCATAGACAGACAGACAGATGGACAGACAGATGGAAAGATAGGTAACTAAATATGGCTTGGGAGTAGAACGTTTGCCTAGTATATGTGAAGCTCTGTCTTCTGCCCTCAGCACTTTAATGAATAATTACATAAACAGACAAAATGATGGGCATGCTTAGGTTTTTCCTATTTGAAAAAGGGTCCTGTGAACCATGTTGGCCTCAACTCATTATGTAGCTGAGGATGGTTTATAACTTCTGATCCTCCTCCATCCTCCTCCCCAGTGCTGGAATCACAGGTGGATGCCACTATGTTCAGTGGTGATGAGATCAAACCTAGGGCTTTCTGCAAATGTTCCACCAACAGAGATACATTCTCAGCTCAAGGATGCTGTCCTGAGGAGGTATTCTAAGATGAGTTGGACTTCTGATGTCACAGGATAGTGCACAGGCAGAGGAGCTGTAGTATCAAAAGCAGTGAGAATGCTCTTGCAGAGTCCTTGGAGAAGCAAAAGTAGGTCTAGTGGAAATGAAGACACCATGAAGAAAAGTATAGGCTTTTAAATCACACGAGACAAATGACTCTCAAGAATAAGAAATAAGGCTGATTTATTGGATGGGAGATACAAATTAAAATGGCTATGGGTTGTGTGATGTTCCCAAAGCAGTCTGTTTTGTTCACCCCAGATACAGAGGTAATAACAAACCGAGGAAATTATGCTATGAATGCCCAGCTCAGTGAACTAATATGTTTATTGGAGGTGCTTAACAAAGCACAAGTAAAGGGTTGCTGAAAAAATCATGGGAAAGTTACAACCCACTGCACATCAGCCTCCTCTTTATAGCCCTCGATAACTATTTACATCCTCAGGGAGGTGTAGGGCTCCGTAAAGCTTATTAGCTTCATGGGCCTTCTCTTTCTACCATAAAAGAATGTTAATGAGTCCAGTCTTGTGAAAGTCTCCTAGGGGTATATCATAGCTGCTCTAATTCAAGACAGCAATGAGCACACCAACCAAGAGGAATGCACATACCCTAGAACAGTTTTTCACCCATCAGACTAGTATATCAAAAGCACATCAGCTTTCTAGGCAAGTCTGTAGAAAAGGAAATATATATATTTCCTTCTGTTACAAATAAATGGTATAACCTTCCCAGAAGGTGTGACAGGCTGAATTACAATTATTTATGCATTGATACTCAGATCTTATGACTGCTTCTAGAAACTTAAGCAAAGAACACACAAATTCAAAGCAGTGTGCCCTAGTCTGCTTCATTCATGGGGTTGGATTGAGTTCTGAGACTCAGTGGATGTCCAACACTACAGTAATCCAGGAACCTGTCATCCGATGCCTTTTCATTCTAAACTAAGCACCTACCACACACACTGTGGTTCTAATTTAGAATCTCAGTATAACAGTAAAACCAGTACAAATTTGTTCCTTGTCCATTATGATTTCAGAAACGTGTCATCTTGAAAAGTATCTTAGTGATTTCATTCTACCTCCTGCCTCTTTACAGTTTCCTTAAGATGATGAACGTACCCCTTCTCTTTGAACTATTTTTGGTTTCTCTTTGGTTAAACACACAAGCCTTACCACTCTTGAATTTGGGAGTGATTATTAAGTAACATAAAGATGGTGTGAATACGGTACTGTCACTCTGTACCAGCTAATCTGTTAGCTAGGGTGGCCACTATATGACTAACAGGTTGCAAATATAGAGTAAATGTTCTAGACAAAGGAAAATTTTGAGTCTTGGACAAAGCAGAACAAAATGTTAGAAAGCATCCCTTGGGTCAGGGATACAAGTGGATGTACAAACATCCATGATGGTCTTGACATAGTCAACCATTGAGAGCAGATTAAATATCAGGCTCGTGGAAGACTAGTGGATGTGCAAACATTCATGTGGTATTATTTGTTGTCCACCATTGAAAGAAGACTAAATGCCAGGTTCATGGGAGGCTAGTTGAATATCTTAGAGTGTACAGAGAACTTTCTATAGCCATCATGACCAAAAAAAGTCTATGTAAGGTAACAGTGGTTTCCTGGTACACTGTGTCACAAGCATTCTTTTTGTGCTATGCTATCTTCTTGGTCAACAAAATGTTGGTATTAAATTATGCATATCTATATTTGTTCTTCCTTATGAAATAAATAAAACAGAACAACAACAAACAAGCAAACAAACAAACAAAATAGGAAGAAGACAAGCTGGTTAACTACAGGCCTAAAGCTGGTTGACTACAAACCTGAATGAAGCTGGTTTACTGTAGACCTAAAGTTGGCTGCTTGTAGATCTGAATGAAGCTGGTTGGCTGTAGGCATAAGGCTGGTTGACTATAGAATTGAAACAACTTGCCTATAGACCTAAAGCTGGCTGCTTGTAGTTCTGAAGCTGGTTGGCTGTGGAGTGAAGTGTAGGGGGTGGAGAGATGGCCCAGTGGTTAAGAGTTGAGGACCAGAGTCTAGTCTCAGTGTCCAAATCAGGAGGTTTACAATCACCTATAACTCCAGCTCCAGGGGTTCCAACAACCTCTCTTGGCCTCAGTGTACACCTGTACCCACATGTATAAAACAGAATAAATAAAACAAAAGTAAATTTAAAATTTAAAAAAGTGGAAAGATAAAGTTAAACCTTTTTAGGTACAGTTTCACATAGTTCCAATTTTAGTTTTTTATTTCATGTTTTTATAAAAAAATAGTACAGTAACTAGTTCGAGTGAATGGGCTCCCACATTTTGGGTAAATAACTAAAATTTAAATACTTGCATAATTTAATGTTGTTATCACTAGTGTGCAAAGTATATGTTTCAGCTATCTTCTTGAGTCTCCTCTTCCCCCTCTCCTCTGTCCTCCCCACCTGGTACCCATCCATCCCTCATAACCGATGCTCTATTGCCAAACATGTCCTCCCCCACCTGTCTCAGTACCTCTTGTTCCCTCTCATAGTCTCCTATCTAGTTGCATAGTCTTTACCCACACACATACGCACTTACATATATTAATACAAATACCATAACTTGTTACCAAAAATAAATAAAAACATTGATTTTTTTTTGTCTTTTTGAGTTTGGATTATTTCATTTACTATAATACTTTTCCAGTTCCATCCATTTATCTACAAAGTTCATAACAATTTTTCTCTATGGCTAAATAGAATTCCATTGTGGATACATACCTCATTTTATTATTTGTTTATTTATTGATGTGCATATACACTGGCCTGGGTTCCTTGTCCTTGTGAATTATGCATCCTTCCATGTTGATTCCCCTATTAGCCATCAGAAGTGAGTAAGACCTCCTCCTTCCCCCACAGGCTCGCAGGCATTCACTGTCTTTCCTTTGTTAACCTTAGCCATTCTGAGTGGCAAGAGATGGAATCTAAAAGTGATTTTAATTTGTATTTTCCTGATAGGTAAGGATCATAGACACTTCAAAGAAACATTGTTATTTGTATTTCTTCTTTTGAGAACCATTTGTTTCTTCCATTATCTGTTTATTGATTGGAGGGTTTTTGGTGCTTAATTGTTGCAGGTTTTGTTAATTTATATTTTATTGTATGCACATGGGTATTTTGTCTGCGTGTGTGACTAGGAACTGCATGCCTGCACAGATTCCATGGAAGCCAGAAAGGACTGTTGAATCCCCTGGAACCAGAGTCATAGATAGTAGAATCAAATCTCTTCACGAACATCCAGTGCTCATAACTGCTCAGCCATCTCTTCAGCAGCATAATTTTTTGCAGTTCTTTATATAGCAGAGATGTAGTTCTGCCTGAGGTAAAACTAGCAGCAATACCCCCATTTGGTAGTCACATAGCCTGATCTGTTGACAGTTTTCTTTTTAATGCTGAAACTTTTTAATTGTGTGGTCTCATTTGTTAACTCCTGGGATCTTTCCTATGCTTTAGGAATCCTGTTCAGAAAGTTCTTTTTTTATATCTAGAACCTGAAGTGTATTTTCCATAATTGCTGCGTGGAATCTGCTCACTTAGCCAGGGCTTGATATTTATTATATTACCTGGTCAATTAATTTGGGGGGAGACACATTTATCATATCTGAGGAAAGAACAAAAAGAAAAGAGAACACTTTTTTTCTTTTTCAGAAAACTTTCATCTGGCAGATGCTTAAATCAAAAAAAAAAAAAAAAAAAAAAAAAAAAAAAAATCATAGACCCTAGGTGAATGACCAAATAATCAATGTGTGCTAAAATTAGTGCTTACAAAATTGTTAGGCAACAAGATAATTACAGGGTCTCAAAGTACCACCAGAATTGATAGCTAATTACAAAGAGTCTACAGAAGTTACCACAATTAACATCACTGTTACTTCAGTCTTACCATACACTTCAGTCTTTCTCCAGTTTGAAAAACTTTTAATAGACTTTAAAGGATTTTTTAAAGGTACTTTATGCTCACAACTGAGACTGTCTGACCATAAAACCCCAACATTAGTAACTATTCCCAGGCTGTAGGTCTTGGTTTTTAATATTATTCTCATATAAAAGCAATGAAGCCCCTTTGTTAAATTTAGTTGACTCATAGCAGGAAATATACAAGGTATGCTTGCAGCATCTTACGGTAATAGAATGAAGAAATTACTCAAAAAAGAAAGCAACAAAAGAAAAAAAAATTTAAAACTCATGATCCTGTGGTGGTTTGAATAATAATGCCCCCCAATAGGCTCACATATTTGATGCTTAATCCCCACTTAGTGAAACTGTTTGAAGTATGCTGGTTAACTTTAAGTCAACTTGATAGAAGCAAGAGTCATCTGAGAGGAGGGAACCTCTATTTAAGAAAATGTCTCTTTAAGATCAGTCTGTAAACAAGCCTGTAGGGCAAAGAGGGTCTAGGCCATCGTAGGTAGTGCCATCTCTGAGCTTATGATCCTGGGTTCTGTAAAAAAACAGGCTGAGCAAGCCATGAGGAGCAAGCCAGTAAGCAGCACTCCTCCATGGCCTCTGCATCAGATGTAAGCTCTCAGTATGGGTCTAGTGACATATCAGTCTGGCTCCCAGCATGGTGATCATGGACTGACCCTCTGAAATTGTAAGCAACCACCGAGTTGAATGATTTTTTTTAATCCGTGTCCTTGGTCATGTTGCCTTTCACAGCAATAGAATAGTAACTAGAACATTCCCCAACAATGGCATGTCTGATGATCACATCCCTCACCCCAAAAGTGTCTCCATTGGTCAGGCCAGAGATAATCTGAGCTAAGATGTAAGTAAAACATTATTTGTTCATAACCTATAGAATATAACTAGTAATTATAAATTCACATGAAGGTAAATAAGTTGTTGGCTTAAGTAGAAGAATATGTATGGGAAGAGGGAAATCTTCCACACAAATCGATCTGAAATCACTTAGTAAATAGCCCTATTTTAGAGAAATGGAGCATACACCCTTGCCTTGGAGTGTGAGATATACACAGTATCTTTCTTTCAATAGTGAAGTGTACAAAGGACAGAGGGAAAGAGACTTTGCAATGGAAAGACACTCCCTCAATCTAGGTATTTGTGACAGCACACACAGTGAGCTTCCATGATGTTGTCATATTGCATAGCTTCCAAATATCATTAAAGATGCTACATTATCTCCGTGGTAATTTACCTAAAATCTGGAATCCCTGACTAATCATGAAAAGAATACCAGCAAACCCTAATGAAGGACATTTTATAAAATGTCTGCTTAATACTCCTCAAGACTGTCAAATACATTAAACATGTCTGAGAAAACTACAGAAGTCTATACAGACACAATGGGAATGACACTGGGCAAAATCTAGGAAAATCTTGACGGGCTTTAGATAACACATTCTCTAAATGTAAAACATGAAGGACCACTACAGGGAGTTTTAAAATATATGTTGATTGTTTTAATAACCCTCTGTCTCTGTGTATGAACTTGTGCAACTATAGAGGGCAAGCTCTGGATTATGAAAATACATTTTAATAAATCTGGCTAAAAAATAAAGTACCTAACTTTTCTATTGTATGCACAAGTGCCTAGGACTTATAAACATCTCCTAATGTTCTGGGTGCTACATCACATTTTTTAACTTGAACTTTAAGCACTCACAGTCGTTCTGTTAAACCTTTAATGTGGACACCATCTTCACATTCACTGTCAGGTTTTACAGATGGGGAGCTCAAGATCAGACAAATAGGAAGACATCCAATTTTGTGTGCACTGAAAGCAATGGAGCTCAGAAAATCGGGGTTTTTTAGGTTTGGTTGTACATGCCTTCGATCCCAGCACCTAGGAGGCAGTAGCAGGAGGATTAACCAACCTAGGCTACATAGCAAGTTCTTCATCAGCTGGGATAGAGATGCCCTGTCTCAAAATAAAAACAATTTTGAGCAATTTTATTTATAACTTTTTTGATTCCTTTCAAGGAAGTTAACTCAGAAGCTCTTATACTTACTAATGTGTGTGTATGTTGTATGTGTGTTGTGTGTGTGTGTGTGGTTGTGTGTGTGTGTTTGTGTGTGTGTGTGTGTGTGTGTGTGTGTATCTGAGTGGGGGGGGCAGGGATGTACTATAATAAAAGATGTTCCTAAATAACAGAATTCCTAAATTTCTCAATGATGTAAATCGACAAAGATTTATTCTCTTCGTCTTGAGGTGTCTGAGAAGGCTGTTTGGTGTTGTCCTCAATTCAAGCCCAGATCGACAAACCAGCCACCATTTGCTTATTTGTTTCATTCATCTCTCCATTGTCATCCTTCTCATAGCCTGAGGATTCTGTCATGTTCTGACAACTGAACTTCTGACAAAGCTCCAGATGGCTGGTCCTGACAGGAGCTGACAGTAAAAGGGATGTTCTCTGACACTTGGTTTTCCTCTTGACTGCTGTGGTCAGAGGTTTGTTCTCATAGTTGTTTCTTCCTTGTCATCATTTCCTAAACTTTATGTTCCAATATGTACTATGTGTAGTCTGGGGACGATTTAAAGTGTATGAGAAGTTGGGCACAGTATATAGGTAAGTACCACGTCATTGTATATAAGGTATTTGAGCATCTACAAATTTTGGTACCAATGAGGATTCTGGAAAGAATCTTCTATAGGTACTGAATGATAACAACAGTCCCAGTGTGTGTCCTTGTGCCCTCGCTACATGAGTAGTGATTCTCTGCCCTTCTGACCTTGGAAAAGGCAGTGTCTCTCTCAAAGGAGCTCTTCTGAAGAAGTCACTGTTTTTAAATTGGTGGAATTTCCAAACTATTCTGCTATCATACATCTCTGATCTCTGGCAGCTAAAGACTCAAGAGGAGGAAGAGAGTGCAAGCCTTGTGACCACTGACTGGGCCAGCTGCTTGAAGAAAGACTTGACCCTTCTTTATTTCTAACCCTTGGATCTCTACTGTGATGGTGATTCTTCACTGATAATTTGACTGGATTGAAGATCACCTAGGTGACATGCCCCTAGGTGTATCTGTGAGGGAGTTTCCAGAAAAGTTTAACTGAGGAGAAAAAGAAATCCAGCCTTAATGTGGGCGGCACCATCCCATGGGATTATGTCTCACTCTGAGTAAACTGAAGGGAAGAAAAAAGTGAGCTAAAATATTGGCATTTGTCTCCCTCTGCCTCCTGACTCCATACACAATCTGAGCAGCCACCAGCCTCATACTTGCCCACAATGCATTGCTTCAAGCCTTAAATCAGAATCCTTTTACCCTGTACTACATGGTCAGGAGAAGGAACCAAATGCTTTGGTTTCGAATGAGTTTATTAAATATGTCCCAAGCAAAAGTAAAGGAGTTGATAGCAATTAGTGGTTACATAGGCACATTAGGTAGACAAAAGCAGCAGATAGCACAACATTGTATAAGATGGTGCCCACAATATCAAGTGGGGATAACTCAGGTATTTGAGGCAGTGAGCTGGAGGTCCCAGCTCTGCCATGACTGAGCTTCCAGGTCTGGACTTCTGGCTTCCCAGTCTTAGTGCAGGGCACTTTTATATCATGCAAGAAACAATGGTGACACCTGTTAGAAATAGTTCACTTTCTCCCCATTCTTTCGGACACAATGTTTTAACCTTCCATCTGTTATACTTTTCTCTTCCTTCCTTGTGACAATGTTGGGGTCTCGGGGCAGGCCATCCTCAGACAAGTAGTCATGGTGGACACTTGGTATAACATGTTTAAGTCTAAAGCAGTGGCACAGGGTAGTTTCTTTTGTCAGCTTCTCAGCAAGTTTAAATAACACATGACAACTTATTTTCTTGTATTGGATTTTTTAAATTTACATTTCAAATGTTATCCCCCTTCCTGGGTTCCTCTCCAGAAACTCCCTATCTCATTCCCCCTCCCCCTGCTTCTATGGGGTTGGTCCCTCCCCCATCTTAGTCAGGGTTTGTATTCCTGCACAAAAATCACGACAAAGAAGCAAGTTGGGAAGAAAAGGGTTTATTCAGCTTACACTTCCACATTGCTGTTTATCACCAAAGGAAGTCAGGACTGGAATTCAAACAGGTCAGGAAGCAGGAGCTGATGCAGAGGCCATGGAGGGATGTTACTTACTGGTTTGCTTCCCAAGGCTTTTTCAGCCTGCTTTCTTATAGAACCCAGGTCTACCAGCCCAGGGATGGCACCACCTACAATGGGCTGGGCCCTCCCCCCTTGATCACTAGTTGATAAAATGCCTTACACCTGGATCTCATGGAGGCATTTCCTCAACTGAGGCGTCTTTCTCTGTGATAACTCCAGCTTGTGTCAAGTTGACACAAAACCAGCCAGTATACAACCCCAACCATCCACCCTCTTCTCCCTCCCCGTCCTGATATTTCCCTACACTGGGGCATCAAGCCTTGACAGAACAATGGGCTTCTCCTCCCATTGATGCCCAACAAGGCCATCCTCTGCTACATATCCAGCTGGAGCCATAGGTAGGTCCATGTGTACTCTTTGGATGATGGTTTAGTCTCTGGGAGCTCTGGAGGGGTCTGCCTCACCTGGGGATACATTCCATATACAGCCACCAAACCCAGATAATATTGCTGATGCTAAGAAGTGCATGTTGACAGGAGCCTGACTGATATAACTGTCTCCTGAGAGGCTCTGCCAGAGCCTGACAAATACCAATGCAGATGCTCTCAGCCAACCAACCACTGGACTGAGAATGGAGTTCCCAATAGAGGAGTTAGAGGAAGGATTGAAGGAGCTGAAGAGGTTTGCAACCCCATAAAAACAACAATATCAACACATGACAACTTAGCAGTAGAATGTCCATTTGCTTGCTCCCTTACGCTGCTTCATGACAGGTATTTGGTCACAGTCAGAAAAGGATCCCCTGCGTTGATATCAAGGACAACTGTGTACTGCTGTACCTTTCCTTTATCTACTTGCTGGGGCATGCGCCAGCTGGAATGAGAATTTGAACATCTCTCTCCATCTTTCAGTGAGGGTCAAGAAATATGTACTGTGCATCTGTATCTGCCTAGCAATGAAGATACAGAAATAAAGAAGCCTTTCTCTCATAGTGTCAGGAGCCTCCCATGTAAATGAGGGAGGCCAGTGGTTCTCAGCTCTCGCTGCTCCCTGAAATCACCCGGGAGAAAGAACCTCACCATCACACTGTCCACTTGCAGTTCTTCTCACTAGACTCTTTTGGCATAGACCTTAGGCCTGAGTATTTTTCTAAAGCTTCTGGTGCTGGTCTGCAACCATGGTAAACAAAAAACAAACAAACAAACAGTGATTGTAATTCCAACACCATATTTGCAGTTCTTCTGTTGATGACAAAAGCTGAAGCAGACACAGATAGGTGATAATTATTACATTTTAATGTTCCATCCAGGCGAGGTATGGAACTAGGCAGATGGTTCACACACACGATCTGGACTTCCCAGGGTGGCCCTCTCTAGCCAAAACCTTTATTTTCATTTGATAAATGAGGAAAGCAATACGCAGGGAGCTTATGTAATTTATCCAAAGTTACACAACTTAGTAAGTTTTAGAGCCAAAGCTAAACTTAGGACGGTCTGACTCTAACCCTGCAGACTATCCAAACGCTCGCTCCTTTCCAGCAGACTGTATTCATCTACCACTTGCCTAGAGAAAAGAATGAATGTAGAGATCTCAACCTGCTGTCTGTGTCTGTCCTCATGGGCCCGTGTTCTTGGGTGTCTCCTACTAATGTTCCGCTTGTCCTTTTCCTATGCTTAAGCTCATATTCTTATGGTTTTGGGAGACAAGGACATATTGGCCAGATAGCCAGAGCTCAATTCTAGAGCAATTAGCTCATCATCTTGGCTCCTCACATTATTACACTGTTTGCTCCCAGAGCTGAGTAACTCATTGTGTAACTGACCTGTGAAGTGGAGCTGTGAGACAAGGCTGTCTGGATCACGTACACTTGCAGAGAGAGAGAGAGAGAGAGAGAGAGAGAGAGAGAGAGAGAGAGAGAGAGAGAGAGAGAGAGAGAGAGAGAGAGAGAGAGAGAGAGAGAGAGAGAGAGAGAGAGAGAGAGACAGAGAGAGAGATCTAAGTGATCAAGCACATTGCACAGCACGCGGGGCTCAGAAGACCATCTGCTGTTCAGAAGAGCAATGTGAAGTCTATAATACTGAGTTCTCAGTGTACAGAGGCAGGGGAATGCTTGGTGGAGGGTTGGATTTTACTTTTACAGGAGAGACTCTAGCTGTTTGTGGTAGTACACACTCTCAGGATATACTGACAAGGCAGAGACAGGAAGTTCAGGGAAAGATCTAGAAACCATTCTATAGTGAAATTGAGAATAAACTGGGGACTGGACACGTGGCTCGGAGGCTAAGGGTGAGTGCAGTTCTTCCAGAGGACTAGAGTTTGATTCCTAGGACCAATGTCCAGAATCTTAGAACCACCTGTCACTCTAGCTCTGCGAGGGGTCTGATGCCCTCTCCTGGCCTGCACAGGCACTGCACTTGGATGAACACATTCATACATAACCACAAAATTAAAAATAAAATAGTTTTTGAATGAGGAAACTGTGGAGTCATTACAAATTACTTTCTTTTAGTGAAGCATGTCACATTTTTTTTCTAGAATTCTTAAGGCCGCCAATACCTTTGCTTTTTCTGACTACCTGCTTTAACCAAAAGTAACTATAAGACTAACTGTATTAATAAGAATGTCAATTGGTTAGGTCTTAAATGTTTTTTTATCAAGGTGTGGAAAATAGAGTCAGAAATCATGATTTCCATTCATCTCCATCTTTCTGCTACTTCAGTGAAAATCTTGGGCCAGTTCCACCCACTGCTACCTAAAGTCTTATATAAGTCCTCCTAGTAGGACTTGGAAATTATAATGAAAGCTGAAAAGATGACTGCCATATCATTACTTCTTTAAGATATAAAAAGTACTTGCTATAAGCATCAGAATAAATTTTACTGTGCTTTATCTCCATTAGCACGTTCCCTTTCCTACCTTCTCTGACATCATCAGTTGGTGTGTTTGAGGCCACACACTCAGCTGACATGCCAAGGTACATTTAGCACTGGCTTGATCCTGGGTAGACCTTCATATAGAATCTATGACTGCTGTGTCCATTGATAGTTGTCACCGTTTCATCTCAGCTCCCCATGTCCCCCATACCACTATCAAGTGACCACATCAACCCCCTTTACCAGATGGCAGCAAGAACTCCAAGCTCCCATAGATATGAAAGAAAAAAAGGATTTAAGTCACAAAGGAGACACCAGTCTGGAGAGAAACTGAATGTGGGTAAGGCAGAAGCACCTACACATTGGTGCCCACCTATTCACCTGGCTGGTCTCTAACCGAGAGCTGGGACAACCACAGTTGCCAGTAAATTGCTTCTTCCCCTCTAGAGCCTGAAGCCAGGGCTCTCTGAAAGTCAGCAGGAGAGTTATTTGGATGGACTCCACACTCATCATTTCCATTAATTTTTCCTGTAACTCCTAGCAGGGAAACCCTGGCTAATGCTCACATAACAACCCTCGACCAGCTAGTAGGACACTGGGCCAGATGAAACAGTAGAAGCAGAATGAGAATCAATCAGCCTAGCCTATGAAGATGACCATAAAGGCAGGATCCAGTAGAATCATCCCTTACTTATGACCCATTGACCAGGAAGCAAGGAGTTGACCTTGCTGACCTCTTAAAACACTAGTCCCATTCTTGCTGATGATGTCACTGGCTCACTCAAACCTTTTCCTTGCACATACAGGCATCTGTAAAGGACAATGTTACTGCTTTTCAAAATGGTTTCTATAAAAATAGTGTTTCCCAAGTATCCATAAACTGTTCTTATGGTTAAGAAAAGTGCACAGCATTTTTTGCATGATTCGGGTTAATAAACACACTCCCAAATCGTTGTGCACTGAGGATTTGATATTGCTGTTCGGAGGTAGTGGTACCTCTGGAATAAGCCCCAGTCGAGGGTTCGATCATTGAGGACATGCCCTTAAAAGGTATATTAGGGTGTCTAAGCCCCACCCACTTCTCACTTTCTCCCTTCCTCTCTCAATTTGTTTCCTGGTCACACAGAAGTGAGCACCTTTATTAAATCACATGGTCTGCACTATAAGTTTCTGTCTTACCACCAGCTGAAAGCAAGGGCTAAGTGACTATGGACTCGAATTGCTGTTAGCCAAATGAAATTTTCCCTCCTTTCTTAAATTGGACATTTCAAGTATGTTTTTATCTTGATGGAGAGATGACTAACAATCAGATTTGTTCTCAGGCCTTTGTTTCTTAGCCCCCGGCCCAGGGAGATCCACAAGCCCACTGAGAGTGGTCCCCATTCAGTCAAGTCATCAGGCAAGGGCAAACTTGATTCACATGTGGTGTTGCCTCTACATTGGTGACGTGTATAGCCTGCAGATACAAACTGTGGACTATTAGAAGAGAAACATTTCCCAGTCTCTCTAATTTGGAGCAGAATGAGCTGACAGCTTGATACATCATCACAATGGCATTTTACAGCCTCAAATAATTGCTAGAAACCTGGATGTTCCACTAGAAAAATAAATCAACCTAAAAATATAGACTCCAGATTACCATGACCCAATATTTGAGTGATGACATGAGCCTTTGGGTCAGATTTGGTGACTCTAAAAAGACAAAGGGAGTTGCTTTGAAGGGATGATGATTGGAAAGTCTAACACAATCTGTTAGCTGCCCCAGTCCATTGTAAAATTGTAGATGGGTTACAGTTAAGAGAAATGTGGACTGTTTGTTTGAAATATTATCTAAATGACCTAGCCTAAACTTAGAAATCCTATATGAATTGAAACAAGTAAATTAGAGCAGCCTCTTGCCAGTAGCACTCACTGACTTGAGCCGAGTTGAGAACGATTCGTAGCAGTGATAAAAGACTGCATTTGAGGCTGTAAAACTTTGGCGCACAAGGTCTCAGTTCAGAAGTAAATTCATTTTATGTGCTCAGCAAAGAAGCAACTAAAAACTTTTACAAATGAGAAGGATGACCTCCTGAGATCTTAGAAATAAAATATGTCCATTATTCCTTGGGACCAGGCCTGGTAATTGCACTCTTGACTGCTGAAATGA
This sequence comes from Micromys minutus, assembly GCF_963924665.1. Lineage (NCBI taxonomy): Eukaryota > Metazoa > Chordata > Mammalia > Rodentia > Muridae > Micromys > Micromys minutus. Next base: position 41,819,545 of record NC_137971.1, read on the forward strand.
AAGTCTGGACCATGGAGTCAGTAAGCACTTCACTGTGTTGTGTACAACATGGTGAAAGATGTTTAACCAAAGCTGCTGTCCAACTGCATATCGTATGCTCAGATGTTCATGAATATGATCCACTTGGAAACCTAGCAAGCGACTGGGGAAAACTTTGGGGCCCTGTGTCATTAATAGTTTGTCTGGTAGGACATCACATTTGGCTAAAAGGCCAGTGATTCCTGGAAATTCAATGCCTAGTTCTAGCTACAGCTAGTAGATAATGCTTGACAACTGATAACTGTGGGCCTTAAAAAGAGTGCTCTGTTAACTGCAGTCTCCTCTGTATCTCTGGTCTCATCAAAGACTGCCCTCTCATCAAGTCATCTCTAGCCCATTTGTGTTCTAGAATGCTGAACTAGCTGTTGCCTCTTCCAGAACAATCTTCTTGAGATGTTAATATGACTCTCCTTAACAATTCCCAAGCCAGCTTCCTTATCTTTTTTTTTTTTTTTTTTTTTTTTTTTTTTTTTTTTTTTTTTTTTCTTTTTTTTTTGTCTACACATACAGGTCAAGCATCCTATGTCAATTTTGGCAGATGATATTTTATGATCTGGTACTTCCAACTTTATTGGCTTTTTAAATGTATGTGATGTATTTCTCAAAGCATAGTTTCCAGGCAGACAGAGTTTGAATCTCTTCTATCTACTGTTACATATCAGTATGTTGACTCATGTTTATTCCATTTAAGTTCTCAATCAACAGATAAAAAGAAGAGGCTTGACTAGTGCGTCTGTGGTGAGTGGTCTGAAGGAATGTGCGTGGAAAGTGGTGGAGACAGATTTGTTCCACAACTCTCCTTCAGCATGTCACTTTATGCTAGTCTGATGACCTTGTGTGTTCATGAACCAGAGAATCAGACTCAAAAGGTGTTCTGCCTTTTCTGTTCTCTGAAGGACTGTCCCTCCCCTATTATTATTCATAGTCCTACCTTGACTAGATCAGCTTTGGCTTTCACCTTTTGGGGAAATAACCTACGATATTAGTATCTGGCACCCACTTACAGCACATGTTTTGTTTTCCTCTAACTTATAATCTGTCCCATACCCATCTTATCATGCCTGATTTAGAAAAACAGCTTTCAAAATAAGCACAAAAGACAGAATTTCTTCAAACAGCCTTAAAGGTATATTAAATGAAAGGCAAAGTGAGTACAGTTAACATGTAATCTCCGAGTGTTAGGTGGTGTATTTCTTCCATATTAGAATGCTACTTTTAAAACATCCACCTAATAGGCTAGCTAAGTACATTGCTTCAAAACAAGTGACAAAGCTGTCACCATAGCTTTAGATGAATAAGTAGTCCATTATAAAAAATAATTACATCTATTTACTCCACGTAAGCAGAATTGGAAACAATGGGTCTAAAGAGGTTGTGGTGGCTTGGATAAATTGCAAGTGTCTCCAAACCTTTCCAAATGTTTGCCTATTTCACTCTTGTTGTGAATTAAGCTTTTTGATGCATTAGAGCAGAGCATCTGGATGTGGTTTTTGGAAAGTATGTGCCCTAATGTGTGAGCCTTCAATGCAAATCTAGCTCCCTTCCATCACTGACACCTTCATCTTAGAAAATACTAGAAATTCCCAAAGCATATCAGTGCTTTAGAAAAATCTCCTTATCACCAGTAGCAAAGATTTGTACACTTAGACAATCCTGCACATGCCTACTCTTCCATAGTGTCTGCAGAACCAAAGGTGGAAGTGTGAATGGCTTTTCTGCAAGGCCAGTGATGCTCTCAAGGCAAAGGTAGAGATGCAGAACATCTCTAGTCCATGCGGTTTTTCCCATTAGACAGATTTGGAGATGCTCTTTCAGTGAACCCCTTCTGTCTAACAGCATAGCCCATCTGGAGCACAAAGGCTCCAAGCCTAAGAAAAGAGACAGTGTTGGTGTGCCTTCCCCTTTCAGAAGTGCTAATAAGGGAAAATGCTGAACTACTGTGATTACCCATGACTTTAAAATAGCTCATCACCTGCCAATATGAAGGAAGGCCCTGGTGGGCTATGGAAATGCTGGGAAGAACAATGGCCTTGAAGACAGACTCTTTGTGATATATGAGAGAAGCAACCCCGCAGACTGCAAAACAGCCAGCCTTGTGCAACGAGTTCTTATTGTAAGTGAACCCTGAAAACCGGTCCTGGGGTGTTCCCATGGCTTAGAGGAAGCAAAGAGCTTTCACAAAACAATCAGGCACAGAAGCTTGAAATGAAGGGAAGAGATGGCCAGCAATTACCCCGAAGACTCAAACATTAGATAAGCAGCCAATTTAAGGTATTTCATGGTGGGGCAAAGCTTTCCTCAAATTTGGCAGATAATTGTTAGCCCGCTGTCTACTTTATGTGTTATTGTGTAGACTTAATCACACTGTGAAATCCCTCTTGTCTTCAGTCCTGAGTACCACTGGGATGCTGTGAGCATGGTCACATGAGGTTCATTAGGAGCGGGAGCTTGGCTTTGTGGAGCCTGGCTAGCTGGCTGTTCCCTGGAATCTTTTCTGCGATATCACAAAGCTCCTGTGTTACGGCCATTGTGAGCCCTGAAGCAGAGCATCTCACAGCCCAGCAAGACATAATGTCTCGTGGTGGCCTGCCTCGTTGGCAGGTGTTGGGCTTTTATTGTTATTACTACAATGGTTTTGTTTCGCCATGAATCACTTAGACTGCATATTGCAACATCCAGAGTTCTCATTTATGGACAACTTTTGGTTTTAATTACTGCAGCTTTAAAACAACCCAGATTCATTTATGATTTTGTGTGTGTGTTTGTCTGTGTGTGTGTACATGCATTTTGGAAATGGGTACAAGAAGAGTAGGCTATCAAAGCCTGAGGTGTGGAGAGCCCTCCTTAGTTGAGCCATGAACTCACTGCCTGCCCTCATATTCATCTCTCTGTGGATACAAGACCAGGTATCTGGCAAAGTGCACACAGGCTTCTGAGGCTACCTTCTCCCATAATGCCCTAACAGGGACTGGCAGCGTGAACAAACTGATTGGTGCCAGAACCCAGAATGTGACCCTTAGTTGACAGCAAAGGACATGCAAGTACTTCCAATTTCTCAGTGCTCTGCTCAGATCACTGCTTTTGATGTTCTGCCATCCTTCCCATGATTCCTAGCTCCTACATCAGTATACTACCTTTGAACAACCTTGAAATGTGACTACTATTGGGACTCAGAAGCATTCTAAGATGGTCTTTCCCTTTTTATTGCCCATCCTACCTCCCATAAATGCATATTTTCATGCTTGGCACCTATCAGTGTGTCTCTCAAAACCAGAATTCTCTTATTCTAGATAATATTAGGTGGCATTCTTCATTTTCAAAGGCCTGTGGTCATAAAGGGTATAGCCTTATTGCCTACTGATCATTGGCGTTAGATGTATGTACTGCGTATCAATTACCTAGTGTGGAATTCACTCCAGGATATGAAAACATCAAAAGACAGTACTGATCTTCTGAGAAGTAGTAATCCTGGGCCAATGGCCAGTAAAGCTTCACCAATCTCCCACTGACTAGGACCCTCGCTTTAGCTAAGTCCTGGAGTATCCCTGGCTTTTAATTTCCTAAGTCTAAAAAACAGAAGAGTAATCAAAAGTGAACAAGGTTCCTAACATAAAATATGTAGATATGACACTGGTACCATTTTTCAGTGGGCTAGTGAGGGAAGAAGCCATAGAAATTTTCCTGAAGAAGGTATTTGTTCCTTGACCCTGATGCTACCCATGAGACAAACAGGAATTTTGTATGTACTGGGGGATCAGATCCAGGGCCTTAGTGTAATGTATATACGCTCTACCTTTGGATTTTGTCCCCACTTCAAATCTTTTAACTTTCATCTTCAAAGAAATCACTTCTGCTGCAGATTACATTCCAGCCATCACTTAGGGACCTCTGCACTCTGGGGTATTTCTATTCCTACTCTAACATCTAAGGGCAGCCGACAACTTGCAAACTGAATCCACAGCTGTGTGTACACCTTATGAAAGATGGTCACGAAGGCCTCCAGCTCTAAGTAAGTCGGGGGCCTGATCGCTCATCTGACTTTCAGTGGATTCAAGTACTGCTGATGAAAATTGAGACAGTGTTGCTGACTTGGAGAAGAAGCAGCTCAAAAAGAATATTAAAAAAAAAAAAAAAAAAAAAAACTCCGATTTTAACTGCAGGACATTTCTAGCCAGAGGCATCCATAAGGAAGGGTGAGTGAAGGGATTTCTGTATAATGTACCGCACAACTCTGGAGGCTTTAGCAAAACCTCCCACAGCTGTAAGAAATAAAAGCATAAGAATCCAGAGAAAGAGGCAATCAAATGTACCTAGTATCCAATGCCTGTCATCAAATAACACGGAGGCTGAAATGTGTCGCAACAGATAACACACTGAACGCAGCAAAACTCTCCAATCGAGAAACATTTTTGAAGAAAACTGCTTTTGAACTCTGTGAAGTTTCTAAAGGTAGAAGAGATAAGCAGGGGCTGCAAACCGAGAGGGGAGGACGCCTCCTGATTAAAGAGAGTAGAGAGAAATTCCATTGCCATAGCAACTTGAAGATACACAAAAGAAAACATCACGTCCTTAAAATATGCCTGATGATGAATAGGCAAAATCTTTCAAAATATCTTTAAAAAAAATATATGAGCAACTCTCTTTACAAAGAGCAAATCACACAGGGTGACTCTCGGAGTTTTATTTTTCAGATAACAGGGTTCGTTTACATAAGCCCTAGTCCGTTTACGTGAACCAGCAGTTTGGGCCAAAAGTAATGACCAGAAAATATGTCTACTGGAAAAAATAAATGTTGGTCTCAACAGTTTCGTTTGTGCTTAAGCAGTAAGTGAGATAAATGAATTTGCCTTGTTGTCCCCTTTTCCAATGATGCATTTAGTCGGAGTGATTCCTTGGATGCTCAGTATGAGAAACAAGTCTAAGGAGCCTACTGAGGAAGGCAATGTCTACCCTAACCCACCCTCCTCCTAACAGAGGAAGCAGAAAACAGGAGCTCAACGACAGCGCTCAGACTATTCTTCAGCCTTGCCCCCGTGCTGCAGGACCCTGCTTCAGAACACATGGTAGTGGTTTGTTCTGTCCGTGATTAAACTAGATGTTCAAAGCAGCACCTCAGAGGCTGTGCTGACAGTGACTTGGGGACTCCTTATGTGATGGATGGAGCACTTTTTTAACATCTTTTTTTTTTCTCCTTTATCATATTTGCTTATTTATGCATTGAGTCAGCAGAAACATGCAATAGCACGTGTGTGGACATGAGAGGACAATAGTAGAAACTGGTTCTGGTTCTCTTCTTCCATCACGTGGGTTCTGAGGATCAAAGTCAGGTTGTGAGGCTTGGGGATAGGAAACTTTTCTCACTGAGCCAACTTGCCCAGATACAGAACTCTTAACTGAAGGGTGTGAGAAAACTGTTGGTGCTCAGCTGGGGGCCACATGAACATTCTTCTTTTTACATTTATTCATTTTTTTAGTGTGTATGTGTATGTGTACGTGTGTGTGTGTGTGTGTGTGAGAGAGAGAGAGAGAGAGAGAGAGAGAGAGAGAGAGAGCGCTGTCAGAGGACTTGTGGGACTCTATTTTTTCCTTCTACCATGTGGATCAGTCATGTGGCTTTAGTGGCAAATACCTGACCTGCTGAACCATCTCAGCTCTTCTTACTTTGCATGACAGTGAACTAACTTCAGTCCCCTAAACACACTGCCTGCCCTCTGGTTGCTGTAACTTCTGCCTGCATCTGCATGATCGCTACACCCTGTGATTCATGGCTTCAAATAAAATATAGCACCACACAGCTGCTCAAGCCTAAATGCTGGGAGACCTTATTCCTTCTCCCCTGCTCTGGATTTGGTCAGTCAGCTCTCTCCGTGATTCAGAGACAGGCAGCAGTTAATGGGGGACAGTGTCCTGCAGGAAAACAAACAACCCAAAAACTCCAGTGCCACAGATGGCAGCACACACCTGCAGGCCTAGCACTGGCCAAGGCAAAGCAGGAGGATCGTGAGTTTGTGGCTACCCTGGATTATATAGCAAAACTCTGCCTAAATAAAATAAAGTTAGTAGCACATATACCACAATTGAAATGATTGCAGTGTCAGCCCTGTTTTATCAGCCAGGTAGACAATGCCACGCTGCTATATGACTTCCCAGCTCCTGACATGCTTCCCCCTTATGTAAACTGCCCAGGTGCATTAGATACAATGAATTCCTTCTCCAGGACACAGCAGTCACATAAAGCTTTCCTCTTTCCATTCACAAGCAGACACAGTTGCGGAAGAGGGGGGTTGGAGCTAAAAGTAATCTTTCTAGTATTTTTTTTCCTTACCACTTTATTTTTAAAAATGAGGGATACATTTACAGATTTTTAAAGGCATTTTGGCATAACATTATATGAACAATTTTGTCAGTACTTAATTCTTTTAGAGGTTTGATAGCATGCATAGAAATCCCATTAGTTACCATAAGCATGTAGTACGTGTAGGACAGAGCGTAACATGGAAACAGATTTCTTGTTGGGTGTGGATTAAGCATAATGGTCTGTAAATACCAAAAATTGCCACAAGGCTATTATCTTAGCTCTTGGATTATTAATGATTTGAAGTCCAGGTGTACCACATTCTGAGAGGGTGCTATACATTCTTTTTTTTCCCCCCTAAGAAGAACTGAGGCTTTCATTTTTCTTTTTCTTTCTTTCTTTTTTTTTTTTTTTTTTTTTTTTTTTTGGCCTTTGTTTTTCTTGAGCTTTATATAGTCTGTGAGTTGTCTCTGGGGTGTTCAGAGCTTTCTGCGGTTAGTATCCAATTATCAGTGACTGCATATTATGTCTGTTCTTTTGTGAATGGGTTATCTCACTCAGGATGATATTCTCTAGATGCTTCCATTTTCTTAGGAATTTCATAAAGTCATTCTTTCTAATAGCTGAGTAGTAATCCATTTTGTAGATATACCACAATTTTTGTATTTTTAAGGTTTAGGCAAGAATATAGGGCAAGCGTGCCCTGCCCACAGAACTAATGACCAGTCACATCATCACTGTTCAAAGCCAGTTGTGACAGTGTACCAGAAACCAAGGGTCTTAAAACCCTCTGTTCTGAAGAGTAGAAGTCTGAAGTCAGGGGTCAGTCCCTTGTAGGCTCCTGACATCTCTTAAGGAGGTTCTTACTGGTCATGTTCCTGCCCCTGGTGGCTAATCACTATCTCTGGCATTCTTTGGCTTGTCAGTGCATAACTCACCCATACCTCTGTGATATCGCATGCTTCTTCCTTCTGTGTCTCGGATCTGTTTCTTCAGATAGCTTTTTTTTTAAGTAGAAATAACCTATTGGTTTTATGTTGGTGCCCACCCCCATCTTAGTGACTTCATCATAACTTGACCCTAATTAACAAGAAAGGTCCCATTCAAAGGTTCCAACATTAATTTTGGGACATATGATTGAGGCTCTGAATTATAATTCAGCTCACAATAGTCTCAAGTCATATCTACTGTGTTTACCTGGTTTGAGACAAGGTCTTACTGAGTAGTTCTGGCTGACACAGACCTTTCTATGTAGATTAAGCGGCCTCAAACTCTTCTAGTGCTAGGATTAAAGTGTATGCTGCCCAGGAAGTGGCATTATCAGATGATGTGGCCCTGTTGGAGTAGGTGTGTCACTATGGGTGTGGGTTTTAAGACCCTCATCCTGGCTCCCTGGAAGCCAGTCTTCTCCTAGCAGCCTTCAGATGAAGATGTAGAGCTCTCAGCTCCTCCTGCACCATGCCTGCCTGGATGCTGCCATGTTAATGGACTGAACCTTTGAACCTGTAAGCCAGCCTGAATTATATGTTGTCCTTATAAGAGATGCCTTGGCCATGATATCTGTTCATAGCGGTAAAATCCTAACTAAGACATTCCCCAAATTCATCCCCTATGCTATAACATAGGATTCTCTCTAACTGTGAACTTAGCAGTGGCAGGTAACATATCTACCAAAAGTCTACACTGCCCCCAAGTATTGCATAGAGCCTTCTCAGTCAAGCCACTGAGCTTTTCAGTATGCTCACTTCTGTCTCATTTCCTCAAGCCTGACACCAGCCCTGTCCTCCAACTCCTCCAACCTCTTTTCCATCTACTCTCTTACCTTTCACATCCTTTAATTTAAAATCCTTCAGATCTCCAGAGTGAGGAATGTGGCATATTTCTTCCAGAAAAGTCTCCATGGTTTTCCTTCCCTCTGTCTCTCTTTCTCTAACTCGTCTTTTGGTTCTCAAGCTTTACTTTCATGAAGGCATCATCCCATGGGTTTTGTTACTATGCATTGACTCATGTGCACCTACAATCTATTCACTTCTTAGAACTCTGTTTCCTGTTCATCGTGTTGTTAATTATATGATCACATGACATACCACATGAGCGTATGAGCACATATCTTATAAGATCTTTTTACCTGCTGCATTGCCCCCAGACACTGAATTCCACACTATACTAGGAATATAGGAGACAGCCATAGCCCTAGCATATAGATGGTAGGACTTAAAATATATCTGTAGGTCAGTGAGATGGCTCTGAGTTGTAACCATGCTTACTGCCAAGCCTGAGTTCGACATCTGGGACCCCATGGAAGTGAAAGGGGAGAACCAACTTCTGCAAGTTGTCCTTCGTCTTTTTCTTAACACCATGTCCCCAAATATTAGTTCTTTGCTGTTCCCCAAGTTTGAATTTTGTTATTACATTCCTAATTTATTTACCTCTGATCATTTCTTCTGACATATCTTTCTCTAAAACATGTATCCAAGAGTGGTACATGAAGTCCTAGTTGAGTTTGTCTGGATGTAATAGTTGTGAATGTTCCAACAGGTAAATCGGTCATTCCCCACACAGCACCCACAAGATCCCTACATTTCTATTTGCAGATCAAATCACATTGGGGCTTTTCATATAAAACTCACCATTAGTAGGTGAATCTCTTATCATAGCTAGTGGTATATCCCAGTGGTGGCTTTTTTCCTGCCATATATTTATGGGTTTACTGATCAGCAAGGTGGAGGGGGTGGGGGTGATAATGACTATTTGGTCTGGTCCTGCCATGCCTCTCTTTTGATCCAGTCCAGCCCTAGTGGCTGCTACCATCAACTTTTCTTCTTCCTCCTTTCCTCCTCTTCCTCCTTCCCCTCTTCTTTTTTTTTTTCAACTCTTGACTCTCCCTGAGCTTCCAACCCTCTTGATGCTCCTGCCTCATCTTGTCAAGGGCAGGGATTATAGTCATGTACCACTGCACCTGGTTCCTATCGATGTTCCTTAAATAGGTCAGATTCCCTGACCTCTGTCTGCAGGATTTCCTGTAGCTAGCTCCTGCTAAAATTCCAGTCTCTAATCAAACAGTTAGTTCTTGAATGACATTTTCTCTCACTAGCTCACTGAGGTGAAGGCCTCTCTTCTCTTCCCACATCCTCTGTAATCCTTATCTGAATGTCTAAATGCATTTGTGAGCTTTCCTTTTTCACAAGTACCAAGGCAATCTCCTTAGTACTGAACATACAGGAAACAAAACCTGTCTTCATGAAGCTTGCTTTCTACTGCCCAAGTCCTGCATTGGCTGAAAAAAAAAATGGTTATATTTTACTTGCCTCCTGATAATTAGCTGCTTATGAACAATTTTGAAAAGGAGCATGTTTTATTGCATGATTCAGAAACAGGTTACTAACCAGACTGAAATGTAAGCTCCGAAATAAATGACTAGATGCGAGGACACACGGCACAGTGAGTGAGCTGTGTAAGGTTCAACGTGTACATATCTATTACTTCTGCCTGTTAGAGCTCAGGAAGCCTCGGGATCCACAAGGCCTTTGCCTGTCACAGCAGTCCATCCCTGGAATTAGAGGACTTGATAATACCTGGAGTCCATGGAACTCTGGACCCGCTTTCTGCCATCATTTGTAGACAATTATTTTGATTATTTATTCTGCTCTTCTCTACTACTGTGTCTCTCCTGGGGGCTGACGGCCCCTCTGTCAGATGCACAATTTGCATTTCTGCCAATTCAAATATTTATTCACTGTCCTTGGATGCCAGTGAGGACAAGATGATTGAAAAGCATCATCAGTCCCTCTAACCAAATATTTTGTATTCTAACACCATTAAACCTTCCAGAAAAGCCAGCAAAGGCAGAGCTGTCAGAAGATCTACTTTGTATTTTGGATGATATTTGAAGTAATTCTAAGTACAAGGCCAATTTGAATTTATGTATCTCTTAGTGCTGTCTGGCCCTTATAATTAGTTACACTCTTTGGGCATATAAATCTCTTAACCAATCTGTTATTCCTGGTAGGCTGAAGACTGTCAGGGACTCCCCTGTCAATGTGACAGCATTGTGTGATAATTAAATACAAATTTACTCAGGAAGAATATACATTATTGACAATTTGCTTAATTATCTCTCTAAGCAGCTGAAGTATTGATTTCTTCCAGAGCCGCTTCTGTCCTCAGAGGAAACCTTGGGATATCTCAGCAGGGCAGATACAGTAGACAGGATAAAAAATGGTTAAAACATTCCTGGCCCCGAGGACAGCTCCTGTTGGTTAGTGAGTCTGGGTCAGAGCCAGCAGTAACCCTATTTCCCAGCCATCCACTTCCTTTGTAGAGTCCTATCGGAAAGATAAACATTTTTAAGGGAAATTTTATCTGAAAAGTTTATATAAGCATCTGAGTCAGTTTGGACCCCACCCCTAGGAAGAGCACCAGTGGTGGGGAAGTTAGCAAGGGCTGAGGGACAAAGTGGGGGATGAAAAGGTAGAAGAGAACATGGGAAAAAGGAAGGATCAGGAGCAAAATCAAATGACACCTGACTAGGCACATCTGTGGAGACACTATTTCAAGTGTGTGATGGAGCAGGATTTATTTTGGGGAGTGGTATTGGACGAGTGAGTGCATGTGATATTGTATGTGTGGGTGCATGTGTGCCTTCTCCTGTGGTGTACATAGTGGCCAGAGATGTTCAGTATGTCTCCCTTAATCACTTCTCGACCTCTTTATTAAACTTTTAAAAATATTATCTTAGTTTACTTGGTGCGTGTGCATATGTACTTGTGTCCCAGCCTAGACATTTTCTGTCTTTCTTGATGTTTTGATATTATTTGCAGATTGAGTTTTTGTGCTTTTAAACAAAGACTCTCTACTTTACCAGGCTGAATTCAAGGATTCCTCCTTTCTCGGCTGCTGAGTTTACAGGCACACCCCTTGACACCCAGAATCTTCTTTTCTTAATTTCTTTTGTTTTAATAAATGTTGTGAGATTTGTGAGGAAAACGTGGACCTTTAACACATGTATACACACAGATTGTGTTTTGACGAAAAGAGATATAGCTATAGATATAGACACACATGCATGCATACATACATACATACGAGTACATACATACATACATACATACAAGTACATACTACATCTTTGAACACAGCTATCTGTTACTCATTCACTGGCCTGTCAGAAAAATGTTCCCATGTTAAATACCATTGAGAAAGAGAATGCCAGAAGCAACCTGCTGGCTCAGCTTACCTGTGCATTCGCATCTCTTTTGACAAATGAGTTTTCTGGTTGTGTAGACACACAGACAAAATTTTCATCTGGAAACGTGTTCCGATAACACCATGTAGACTAAGACTGTAGGAGAAAGGTGAGGTGTGGAGAGTTCAATACAACCATATCACCTAAACACTTTCTTTGCTAACTGTATTTTCACTCCTCTCCTGACATGAAGTGCTAGGTGAGCAAGTTCATCAAGCATAAAGAGTCTATCCATAAATGAGAAAGAGGTAGAAGCCAAGAGCAGAGAGATTTTATATATGGGCAGATGAATGAGCCCATCAGAAAGCCGTGAATAACACTAAGAAGCCAAATGTATAACATGGGTTTTGTTCATGGTTAAATGGGAGTTCAGGAGTTCAGGTGTAACATTCAGTTCGATGGAGTCTAAGCCTCTGGTCTCTGAAGGCAAATGACTGCTAAACACACTCCAATAGACTGCTGAATAAACAAAATGTACATTCACATCCACCTTTATTCTAGCCTCTTCAAATTTCCAACATAGGACACTTTTTTAAATGTGTGAAAATATTCATGCACTAGTACATAATAAATGCTGTTGCCTCGTAATGGATAGTTTATACACAATAATAGTTTTTTTTTTTTTTTTTTATCCAATAGGGTGCTCAGTGAAAAAATAGAGAGATTACCCACTGTCATTCCCATTGTTGGTGAAGCTGTAATATGACTGGAACTAGAAAACTAGAAAGTATAAGTGGAGCTAACTTTCATCTACTACTTACCTGAGTGTTTGCGTCACTGGCCACGTTGATCACAAGATCCCGAAGTTCAGTAGAGTCTCAATGATTAGACAAGGAAAGGTTGGGGGGAGGCATTGATCTCATCGGGGAAAAGCAGGCATCCAGCAATGCTTAATTATAAGAGAATAGATGTTTTATGGAACACTTACAGGTGTGGTCTAAGAAAGTCATGGTGGAGGTAACTTAAATGACTAGCACCTAAGAGAGTTGAAGACCTAGGGCTCCCCTAAGGATATAAATTTCTGTGCTCTTTAGTCTTTCTCTTGGGTAGCATTAGTAAGTAAAGCCTCTCAGTAAGAGAAAACAACTTAGATTTCAGCAAGAAGAGGAGGCCAAAGAGCCAAAGGAAGGATAAGTGAACCCTGACATAAATGCCTCATGTGGTCAATTCTCCTTAGGTGAATAGTTAATCCATGGCTAAATCATACATATATTTATAATAAAAGATCACTCCTAAGATACCACATTTCTTGTCACACTTCAATAAGAAATAGCCATCCAAGGAAAAAAATTGAAAAATCAAATTATAGCATTTTAACTTATGTGCTTTCTTATAGAACCTAAAGTCTATGTAATTTGTAAGTATATAAGTTGTAAAAATAACTTGACCTTCCTTAAATAGTTTTGAATCTTTAGCGATCCATCTCAATTTAAAAGATCCCCCTTTTAAATACAGCTTATATGACCCTACTTGACTCCCACTCGATGAGAAGGCTGTGAGCACAGCAGAAAACCAAACCTCCCTAGCAGAGAACATCACTGACCTCTGAACATGCCCCACTGTTCTTGGAGACAAGAGTTTGTGATGAAGTCCATGGATAATCATTCCCAAAAAGTACAGTCAAATCATGACCAAAAGAATGGTCCAGAGCTCTCAAAGCAGAGCGTACAACACAGCCTGCCCATACCTAGGAAAAGAAGACAATTAACCACCATCTTCTCTGGAAAGGGAAAATAGCTCCTGTCTTGAATAAGTTCTGCTTGTACCTTCTCAGCTTTGTGGGATGTGACCAGTTACAAGCCACTAACTTCCTGATAACTTTGCTCCCAAATGTCTGAAGCTTTTTCTGAATTCTGACTGACCAATGCATGCACTCACCTCAAAACTTAAGATCAAATAACCAGAGCTCTTTAAACATCTGACCTTATGTAACATCTTCCAAGACAGTTAACATTCTAGCTAGTTTATATTCCTCTTTCCCCTCCCAATTTCCAGACAACACGCACTGAAAGCCAGCATTTGAGCAACCCCACCTTACCATTGAATACTGAATTGACTAAGGGTTACCTTCTCGGTTTAGGGTTGTTTACTCTTAATCCAACAACAGCTGCCCCTCCATGGTCAAGATAAATCATTTAGCCCATCTTCAACTTGTAGATTTTCTGGGGTGGAAAACAACTGATAATAAAGGGAGAAAAACAGAACAGGCATCCACAGAAGCCTCAGATCTGAGCCTCTGCATTATTCATGTGTGCAAACTGTTATGAAGGTGGACAAATTCTCTGTGCAACCAAGCTGGAAAAGTCCTTGCACTCACTTACATTGGTATGCACACTTCTGAGGCTTGGTTCTGTTTAACATCTTCATGAGTGACTGGCTTAAAAAAGCAGAGAGAGAGAGAGAGAGAGCATTAAGTTCCTAGGTGGGAGAGATGACCAGAACATTAGCAAGCAGGATTAGAATTTCCCAAGCCCTTGCAAAATTAGCAAAACTGTCAGAGTTAAGTATGTTCACTGGGACAGGCTGGGAAAATTGAGCTTCCCAAGGTACAGGTAAGGTGGGCTATAAATAATATGAATGCAGAAATAGACTCGTAGTGGGAACTGAACTAGCCATGGTGTCCACTGAGAACTCTGTATACCTGAAAGTATATTCAGATCCCCATTCTATAGAGTATTAAAGGAGAAAGCATCTTCATCGGATTTCCAAGGAGGCCAGGGAGCCTTTCTCACCAGCACTTAGCTTCAGATTCTTGAGTCTACTCCATTAGCCTGATTTTAGGCTCATTTCATCAAACTGTTTTAGTTTACCTTGTTACAAACTGCATTGATTTAGATAGTAAAAACCATTTTATTGCCAGAGCACATCAACACAGCCTCCTGTATAATGATCTCTTCCTCCTTGGCTGGCCTGGAACTCATGTAGACCAGGGTAACCTGGAACCCACAAAAGATCTGCCTACCCCTGCCTCTGAGTGCTGGGATCAAAGGCCAGTACTCCCACGATAGACTACTTTGGCTTTCGTTCAACCCTTCTAACTAAACTTCTATTATAAGGAACTTAACAGGTAGTTCCTAAACACATATGGGTCTAATCATACAAAGAGAAATGAAATGAAAACTCAAGCAGATAATGCTACAGCCAAAGCTTGCAAACTTTCCCTGTGATGTGACAAAGAGCCCAGATTTGGGTCTTTGTTGTAGCTACTTATTGCTGATATTGTGTGTAGGGGTACCCTAATATAACATGAGACAGATGTGGGACTGGTTCTATAGTAGTCTGGAGTTTCCCAACTTGTTTTTCATTTAGTATTGGAATTTTTATCTTTCAGAGAGTCTTAGCAGGCATCTTGTCCAACTAGTTCATTTTACACCTGCAAAATCCAGGACCTAGAAAATGTGATGATTTTTAATTCAAATTCGCAAGATATTTAAAGCGGTATTAAAACCTCCAAACTAGAAAAGGTATCCCAACTCCAACATTAGTGCTCTCGACTCAGTTAACTATCATTAGGCTGTTTCCAGAAAGGTCTAAGGATCCGTACCCTAATGTCTGCTGCAGTGTCTTAGTACAATATTTAACACATGGTTGAAGTGACATCTCTCACTAGGCAGGGTCAAGACAAACCTATGATTAAAGACTTGGGGTGAGGCTGCCTCTACTCTGAAACCATAAGGGTTTCAGATAAGCAGAAAGGTGGCCTAGAACAGTTAGTTTAGAAAAGATTGTTTTTCCATTGAGTTTAAAGGGTGGGGTAGCTTTAGTTTAAACTGATGTCAAAGTTGCCTGAAATAAACTGAAGTTAAAATCTTCATGTTCCAAAGGGAATCATTTAGGGTGAAGTTGTTCTTTGTGTCCTCTGTGAATGGAAGGAGTAAGGCTGGGTTGGAGGTCATATGGCAGGACAGACTGCCAAAAGTACCTGCTTGGAAGAACATGAGGCCAACAAAGGCAATGGAATCTCCACGGGAATCAGATCAAAGGGTGGCACCTTTGGGGCAGTGCAGGATATAGACTGAGGGTGGTGACCCTTGTCAACAGCAGCTACTCGAAACCTTGTTCTGAGCCAACAGGGACTCACTGAGACACCACAGCCAATGAGAATAGAAAGCTTCTTCCAGAAGCAAAGCACAAAGTAGGTGCTTATATGGAGGAAAATATTTGTTGAGATTTCAAAGGAGACTCCCCAGTCACACTCCTTCCTATTGGTGGGCATCTGTAGAAATGCATGAGAAGCCTATGTCTCGGGGTCAGAAGCTGGTAGCTCTTTTCAAATGTGTATGTAGACATGCAACAGAGCCAAAATGATCCTGAACTTTATGTCTGCAGTGCTGGGGTCCAAGGCCAGGATCTGTCCTACATAAATACTCTGGCTCTGAACTAAGCTCTCAGCCCTGAGAACGGGAGGTTCCTAAAGAGAATCAGGGTTGATCTGGAATTTGAAGACCCAGTAGCCTAAGCCTATTTTTCCTTGAAAGTTAGGGCCAATTTTTTTATGAGAAGTCTCATTTTACTACCTTTGGTAAAGATAAATTACAATGTGCTTTATGTAACTAATTAAAATGGTGCAATCTGTTCAAATATCATTTCTGGGCAGTACATTTCATAAAAATATTCTGGGAGATTAGTTGCCTCCAACCACAACTTCTCTAAACTCCATTTTTCCAAATAACAAACTTCTGGCAATCATAAATTTTCCTTATTGTAATTTTTTTCCAGATGATCCAGGAGCTTGTACCTCGTGTGCTACAGGATATTACATGTAAGTCTGCCCCTCTTTGCTAATAACACTAACTGTTCTGAAGCTTAAGCATCACTGACTTAATCCTAACTCTAGTGACTAAAGGACAGGGGCCCTGCAACCTGAAGCAACTGTCCTCTGTGGGCTATTAATGAGTGAATCTTGGATTTAGGAGTAAGAGTCCAGATGTTTTCCTGCCTTGAGAGGAAGCCTTCCCTTTCTTGACCCTGGAAGTCATCCATCTTGACGCTGGTGTCTAGAAATCTTGCCACAGGTCACTACCATTCAAATCTTGCTTTGTATTGATGGGCTTTAGAAATAATAGATCTACCTTTGAGGAAGCTGGTTCCCAATGTCTGTGTCCCTAAGCAAAGTCAGTGGTGCCAAGGGAAGCCAGGTGACAATTAAGACACTTACCTCTTAATTGCCTCCTGGGTGATGAAAGGCATGGACCACTAGCTGAAATGAAATGCAGATAGGCATCAGACTAATGCACTCCCATGCAAATCTATGAAAGCCAAGCCTGCATGTTTCAACATTGCCTCTTGCCCTAGCTGCTCTCTCCTCCAGCTTGCATCACTGCCTGTGCTAGAAGAAATACAACACAAACAGAAAAAGACGGTAGAGAAGGGTAGGTCAGACTAATCCACAGCCTGCCTGGGTCCTGTTTGACCACCCACAGCCCTCACATCCTCTTTTCTCCATCTTTCATCAGCTTGTAAGTAACTTGAGATCTACACCGAGTCCAGGAGACTGAAAGAGAAGATCAGGGAGGCTCTGGTGCCTGCTCACTCTACAGCAAAAACTAATGGCAAGCCCGCATCTCCAATTCTGTGGGTCACCACCTTCTGTCTCCATACTGTTCCCCCTAGGCAGGGTCTAAGATCTCAGAACAGTCGATGGGAAGGTGGTGGAAGCAGTGAGCAAGATGGGAGGAAAGGGCAACCCAGCAAGCTGAAGCATCTCAAATGGATGCGCCAACCTGATTTCCTGAGTAATCAATAGACCCCTTGGCTGAAATATTTCAGATTTTTTCAGAAGTATTTCAGATTTCAGGTTTCTTTCTCAGATATTGGAATGTTTACATATAAATGAGGTATCCTGGGGAGAAGCCATGTCTCAAACTAGAATTCATGCTTCATGTATACCAGAGGGACATAATTGGTGCATCATTTTATATGTTATTTAAAAAACAAATTTCAAGTGTGAAACAAAATTATGCAGCATCATGTCAGTTTCTCAAAAAGTTCTTAATTTGGGAGAGTTTTTAGATTTGGGGTGATTAGGGAATGTTATTTTATTTTGTGTACAGAAGTGTTTGTTTGCATTCACTTGTATGTGTGTGCACCAGATGAGGAAGTAGGCATAGGATCCCTTAGAACTAAAGTGATAAATGGTTGTGAGCTGCCATATGGATACTGGGAAACAAATTCAGGTCCCCCTACATGAGCATTCAGTGTTCTTAACTGCTGAGCCATCGCCCCAGGTCCTGTACTCAGTCTTTTGGTTGTAATCTAGCTTCCCTGGAACAGCTGGTATCATCATCATATGATATGTCAAGACGTATTCTGATTCATTTGTATAGCTTTTCCATTTCACAGAGAAAGGGTAAGAGGACAACTCAATGGAAAGGCACTGCCTTCTTTACACAAGGCCCTAAGTTTGACCCGCAGGAGTAGAAATGAACATATTAGAAGATAGTGGGATGATGAAGAAGCCCCAGGTTGGTGATTATAAGACAAAGCTGGGTAATATTTAATGAGTAGAAATAACTGACAGCATATCATCTGCAGTAGCTACAGCAACAAGGGCTCTCATACCAAAGATGAATGGCAGACATGCAGGCATCTCATAGAGAGGCCACAAAAATGCCCCATGAAGAACTGAGGGCTTTAATTTCATTCCCTCTCCCTGCCCACCCCCAACACAAACACAGAGAGAATGACCACATAGGAACCAGTGGAAATTCTACACTTTTTTGCTGTGTTCCTCCAATCCTGTGTTCTTCCAGTCCTGCTAAGTCTTTAATTTGATCCCTCTACATATGCCTTCCCTGCACCTGTTTCCTCTCCCACCCCAATGACGCTCACCAGATCACTGAAGTGTGTGTTTTTTAAAACGCTTTGAGAAATAAATAGGCTGAGAGAGCATGCCCTATAGCACTAAGTCACAGCATGAGATAACTGTTTCAAGAAACACATGTTTACACCATTTCAGGCTACTTAGCATGGACAATGAAGTTGTTGATGAAGTGCTGGACAATATAAGCTGTTAAGAAGGAATTTGAACGTTTTCCCTGATGACTCATCGATGCTTTGAAATTCACCAAAGGGCAAGAGTCAGGTTCACCCCACTGCCTCTCCAAGTGAATCACAACATCTTAGTATGTAATGAACGTAGTAGATCATCTATGCAAGGATCCATATGTACATATGTATAGGCATGTCTTAGCATGTGTTGAGGATGTCAAGGCACTTCCTTGTTATTAATAACCTGGCCACAGACATTCTGGTAGGTTGTATGGACCCAACACTGGACTGTCTCTCACTTTCTAAGAGAACTGCGCAAGCTATATATTCCAACAAACTTTGGCTAAAACCCCAATACTGCCTTTCTGGG
The DNA here is from genome assembly GCF_963924665.1 of Micromys minutus. NCBI lineage: Eukaryota > Metazoa > Chordata > Mammalia > Rodentia > Muridae > Micromys > Micromys minutus. The sequence goes on from NC_137971.1 coordinate 41,838,484, forward strand.
GATGTTGGACATTTGATGCTTGAACATCATTTTCCATGTGTAGACATTAAAAGTCAGTAACGTCTTCCCTGTGTGGTTTGTGCACAGATTTGAATGAACTAATACTTAACAACCAGCACATAAATCAGTCTCAGTGACTCTCTTCCCAGTATCCTCCCACAGCACACTCCCATAAAGTGGTCCTCAGAGGTGCAGGAGAAGTAGCAAATATCTTGGTCTGGTTGAGCAGGACAGACCAAGTGCAGATTTCTGACCTCAACAACCTGTTCAGTGTGCTACAGATGAACGATCAGGAGGAGTTCAGATCACCAGCCAGCCTCATGGAAACATGGCATCCTCTCTTCTAGGTTTGAGCGGCATTGCTACAGATCCTGCCCTGAAAAGACCTTCGGTGAGAAGTGGGAATGCAGAGCCTGTGGCACTAACTGTGGCAGCTGTGACCAACATGAGTGCTACTGGTGTGAGGAGGGCTTCTTTCTCTTGGGTAAGCTGAAACATGGTTACCCATAGGGAAGAAAAGGCTGTAAGGGACCAGCATTCCACCACAATAGGAGAACTCCTATGATGGATTTCAGAATCTTTGCGTGCTGGTGTCTAGGGTCCAAAGAGAAATTTTTAATGTGGATTGAAAAAGAGCATTAGCCTGAACTATGTCCTTCTTCACTTAGTATTGAAGCACAGCTCACATTTCACTAATTAACCTCGAGTATCTCCAAGTTGGTGGGAACACGAGTTGTGTAGAAACCATGAGCACTGAGATGGAAAGAGACCTGAAGATTAATGTTCCAGAGCTGAAATCACCTGGACTGTTCAGAGCCATGGCCCTTTTCTTGAGGCCAAAACCTCCAGAAAAGAAAATCATGTTACAGATTCATGTGTACTACATAACTAAACAAAGCCATTGTCTTAGATTTTGATCAACTCGTTGACTTTGTTGGAAAGATAGTTGGGAAAGAATTTTATTATGAGTCTTCCGACTGGGAACTGGATAGCCCAGTGACCTTGAGTGTTGAGAATGGAGAATATTCCAGACAATTTCAGTGAAGCAATGATTCCTGTTTTCTCTCTGCTCACCCTCCTGCACTCCCCCTTCCTCGTGTGTGTGTCTGTTTGGTGTGTGTGTGTGTGTGTGTGTGTGTGTGTGTGTGTGTGTGTGTGTAGTATCTTTGTGGAGGTCAAAGAACAACCTCAGGTTGCTTCCATCTTTTATTTGAGACAGGCATTCTCATTGGCCTAGAACGATCAAGCAGCCTAGATTGAGTGGCCAGTGAACGTTTAAGGATCTATCTGTTTCCCTATCCCATCTCTCCATCACTGAGTTCAAAGGAGCCCTCCGATACTCACAGTGCCCAACTTAAAAGTGAGTTTTAGAAGTCTAAACTTGGGTCCTTGTGCTTGCAAGATAAGCACCTTACAGCCTTCAATAATTCCCTTCCTCTCTCTTTCTGAGACACAATCTCTCAATGCAATCCAGCTGTCCTGTAACTTGCTCTGTAGACCAGGCTGGCCTCCAACTTGTAGAAATCTTCCTGCCTCTGCCCCCCAAGTAATAATATTAAAATTGTATGCCTCAATAATTCTCTCCATAGAATTGCTTTATTTGTAGTTTATTAAGGCTTAGAAGTGTTAAAAATCGTTATTCAAAGCTCGTTACCTTTTTATACATGGCAAATTTATATTTAAAAGGAAAAAGTATTGCAATTATTAATTGAAATAACATAAAGCCATCTTGGTTCACAGATATGCAAAATGTTCACAGACATAAAATGTCCTCTAGTATCTGGCCTCAAATACTGCCAGAAGCCCAGCTGGCCAGAGTCCCTCCTTCATATTTCAGAGTCCCTCCTTCATATTTTTCTCCTGATCTTCCAAAGGTGGCAGCTGTGTGCAGGACTGTGACCCTGGGTTCTATGGTGACCAAGAGTTGGGAGAATGCAAGCCCTGCCACCAGGCCTGTGAGACTTGCACTGGCTTGGGCTACAACCAATGCAGCAGCTGTCCAGAAGGCTTCCAGCTGCGGCATGGGGCGTGTATCTGGTCCACCTGGTCTCAGGTGGAAGGCAAGGTCTGGAATGGTAAGTACCTGCCAGAAGTACCTGCCAGTATCTCCTCTGCCTTCCTCTCTCTTTGGCACTATTTCTGACGAACATTTTGAGGAACAATCACATTTGTTCCAAGACTCTTAAGTCTCAGGGAGCTTGTGAAACTCCCAGGTAGGAAGCTGAAGAATGGCCCATAAAAAGGCACAGCATAGGGGAAGGTGACATTGATCTAATGAGTGATGTGGCCTGACTCCCCTCTTCTCACAGGTTTCAGAGCATCTTCTCATGTGAGCATGTCTTTACAATAAACAAACCTTCATCTCTGGGGCCACCTTTTCAGTGACCATGACACATTGGAACTGACACGCTCTCTAGAGAGCTGGCACTGGTCACTTGGAAGCTGTTCTTCCTAGCTGGGGTGGTAGCACATGTCTCAATGGTACAGCCCTTGCTCAGTGAGGTGCATGGGACTCGGAATTGGATCCTCAGCCTGGGGAAGAGAGAACATTGCCCTCCCAGTCACATACATGGAAAGCCTGGAGGAGGTATGAGCAGGGGAGTCGAGATGTGGGAGCTGGGACTCTAGTGAGAGCTGCAAGTATCCACCCCTCTGGGCATCTTTAGACTTGGCCTCTGCACCTCTGGGGCCCCACTATAGGCTTCCTTCAAGGTAATTATAATCTTTCTATAACATCTTCCATGACTGAGAAGGTTAAAAACCCAAGTCCTTTTCATGGGGGGAGGGTGGTCTGATTGACATTTAGTGACACTATAGAAATATAAGGTGCTCTCATACTTCATAGCAAGGGTCCACTCAGTACAGAGACAGTGGCATCTGTAGGAGGTTACACAAGACAAGGAGGAAGGTCCCCTGCTGGCTTCAGAGAAAGGGTGTCACAGCCGCTGTCCACTATGACACTTCTGCACATCTGACTTTGTTAAGACAGCAAGCAAAAGCCAGAGCACCCCAGGCTGTTTCCGAAACAGAGCTAGGAAAGTGACTCGATCCAGATTGGGATATCTTCTGTGAATTATAGCTGGACCAAGAATGTTGAAAACGAGTTGGTCTGGCATTTAGGTTTTAAGGGGTAGTCCAAGCCAAGAGGGAAACGGTCTGGTGCTGTGTTTCTTTCTCTGAACATCTGTATTTTATCTGGCATCCAGATGATGAAAAGGCACAGGGAGCCAAGAGTCGGAGCAGACTCAATTCCCCAAATGATTACATGTCTCTTCAACTGGACTACGCATTTTGCAAGCAAAAAATCAGACTTTGATTGTTCCCCTTTGTCAGAGCACCACACCCACCCCTCCTCTGACCCTCCCCAACCCCTCTGAAATCACAATGTGATATTTTTGAAAAAGAAGGATTTATTCCTTTTGGGGGCCTCATACTAATAAGGGAATAGGGGAGCAGAGAGAAGGTTTCTTGTGGCTGGACTAAAGCAATAAAGCCAATGGCATAGCTGCACTTTCCGTTTCTGTAATCCAGGAGCTAAGACATGCAAAGCATGAACACAGAGTGGGGACCTTTGCTCACTAAGCAAGGTAAAGCTACAGTGTGCCTTCCCCAGTGGAAGCACCGAGGGCCAGTAAATGGGAAATACATTCCATTAAGTCTGAAGAGGATTGGCACCAATGCCTCCATCTTTCTCCTGCCTTCCTTCCCCCAAAACAAGGTCAGGAGTGTAATAGGAGAGCAGAGGGTTCCAGAGAGCAAGCACTAATTAGCCACACCTTTCAGATGATGGGAAACAGATTTCAGTCATTCTAGGTCAATCCCGAGGAGACCCGAACGAATCATGGAGTGTTTACAAGAGAATGTAGCTGCCTAGGTGGGACCAGCCAGGTCTTCAGCCTGTTGTCTGGGCTTAAAAAAAAAAAAAGATTCGGCTGTAGGTAGGACACTAAGATGGCCTGAGTTCCTTCTCCCACACTGCTTCCAACAGAACACAATCATGTTTGCTTCCCAAGGTCATGGCCAGTTCGCAGGTCTACGAGTGCTCTGGGAATTCACCTTGAGACAAAAATCACTCAATTCCTTAGCACTGTGGCTAGTCAGGAGGATAGTGACATCAGCCATCCTTCTTTGTCCTGCAGCCAAGACCCCTGAGATTCAAGATGGCAGCTCTCCTATGTTTTATAGCCATAAAAAAAAAAAAGTCATGGGAAGGCCCTCCCTCTGTCCCACTCACTAAACATTGTGAAGATGACTTAGGACAGGGTCCCTAATGTCAGAAATACTAAACAGGTGATCTGCATGTGGTGTTGTTAAAATGTGCAGGAGAGGCAGGCTATCGGCTCCCTGAGATACGGCTTCACCAGACCTAAGAATGCAGTTTCTCTGCCACTGCAAAGCATTTTGCTCTTCTGAAGTGTTTTCCCCTCTGGTAGTCTGGAAGTTTCTGCAAACATGCCAAAGAGTCCCCCAGCCCACCTATTTCCCTCATGGATTAGAACCAGGCCATAGCAGACTCTAATTACAGATTGCAATGAAGGACCAATCTACAAAGCACAGCTTGGTGAACCAACTTTGTTTTATCTCTGACCACATCCTAACAACGCACTGCTAGCTGCTCTTTTGATCTTAATTCCCAGGCTCTGGGAAATGCTGGAGTCGGCGAATTCATGGGAGGAAAGTCATCCTCTTTGTGGGGAGATAAATGTTGCATAATAGTAACGGCAGATGGCTTTGAAAAGGCCACAGGTACTTGATTCTTAGAAGAGATTTATCCATCTATGCGTGTGGTTGCCTCAGAAAGGGGAGACGGTGGCACCTTTAATTACTTAACCAAACAGAAAGCACAGTATGAAGAGCTGTGAGCTAAGTAATCCTCGGTGGTGCAAAGGAACCATTCGTACTGGCTTGCCCTGACGGGTAAGCATCCAGGAACTGTGTAAGTGCAGTGCCGGGCTATCTACAGACTAGAATTACCTACGGCAGAAATGTTTACGGCACAGAGACTGGCAACACTACACCTCAGTGTTGCCTCACCAGCCAAGCACCACTTTGATCTCTCTCAGATGACTTGAAAAGTAGAAACTTGGACCCCAGCACAGCAAATGGGTGACAGTAAAAATCACCAGAGGAGGATCGGTGAGCCCAGAATCAGAGAGCCCCATATTCCAATCCTGCCCTGGCTGCTCACCGCAACGTAACCCTCAAATGTTCTTCCTCCTCTCTGAGCCTTAGTTTCCCTCGTTTTTAAAACATGACCTTGAGAGCACTGTGTATGTCATCTGGGACCTGAGAGACTGTTTACATCCCGAAGAACATGGAGAGTCTTGTTGTCTGACCCTTTGACCCTGCCGAAACACCAGTTCCCTGCCACAGCAGCATCCTCTGAGTCACACAGGAAAACAATGGGTGGGAGGTAAAGAGATGCTGAAGAGCAGTAGCGATCTAGAAAAAAATAGTCGTCTGAGGATCCAGGCATTAGCTAACCAGCCAGGACGCCTCAGCCAGTCTTGATGGGCCACAAGGACACCCCTCAAAGATGGCCATGTAGCTTCATTACAATAGCAATCACAACGCGTATGTGGGGCAATCTATAAATGTGACCCCCAAAATGAAATGTGATCCATACAAATGCATGTGTGAAACATTTACACAGATGCCTTCCAAGGCAATGACAAGAGGAAAAAAGTGGTGAGTGGACCATGCAGCCTTGGTGTCCTACATGAAGAGGGTGTGAATGGTCCTAGTCCACAAGCCCTTACATCTCAGGCGAGTTCTGTGTGGCCAAGAATACACAGCAGATATCTCATGGAGGGGGGATGGGTGAGGCTTACCTTCTTCGTGGTCATTAAAGCAAAACACTTTATTTTTTTAATAAAAAAGAAGCTGTGTCCACTGAAAAGCCACCTTTGGTGAGGAGTCTGCTGCAGGATCGCCGAAAGTGGAAAGTTCAAATCAAAAGAGGTAACAGGGAAATAGGGCGGAGCCGGTCATCACCCTGTGCAGAGAGCAGCCCTGGTAGCCACAATGCCAGGACAGTGGGGATGCACAAGCCATGAGAGAGGAGGCAGGAGGGCTGTAACCCATCTGTGAGATCCAACTGCAGAGGTTCCTGTTACATCTAAGGTCATTCCCAGTGCGCTGAGGACTGTGCCTGGAAAAGCGAATCCAAAGAGCCCATATGTAGCTACAGCTGGAGCCCGGCAATGGGGCACTGCCTAGCAACCGTGAGCCATTGGGCTCCATCTCCACACTCTAGCCCTGCAAATCTTTCAAAGACCAAAGAATCAACATGCGCCTTCCTGCTTGCTGCAGTGTTGTTTGAAGTAGCAAAGACTGGAAAACCAAACAGTTATGATAAGAGAGACAGAGTATGTTGTATCTGTAGGGTAAAATATTAGAGTTATCGAAATGAACGAGGTGATCCTAATGTCCCTGCAAAGCCTTCTCTCCAAAAGACGAGTTTCATTGAAACTAAGGCAAGCCAAGCATTATGGAGAATGCCTGTACCACATACAGAGGAGGCAGGGATGTGGAGACACACAAGGCCAGGGCCAGGCTAGGCTACATAGCAGGACTAAAAACACAACACAACACAACAGAAGCAACATAAACATTACACACAAATAAAAACAAACCCAATACAAAGTAATAAAAAGTGTGAATAGATTTAGGGTATAGATATATAATCATACGACTATTAATTGTTAATAAGAAAATAAGAAGGACCCTGACTTTCCACAGTTACCTCTGACTAATGATTATCCTTGGTTGAAGAAATTCATTTCCTTCTTTCTTTCTTTCTTTCTTTCTTTCTTTCTTTCTTTCTTTCTTTCCTTCCTTCCTTCCTTCCTTCCTTCTTTCTTTCTTTCTTTCCTTCCTTCCTTCTTTCTTTTCTCTTTTTCATTAGTGTTAGCATTTCTGGAGTAGGGTAAAATGGGAACCATGAGCAAGTTCAAGATTTCCTTGCTGAGACTGGCTAATCTTTTATCAACTGCAGCTGCTGCTTAATTACTATGAACTACTTGTTCAGAGCTCCCTCTGCTGGACACAAGGGGACATTGACGAGCTCTATACATACTTTATGCAGTAAAACAGCAAAAAGCATACTGTGGATATCAAACTCATACCTTTGTGAATAAGACATCTCAATATAAGATGAGAAAGTCAGCCTGTGGCCAAACACAGTGTAGGGGCTCAGGGATGGTAAGCATCCCTCTTTGAGCATCCCAGCATGCTTCTGCCCTCCTGATACCTCTTCTTGTGGCCCAGTGCTGTCTCCAGGTGAAAATGCCCCAGGGGCAGAACTGCAATTCTGGGAAGTCTGTAGACTTTTGTGATAACGGCTGTCACTGAACTCTCTACAGGCTACTTAGGTGTTCCTGGTGCCTCGTCTGACTCCGAGAAGAAAATGTCAGTCCGTCATCAGTTCTAATTACATACTGTAAAGCCAGGGCAGACTTATCACTCCAAACTACAAAAGCCTTGCCCATCAGTGTGGCAATTTGGGCAGTTATTTAGATACACACGCATTATGTAAGTGTATAAATGTTGCTGTGGACATTCCATGTGCATATGGCACATGTGTTTTTACATCAATCTACTCCACCTTAGTCTCTTCCCCGGCAAGGCTCAACAGCTTTATAATAATAAGTGACATCATTGAACCCAAAGGTCTCCTGGTGTTCTTCCCAGTGTGGATTAAGAAAAAGGGAGAGTGAGAGAGAGAGAGAGAGGGAGGGAGGGAGAGAGGGAGGGAGGGAGGGAGATTACAGAGGTCTCAGAAATATAGAAGAACAAGAACAATTAAGAAAAAAGAAAAGGAGTGGGTGGGGCTCTGTTACTGAACCACTGTGCTAAGCACTTAACATGCACACGCTCTTAACTACTGTGTTAAGCACTGAATACGGTGCCTCGATGAGCACTGTGCTGAGTAAGCACCTCACGCAGGCTGCCAGCGTCAAGCAGGACACACACTCTGTCTCACTGAGTTTCAAGGTTCCACAAGGGAGAAACCATTTTCTCTCATTTTAGAAACACAGAAAGTAGGACTCTGAGAGTTTAATTGCCGTATCCATGGTTACCCCACCCATAAGCAGCACAGCTGGGATCCAAGGGCAGGTGTGAGGACAGCACTATCTACACCAGACTCCCAGGAGGAGAAGAGGGTCAAGAAAGAGAGGCCCAAGGCAGAGAGGAATGAGTCAGGGCCAGCAAGATCACCTGGGGCTAATTCCCCTGTGGGAGATGCTCTGGGAGTCTCCATGAATACTGAGTGGGGTGGGCAAGGCTGCTCTGTGTGTGTGAAAACCTGTCCCAGAAGCTTTCGGAAGCAGCATCCTGGAAATGCTTGCCTTCAGATACTCTTAGAAAAAGAGTGCAAACACACAAACACTTGGACACACAGACAGACAGACAGCTACGCAGTATGAACACATGAAAGCAGGATGATTTGTTGCCTCAAGTATCCCTGTAGTGTTATGACTGCCTCTGAAGTTACAAGGGAAATCTTGATAATCAGTTTCCAAGGAATGAGTAAGAAAAAGAATGAATAAATTCTACATTGTAGCAGTGGGTAGTAGCCAGCAATTAACTTGTGTAAGTCGAAAAGAGGAGCTGAGTTACAGTGAGGGGAACTACTTCTCCAGCTCTGTAAGGCTATGTGACAAGGCCAAGTCTTGATTTGTTTCTTGCCCATACAGATGCAACGGGGCAGAACAATCCTTGTCACTCTTCTTGTAAAACCTGCAATGGATCTCTCTGCACTTCATGTCCGACAGGTCAGTGGGGAGGAGGAGCTGGCCGTGGTAACTGAACCCAGGCACTCCTGCATGTTGGTGGCGGTTTGTGTTCAGATGCATGCTATTGATCTAGTCCCATCACTGTGGCTCCTGGGGACACATGGGAAACCAAACAGTGACCAGTATTAAAACTGAGCTTCCTGGGACAAAGAAATATACGATGAAACTTTGGGTTGTCTTGGCCACAGAATGTGCTGGAATCAGTCGGTAGTTCACAGTCTGAGTCTCTTGTTCTTTTATCTTAGACAAGTGAAGTTAAGGTCCAGGATATATATATGAATGAGCACATTGCCTGAGGTCACCTTTGTCATCAGTTCTGCTCGGAGTGACAAGGAGGAGGGGAAAAACAGGATAGCTCGTTTCCTTATAACTTATCTTATTTATGGAAACACTGGGCATAAGTAACTTCAAGATAGATTGTCTATGTGGTGAATTAGCATAATGTTATGCTCCCACAAAAATTATCATTGGGGCTGGAGAGATGGTCTAACACGGTGGATAAGAACACACACTGCTCATGCAGAGAACCTGAGCTCATTTCCTAGCATCCACAATTGGGAGGCTCACAATTACCTGTAACTACAGTTCCTGGGGTCTGACACCTATGGCCTTTGTGGGCATCTGCACTGATGTGTGCATGCAAACAGACATGTAAAGTTTTTAAAGTGCGTCTTTAATAATTATCACTAGAAGAGCCATGTGAGAATGCACAGTGATATGAACATAATCAGCCACTTACTCTCCAGCAATGTGTTCCAGTACTTTCTACGAATACCGGAAATACCAATAGAACCAGTCCTATATGTACTGTTTGTCCTATACACACATTCCTCTGACCAACTTGGGGTTACAAGTCAGACACAATAAGAGAATAATAACAGCTAATAATAAAGTGCAAAGTGTAAAAATGTACTGTAATAAAAATTGTATGACTTCAGAACATTTACTTCTGCTGCTTTCACTTATTGTTTTGGACCTGGGCTGACCCCAGGCAACTGAGACTTTAGGTAAAGCCCTGAGCAAGATCTGTTGTAGTGAGATCAGACACAATGCAGCATCTAAAATGATAAAAGTGTCAAGACTGTGAGCTCGCAAGCAGCTACACCCAAACACTGAAGCAAGAAGTTTTAGAATTTTAGAGTTGAGATGGTTATAAAAGTGATTGATTGATTGATTGATTGACTGACTGACTGATTGACTGAAACCATCTCACTGTGTAGCCTTGACTGGCTTGGAACTCACTATGTATAGCAAGCTGGCCTCAAATTCACAGAGATCTGCATGTCTCTGTCTCCTGGGCACGAGGATTATAGTCACTCACCACCACATACCTGCTCCCTCTTTTTGTAAATTTTTATTCCATTTATTTACTTATTTATTTACTTATTTACTTATTTATTTATTTATTTGGTATGTGTATGGTGTGCACCAGTACATAAACATACATGTGTACATGTGTGTAGAAGCCAGAGGTAAAACATGGGTGTTGTTCCTCAAGACAACCTTTTAATTTGTTTGGTGGGCTTTGTTGTTTTTTCTTTGTTTTTTGTTTTGTTTTTAGACAAGTGTCTCACTGGCCTGGCACTCACCTGTTTGGCCAACATGGCTGGCTAGTCAGTGAGCCCCAGGGATCTTTCTTTCTCTAAGTGCTTGGTCCTAAGAGTACAAGCATTCACCAGCCTGCACATGGTGGGGTAAGGGGCAGGAGTAGATCTCTACTCCCACTATGTGGTTCCCAGGGCTTAAGCTTAGTTAATCAGGCTTGGCAGCAAGCACATTTGTGTGCTGATGCATCTCGTTCATCCACATTTGATTTTTAAAATAATAGCTGTCTTCCTGATTAAGCACACATAGAAGTGGAACATTCTGTTCAAGGGGAACATATCTGGAAAAGTTGCTTGCACATCTGTCTCATCCATTACAGATGGGTGGGGGATGGCAGGAAAGAGGACCAGTGTAGCGGTGACACATGACTGCATAGATGGCAAGACTTGTGAGAAGGGCAAAGGGAAGCCCTAGAGTGACCTGTCTCTAATGTCAGACTGTGCAAAAGAAACAGGACAAAGCCCCCTGTAGAATTTCCTTCTCATTGATTTAACTAAAGGATGAAGAAAGAAAGAGGTGGGAGGGGGAATGAAAGAAAAAAGAAAGAAAGGAAGGAAGGAAAGAAAGAAAAAGAAAGAAAGAAAGAAAGAAAGAAAGAAAGAAAGAAAGAAAGAAAGAAAGGAAGGAAGGAAGGAAGAGAAAGAAGAGGAAGGAAGGGAGGGAGGGAGGAAGGAAGAGAGGAAGGAAGGAAGAAAGAAAGAAAAAAGGAAAAGAAGGAAGGGTTTACAAGCAGGATCTAATGTTTCAAATACCTAGACTTTGAAAAAAGATTTTAAAAAGTCAAAGCTTCTATGTGTGAGTCCTGGGGATAATGCGCTTGGTATCAGGATCAACCATGACTGCTGTTCTCTGCCTTTGTGCCCTGACTTCTAGGTGCGTACCTGTGGCAGCAGGCCTGTGTTCCGTCCTGTCCCCAAGGCACTTGGCCATCAGTCAAGAGTGGCAGCTGTGAGAAGTGTATGGAGGACTGTGCCTCCTGCTCCACAGCCGACCTGTGCCAACAGTGCCTGAGTCAGCCGGACAACACCCTGTTCCTCCACGAGGGCAGGTGCTACCACAGTTGCCCAGAGTAAGTCTCCACCTCCCTCTGATGTCATGCTCATACTTTTCTCCACAGCTCCTCTGAGCAGCTCCTTCCTTCCATAGAACTCTCTCTGCACACTCAGAGCACCAACATAAGTCATATGTGTTGACTGTGACATCACCGCAGACCACAGCAGCCAAAACCTTATGCAAGGCCAGATGTCCACCTCTCCCTGTGACTTGTCTATACATGAATTTTCGATTCTGTGACAATAGTCACATGACTTGTGTTGCACAGCAATGGGGATGTGTTCTTAGAAGGACATTTTTAGGTGATGTCATCACTGAGGTGATTTGCACACTGTTCTTATGCAAACCTAGATACTGTAGCCTCCTACACACAGAGTCTATGAGGCCCCTCATTGACCAAAACACGTTTGCATAGTGCCTGACTATGCTTTTCCCACCTTGTATCAGTGGTTGAATGTTCTCGGTTCTCTTCTGCATCGTCCGTGCAAAGTTATGATATGAACCTCTTCTAAACTTTCAAGCTGGGCAGTTGTGAGTTATATGTAGTAACAGTAGCTACTTATTTATGAATTGCTGTGGTTCTCTTAGCCCTCTCATTTGAAATCCCCTTAGAGTTCTATGAGAGAAAGGATCTGATCTGAGGAACTTTTGGCTTCACCAACAGGATTCACCTGTAGGGAAGAGAACAACAGATCAGAAGTAAAGCCCTTAGCAAAAATGACAATTCTCCCACATGACAATGCTAGGGAGTCCCACAATGGTAACTTTGGTGGCACAGGGTCACCAGAAGCCCCATCCCATTTTATCCTTGTTCCTTCCTTGGCTGCCTTCATTTGCTGGCCCTGTAGAGTCTTGGTTTATATTGTCAGCCTTAGCTACCAGTATCACCACTCCACTCAGTGACAAACAGCTTAAGGGGTAACAGTTCTCCTTCAGTCACCCCCTTTTCTCAAATTTCCTTATAATACTACCATCACTATCTAAACTGGTCTCTAGAATAAAGATGAAGAGTTGCCATCTGCCTTTATCTTTTGGGACATTCGAAGGTCTCTTAGTGATACCTAAGACTGCATAGTACCAAACCCTATGTGTAGATGCTCCGTTCTTTCATACCCATGATAAAATTCAGTTTATAAATTAAGCATAATAAAAAATTAATAAAATAAAGTTATTATAGCAGTGTAATGAAATAAAGTATATGAATATGGTCTCTTCTCACCATATGTTACTGTACTGTATTTACTCTTTACTATGTAACACTATTCCTGGGGAGACAGAAACAAATGTCTATTTGTCCTAGACAGAAAACCAATGACAGACCAAAATATGATACTGCAAATGTCCAACATTGCAAATGATGAGTGTATTGAATTTATTTGTAAGCGTGTGGGTGAGAGGTTACTTACAGGAGCATAGAAAACTCAAAGGAAGCTGCATTTTCAAAACCCCACCCCAGGATGGGGCCATCTTTCCAGTCCCCAGGTTGAGTTTGTCTTAGGGAGTAATAGGATGTTGGGGTAATAAGCAGTCAAAATATTCTCCAAAATCTAGAGAGTGACTGGGAAGCCCTACAAATAGTATGTAAAGAAATGGCGCACCCAAGTGGTCAGAAGAGAGTCCACCATTCGTGTGAACTACTTTTTCAAACACGGTAGATGTCTTACTCACTGTTCTATTTCAATAAAGAGACACAATGACCAAGACAACATTTTTAAAAGAAAGCGTTTAAGTGAGAGCTTGCTAACAGTTTCAAAGGGTTAGTCCTTTATCAACATGATGTGACATGGTAACATAAAGACAGGCATGATGCTGGAGAAGTAGCTGAGAGTTAGATCCTGGTCCATAGGCAGCAAGCAAAGAGAAGGAGATATTGGGCCTGGCATGAGCTTTTGAAACTTCAAAGCTCATTCCCAGAGACATATGGTCCCCAACAAAACCACAGCTCCTAATCTTTCCCTGTCTACCACCTGATGGCATTCAAATATATGAGCCTATTGGGCCATTCTCATTTAAATCACCACAGTAGATGCTCATTAAAGTAAAGTATGCTTAGTAGCCTACACACCTTGTTGTGATTATTTAGTAGGCAGCAAAATAGTACAAAGAAGGCTGAGACAGAAGGATTGTGAATTTGGGAGTTAGCCAAAGCTGCACAGCAAGACTCCAGGGGTGAAGGGAGGGAGAGAGGCAACAAAAAGGGTGCTCATGTCTGCTGAAATGTGAAGCTTTGGTGGATGAGAAAAAAATAAATCTTTTCTTAGCAGCTGGCCATCATAATCCCAGATTTTTGTAAAATATATTTGAAGCTTTCAAATTACATAGCTTTTGCATGGTGAATATTTATCTGAGACAAAGATTTTATGATAAAGGACTTTGACTTTAAGAATCTTATACACATAGCTACGTTTTTCTTTGAGTATCATCACATACCACAAGCTGGCCTCAAACTGACAATCCTCCTGCTCCAACCTCCCACATGCTAAGATTAAAGGCGTGTATACCACCAAGCTGGGTTACCCATTCCATGTTGAAAGAAATATTTGTTGTCTTTTAAAAATGTTTTATTTTTATCATGTGTATATCTGTGTCTGCCTGTGGGTATGTGTGCATGAATGCAGAGCCCAAAGACACTGGAGGCTTCAGATCCTCCAAAGCTGGAGCTGCGCATGGCTATGAGCCTGATGTGGATGCCGGAAACTGAACTTTGGAAGAGCAGCAAGTGCTCTTAAGCATTAAGCCACCTCTCCATCCCCAATAATTGTTTTCTTAGATAGAAGTAATCTGAAATAAATCATTTGAAAACAGGAATTTAAAGACTGGGCATAGTGTTGCACTTCCCAGCACTTGGAAGCTGGAGAAAGGCAAGTCTCTGTGAATTGAAGGCCAGCCTTCTCTCCATAGTGAGTTTCAGAACAGCCAGAGCTACAACAATAACAATAACAAATTTTAAAAAATAAATGCAAGTTGATCAAGTGCTCTCTGCACAAACAAGAGGACCTGAGTTTGATCTCCAGAACCCAAATAAATGCCAGGTACTGTGACACACACCTGTAATCTTGGTACTGAGGGACTAGAGACAGGAGGACCCCAGAGCCCTCCAGCCAGCCAGTCTAGCAAAACTGGTATATGCCTGATTCAGAAAAAGAGATTCTGTCTCAACAGCATGGTGCATAGTAAGAGTAATAGAGGAAGGCCCCCAGTGTCAATTATTGGCTTCCACACATCCATGCACAAGTATGCACACATAACCTCTGTCTTGGGGTTTTATTGCTGTGAAGACACGCCATGACCAAAGCAACTCATAAGAAGGTAAACACTTAACTGTGGCTGGTTTATAGTATTAGAGGTGTGCTCCATTAACATCAAAGCAGGAAGCATGGCAGCATCCAGGAAGGTATGGTGGTGGAGGGCTGAGAGTTATACATCTTGACCCAAAGGCAGCAGGAGGATATTCTCATTCCAGTTATCAGACAGCTAGGAGGAAGTGCTCTTCTACATTGAATGGAGCCTGAGCATAAGAGAAGACCTCCAAAGTCTACCCCTACAGTGATACACTTCCTGCAACAAAGTCACACCTCCCTCAGAGTCACTCCCTATGAACCAAGCATATTCACATCAGCACAAGCACATAGACATCTACTACAACACACACATACACACACACACACACACACACACACACACACACAAATAAAATACAAAAAAGTAAAACATAGTCTCAGGCACTTTAAATGATAGATGCCGCAAGCTGTCTCCAGAGTCAGACCTGTTTTAAAATGTGTGTATATGTGTGAGTATGCGTGTGCATGTTATAAGGATCTAACAGAGAGAAAAGACAATGATAATTTGGGGATAAATCAAGACAAAGTTTTAGAGAAATTAAATGCCTTTAAACGAACCAAGGTCCCAAGGAAGATGCCCACCCTTTCATTCTATTTTTCTAGACACTTTTGTACAACTTGTACTTCCCTCAGTGAGTCGTTTTGATTGACAAGAGCAGTAGCCTTTCTTTCTGTCTGAATCCCTTTGTGAGCAGCTGAGACCTGCCCACTCTCTCATTGATGCAACTGCAATCTCCCTTCATTCCACAGGGGCTTTTACGCAAAAGATGGTGTTTGTGAACACTGTGTCTCTCCTTGTAAAACATGTGAAGAAAATGCCACCAGCTGTCTCTCTTGTGAAGGAGACTTCGTCCTAGACCATGGGGAATGTAAGAAAACTTGCCCTGAAAAGCATGTGGCCGTGGAAGGAGTCTGCAAGCACTGTCCAGAGAGGTGCCAGGACTGCATCCATGAGAAAACTTGCAAAGGTACCTGGAAGCATCCTAATGTGAAAAAAAAAAAAGTATTCTCTCTTGCACAAAGGAACTCATGAACTAAGTGAAAGGAACCTGCCAAGTCTTTCTTTTCACAAAAGGGGTGTGGTAAGCCCAAACCTGGTCTAGCAAGCACACCAATCATCAAATCTGATAGGTATTTATCCTAATGTGTCTTCCCCCCATTGGATGGGGTCCTCCAACCTCACAGTCTCACAGCTGGCTAATTTTAAAAGAATCAGGCAAGCGTTTGGCCTCCCTGGACCATCGAGATTGGTGAATGTGAGAAGAGGCATGAGCCAGCGTTCATGAAGGAAAGCATTACTGGGTGGAGAAGATAAAAAATTTTGAATTTCTCTGCATAAAGGTTGTATAGGGTGAGGAAGATTTGTGGTGTATTGGCCCTTGGTAGACTGACTAGTTCATAGAAAACAAACCATAAACATTCTCACAGTCCTAAGGGGATTGTGGCCCTGAGGAGTCACCGGCTAGGGCCACTATGAGAACCAAAAACAACCAAGAACCACCTTCAGTGACATTTGTCATCTGCTGGCCTATGGTTGAGGAAATTGAGGGTGAGATATAACTGCCTCCTTTGTGAACTCCATGAGCTAAGACAAACAAGAGTTCTTACAGATATGCTCAACTCTCACCTCAAAGGGAGTAAGAGACGTCTGTTCTGGAGACAAACATGAGTAGCCATGGCCTAGGAAGACATATTCAGGCTACCTTACAAGCCATGGTTTAATGTGACAATTTCATGACATCTTCCTAGTTAGACCAAAAGGATGTCATAAATTAAGGATCTTTCTAAATCATTGGTGGCAATAGCAGGCAGGGGGTTTCAGCAAAGTGATGAGATCTCTGCTCTAGGCCTCACATTGCACCTGAGAAGTCGGTAAGTTTACACATTACAGGAGACTTTACCTGACAGCACAGGATATTGGGTCTAAGACAGTGGTAGTCAATGGGCTGCAAAGAAGCCAATGAAAGTCTACAATAACTTGTTTCTGGGTCCATAACATGCCAACATTCCATAACAGTGAAGCCCTAATCAGCTGATTGGTCTTGAAGAATCCTTAGCACACCTGTTGCTTTTTTCTGAAAACCTCAGTTCATATACAGCATTACCCAGGATGCTCAAGTTACAGATAAGAACCTCAGAGCCTCACTCTGAGTTCAAAGTTTTACAGTGTGGACTGATATGTCTTAAATATAAAAACACAAGTCATAGAGGTGACTAAAATATCACTTATATGATATGAGAGAAAAATGTAGAGGGCACACTGAGTGAAGGCACCTACCACTTTTGATCTCACATGGTAAAAAAAGAGAAAATCAATTCCTGCAAGTTGTTCTATGACCCCCATGCTTTCTCCATAGCAAGAGCATCCCCCTGCCCCCCCACACACATAATGTAGGTTAAGTTAAAAAAACAAAGTTTAGGCAACTTTAAAGTGGGGAACAATCTCCCAAGAAAAGGAGACTCAGCCCTATACAAAGGATTCACCTTGTGTGATCTACAGGGTTTTCTGAACCCATCCCCAATAAGACAGGAATACAAAGTAACCAGTGATGCATTCTTCATGATGATTAAACATCTGTTGACTGATCTATCCTGTCAAAGAATGAAAAACTAACAATTTTAACAATCCCCAAGCTTCCTTCTTTATGAAATCAAGTTTTGGGTTATTTGTCACAGTTTCAAAAATTTGTTTATACTTTCTGATTTACTTTTCTTTTCGAATTTCAGACACTGAATAATGGATACTTACATTTTTTTGTCTTTCTTTGCCACCTCTAGCTCCTCCAGTGTTTGCTCCTATTCACAAGTTCATGACTTCTTTTTGTAGAATTATCATAGATTATATTATGCTATATATAATAAATATGATAAATATATACACAATATACGGTCTATAATGTGTGTAGATGCATATATTAACTATGTTCTACTGAGCTCATTTATTGTAGTCCTTATGTACACGTGCTTAGGGCTGACTACTTGGGGTTAAATAATTTATCAGGGGCTCATCCATTGCCTCTAGTTCTTCATGTATGGCCTTGTTAAATTTACCTTGTGCATTTGGCATGTTTGATTTTGTTGTCAGTAAGTAGGTCTTGTTCACACAAGGATTTTGTTGAGATGTGGGTATAGCATCCCTGTCACATCTGGAAGACATGTTCTAGCAGCAGATCTCCCGGTTCCCTGGCTCTTATAATCTTTCCACCACTCTTTTTCATGTTCCCTAGGTGTATAGTGGTTATGTTGTAGATGTACCAGTTGGGGCTGCATACCCCATGGTCACTTCATCTCTGTATTTTGACCAGTTGTAAGTTTCTACAGTACCTACAGGAAAAACGAGCTTCTTGAGAAGTATAGTAAAAGCTAAATTTATCTGTGGATATGGGCTTTAGAATGTAGTTAGATAGCTAGGCATAATGGCACACACCTTTAATCCCAGCACTTGGGAGGCAGAGGCAGATGGATGTCTGCAAGCTCAAGACCAGCCTGGTCTACATAGTTTCAGGAAAGCCACAGCTTCATACTGAGATCATGTCTCAAAAAAAAAAAAAAAAAAAAGACAGACAAAAAAATAATGTAGTTAGAAATTATATTGGTTTAGAATAATGTCAGTAATAGGTTTTCCAGGAACTATCCATTAATCTGCAAAATTTATGACTTTATTTTTCTATGCATCTCAATAGTCTTCCAATGTGTGACTGTATCACATTTTCAATATTTATTCATCACTTGATAAACATTTAGGCGTTTTCCATTTCCTTGGTATTGTGACCAGAGCAACAATGAACATAGCTGAGCAAGTATCTAAGACAGTGAGGCCATTGGCCATATGCCAAGGAGTGGTATAGCTGGATGATATGGTAGGTCTACTTTAGCGTTTAGAGAATTCTACATTCTGATTTCCATAGAGACTGTACCAGTTTTCAATCCTACCAACAGGGAGTGGACTTCTCCTTTCCCCATCTCTTTGCCAGCATTTGTTGTCGGTAGTTTTCTTGATCTCAAAGCAATCTTAATTTGGATCTCCCTGGAGAATAAAGATGATGCATGTTTTAAAAATATTTCTTAGCCATTTTCAGTTTTTCTTTTGAGAATTCTCTGTTCAGATCTATAGAACATTTTTTAATGGATCACTTGTTCTCTTGATTTTTTTTGAACCCTTGGTATATTCTGGATATTAATCCTCTGTCAAAGATTCCCTCCTACTCTGTGGACTTCCTCCTCACTTATCTTATGGCTTCCTTTAATATACCAAAGCATTTTAGTTTTATGAAGACCCAAGTGACAGTTGTTGGCCTTAATTTCTGGCCAAATGAATCCCTATTCTGAAAGTCTTTTCCTGAACCTGTATCTTGTAAGCCATTGCCTGTTTTCTTCTAGCAGTTCCAGTGTTTCTGGTTTTACACTGAGGGTGGAGTTTGGTCATGTGGAGTTGATTTGTGTCCAGAGTGATCATTCAGTTTCCCACTGTCACCATTTCTTATGACATTTAAACTCTGTGCACCTAAACATGCAAGCCACTTCAGCACACAAATCCAAGATCATGTACTCAGGCCACCTTGTGTGACCTCCCATCTCAAACAGATTATTATATATTGGGCTATACCCTGGCTGAATGGGGAGGGGCAAATGTCACCCTCAGTCAAGAGGTTTAGAGAGCTGAGAAATGAAGTAGCCCACCACAAGAGTGATGACTTCTTCTGACCAATCCCTGGTAATAACATGCTACTTCCTCCTTTCTCAGAGTGCATGCCTGACTTCTTTCTATACAATGACATGTGCCATCGTTCCTGTCCCAAGAACTTCTACCCTGACATGCGCCAGTGTGTCCCCTGCCATAAAAATTGTCTGGAGTGCAATGGTCCCAAGGAGGATGACTGTAAGGTCTGTGCTGATACTTCCAAGGTTCTCCATGATGGACTGTGTTTGGATGAGTGTCCTGAGGGAACCTACAAAGATGAAGTGAATGATGAATGCAGAGGTAAGGATTTCTGGACTGTATGAGTGAGCAAGGAAGGCTGGGAAGCCTGTCCACACAAAGCACGTTCTAGGGCTGCCATAGTACCCAGTCACAGGTCTTAGAACACTCTTAAATTTCCTGGTCAATGAGACAAATATTAAATGAGAGTTCATTTTTAAAGTACATAATTCATAAGCTTTGAACATGTGAATCTGGCTAGTTACAAATGAAATGACCTTACTAATGGCACATGCCCATCAAAAAGGATTCTCCATGTAACAGTTTGCAAGAGCAGGTGAGCTTTTAAAGCCTGTTCTTGGGGACTTTAAACCACCAATGAGTTCATACACTTAGTAAAAGATCCCATGGGGGACTTCCTCCCTGCCTGTCATCTACCTTCTCTCTCTTCTCTCCTTATGACCACACTCCTTCTCTTCAGCTTTTCCTAGCCCAAGTCCCCATTTATCTTTCATTTGTCACTTCTGTAACTACATGTTCCAGAAGAAGACTCATGGAACTAGAGAACAGCACAATATTAAAGGCTTTGCCTAGCCTAACCCAGGTCCTGCACTTTACTCTTAGCACTGCATAAAACAATAAAACGAGAAAAGAGATAGGATCTGCAGTTCTATCAACACCCTAATTTTCAACTGGGCATTAATCTTTTTTAGTCTCTTTTTAGTTGCCAAGAAACAGAAAAACAAATTATCTATTATGAGAGGACTTCTGAAATTACAGGAAAACATTCTAGAAGACATGTTTTTCTAAAGCCCTAGGATAGGTTGCCATCTTCCATGAGCCCCTGGGCAAGAACTAGATCTAGATTACCATCCTGGCCTGTCCCCCCCCCCCCCAACCTCCAGATGAAATCTTCCTATGCCTCAGAAGCTAGCCTTAAACTAGCCCTTCTCTTGCCTTAGACTTCCAAGGGGTAGGGTTACAAATGTGTAGCACCATAGCTGGTTGATTCTATCATCTTCCAGCTGAGTGGCTTAGCATCTTTAGTCCTAATTCCCTGATGCAAAGACAATGAAATGGTAATCCTAACAGTAAAGCCTATCTACCCAGGAAAGCTGAAGGCATCTTCTGTGTGCCTTGTGCTGCTCCAGGCCTGGAAAATGGGGCACTCAGAACCCCTGCCCTCACAGAGCTCACATTCTATTTGGAAAGCAAGATGGTGAGGACACTTGGCAGGATAAACAAGACAAGTGAGTGTGGGAAAAAGAGCAAGGAGCAATTGAAATCTAAGAGATATTTTGTAAGATACCGTCAAGGAAGGGAGGGAGCAATCACTGTAGAAAGAAATCTTCACATGTCTTCAAGAAAAGGATTCTAAGGAGAGGGGATGATGGTTACCCATGATGATGGCTCTAAGAGTGAACTGTTCCCCACTGATTGTCTAACATAGCTGCCAAGCAAGCCCCTATTGTATGCAGGCCTCTCTCATTGTTACTGTGCATTTGCAGAGGACACCAAAGATGCCTTTTACAATTGGGCAATTATAATACACTCCAATAATTACTTTACAAGTGATTAGATAGAGATATTCTGGGAGATTACAGAAAGACCATGGCAACAAGGACTTTCATAGTAGAAAGGCCACATACTGATGTGTGACTTTGCTCATAATGTAGAGTGACCATAAGCGCGTACCACTGACACAGAGCCCTAGAAGTATCCAGGAAAAAGAAATTTGTTTCTTAGAGGGGTGTCCCAGCCTTGCCTGTCTCTCACCCCTGCTTGCTTGCCTACCGTACCTGCAGATTGCCCTGAGTCCTGCCTGGTCTGCTCATCAGCTTGGACCTGCCTGGCCTGTCGGGAAGGCTTCACAGTGGTACAGGATGTCTGTACAGCACCCAAAGAGTGTGCAGCCGTCGAGTACTGGGATGAGGGCTCCCGCAGATGCCAACCATGTCACAGGAAGTGCTCCCGCTGCTCAGGGCCTTCTGAGGACCAGTGCTATACCTGCCCCAGAGAGACTTTTCTCCTCAGTAAGTTGTAACACTATGCCAGAGGACAGCTGTGCTCTCTTCTCTCTCTCTCTCTCTCTCTCTCTCTCTCTCTCTCTCTCTCTCTCTCTCTCTCTCTCTCTTTCTCTCTCTTCCTCTCCTTCTCCTGAAGATGTCACACCTTAATCTCTCACTCTTACAAATACTCAATTTGTGTGTAATGGGGGACATTATAGCTGTGCTTAGGTAAAGGTCTTGCCATGGGGAGGTGATGCTGGCATAAACAGACGAGACCAATGTAATCACAGGGTCTCATAAGAGCAGAATTAGTGGTAGACGTAAGCTGACTGGATCAGAGCAACAGAAAGCATGCTGCCCTTGAAAGAGAAGGGGTTCCATAGCACATGAATGCAGATGCCCTCTAAAAGTAGATAAGGCGAGGAACAGAACCCCTGACAGCCTCTAGAAGGGATGCAGCTCTGTACAGCCATTTAGGTTTCTGGCCTCTATCATGGTGATATGAACAGTTTCTGTTATAAAGCCATAAGACTGGTGGTCAGTGGTATAGCCATGATAGAAACCTAGAATGGAGGTACCCCACAACCCTCAGTTGCCATAGCTACCAGCCTGCACTTTCCATTCTGCCTATCATGGACTGTCCATGATGACCTCAGCCTCACTGATATCACTCAGCCTCTGGAATTCCTCTCCCTCTATATGCAATGCCTCCTTCCCTGAATAGAGCAGGTGTGGGAACCACAGGTCATGCCTGCTGTCAAGACTCATTTTTCCTTCCTCCACAGACACGACCTGTGTGAAAGAGTGCCCAGAGGGCTACCACACTGACAAGGACAGCCACCAGTGTGTGCTCTGCCACAGCTCTTGCCGGACCTGTGAAGGACCACACAGCATGCAGTGCCTCTCCTGCCGACCTGGCTGGTTTCAACTGGGCAAGGAGTGCTTGCTGCAATGCAGGGATGGGTAAGGAGTTCAGCACGTTCTCCTTCAGCCACTCAGATGGAAAGCCATTTGCTGATGATGAAAGTAGGGCTCAGAACACAGCGGTCCACTGTAAAGCCTACCAGCTAGTAGGGAGCAAATATGAGCCAGGCCATAGTAAAGGAAAAGAACAAAGAGAAACAGTGTGTCCAGTGAGAGAACACATTAAATCTGATGGTATGGTCCCATCCCACTAAGTAACTATTCATCCTCAGGGCCTGGCCTCACTGACAATCCAGAGATCTGTAATTATAAGCAGAGGAGGAGTTTCTCCCATAATGACCCACAAGCACTAATACAGGTTTAAGGGCTTTTTTACCCCCATTTTAGGAGGTGGCATAGATTCGGGGATTGAGGGTTAATATGAAAAACCTAAGCAGTACAGGTGAGACACTGATCTTAAAAGGGAACAATTTCAGTGACCATCTCTACTTACACCCCATGGCCTCTGCAGCCTGCCAGGCCTCCACAAATGCCCTGAATCCACCCTTTACAGCTTTGGTTCTAAAAGTAACATTGACACTAACATGAAATGTTAATGTAAAAGTAATGGGGGAAATCATTTTGGGAGTAAAGACTCTTACATTTTCTGCTAAGAAAAGCTGCTGGTGTGTACATCAGATCTGGTTACAAACACTCTGGCAAGAAGAGTTGACTTGGCCATGCCTTCCCCAGCATTCCACACTCCTGCCCACTCAGTCCCAATTAGTAACCCAGGGCCTTGACAGGTTCCAGACCAAAGTCGAAGGACCTTTCCTGGAAGTTTTAACCCCAGTTGGTACCTTCCTTCACCCCCTAAGTAATGTCTGCATTCTGCGTTTACATATATTGATTGGCTCACATTTCTGCATATCTCATCTACTCACTAACTCATGCAATCCACACAGCTTACTGCAAAAGCATCTTGTACATCTGGACAAGCTGAATTAAAACCCATGCTTTGTACTGCAAAGGCTTACCCTTGTTCTACTATCTTCTCATTTAAATAATAATAAGTTCCTAGAAGTAAAACATCTCTTATTTTTTGTGTGTGCTGCCACACACACAACACAAAGTCAACTCTTCAGAGATTCTTTGGCAAGTACTGGTCATGTGCATTAATAACACGGTCCTGCCAGGCAAAAGCAGAGGCAGTGCTATCAGGGAAGAGTCTTTCAAGCTGGGTGTAGTGGCACATGCTTGCAGTCAGAGCATTTAAAAGGCAGAGGCAAGATGATTTCTGTGAATTTGGGGCCAGCCTGGGCTACAGGAGTTCAAGCCCAGTCTGACTGTACACAGGAAATTTGGTCTCCAAAATGATGATAATGATGATGATGATGATGATGAGGAGGAGGAGGAGGAGGAGGAGGAGGAGGAGAAGGAGGGTAGGAGGACAAACATGGTACAAGGTAGAAGAAAAGAGGAAAGAGAGGAGAGGAGAGAAGAGGAAAAGAGAGGAGAGGAGAGGAAAGGAGAAAGAGAAGCTCTTCCATCCAGAGTGTGATTCAACAAAGGTTAAAGTTAAGTGTGGAGATGTCAAAGGAAGAACAGAAAGTGACAGTGATGGTAAAGGACTGTTGAGACACCACTGTGTGATGGTACCTTATAGGTGCTTCCAGCTTCACATCCACAAGCAGATGGGTGGGGTGAGGTGCTATGATGCCCAGTGTACAGGTAAGCAAGCCACATTCACTAGATCCATTCGCATCTTGGCAACGATTCCATGAGTAAGGTTGGGTGAAAAGACTGAAGAGGTCAAATCCGTGCGTGAGCCCTGTCTGACACAGCCTTTGGTCAAGCAGAGCCTGTTCCGCCCTCCGCATCCACGGCTTCCAAATCAGATCAAGGACTAGAAATACTCAAAAGTACTGAATGCATCTGTTGCTGAACACAGGATTCTTTTCTTGTTATCATTTCCGAGCCAATATAGCATAACAATCATTCCCACAGCATTTATGCCAAATTAAGTACTAATTTGAGAAAATTGAAAGCCTGAAAGAGGAGGTACTGACACTGTACCATTTTATACATGGGACTTGCGCACACATGGGTTTGGTGTCCAGCCTCCAGAGGACATCTGCACATACCTTTGCTTCCCTCTTGGTTTCAGATATTATGGAGAAAGCGCCAGTGGCCGGTGTGAGAAGTGTGACAAGATCTGTAAGACATGCCGGGGCCCACAGCCCACGGACTGCCAGTCCTGCGATACATTCTTCTTTCTCCTCCGCTCTAAGGGACAGTGTCACCGCACCTGCCCCGAGCACTACTATGCTGACCAGCACGCACAGACATGCGAGAGGTGCCACCCAACTTGTGATAAGTGCAGCGGTGAGAATATGCCTGTGTTTTGCATATGTGTGAAAATAGACATTTGAAAAGTTTTCCTTTCTATTTGGCTTCTCTCCCCCTCTTTCCTCCTGGGGCGGGGGGAGGCACTCCCATTTCCCAAACTCTTCTTCCTCAATCAAGCCTCTTTAGCATCCACACAGTCTGCCCACTCACTTCTACAACACCCTTGGTACCTTTGAGGCTGATACAGGAGGTATCATGTCCACTGGCAGGGCTTGGCACCTACTCTCAGTTTCCTTCTGACCTGTATGGCTTCATCTCTGTGGAAAAAATCCCTGAGAATCTGGCTCATGGCTGCAGAGGCTTTGGTCTGCAGTCAGCCTGCTGTGCTGTGAGGGCCGTTGTGGCAGCCGAATCATGAAATTTAGAAGAGCAGATGAGCAGAGACGTCAGCACCACAGACAGGCAGTGAGGATGAGGAAGGGTAAGGAAAGCAGACACCTACTTTCCAGGCATGCCCACAAGCGCTCCACAGTCCTCCTACTGACCCCACTTTTCACCATCTCCAAAGAATGGCATTAGACTACGAAACCATCGAGAGATTCATCCACTGATTAAGTCAAGACCCAATTGCCTCCCCAGAGTCTGTCCTCTGGAAACCAAGCCCTCAATACCCGAGCCTGTGGGGACATTTCATTTCAAACTGTGACAGTGCTGGGAGCAACAATCTAGGGAAATCCAGTTATGTTCATCAGTTTAAAAAAAAATAAAATCAAACTCAAGACAGCTGCCTCAAGCTCTCCCAATCCCTGATACCGTTTTCCAGATGTGTGCTTGTGCCAAAGATCATAAAATCAATGTCAATGATTTTATGATTTAACCACTGCCCAGGATGGTACCTTGATGTTATCTCTGGTAGTATTCTGTCTCTTGCCTCCTACTGAACCTACCTACAACACAGTTGAATCTCAATACCTGTGGACCCTTCCTAAGTATCCCTCTTGCCAGGAAATCTGGTCACATTGAATCCATGTAAAAGACGGTAGCTCACATTTCTGTTCTCCTTTTCAAAACAGCCGTGGCTTTCTCTTCCTTCTGGATACATTTCATTTCGAACAGTCATTTGGATGTTGATTGGCATCACATTTAATTTGTGTTATCCTAAATTTAACAAAACAAGGACATTTTTACACAAGTATATAATGAGCATATCCCCCCTCCATATGTTGCTATATTAACTATGTAAAGGTGTAGCCCCAGCTGTCCTTAAACATATGATGTCCCTGCCTTATTCTCTTAGCCTTTGCCTGCTGGAATGTATCACCATGCTCAGCTCCCATTTTCAAAGATAATTCGAAGGGAGAAATAGAACAAATGTTATGGGTATACAGGGGGTTAGGGGATGGAATGGAAAGATGTGGGGAGGAAGAGGAGATATGGTTGAGAAAGGGGATTCAGGGAAAGTCAGGTGGATTTGAGAGGTGTTTGAGGGCTGGTCTGGAAATCTAGTGCAGTGGAAATTTCCTAAATCATATGAAAGTAATCCTAATGAAGTCTCCCAATAATAAAGGAGATAGATTCCCAAATAGTCATTGATTGTCAGCAAATGAGGCCTCTAGTACTAAGACTGGGTTGAGTTCATTTAAGTTGTTGGCCAGGGGAGTGACATGGAAATCCCCAAAGAGCCCAGACTATAGCCAAGACAATGGGATGCTCTCCCCAAACTGACAGTGAGACCCCATTACAGAAGACAAAGCCTGCGCAAGTCATTGAGAAGTCACGCTGGTGCCCACACAGAGCCTTCACACCCATGTTCTAGTATCTTTGGTGTGAGAAGGTACTCTGGAGGCTATCAAAAGAGAAACATAAACACCAACTCAGCCACAAAACCTTTGGTCTACAGTCTGTCCTGCCTGCAGATATGCTAGGGCAGTGGTGGCACAGAACCTGTGAGAGTAGCCAGTCAATGTCTGATTTGACTTATGGCCCACTCCACGAGACAGAGTCCAGACCTGACATTGTTTGGATGACGAAAAAAAAAAAAATCCAGAAACCAAAGGTGAACCGAACACAACTAGTCCTAACAAAACTAAAACAAGTGATTCAAATGTTTCTCTATTCAGATCACTTTAACTTCAATCATAATTTCTATTCCATGTATTCTAGAGTCAAAAACCACCCACAACTGCCCAGAACCACTCACCTACTATACTTCTCTCTCTCTCTCTCTCTCTCTCTCTCTCTCTCTCTCTCTCTCTCTCTCTCTCTCTCTCTCTCTCTCTCACTCTCTCTCTCTCTCTCTCTCTCTCACGCACACACACACACACACACACACACACACACACACACACACACACACACACACAAGACCCTGCAATGCAGTTCTCCTTCCTTAAGAACAAAACCATGGGACTTTGAGGCCCAGTGTGAGCGTCATCTCTAGAGAGCTAGTCTTGGTCCTCCTGGCAGGCTTCTTCCTCCATCCCCTTTCTGTAACTCAATGTTTCACTGAAGCTTTTTCTGTGACATCTTTTTGGGTGCTGGTTATTAAATGTAGGGCCTTACATATGCTAGGCAAGAACACTTGCCCATTCCATAGAGCTATATTCCCAGCCTTACATTGCATTTTAGTTAAATATGTCCGTCTCTCCAACTGTGAGCCCCTCCAGCAATCCTCCAGCACGAATTACCAGGGTTATAAGACATTCCTTTGTAGCCCTGCTCCCACTTTTTATTACAACAGTTGAGAAGAGCTCTCCTAAGTGCTGTGTAAGAAATGAGTGTATAGGAGGCAAATACTTCTTTTTGTTCCAAACTGGAAAATGTTCATCTCCAAATGTCATTGGTCCAGTCTTGATCCCAAGGAGATGTCTCTGAAGATAGCTTTGAATGTTTGATTCTCCTGCATCTGTTTCTCAAATTTCTGGAATTACAGGCATCAGCCACCATAGCCAGTTTAGGAGGTGATGGGGACTGAACCCAGGCTTTGCGTATACTAAGCAATCATTCTGCGAGCTCACCTATGTCTCCAGGCCTGTTGTTGATTTTCTTAGCTCTCTTTTATCTGTGTACTTTTGGATGTCCAACTTAAGCTCATTGAAAATGAGAGTTAGATTTGGGCTCTTACTCCTCTGTCTCTTCCTCCATCCTTATGGAGTCGCTTGTTTGTTTTGCATTTTTCTGTGCAACTCTGGATGCCCTAGAATTTGCTATGTAGACCAGGATACATCCTTACTTCTTAAAATCTGTTTTTCCATTTACTCCACCAGAAATTCAATCCAGACTAGGATGGTTCATTTCTTCTGAGGTGACATTCTTGGCAGTACAGATCCTCAGCAAACCAATTAACAGCGTCGGGGAGGCTTGTCTGTTACAGCAAAGTCTCACCCTAACTCCTGTTTAAGCTCTAAGCCCAGGCTTTGGTTCCAGGATCTTGAAAAACACTTAGCTCCTGTTATGATTAAAACAACAACAAAAAGTTGAGCTTACATCTTCCACTGCCTGTTTACTGCCCTGGTCAGAGCAGCCACGTAGCTGGCCCTGTCACTGTGCCTCCTTCCTGTCCTGGGCAAAGCAGACAAGTGCTTGATTCTGACACTGTTCGGGTGTGTTTGCTTTCTGGATGAAAGAAACTTCATCTATATAGTTTAGACAAATCTCTTTCTTGCTTTCTCTGCTACTTCTTCTCCCATCTCAGTATGCTTCAAATGTACCAATTATAGCAGGACCTGAGTTCACATATGGTTTTTATTCATTTTCGAGACAAGGTCTTAATCTATAGCTCTGGCTGGCCTGGAACTCACTCACTATGAATAGCAACCCGGCCTTGAACTCACAAAGGTCTGCCTGCCTCTCCTTCGTGAGTGCTTGATTGGATTAAAGGTGTGCACCACGCTCAGCAATGCATTTTTATTTTATGTGTACAAGTGTTTTTGCTTGCATGTATGCATGCCAGTGCAGGAAGCGCATTCAGTACCCACAGAGGCCAGAAGATACCCAGAAACTGGAGTTACAGAAGGTTGGGAGCAATGAAGTTGGCACTGGGAGGGAGTCAATCCCCATCACCTTGAAGAACGCCCACTGTTCTCTAGTGCTGAGTCACCTTTCCAGCTCTACATTTAATTGTTGGATGTGTGTGTTATTACAGGATAAATGTTTTCTTAGAAGAGTGTGTACAAAACTTTTGCTCAACCTCACTCTGCTAATTCAAAAGTCTTGGGTTATTTAGTACTCTTGGGGGCCAGGATGCCCAACACTTGGGTGAAACAAAGGCCAATCTGAGTTTGGGGGTTTTGTATGTGCATGCATGTATTTTTGTTTCTTGAACCCCAGCCCCCATATGTGTCTGTATGTGTGTGTGTGTGTGTGTGTGTGTGTGTGTAGACCAGGCTAACCTTGACCTCACAATTCTCCTACCTTAGCCTCCCTAATGCTGAAATGACAAATGGTTGCCACCAAACCTACTCACTATCACTGTCTTGAAGCATATGTGTCTACTTCTAAGTAATAGTTTTAATGACTCCATTTCTTCACACATAAAATTTCTAGTTGAATATCTCACATTATATTTCCAATAGACACCTCAAGCCTCTCTATTCTCAGACAACTTTTTCCTGCTTCTTATCTTGGCGAATGGCTTTCCTAGGCTTCCCCTTGTCTGACAGAGTAACCTGGCCTTATCCTTTTCTCTTCTTGATCTCTGGGTCTTCACAGTTTGTCTCTAAGTCATATGACATCTTAAATATCTCCCCTCTCTTAGTCATTAGTGTCATTATAACTCGGTTCGTACTTTCACAGTTTGTCGCTTGAGTCACCAGTTAGCTACATGGTTTTCCTGTCCCCTCTATGAGCCACCCAGTGGCCATCCAGTCCTCTATGCTGTCAGATGGAGCATGCAAGGCTGGTAAAAAATAGGACATGCTTCTGCTTAGAAGCATTGCTGCACTGATTTTAGTCTGTTTAATATCTGTGGCTGAGGCTCTTCCCCAACAGGCATTGCTTACACCCACCCCCATCCCTTGCTGCCTCCTATGCTGTCTTTGAACATAAGCACAGGGACTACTATGAATCTGACTCATCTTTGCCTCCTGCCTCTCCACAATCCTGATTCCTCTGGTCAGTTCTGCCAGAACTGTTTTCTGCTCCATTACACTCAGCATGTTTTTTCAAAAGCCTTTCCCTGGCCTTCCATCCGGTGTTCCCCTACAATTCTGGGTATCCAGCCATCTCTTTATTTACTTAACAAACACCTCGCCATCTTAGATAACCAGATTCCTGGAAAACAGGGTAGTTCACTTTGTGTAATTTTAGTTCTTGTTTTTGTTTTCAGAAACTGTTGCTATGATTTAAAAAAAAAAAAAAAAAAAAAAAAAAAAGGACAGAAAACAATTTAGGAGGTGAAGCGTTTATTTTAGCTCACAGTTCCAAGTTATGGTTCATCACCATAGTGGGAAAGTCGAAGAAGCAAGAATTGAAAAGCACCTGGTCACATTCACACATAAATGTGTGGTAAAAAATAAGATTCCAATAAATAACTGTATTGTGGTTTGCTAAACCTGTCGGCCCCAGTTTCTACCTGTTAGTGTTGTGCAGTGAGCCAGGGGAGGACCTTCATTAGGTACATTGATGTGTCTTAAGATAAGCACATGAAAACAAAGCACAGACTGTATTTGAACATTTTTATGTGGATTGGAGATGTCATTTATGATGTCAAAGGATGGTTGAAAGAGCTCTACATGTCTCTACTGGCCTTGAGATTTTCTACCTAAGTAAGAATGGCAGCTTCAAGCATTTCTTTCCCATGCTCATCAACACAGGATCCCCAAGACAGGATTCAGGGGTGACTGGCCACTGTGTGGATCTGATCCAGAGAAAGCCCACATGTTGGATTCTTCTTTGTCTTCCTGCATGTGGCTTGGGCCTGGAACTCACACCGTCAGCCATTTCTGGCCTCTGTGTTCTCCTCCTCTGCTGACCTTCGAATACCACACACACCCTTTGCTAGTTAGTGGATCTTGTGCTAACTCTGGTTTTGAAACACACAGATTACAAAATTTGGGGATTCCCCCCAATGTTAGGTTATAAATTAAATAGAAAAAAAAGTTTAAATTTTTTTGAGACATTAACTGTCATACTAAGTTATGACATGGGAAAGAAATGGGAAAAAATGTTGGCTGTCTGAATGAGCAGTGTGTCTGTGTTTCATCCTCTTTCCACTACCTAGCAATTTTAATTGTTAAGAAGAATGCAATCTGATGGCCACAGGGGCACATGCCTGTAACTCCAGCACTTAGAAGACTGAGGCAGGGGGATCATGGAAGGTTGAAGTTAGCCTGGGTTACACATTGACACCCCAAGGGAAAAGGTAGAGAGAATAGGAACCGAAGGGAGAAAAGTAAGAGAGGGAACTGGAAGGGGAGAGGAAGGGAGGAGAAGGGAGGGGAGGAGGAGGAGCTGGGGAAGGAAGAGAAAAAGACCATTCTGAAGCACTGGGAGTCAGGGAAGTGGGCGCAGCAGGAATGTACCTAATCTCTACCACTGTGTGAAGCTGCTGCGTCTGGAGTTGGTTATTTCCTTCCTTTGGCTTCCTTTAGCACGCTCACCTTCTTATTTATCCTCCCCACTCAGTATGAACCCTGAACTTTTTTAAGATGCCTCTTTCTACCCATGGCTCCTCACAGCTGAATCCCAGGACCTCCCTGCCTGACTTGAATTCACAGGGCTGAATTTGGGGGAGGGGGGATGAAAATAGGCCGGGTCAGTGTAAGGCAAAGCAGATGGCAATCTGTGCTGGATTTTAAGGAAATGTGAAAAGGTCTGTCTTTCTGGCCTCAAGGCCCCTTAGAAGCAGTAATAGAGTCTTTTAGCCTTGAAAAAAGTTAAGCAAAAAATGCCAAGGAACTCGATCCTTTTTGAAAGACTCCGGGTGTTCAGGGCTTACAATACAGCAAAGGAAGATGTGAAAATACAGTCGCTGGTTTCCACCAGGACCGACACACTGTACTGACTACTACCTGGGGTCTGGACTTCAGCCAAATTGGAAAGGAAGCAGTCCATAGTTCCGGTCACACAGGTCTGCCAGCCTGCTACCCAGCAGGGGGACTGTGTGTATAACTGCACATTTCAACCTATCTACACAAGAGAATTTCAAATCCTCAAAGAAACAACAAACATCTGATGATAGGAGAAGAAAGTCTTCACAAATGTGCCTTTTCCAGCTGGAGACAGAACCCAAGGCCTTCCTGTGCATGCTGGGTAGGGCTCTACCACAGGCTACACCCTGGCCCCTCTCAGGTTTCAGAAGTCTTCCACATGATTTCTCATTTTCTAGAAATCTTTTGCTGTGACACACGATCTCTGGTCCTCAACTTCTCGGTGTGCAGACTGAGAGTCTCCGGGGTGAGACTGTGTGTTCTGTAAGACTTTACTTTGTCTTCTAGACACTTGTTTTATCCTTAGTCACCTTTCTACTTCAATTTACTTGACATTTTCCTTACTCCCAAGTGCTCTGACATCAAGACAGAGGTTAGAATCTGAAATCTGTCACATAATGTGATTTTTCTCTCTCTTTCAGGAAAGGAGGCATGGAATTGCTTGTCCTGTGTGTGGAGCTACCACCTTCTGAAAGGAATTTGCACCCCAGAATGCATTGTAGGGGAATACAGAGAGGGAAAGGTACTGAGACCTGGGGTTGGTGTATGCTTTCCCACTCCCACCCTTATGGAGCTCAATTCCCACAGGCTTTTCTGGGAAGTGAAAATGGCCTACATATCACTCTACACAGCCTGTGTTTAACACTGTACAATCTCATTCATTCATAAAATCATCAGGCTACCAACCTTCAGCTTCTACTTGATTCCCGGGAACAGAAAGGATCTAAGACAACTTGAGCCCTATAGCCATTCGCTATAACCACAGAGGAAGTTCAGTCCCCGATTACAACAAAAATACAAATTTTCCCCTTTCCAGCTGTCTAAACAGACACGTCCATGAACGCAGGCAGAAGCTTGCTGGCCCTGCTCTTCCATTTCCCTCACATCTTACAGCAAGTGTAGGATAGCCAGCTTTCCTGGGAGACACAAATTTTCTGAATTATTCACTTCTTGGTTGTGTTTCTAAACTTGAAACCATAAGAAAATCCATCAAGATGTTGAAATTAAAATAAATCAGCAAATTTGCATATATGCCCTCTTTAAATTCTGACATCGAAGTTAAAGTTCCTCAAATCAGACTCCGAGAGGTTAAACACATAGTAACATAGGCAGAACCCAGAAGATTTGACAAGGACATCTGGAAACACTATATCAGCATCGTAGATACTCCCAAATGCTTCAAGAAAGGCAACTCCCACTCCGCTTTTTCTGTATTTATTTTCAGTGGTGCCTAGCACACACATGGCAAGTCCTCCGCCACTGAGCATCCAACCTTTGTATTTCTCCTTGTCATCCATTTCACTGAAGATACAGACGTACAGTATCTTCTGGCCACAGGCACGGCTCAGTAGATGAAAGTGCTTGCTGCATGAGCAACTTGAGTATAACTGTCAGATTCCATGGTGGAAGGAGAGAACCAGCTCCTAAAAGTTGTCCTCTGACCTCTGCATGCATGCCTACATATGCCTCTACACACACACACACAAACAACAACAACTATTTTTATTGTATTGTTGTTATCTAAATGGGGTATCTTTCCTTAACCCATATTTTTTGCACCGGGGAAGGAGAGAATTGTTGCCATGAACTTTATACCCTTTTCCAATGAGTTTTAATCATCTTAGTTTTAATCACCAATTATATTCTGAGTCTGGGCACAAGGATCCAGGAATCGTAGAAGTCGAGCAGGTAACTAATATGAAAGAGTAAGAGTCAAAGAAAACCACAGCACTAGCTTGATGAGAAATAGAAATTGAATCCCAACATTCAGGAGGCTGAGCACAGGACCAGGAGGATCCTGCATTTGATGCTATCCCCGGCTACATAGCAAGACCTTAGATAGATAGATAGATAGATAGATAGATAGATAGATAGATAGATAGATAGGTAGGTAGGTAGGTAGGTAGATAGATAGATAGATAGATAGATAGATAGATAGATAGATGATAGGCAGATAGATAGATAGATAGATAGATAGATAGATAGATAGATAGATAGATAGGTAGATAGGTAGGTAGGTAGGTAGGTAGAAAATAGATCGATAGGTCGGTACATACTTACATACATACACCAACAACAAGATAAAACTGCACATAGACAAAAAGTAAAAAGAAATAAAAGGCTATGTGCCACTATGTGTTGACAAATACAAAGCGCTGGGAAATACATCACGTTGAAAAACACTAAGGAGGGAGCCATTGTCTTTCTACTCTGTTCCTGACATTGCCAAGTGAAAGCAGTGACCTCATCATTAGCAAATCTAGATTCTGAGAAGGAATTAGTAACTGAATAAGACCTAGAATATTGCTTTGGCAAAGTGCAGGATGTGGAAATGTGTAGACTGCAAAAGTGTGCGGCAAAATTAGACACAACTGGTCCTTGACCTGACTGAGTTTGTTACAATGTCACAAACTCCCCCCAGAAGCCTGTAATTCTCCTATTCCTAGCTTGTCTCAGAGGTCAGGGTCCAACTAAGGTTTCCTCCAATTGTACACAGTTGGTTTGGTCTTTTGCCCAGCACAGATAAAATGGACTAGAGCACCCACAGCACCTGGCAACCGCCATTAATCGATCACATTCTTCCCCATTTATAGAGACAAGAGAAAATAGCCATGTGAGAGCTCCAGTGCCCAGTTAAAACCTCTACACTCAAAACCCACCTCTTTCTGCTCTTAACAGGGAGAAAAGTTCAACTGTAAAAAATGCCACTCGAGTTGCATGGAATGCAAGGGTTCCGGCAGCAGGAACTGCACCGGGTGCTCAGCTGGCCTGCTGTTGCACATGGATGACAGCCGCTGCCTCCACTGCTGCAATGCTTCCCACCCCCACAGATCCCAGGACTGCTGTGACTGCCAGACTTCCACAGGTGAGAGCGAGTGGGCCGGCCTCGGGGGGCTGATGGGGACAAGGACGGAGGTGGATGAGTAGTTCACAAAGCATCTACTTTAAACCTCCTGGTTCACAAATTGGGTTGGCTGTCATCGTTGTCAGATACCTGAGGAGAACTATTTAAAGGAGGGTTTCTTTGGGCTCACAGTATCAGAGATCTAAGTTCACGAACACTTAGCTCTGTTGTTTCTAGGCAACAGTGAGCCTCAGCCTCCTGGCAGAAAGCATGTGGTAGAGCATCAGGGCTCACCTCACGGCAGTCAGGAAACAGAGAAGTTTGAGGAAAGCCATCTTTCCAGGACATGCCCCAGTAACCTATTTCTTCCAACTGGAATCTATTTTTCACCACCTCCAAGTAATGTCATCATATATGCATCTATTACAGATCCATCTATTAATAGGTCGAGTCCTCAGAGTCTGTCACTCCCCATAAGTTCATCAACTAGCAATCAAGGCCCCAAGTCTTTGGGGGGGAGATATCTCAGGTTCAAACATTAATCAAACAGGCCCCATTTTAGCAACAAAGAGACAGAGGCCCAAGCTTGGATCTCCCTGCCCGAGTCCACAGCAATAGGTAAGAGGCTCATCTAGAGACAGGCTTAATGGTACTTGTGTGTAATCAAAACACTTAGGAGGTAGAGGCAGGAGATCAAGAGTTCAGGGCCACTCTCAGATAAATTGAAAGTTTGAGAGACCACCCAGGAATACCTCAAGTTTTTGAGACTAGACTTGTTATTTTAAGAAAAATCACATATGCACATGTACACCTCAGAGACTCAACTGGAATTTGAACATGGGTCTACTAGACTACAAAGTCCCAAAGCATCACATTCTTCCTACAATTATGCTGCCCCCCATCTCAATGAAGTCTAGACTTTGATCTTTATAAATTTATTTTGTTTCTTTTTTATCTTTGCCACTAAGGGAGAGGGGGAAAGGAATTGGTTATCTTGGTTCTACTGAAACTCACGCTAATCTAATTCAAATCTAGAAATAAGATATCCACTCAATAAATGAAACAATTCTACCAATTCCAAGTCTTCACTTCTCCTCCAGCCCCATCCATGTATATTAAGACTTAGAAAAAATTCTGAGGGCCTGTAGATGGGTCATGCTTTAAAAGCAGTGTATGTAACACTTGCAGTGTATGTAACTCCAGTTTCAGGAGATCCCGTGTTCTATTCTGGTCCCCTGAGGCATCATACACACACACACACACACACACACACAGGGCACATATATGCATGTAGGCAAAACACTCAGATATGCATGTGCCTGGTAAGAATTTTACCATGAACCACCAATGTAAGCCATTCTTACATATGAAAAATAAAAATGAGTAAATCTTCAAACAAAGTAAAACTTAAGGTTTCTGAATGAAGTGATCTTTTTAACGTGGAAAACATACTCTTAAAAATACATTTATCCTCTAGAAATAGACCACTTCCCTGGGATTCAGGTGTATCATGCCTTACCAAACCCAGTAAATGTTATGTTTTTCCATTTGTAAGTAAAGTAAATCTGAAAGCCATAACTAATACCAGCCGTGGATTTATTTCTTTATTTCAGCCTTTCAGTTACTTTACAAGTACCACCTTTCCAAGAATGAATTAATCCTCTCCTTCCTCAGCTTTCCTACACACCAAGAGCAACTGGTTTCTCCAGGCCTTCTTCCACACCTCCCTGTAGGGGCCGATGCAGGGCTGTCAGCTGAGAGCAACAGCCCTCATTACATCCATGTGTTTAAATGAAACCCAAAGTATAAACTTCTAGAGAGCAGTTTCTGAATGTTTGTTCTAAGAAAGAATTGGATCATTTTTCCTGGTTTCTAAAAACTATTTAGGGCAACCCTACAAAAAAGAAAGGAAGGAGAGAAGGAAGGAAGAAAGGAAGGGAGGGAGGGAGGGAGGGAGGGAGGGAGAAAAGAAGGAAGGAAGGGAGGGAGGGAGGAAAGAAGGAAGGAAGGAAGGAAGGAAGGAAGGAAGGAAGGAAGGAAGGAAGGAAGGAAGTCTTCTTGAGCTAAGGATGAAGTCCCATGGTAGAAAGTTACCATAGTATGTATATGAGGAGAAATAAAGAGCCCAGGTGTTCAAGCTTAATTGTACCTTTGATACTGAGACAGCTTCCTCCTACAGAGAAACCAAATGGTAGATGCTAGCCCTGAGCCAGTGACCTAATACCTAGGATAGTAAGATATGAATGCATCCAGCACCCTGAAAATAACACATCCTCCAAAGGTCCAATATAGATCCTCCTGCCTTGGGAAGCACGTGCCACAGGCAGATTACTTATCTGTCCCTCTAGTATGATCCTGTTTCTTTGAGGGGACAAGTCTGTGCTGTCATAGGTAGTGTTAAACACAATAACGATAATTCTGCTATTTTAGAGATAACAGTTTTGCTTGATAGGCAAAATCCTGTTAGAATAAAATAGAAACCCCATTAAACACCAGGGGGCAGGGCAGGGGGTATCAATCACCGGAGTTACTCAGTAGCAGGGGTAGTTGCTAGGTCCCTGTGAAGGGGTAGAGAATGTGAAAGAAAGTGTGGAATGGAGGGAAGAGGAGGAAGAACCCACTGAGTATTAAAATTTCTACAACCAACCAAGCAGATAGCAGATAGCTTTTCCCCAGTGTCATACTTTTTTCTTTTTTTCTTTTTTTTTTTTTTTTTTTTTGCCTTACTGTATGGTAGATTACAAAGAAAAGGAAATAAAATTAGTTAAGCTTTTCAAGTCACACTGCCCAATGAATGAATATAAAATAAGAAAAATCAGCTGAATTCTCAAGTTATGGTTAACTCTTCTTTTTTTGGGTTTTTGTTTTTGTTTTTGTTTTTTTGTTTTTTTGTTTTTTTTTTTTTTTTTTTTTTTTTTTTTTGGCCTGTCTGGTCCTGAGTGTGTGTGTGTGTGTGTGTGTGTGTGTATGTGTAGGCTTTGAATAAGAGGGGCAGGACTCTTTAAGATAATAGAGTATTCCTTTTCTTGCTTGAGGAGTGCCAAGAATATCCAAGAAAACCAAGCACAGTGGTCAGAGAGTTTGCCTCAAGAACCCCACCTGAATTTGAAGTTAATGGATTGGAAAATCCAGTTTCCTTACAAAGCAGTTCTCATCTATCACAAACAAATTGGCCCCAAATTT
Source organism: Micromys minutus (assembly GCF_963924665.1). Classification (NCBI taxonomy): domain Eukaryota; kingdom Metazoa; phylum Chordata; class Mammalia; order Rodentia; family Muridae; genus Micromys; species Micromys minutus. Next base: position 41,876,636 of record NC_137971.1, read on the forward strand.
TTCCAAGGCCACAAATGACTAAAAGTCTGTGGGCATTATAAATCATGCTTTCCTGTTTTTGAAGGGTAGGAGAGCCATGTTGGACCAGTCTAAAAGATAGAGAGATAACTCCATTTTAGGAAAAAAAAAATCAGAGTTTTTGTTGGGCAGCAGTTAAAAGAAAAACAAACACAAAACAAAAACTCATTTCTCAGGAATCAGAGTCACTGGAAAGGTTGGCGCCTTAGAGACTGGCCCAGAAAACAGGGATCTGGGGTCCTTTTTGGATTTCAAACTTAACATTCTAGGGGCATTGGTTGGTTTTATCAGATTTGGACCGGGACTCTACAGGGATACATACTGAGTTTTTGTAGAGCAGTTGCCTCCTAAGAAAACAAAACAAAACAAAACAAAACAAAACAAAACAAAAAGATGATTCTACCGTTTTAGATGTAAAAAGTTCTTTAGTTCACAGCTCGATTCTCCCAATTCTGTTTCTTTTCTCCCCTTTGCTGCTGCCTCTGGGACGGCCTTCCACCAGACGAGTGCATCCTTCCAGTCAGCGAGCCTGAGTTCTATGAGCACACCAAGACTGCTCTGCTGGTGACCTCGGGCGCCATGTTGCTGCTGCTGCTGGGGGCAGCTGTGGTCGTGTGGCGGAAGTCCCGAAGCCGACCTGTGGCAAAGGGGCACTACGAAAAGCTGGCCGAGCCCACTGTGTCATACTCCTCATACAGGAGCAGCTATCTTGACGAGGATCAGGTGATTGAGTACCGGGACCGGGATTATGATGAAGATGATGAGGACGACATCGTCTATATGGGCCAAGATGGCACTGTCTACCGGAAGTTCAAGTACGGGCTGCTGGATGAGACAGAAGATGATGAGTTGGAATATGATGATGAGAGTTACTCTTATCAGTAAATAAACACCCTCTTCCCCCAACTCCCATCCCTTCCTGGTCCCCAGGACTCTCAACCCTGCTGGGAACTACCATTACATTGGCTGAGGTCTCAGTGTTTGCTTTGTCCTTATCTTGCATCCAACTTGAACATGAAGGGATACTGGGGTCTACTGTGCTGCTTTTGATTAGCTGAGTGCAATGAACAGATCCTGCAAGGGGAAAGTTCAAACGCATTTTCCCCAAGGGTATGTCAAGATATTAAATGCAGGAGGCAAAAAGAAATGAGATCTGTTAAACATTTTAACGTGGTTTTTAAAGTGAATAGAGAACACCTGTAAGGATTCTGCTTTCAAACTGTACTTGGAGACCCACCCCCACCCACACAACTGCCACCTTTCTGGAATTCTGATATTTGACTAAATAGGGGGCAGATGGAGTACCAGAGTGTTGTTAGGGCTGGGGTAGGAGGTCTCTCCCCTTTCAATTGTGTTTTAAAAAAAAAAATCTGTAAAGACCAAGAAGTAGGACTTGTAGTTTCTTTTAGTACTCCTGAAGAGCAACCATCGCTCCTTTGACTGCTTAGGATCCATCTAACATGAAAGGCTTAGCAGACTCAGAGCTGACAGACCACATGCTTGCTGGGCCCCAGCTCCTTTGCAGAAACCCAGAACCATAAAGACCCAAGAGCAAAGAAATTTCAGGTAGAAAGAAGGCAGCTCCAGCACCAAAAGGAAGAAAATCATTCCCAAGACTCTCACCCTCGTAATTTTCTAAGAGCTTCTTTGATAGGAAATAATAAAAGAAAAAATTGTAATAATAACCTGACACAAAAGAAAAATTTCACTCGCTCTCAAAAATGAAATAAAGACGTTAGCTGCAAAATCAGACCAAAGCTGCCATCAACGAGTCATCAAAGGAGCTTGGAGCCCCTCATAAGAAAAGGTGGGCCAGAGCTTAATCTTAAAAACATCCCCATCATTCCTTTTACAGGCTGCAGACAGATCTCTTCACTCCTGCAATCTGTTTTGTTTCTACGCCTCCTAATTCTTTGTCCACTCTGGTGGAAACTCTCTTGGCACTTTTTCTGACTGTGGTAGTTCATAGTGAGGGCACTTGAGTGCAAAATGACATAAGCAGAATCCCATGGGTCTTCCTGTGATAGGCAATATTCTGTGTAGAACACCAAAGAGTGACAGTGACATCATCGGTTGATGACAATCATAATGAACTAACTGCACATCTACCACGGGCCAGGCAGCACTAAGATAGTTCACATATCTCATCCACTTCATATGTAACAAATCTACCAAATGTCACCATCCATCCGTTATTCTCATAGGAAATCTAACACTTCCCAGAAAGGCTACACCACTTAGCTCAAAATTGCAGACAACTGTCAAGACTCAAGGACTAAGAATGACCTTAAAGCATGTATTCTTAATAACTGTGCTCCACTGACAGTGTGAGAACAGGAATTCTAAATACAGTAAAACTATGGCCATTATTTATTCTATGACAGTTGTCCTATATACTATAGTAACATCTGTGAATGTAAATAACATTTACTTCTAGGAAGTTATAGTTCTTATGTCTGTCTCTTTAGAGAAAGCCCTTAGGACACAGACCACTAAATTCCTTGCTGTCAACATCCAGGTTTCTTTTCGGGTTTTCTGAGCTAAGAGGCCTTTGTCAGGATTTTTCAGAACTGTCATGGAAGCAGTACAAAATTAATGAGTATGCTGTGCCCCAGTAACACTTTTCTTATGGACACTAATATCTGAATTTCAAGTCATTGTCACATATCATGAAATAACATCCTTTTGATAGTCATTTTAAAAAGGGGGGAATCCCAAAATCTAGCAACAAGTGGCCTCAAACTCTTCAGATATCATATGAATCATATACACGTAAAATGAAGTTCCCAATTTTTTGATAATTTAAAATGATCTCTTCAAACTCTATTTGATTGGTCATTTTTCAACTCTTTAAAATAGCTTTACTGAATCACTTTCCTATCAGTGGAATCCATCCCTTGCCATGCAATTGCAGTGTCCAACAAGTAATTCTGATTGCATATGTCATTTGTCTTCCTTGAGAATGTAGAAGCAAGCTGGACTGCTCTCAGGAGCCTACAAAACCATTTCCTGAGAAAACATCTGTGCTTACGATGATGTGCACTCTTACTTGAAATACAAAAAAAAAAAAAAAAGGACACTTTGTGCCTGTGTGTGATTAAGACCCAGCCTCCTGTCTCTGTGGTCATAATGCATTCTTCTCAAACTGCCTTTGAATTCTATGCTGGCAACTGCCCTAATGGATAAACAGGCAGTTGGAAAACACCTTCCAGTTTTTTGCTTGCAAATAACTTGAAAATGTTAAGACTAGAAATACATCAGGAGACGGAGTAAAAAGCTCAGATGATCCTGGCTCCCCGAAAGGAATTTTAAATTGTAAGTAAAGTGAAATCAAGAACAGAGGATGCTACAGAGACTTGCTTAGTACGGGACTCTTTCTGAGTATTTCTGCGGGCGTGGCACCGTGCTGTACCAAATAATAGATGCAGAACGCTCGGCATTCTGGGCTTTGTCTGCTTTAATCTGTCTATACCCCGAGGCTGAGCAAGTGCTACCCCTGATCAATTTCCTCTCCAATAAATTGATCCAGGCTGTCTTCCAGTCCCATAACCACTGCCTCATCCCTGGCATTACTGAATTTCAATCTTCATTATTTTTTTGCCTCACTCCTGCTACTGAAAGTCATGTAGGAGTAGACAGGCTGATGCAGGCTGTAATCTCAGCACTCAGGAAACTGAAAAAGAGACATAGAGTATCAGGTCAGGAGAAAAGAGAAGAGACAGAAACAGAGACGGACCGCACAAGATGGCTCAGCTCTTGTGCCGGCTTGACAGTGGCAGATGGAGAAAACTGCATTTTGTAACGTTGTCTCTAATCTATGCATGCACACCATGGCACACACACAAACAACAACAATAATAAATGTTTTAAAGCTTGTCATAGTGCCTCATGCCTGTGATCCTAGCACATGGGGTGGTGAGACAGAAGGACTGTAATGAGAACAAAGCCATCTCGGGCTATCAAGTGTTTCAGGAAAGCCTGAACAACACTGGAGACCATATACTTCAACAAAGGTCGATTCCAGGATGATCTTGTGCGAATGGCATTCAGCTTCTGTGCACTTATGTGTCTTTAAACTTCTCACCCACAGTTCCCTGGTCCCTCCTGGTTTCCCAGCCACCCAATGTATACTCCCACCGCAGCAGACTGCTTCTGGGCTTTTGGAATACCACACTGTTCCTCGCCCCCTTGGAATACCACTCTGTTCCTCACACCCGTCAGGGTATGTTAGTCACACTCCTGGGAAGCTGCTTTTGCAGCCTTGGCCAAAGCAAAATTTCTGGTCACCCTTTAAAGTTATGCTCTCTTGTCATCCATCCTGGGAGGTCTTCCTTGGTCATGTCCCAAGGGTCGTTTGTGTAGACACTCTGTATGTGTGTGCAAAGAGTTTCCTCACCTTACCTTGTAATCCTGTTTGCTTACCTGTGTGTATGCAAAATCTGGTTACTCTTTCAGGAGGCTGTTGTTTCCTTCCAGAATCTAAGACACAGTGCCCAACACTGTGTGTGTGTGTGTGTGTGTGTGTGTGTGTGTGTGTGTGTGTAAAACCATGGACACTTTATAACCAAAAATGGTGGCTCACAGTTGAAATCCCAGTACTCAGGAGGCTGAGGCAAGAGGATCAATCACCATAAGTTTTAGAAGCCAAACTGGGTAACATGTTAAGTCCCTAGCTAGGCTAGCATAGACTACAGATTGAGACTCTGTTAAAAACTAAAAACAAACAACAAAAAAAAAACCCAACAATTTATGGAAGTTGCTAATGTAAAGCCTGTTTTTTATCCTAAAGGGAATAAGAAATAATTTATCGTGAACTAAATTATGAATGACCATATCCCAGAGATACAGATTTAAATTCCCCAGAATGATATATTCTGCTATAGAAACAATTACATGCATTTTTATAGGCACAGAACAAAAACCGGGTATGTTGATGCCTACTTTTAATAATGCCACCACCAATGTGTGGTGGGGACAACAGGTAGAGAGGCTACAGCAAAGCAGAGAAACTATCTCAGAAGCTATCTGACGTCATTCTTAGCTTGTGAAAGATCAGGATCTGCTGTATAATACAAAGGTTTTATCTGAGAGTCCAAAGGAATGTCTGCTCGGTTATAGATGTGTGTGATAAGTGTCTACTAAAGGACAAACGTCCAAGGTACAAGTCTGGCTCTCAGCCCACAGCATTACAACCCTTCACAGTCAGGAGGTGCTAATTGTTCTGTACACTCTTAGATGTAGGCACTGTTTCAGGAAACATTAATTCATAATTTGAATTTCTTTCTTTTTGTTTACTGCAAAATATCTTGCAAAACATATATATATACATCTTCTGATCTGGAAAGCATCGCATATCTGGAGGGCCCCAGAAGCTGGAAAAGGTTGCCAGATCCCCTGGAGCCCAAGCTACAGGCAATTCACTGACCATGTCACCTCTACAAGAGCACTAAGTACCTTTGACGACTGAGCCATTTCTACAGCCACACCCCTCCCCCAGGCTTTGTTCGTTTTTGAGACAGGTTCTTATTACGTAGACCAGGCCAGGTGCAAACTCATGATCATGCCCAAGCTTAGAACCAAATTTTGTGAAGACAAGATTTGAAGGGTACACACTTATAATCCTAGCACATAAGACTGTAGCAGGACTAGAAACAGAACAAAAGCATCTGTGAGAAGTTTTACAATAGGACACAATGGAGGGGGTGGATCTGAAAAATTATACATTTCTAAATGTGAGCTGGAGAGATGGCTCAGCAGATTCGAGCATGTACTGCTCATACAGAGGACCTGAGTCTGATTAGGAGCATCCCTGCCAGGCAGCTCAAAACCACCTCTAACCTATAGTTCCCGAGGGATCTAATGCCTCTCACCTGTCTGCACTCACATGCACAAACATATACACCGTGCATGTGTACAGTTAAAAACAAAAGTAAACCTAAAATAATCTCCAAGTGTGAAGTCAGAAGTTCCATCCCGTGGGAATAAGCAGCTGCTGTTTAAAAGAATTCAAAATGGAGATTGGAAGTCCTCAAGGCACAATTCTGACAGACACAAAGTCATGCCCTATTCATAAAAAAGTTCATGGAAAAAAGAAACTTCTTCAGTGTACTACCTAGCCACTGGACCAAATTTAGATGTTTAAATAAGTTTACGTATTTCAACCTGTTTAAATAAAAAATCATGTTCAATCTGCATTTAGACACAACGAGAAGGGAAGTATTAGAACCCTATCGATGCTTGCCCGGTGTGGCTAGACCTTATTTGATTCAGACACAAGGCAATCTGCCAAGGTTCTCTAGGAATGAGCGAATAAGAGGCAAGTCTGAGGATTCCATTGGGGTTTCGGTTTTTCCAGCTGGTGGGGTATCCTTGAGTCATTTTCAAATACAGGCAGCAAAGAAAAAGAGCCACACAGCTGTGATGTCATGAGGCTGGGGACGAAGTCCCACAGACAGAATGGGTCTGCTTCCTTCATGCCTGCAGCCCTGGGGTTACAGGAGGTCACTTACAATCATAAACTCCTTACATTTTAAAAGCAACTAGGAAGCAATCTGATAAATGGCAATAAACCTATTTACAGTTTGGCCAAACGTGGAAGAAACCAACTCCTGGTTTTTCTGTAGCAGGCTTACAGTTTTATAGAAATAATGAAACAACAGCCAAGAATAAGTACATGTTACTGAGTTTTCAGAGCTGGGTTCAGTGTCTGTCTAGGCAGCCAGTTCCTCCTCTGTCTGACACCAAGGCTTAATTCAGGTTTCCCTACTACCAACTGTGAGAATTTAATTCTTTGGGATCCATTGTTCAGTAGCTTAGGATGGGAATGGGGGAAATCACAGAGTCTCTTCAACATATATCCCCTTCTTCCTCATTACATGGAACACATGCACACTTCTATATGACTCATTGTACATGTGTGCCAAAGCGTGCCTGTGGAAGTCAGAAAACAATTTGGAGGAGTTGGACTTCCCTTTAAACCCTGTGGGTTCTGGGAATCAAACTTGGGGCTTGGGATACAGTTGGCTCCCAGTGCTTTCCTGAACATTTTATGGGTATTTTTATTGGAGGAGTTCAGAGATCCTCGGGCACAGCCATGGTTAAACAAGCTTTTGATTTGTAAGGCGATTGGGACTAGTGGGCCAAAGTTGTTCTAGGGTGACAATCTCAATCTCATCACAGACAGCACATTCCGTGACAGAAATCTCCATCATCTCCACCCAGGCCCACTGCCAAGCACAAGGTTCTTGTTCTCGAATAGACCTTGACCTCATCTTCTGTGATCTCCTTATGATAGTCAGCAGGAGGTCGTAGTCAGACATCCCCGAAAGGAATCTGTCTCTTATTCTGCCTGTTGTCTTGAATGCAGCTAGTGGCAGAGTTTTCACAGACATCCTTCACAAAGTGCAGTTCCACACTGCCACCTTCAGCATCACAGAGATTTCTCCACATTTTTTGCCTCAGACCAAACCAGGATTTCTGTCTTCGGCACAGAAAAGAATTTTAAAAGTGGCCATATGACACAGACCTGGAAATTTCATTACGATTGAGCAAAAGTAACACATACTCAAGTGTGGCCATGGGCTCCTCAAGTCACAACTAATTATCTTAGCACCAGCTATGGGGACTCTTTTGGTGGCTTTCAAGTGATAAATCAAAGAGTTTCTGAGGACCACCCATCCCCTTCCAATGCACCCCCTTTGACAAACAAAGAGACTGAGGTGGTTTCTGAGATGCCCTGGGTGGATATGAGTGTGGAGATGAGACCATGTGCGACTAAAGCCGAGCAGGGGTTTCGGGCCTGTCCTTCCTGATCAACAAGGTTTCTGACACAATTCCTAGAAATCTTCAGGTTTCCAACTGGGAATACAAAAGGTCTTAAGCAGTAACTGTGCTGGAATTCTTGTTTTTTCTCTCTTATTCTTCTTCATATATTGCATTCCGACCACAATTTCCCTCCTTCCCTTCCTCCCGGTTGATCCATTGTTGACAGCAGAGTTCAAGGAGACTGCTGGGTGGGGGACTCAGTTCCTTCTCAAGTTTTCACTCTTTCTAAACTGCCTTAGTCACGAGGATATTAGGTCACATGAAGATATGGGCAATAATTGGCACCTAAGGGGACTATGGACAGCCCAAGATAATTGTGGCTCCTGCAGCATTCCAGCTCTCAGGCACCGAGCCTTACAGAATGATTGTTTAGCATTGGTGTGGCCTTTTTCGTACAAACTTTTCCTCCTCGTTCTTTTTTCCTTTTCATCCTCTTTCCCCCTCCTTTGGCTCTTGCACTGTGCCTAGGCTCCTGCTTCAGCTTTCCCAAGTACTGGGATCACATGTGCCACCGCTACACTAGACTAAAAACGATCTTACTTATCAAATTACAAGAGAGTGGGCAGGGTAGTTGTTAGATCAACAAAGTGATCTAGGCACAGTGGTCACTGAGAAGTACTGGTTCTGGGGCAGGACAGACAGGGAAAGTTGTGGGGACAGAAAACTTTAAGGAGCCCTTTACTCTGGAGTCTGTTTGGAGCCGTCTGCCAGCTCAAAATCAAGAATTCCAACACAATTAGCAATGCTTGCTTAATGACTTTCTCTTATCCCAGCTAGAAGCCTGGTTTTCTAGAAATCTCACTAAGGCCTCATTTACAGCCCCGGACCTGTCCCAATAAATACTCTTGTGAACCCTGGAGGCTCTGGCCCCACCTTACATTATAACCTCATCTGAGCACCTCCTGAGCCAGCTCATACTCTGCCTTAGCAAAAAGAGAAAAGAAAAAACAGCTCTGTTTTGTAAGTTATTCCTTGACAATCTCATGTCTATACATATACACATACATCATAATAATATACATACATATACACATACACATATGTATACACATATAAATATACTATACATATACATATAATATACATACACTCATACACCATACATACACATACATAAACACACACACACACACACACACACACACACACACACACACACACACACATATATATATATATATATATATATATATATTGCCCTTTGAACATATTTACCCTTCTCCTCCCTTCTTTTATTTCCCTCCCACTCTCGTTTGATTGAATCCCATCTCCTTCTCAATAGTCCCCTTTTTATTTGTCTGTTTTCATGTGTGACCATCTGAGTTTAATCAGGGATGCTTACACCAGTGTGGTTGAAGCTTCTTTACTGGAAACTTACCAGTGTCCCCATTACTGAAGAAGTGACTCCCCTGCCCTGACAACCATTAACTGCAATGACCCCTCAGGAAGGAGGGAGGCCTCATGAACCCATGCCCCATCTGTGATGGAATGCTGATGAATCCGATCTTGTGTGTGCTCCAGTGTACACACATATGCCTGACACCTTGCTTATATGGATGTCACAGAAAACTAACAGGAGTGGATTGTCTCCTTCCACTGTGTGGGTCCCAGAGATTAAACTCGATGGTCAGGCTTGCCACCAAGCACCTTTACCTGCTGAGCCACTCACCAGTCTCTTGCGCATGTCACCATGGTTGCTTTTGAAGTCATAAGGACAATGGCCATGTCATGTCCAGAAGACAGCTCTTCACAGCACTCCCCACTTCATCCTACATTCTTCCTCCCCGCAACCTTCACAGTATCCTCTGGGCATTGAAGGGAGGGACACGGGTAACGCAGATGTCCCATTTAGGCTGAAGACTCAACAACCACTTATTGTCATCACTTTGACCAGGTATGAGTCTTGACTAAACTGACACAAAATCTCCTCTGATCAAGGCTGAACTTGGTACAAATCTACAAGTATAGTCATAAATATTTAGACCGCATGCCCACTTAGCAAAACAAAAACAATCAGATCCCTGCTTTGGGCCTATAACCTCACTTGCCATGGGGTTCTGGCCACGTTTACACAGAGAGAGGAATTCCCTTCTGTGGGATAGCCCTCAAATATAGTAATAATAATAATGTTATAAAATGTATTTAAATATGTAGATTTAAGCAGAAGGGTTAAGAGAGAAGAGAGTCTCTCAGAAAGGTGTCTGTTTTGCTGCCTTCACAGCTAATGTGAACTGTGCTGGAGTTCTTTTATCTCAGCTGGTGAGAGGTTCTGACCAGACACTGGAATGGGAGTTGGGAGGCTGGAGAGAGGCTCAGCTAACATTACAGAGACCTGTAGGTCCAGGTGGCTGCTCACCACACAACAGCAGACAACATAAGCACTGGCTAAGCTTGCTTTTCTCCTGGCTAACTAGCATTTTGGGGAAAGCTGACTTGGTTGGAACACAGGAAGCAAGTCTCATAGCACTGGTCTGTTCCACCTCCCAAGATGCCTGAGGGAGAGTCCATCAGTGGACTCCAGATTGTTCCTCATCTTGGCCAGCATCAGGAGACAGGAAAGGGCCATTGCAAGGTCCCATTACTGATGCTGACTCTGTGTCCTCAAGGATCATACAGCTTCTCCCTGGGGTGCAATGAGAGAGTAGCCAAAGTTGTTCTGTCCATCTTTTCTCCTTTTTGTGTTCTTCTCCACCAGCAGTCAGAGAAAAATACCAGTAATCAATACAACGTGTAGGCCATTTGGAACAAAAGGCAAACAAACCACTAGTCCTGGGCCTGATTTAATTAGGCTGGTGGATTCTTCACTGGGTCAATTCCAGCAGCTGGAGCTGGAGTCTGCAAGATGTGGGCAGGATCAGGTCAGTAAGAAGGGTCTCTCTGGGTGGTTCTCTGATTGGAGATGGTTCTTTCCAACTCAGAAGCTGAGGCTTCAGTTCAAGCTTTGCCTTCATTCTCACATCTTGATACCATGCCAAACCAGCCTCCTCCGGCCCCCAAACACACAGACACATACACACAAACACCTATCACCCCCTGGACACACACAGATAAACGCCCCACCCACCCACCCTGTCTACAGTAATAATTTCACTTCTATGTGTTTTTTTAGTTGATTGGTTTTTGTTTAAGACTGCATATCAAGTAGCTGGGGTTGGCCTTGAACCCTGCTCCTTCTCCCTCCACCTCTAAGTGCTGGGATCTCAGGCATGGATCTCCAGCAGAGGCTGCACAGCTAATAAAATTGTGAATATAGCACACGTCTGGATTTCACAACTTCAATGACATGGACAGTTTCAAAATCACAATCATCCTTTGCTATCTTCTGGAAATTGGCCTAAAGACCTCTGGAGACTCCTAAGCTCAGATGTTTAAGTCCTCTGTATGAAAATGACATAGAAATAAGAGCTGGGAGATGCTTCCAGTGGTACAGAGCTTACCCAGCCTGTGGGAACCCTGAATTTAAATCCCAGGACTACAAAAAAATGTTAAATGATTTGTCTGAAAATGGGGGCATATAGCTGTAAATTTTAGCATTTATAATGTGGGGACAAGAGGGCAGGAGCTGATGGTCATCTTGCATTAGAGAGCAAGTTTGAGGCCAGCCTGAGCTACATGAAATGTCTAAAAACAAGCAAATAAACAAACAAAATAGAATAATATTTGATATATGCTACAGAAACCTTTCTGTCATCTCTATTGTATAGAGCTCAATGCTATGCACTGCTCTGTTAAATTATTATGTACTACAGAGTTATTATTCTATAGTGTATGTGGAATACTGCTCTCTTTCTACACATGCGCATGCACACACCCACTTCTCTCAAGAACATTTTTCAATGTGGTTGATTCTATAGGCAAGAAACCTAAAGATATAGGATGCTAATACACTTTTCCACATGTTTGAGAAGGGTCTTGGGCACTGTGTATTCAGATGTTGAGTTCTGTGCTCCAAGATCTAGTTACAGTGTGGACACCGGCATTGTCATGCATATTGAAGAATCTCCTGTTATCAGTGTAATGTAAACAATGTTCCCCAGTTATCTCCGAGGTTAACAGAAGGCTGAACAGTCAATGATTAGGCAGAGGAGATAGAAAAGTGGGACTTCCAATCCCAGCCACAGTCCCAGAGAGAAGAGCCAGGAGGAGTCAGCCACCTGGCAGGTGAGGGAGGGTAGAAGAGAAAAAGGGCCACGAGGCAGATAAAGAAAGAAAATTGTCAAGGAGACAGGCATGAAGAGAAATCGCCCAGGGAGTTCTTGGTGAGAACATATATGGAATAGAGTAAGCCAGGGCGAGACACAAACTGCAAGCAACTCAGGGTGTATTATTGTTAAAAGATGACATCCCGGGTTTCAGCACCATTGTTAGGGAAAGGATTAAGAAAGTGGGGGTCATATGGCCCATGAAGGTGTGGCGAGGCCTGGGGGCAAGGCCTCTGGGGTGCTCATGTTGGCAATCCCTTCCCCCTGAGGGACCAGTCACACGACGGTATAGTACAGAATAGAGTTTATTCAAGTCATGGAGGAATTAGGAGGGTAGTAGAGGCAGAGAGAGAGAGAGAGAGAGAGAGAGAGAGAGAGAGAGAGAGAGAGAGAGAGAGAAGAGAGGAGTAGAAGCCAGCCATGAGCACATGGAGGGAAAGGGGGAAAGGGAAGGGGAAGAGGAGAGGTAAGGGGGGAGAGCAAGGCTGCAAGAGAACAAGAGCAAGAGAGAGAGGAGGGGGCAAGCAGCCCCTTTTATAGTGTCAGGTCACTGGGGCAGAGCATACCTGGCTACTGCTGGGTAATTGAGGGGTGGGGTTTACAGAATCCCAACATGTACAGCTGGTGACTTTGCTAGATAGCTTGGAGGGTTAGGAATCTCTGCTCAGTTATTGTGCTTAAAGTTTGTTGAATAAACTTAATAGGTCTCTGTCTCAATTATTTGGGAGCTACTCAGGTTAGAAAAAACTGTCACCTTTAAATTTCATCCTATAGTAACACAGGGAGCAAATATATTTATTTTTCACAGAAGCATAACAAATCACGATAAATTAAGCTGCTTACAACAATATTCAGGACTGCAGATGTAGCTGAGTTGGAATAGTTTACTCACAAGCATAAAACCCTGGAGTCTTGGGCCATCGATGCATATATGCTGGGCATAATGGTGTGCAACTCTGTCTCCAGCTCTGGAGAGGAGTAGGCAAGGGTATCAGTTCAAGGGCTCAAGGTCGTCCTTGCCTGTAGAGTGAGTTTGAGGCCAGCCTGGGACACACAAGACTCTGTTTCAAAATAAATAAATAAATTTTAAAATCATTCAGAGGTCAACAAGATGACTCAGTTGGTGGGAACATTTGCCACCAAGCCTGCCAACCTGAGTTCCCCAGGACCCAGAGAATGCAAGAACCAATTCCCAAGAGCCATCTTCTGATCTGTATGATAAAGTGTTGGCATGGGTGTGTACATGTGTGTAATTTAGAACAGTCGGTGATAATCTTACAGTTTTATGGGCCAAAGGGGCAGGCAGGGTTCTCAGGGCTTCCAGCCACTAAAGTCATATTTCAGGCAGGCTGGGTCATTAGCAAAAGCCCTGGGGGAAAACTTGGTCAGTTGTTGGCTGGTTCAGTTCTTCATGCCTGTCCTGCTGAGTCTCTTTGCTGGCTCTTAGCCAGGGGTCGGGGTCACATGCAGATCCTAGAAAAAGCTCTGCGGATTTCTTCATGTCTGCTCCTCTTCAGATCCAGTGTCCTGGTTTTAGTGTGAAACACTTCTCATTTCACGAATGTGTTTATATAGTAGTTCACTAGTTGGTGATATGGTTAGTTAGAAAGGCTAAAGAACCTTGAGAAGTTGGAGCCTTGCTAGAGGAAGTCTGTCAAGAGGGTGGACTTGAAGGTTCTATAGCCTGGGTCCACTTCCTGTTCTTTCATTGCTCCCACATTGCCAACCCTCCAGCTTCTGTTGCCAGGTCTCCCGCATCAGATGGAGTGTATCCCCCAAGAATGCAAGCCAAAATAAATCCTCTGGCTCTTCAGTAACTTTTGTCAGGGTATTTTTATCAGAGTAACAGAAGAGAGCCTTGGCCACCCAGCGATCACATGGAATTTGTTCCTTTCCCATTATGCTTCTCTCTCTCTCTCTCTCTCTCTCTCTCTCTCTCTCTCTCTCTCTCTCTCTCTCTCTCCCTACCTATGTCGTCCAGACTAGCTTCAAATGCTCATGTGTTCTGCTTCACTCTCCCCAGGACAGGGATGGGGATAATAGGTACGCATTGTGCGAATGGTTTTGTTGAGAAATGTTATTTAAAGTTGGCTGTTACAAAACAAACTTGACTTCAGTCTATAACCAACACAACACAGTACTTGGAGGTCATTTATAACAGCATCCATATTGTATACTCAACCTGTTCAGAATTAACTGACCTATAAGGAAAACATAATCAATCTTACTGTGCTTTGACCCAATGTTCCCTATTTTTTCTTTGTGACCAATACATGCCTCTGACTCAGAAGAATGTTTGTGTGTATGAAATGTGGTGTCAAGATCTAAGACCTTTGGAAGCAGCAAGGCATAAAAACAACATACACACATACATACACACACACACAGACACACACACACACACACACACACACACACAATGTGGATATAGGGTGATAGTACTCGGTATGTCTTTATGTGATGTTCTGATCAGTAGGGCCAGAAAAACAAATTTTCCCCTAATGAGACTCTTATAAAAGGCTAATGAGGACAAATTTTCCTCATCCTTTTATAGTATAATATTGGCTGTGCAGTTATTTATATATTGGAGATAGCCTTTGATCAAGATTTCTTTAAGGGCCAGCCATGATGGCACATTCCCAGCACTTGGGAGACAGAGGCAGATAGATCTCTGTGAGGTCGAAGCCAGCCTGGTCTACACAGTGTGTTTCAGGACAGCCAGAGCTACAGAATACACAATAGAGAGATCTTGCCTTAAAAAGTCAATCATGCTGCAGTCCACAGACCCAGAGAGGCTAAGTGACAAGGAGGCCTAAGCGGGCATGAAAAGATCTCCATGGGGAGGGAAAGTAGAATAGATTCAGCAGCAGAAATTGGGGCTGATGAGGTTGAGAACAGGAGGAATTAGGTAGGAAATTGGTAGAGAAAATACTGGAAGAAACAACTGCAATTTGGTGGGGGGGGGCATTTTGGGGGCAGGACAGAACCTAGTGCAATGGAAACTCCATGGAACTTACCAGAGTAACCCCAGCAAAGGATAACAGGAAACACAGGGCCTAAACCAGTCATCTTCTGTAACCAGGCAAGGCCTCAAGGGGAGGGACTGAGCCAGCAAATCCAGCCACAAAACCGTTCACCTACAGTTTGTTCTGCCACTGTGTGTTGGGGTAGGAGTCTAACAGGATCATCATCAGAGGTCAGAGAGACTTCATCCAACAGCAGATGCTGAGTCCCATCACCAAACATTAAGTGGAACTCTGAGGGACCTGCGGAGAAGGAAGAGGAGGAGGAGGAAGGATCAAAGGAACTAGTGGTGTCCGGGACACACCAGTAGAATATAGCCCACAAAATCAACTGATTGGAACTTACAGGGACACACAGAGATCAGGAAACCTTCAGGAGCCTGACCTAGGTCCTCTGCGTATATGGTATGCTGGGTAGCTTGGTGTTCTTGTGGGAATCCTAACAATGAGAAATGGGGCTATTCCTGACTCTGTTGCCTGCTCATGGGACCCTTTTCCTCCTAGTGGGTTGCCTTGCCCAGCCTTTATGTGATGGCATGAGCCTGGTCTAATTGTAGCTTGCTATGCCATGTTTGGTTGATGTCCCTAGGATCTGCTCTTTTCTAAGGGGAGGTAGGGTGGGGGGGGAGTGAATCTGAGATGAAGATGCAGGGGAGAGGGGAGGGAGGAAAACAGTTTAGATGTAATATATGAGAGAAGAATTAAAATAAGATTTATTTACTTCTATCTCTCTTAGATTAGATTACTCTCTTTTAGATGAGGACAGGAAAGACCAAAAACGCTTCAAAATAAACCAGGCCTACTCTTTGACACCATGAGATAGTCTTTCTTCTTTCATGTGTCATTGTCACAACACACCACTAGTTTTTGCTCTCTGGTGGTTAAATTAGGTCTATTCTGGTAATATTCCGTCTATGCTATGACAGTCACTGAGCTTTTAATCCTCTCTAGATAGTTTTAGGTTTATTAAGAATAAGAAATTTGGAAGTTACTTTAGGATTCCCCTACCATAGTCAATAAAGCTCTTTTGGAAGCCAGTTTAGCAAAAGAATCTTGCAAATTGGGCTGGAAAGATGTGTGAGTGGTTAAGAGCACAGGCTATCCTTCCAGAAGACCTGGGTTCAATTCCCAGCACCTACATGGCAGCTACAACTGTCTGTAACTCCAATTCCAAAGCATCTGACACCCTAACACCAATGGACATAAAATAAAATCAGAAAAGTTCTTTTAAAAAAAAAAGAATCGTAAACGTTTATTCTATTTGAATTCATCAATTTCAAACTGGGAAAATGGTTCAGGCAGAACCAAAACTTTCACAAGCTAATGCTTACTTTTGTCTATAATTTGAAACTACTTTATAACACTTTAAGAATAATTTTACAAAGATAAAACAAAACATGCTATAAGTTACATGTAATAATAAACAAGATATAAGTATGTGTGTGTATAAAACCACTTTGAGTACACTTGTAAAAAGGAAAAACCTATGTAGGATACACAAGTCAGAATAGAAAGCAAAGATAAACAAGACATATTGTCTGCCTCCAGAGAATTTCGTATGGCAGTGAAGAAATGCTGTGTGTACAAAATTCCACAGGAACATGGCAAAGGGCAAGTGCTCTGAAAGTTCAGAGGGCAAACATCATTAGATCCCAAAGAACTCTTAGAAGCAGCAAATAGGTCCAAAGACCCAGCTTTGTTTGCTTGTTTTCAAGGGCATATTAAGAAAAATATTTGGGAGAATTAAAAGAAAAATAGTTCAAAGTTTGGTAAAGGAGGGCCGAAATCTACAGCTTGACTGTCCTAGGTTCTGTCAAATGACAGGCATGCTTCACATGAACTTCAAACCACAGGCCAAGAGAGTGAAACAAACAAGAGAAAACTGCAGCAGCCAGAAGACATCCAACCAAGTGCCTGCCTCAGGCACAGCTATGGTATGTGATGGGGAGATGGGAAAGATGGAGCTTGCTGTGGAGAAAGGTGAAACCGGAGACTGAGGAACAGGCAAACATGACTCCTCATAGTGAGGATGTGGCCCAGACTCCCACCGAGGACCACGTCTGGGTCTGTGGTCCTGCTGCAGCTGTGGTCTGTGTTGATGTCCTAGGACCATGTTACCACCAAATGCCATGCCGCTGCTCTGGACTACTGCCTGAAGCACTGTACTGAGCTGGACAGTAGAGCAGACCCTGGCGGCTAGTGGGTGAGCCTGCCCCAACGTTGTGATTGTGGGATAGATGGACCTGCACCTACCTGTCTGCTATGGGGTGGCTTCGGGGCGTGGGGGGGGAGACTCTCCCTCCTCATCCATCACAGCCTGCCGCAGACTGGCAAACTGCCCCCAAATTCATGAAAGTGGGAGAGCTAACCCAGTTCGTTGCTGGCTGCAGCACTGGGTGAACTAGCCACAGAGATGCTCACCTTGGTGATGCGGGCTCGGGGGAACCGGCAGGCTGACCAACATAGCTGCCTCCCAGGTCCAGATCCAGGGCTTTGGGTTGGCCTGCCCCAGTATCTAGCCCATTTAGGATCTGCTGGTGTCTGTGAGAGGGGCAGTCCTGAAGATCCAAAGTTGCAAGATCTCCATGACACAGGGCAGCCAGCAAGCTATCTGAGAGGAATCCAGTGAGGATCCAGTCATGATCGCATAAGAGAAGCCAGAGGCCTCAAACCAGACCGGAGACTCACTGCCATGAACATTTGCAAGTAAAGATGGGTGGACAAAAGAGTAGACTGTGACACACTTCAGCTTCCATGACAAGATTTTTTTTTCTGTCTTATGGGGACAGGGTTGCAAGGGTGGAGGGCAGATACGCCGGAATTGGGAGATGAATGGGATTGAGGTACATAACATAAAAGTCACAAAGAATCAATAAAAAGTAAAAAATAAAGAGAAACTGCCTTCGCTGTTAAGATAGGACAAAAGTATGAAGAAGAATGTCTTTGATGAGCTGTACCTGCATTCCCCAAATCCTTCCCTACTTCTTGTGCTCTTGTTTTGTTTGAATTTCTGAGACACGGTTTGACCGGAAGGCCTGGAACTTACTATGTAGATGAGGCTGTCTACAAACTCAGTAATTCTCTGCCTCTGTTGAAATTAAAGACAGGACCACCAAACTCTGCTCTGCTTTTGATTTTAAAGATCGTGGGCTGGTAAGGGCTCAGCAGTTAGAAGCATGAACTGCTTTTCAGAAGATCCTAGTTAAGTGCCAAACACCCATGCAGGGCAGTGCACAACTGTCTCTAAGTCCTGCTGCAGACAGATCCAACACCTCTGCATGGCACATCCAAGTCCATACTCTAACACACAGACATCTACATAGTTTAAAGGATAAAAATAAGATCTGTAACGCACCAAAGCTTCCAAGATGTGGGAGAGTGTCAGGCTGGGGGAGGGGCTAATTGGGAAAGGGCACTTGCTGTGTAAGCATGAAGACTTGAGTTCATATCCCCAGCAGCCATGTCAAAAAGGTCAGGTGTACTCTTGTTTGTTTGAAACCTCAGCCCTAATGGGTGAGGTGGGAGCCACAGGGCAGAGACAGGAAGATTGCTGAGACTTGGTGGCTGCTAGCCTAGCTCCAGATTCAGTGAAAAACCCTGTCTCAGGGGAATAAAGCAGACCGTGATAGAATAGGATATCCAACATTCTCTTCCGGTCTCTATGTGAGCATAAACACACACACACACACAAGCACACACACACAAGCAAGAAAGTTTCACCAGTGTCTATATACTGACCAGGTAGGTGCTGGACTGACAAACTTGCTTCCATTCTAACAACTTCATCGTATTCCATTCATTCATAAACTATTCTTTCTCTTTGGAAAAGGTTGGTGAATGACACATAATGAGTGTCCTCACTCACGGGTTTGGGGCTTAACACTTTTTAGTGTGGTTCCTGGGTACTTTCTGAGCTGCTCTGATTCTTGGGGTTGTATGTGGGAAACTAAACTGCAATCCTCTTACCAAATGAATGAGTATGCAAAATGCTCCTGGTTCATAGAAGTTCAGTCATCCCCTTCTTCCCCTCCCACGTCTTCCCTATGCTAGCTGATTAATGTTTTCCCCAACTATGAACCTACTGTTTTTCCATGATTTATGGAGCCAGATTACACGGGGGAGGAAAAGATTCAATTCCCCCTATAAAGTTAAAATCTGGAGATAAAGACAAACTCAGCCTCGTTCAATAAATCCTTCTTTTATCCTCTGAAAAGCAAATAATGAATGGTTTCAAGTAACCCATCATTAACAAGATTTTCTTCTTACTCAATTTCTTAGCAGATTGAGAAATAAGACACCTCTTTCTCAGAACCCTAAGTGATCTGCTCTCAAGCAAAAAGAAAAGAAAAATCCATTCTTAGATTAAGTGATCAAAGTTTTAGTGAGGGAGAGTCAAGTTCAAGAAACACACTAGCAAGAGCTTGCTTGATTGACACCAGTGAATCCTGTGAATCTTGCTACACTCCACTCTCTGAAATGGTCATGGTTCCATCCCACAAGAGTCTCTTCTACTACAAGGTTATATAACCAGTCGTGTGTGTGTGTGTGTGTGTGTGTGTGTGTGTGTGTGTGTGTGTGTTGTATGTGTGCATACTCATGTGTGTGCATGCCAGGTGCATATGCGAGAGCACACGCTCACACACACACACACACACACACACACACACACACACACGTCTTTATGACTTGTCTTGGTAGGAGTTCTGAGCAGAGAACAGGAAACCATGGATGGGGGAAGGGAGGGAGAGAGACAGAGAGAGGATACATATTAGATAAATATGTATGGCAGAATATTGAAAACAGGTTGGTGAGAGTTTGGTTTGGTTTGGTTTTTTTCGGTTTGGTTAGTTTTTTGAGGCAGAGCTCTATGTAATAAATAACACAGCCAGTAGACCAGGCAGACACACACAGAGATTTCTTTTGTCTTGTTTTGTTGTTTTGTGTTGTTTTGCTTTGCTTTGCTTTGTTTTGTTTTTGAAACTGGTTAGCCTAGATCTTTATATCCTGACCTGAGCTTCCCCAGTGCTGGAATGATTATGGGCTTCACTGCTGTGGCTCAGAGAACTTCTTTATGACTGTCTGCTAGATAGAAAAGCAGAGTTTTCGGCTTGATTAAAAAAGATGTTTGGGTTTCTCAGACATGCTTCAGGGGAGAAAAGGCTGAGTAACAAAATGCGGAAAGTTTTGAGACACTGAAGTCTAACATGTGCCACAGTTTGGGGTGTTTTCTGAGCCCCACCAAGACACCAGGTGCATCATGTGGCACTCTTCTACTGGAGTCCAGCCAGCACCTTACAGGACACAGTAATCCCCTGGACTTTAGCCTTGAGATGGAACTAAAAGCAATGTAAACAGGGCAGCTCCGGGCTGTAGATCAGGTCAGACAACTGTGTGGAAGCAAACACAAAGGCAAGAGCTGGGTGTTGCGGAGTTGTCAAGAGGTTGCTTTTGGCTTTAGTTCTAGAGTTCAGGGTTCATGTGAGCAAGCTCATATGGGTAGCTGTAATGTGTGTATCTAGTATCCATCTGATCTTGGAACAGAGATACACATCAAATGAAACTGAGTCAGAAAGCAACTGCATGCAGAATCCTTGAGAAGCTTTGATGTTGGACTTTGATATATTTGCCTGGTATCAGCAGGATCATGAAGGAGCTATGGGCTGATGTTAGAGAACCTCTCTCTTCCTAGGCCTGGGATTAGTACTTTTCTTTATTGACCCTTTGGTCAAATTCCACCTTTTTTTTTTTTTTTTTTTTTTTTGCTTTTGTGGATTCCTTTAAGCCTAGATGTTTAACACCTGGATAATTTCTTTGTCCTTTTAAAAAACATGACATCTGGTTTTTGTTGTTTGTTTGGTTTTGGTTTTACTTTTTGTTGGATTTGTTTCTGTTTGTTTGTGAAGGGTCTCCATAGCCCAGGCTGGCCTTAAAATCCAGATCCTCCCACCTCACCCTCTCAAGTACTAGGATTATAGGTATGCACCAACACACCTGGCTGGATTTGCCAGCTTCTTTATTTACTTAATTTATGGCAGAATCTCATACACCCCAGGCTGGCCTCAAACCTGCTTTATAGCCCAGGATGACTTTGAACTTCTGAGCCTTCAGCTTCCACTCCTAATAGAGTGTATCACCACACTTGATGTAGTACTGGGAATCAAACCCAGAACTCCATGCATGATTGGTAAGCACTGTACTAACTACAGTCCCCCACTTCTCACTTTTAAAGACCATTTTTAAAGAATCTATTTGCCTATAAAGCCATTTCTGCCCTATTGATAGATGCTTGGTGAATTTAAACAGACGTGTTTCCTGCCATTTGCTTGTGAGAATTAAATGAAATCTATTGAAACTGAGTTGCTACTTTAACACTATTTTCTAGTTCACCTCTTTTTTTTTTTTTTTTTACATCCCAGGCAAATAACAGGGTCATTTTGGAATAGCTATGTAACTAGGCCCCATGCAAAAATTGTTAAGAATTTCAAGATGGTAGCCACAGAGCATGGGTTAAGCATAAAGCCCTTCTCAGAATGAGGTCTTGCACAACAGCCCATGTGACATACTCACAGAGCTGTCACTCACAGGCCAAAGAAGGTAATAAGCAACTATGTGTAGATTGTCCTGAAGCTGTTTGTATTTTAATGTTAATTCCACTTCTCAAAGAAGGCTGGCCTAGTCTAGTGACTCCAACTGAGCCTTCCCATTTTAATTAGTAAAATAAAGGAAAGCCTGTGACTATGGGGTGAGGGAGGTAGAAAGGGCGGAGATGTCTGAAAAGGTCAGGGAACAGGTGGTAGAAAAGCACCAGGGAAGGGAGTTTCTCGGACAAGTTGGGTCCTGGTGGCGGATCAGACCTGGCGTCAGAGGTGCGCATGGGTCCATATCAGGGTCGGGCCTGATGAGTGAGACCTCAGGGCCGATAAAGAGATAAACATTTATTTTTTAAAATTTACTACAAAAACTATGAACTCTTTAATAACTGCAAGATGGAACTAAAAAGCAACATGGAGATGTGGGGATTAATAAGAAATACCTCATTTGTAGACCTAGAAAGCTTAATGAAGACAGCTGGTGGCTCAGTGTGTAAAGGCACTTGCACCAAGCTGGGTGACCTTGGTTCTGTCTCCCTGGCCCACACAGTAGAAAGAGAAAGCCATCCCTCCAAGATGTTCTCTGATCTCCACATGTACACAGTGGTGAGACACACACACACACACACACACACACACACACACACCATATGAAGAAAAATACAGCTAATCTTAAAGTTCAGGATATCTTTATTTTCATCATAGCTCCACATGGCACTGACTGCCTCATCCCAGACAGTGTATGTGGGGACTGTGCTTGCATGTTATAAACTGTGACTATGCACAACTGTAAACCTTAGCTGTTGTCAGATTTACGGAACATTTGTGATGTTCTGGAAGCCTGTGCATGCTCTCAACCATTCTCTCCAACCTCCTTCCCTTCCTTCTTCTCCTTTCCCTGTCAAATGGTTTTTCTTTTCTTTTTTTTTCTTGTAGCCCTAGGCCTGACTTGAAGGGCAGGGCCACATTCACCCAGCCTGACCTCCCAGGGATAGTTACATCAGAGCTCTATTTACAAAGCTAGGGACTGGAATCATTGGGATGAAAGTGGAATCTACATGAACTAGTCAGAAAGAAACACACACACACACAAACACATACACACACACACACACACACACACACAGACACACACACACACCTGTTCCTCCAACCCCCAATCCCCCAATCTGACCTCTCAGTTGTTCTAAACAGCAGAGAGAAAAGATCCCGATGGAAAAAATAGCTGCATTTGTAGAGTGCTTGCCTAACGTGCCCAAAGTCCTGATTTTAAGCCCTAGAACCCTATAAACCCTATGTGCTACACATCATACACCCCATATAGTATGATGTAATTCCACCACTCAGGAAGTGACAGCAGGAGAACTGGAGTTCAAGGCCATCCTGTGTTTATAACAAGTTTGAATCCAGCATGAGCTACATGAGATTCTATATGAGCACCACAATAAAGACAAATAATCTGTAAAGGTTTTCTCTGTCATTTGGAGCCATTTCTCCAGGAATTTCTTGCAAGCTTTTTCAGGCAAGAGCATGGACTAGCAGAGGATGTGTCTCAAATGGGGGCTTTTGGATGCAGTCACATAAATCTCCTATGCTGTTGTCCTGTCTTCTACATGTCAAGGGTATTAGAAAGAATGGGCAGGCTAGTTCCTTATTGGCTGCTGGGGCAGAGGTGGAATTCCTGACTCCTTCCCCAGATATGCACTCTTCACATTTTCTCCTAGACACTCTAAGGCATGTGAGGGTCCACAGACTGTGATGAAGATAAAGTAAAATAAATTAGAATTTCTCTGGAAGAACACAAGTTCCTTATGGCCAGAGACTTGGCTTGTTTCCCTTTGTAACACCCTCTCATCCCCATGTAGACGGCCACAGACAACAGTTCCTCATAAATCTGAAGCATTTGCTCACAGAACTCACCGTAACCCCTAACAAAAGAGGTCTCCTGTAGATAATCTAGAGAGGATTGTGCCTTTAAAGTCCCAAGTCTTTGGCCACCGAGAGAAATGTCACCACTGCCAAAAGCAATAGCTTGGGCACTGGTTGAGCACATACCCTTTTTCGGGTTTCCTTGGATGCATTTGGATGAATCAATTCATTTACTCCTTAACTGCCCTCCAAACGATATAAGCACCAACGCTGTCCTGTTTTGTGACCATGACACTAAGTCACAGAATAGTAACTGTCCCAGGTTTGTAGAGAATTCACCCAGCTCCACACACCCTGTTCCTAATCTCCATATTAGAGATGTCTAATCCCTCCACCACCAAGCAAATCAAAACAGGGACTTTCACACCAAACTTACTTATCCGTGCTACACTGTTCTATCACACGCTGTCCTTAAACTCACAACACACTGACCTGATTTCAGATTGCATAGTTTGAAAAGCCTTAGGTTTGGTGGGGAAAGACCAAACCTGCATGGCTAAGTTCACTTCCGTCTCTACACAATGTGAATTCTCTCTAACTTTTCCCTTCTGAAGAAATTCAGTTGTGTGTGCTCTGCTGGCCTAGTTTCTTTCCAATCCTAATTTTAGTGATGGTTCTTAAACGCTTTAACCTCCCTCCTAGTCCACCACCCGCCAGAGGTAGTGGAAAAGTCATTAGGATACAGGGGAAGTGAACCTGGTTAGAAATTGTTCTTTGGGGCAAATCCGATCTGTGCTGTCAGGAAATCAGCAGTTCAGGTCACAAGAATCATCAGTGGCATCTCGATCCACTTGCAAACACTTCACGAAGACGCCGGCAGTTCAGTCCAGTGGTGCTGGGATAGCAAACAGGGATCAGCAGTGGTGGCATGACGTGGCAGAAACAGCCAGGCCTCAACCCAATCAGCACAGAGCAGTAGGGGTGACCACAGCCAGCAGGGGTCTAGGAGACTTTCTCTGCCATGTCTCTCAGTGAAGTGAAGATCAGTGAAGATGTAGGACCAATGAATCATTGCCAAGCTAGCTATGCAAGCAAGCCCCACCCACTGTTCATTTAACATGTCCTCCACCGGTCCTGCCTCACCCTGGGTCTTGCCTCGGCACGTGTCTGTCTTAGCAAAACTCCATGTGAGTCTGCATCAGCTGACATCACTCTGCCAATCCACTGAAATGGAAACAGCAAGAAGCTGGCAGAACATCACCAGGATTTGGGAGGGCAGTGGCATTTCTTTCTATGGAGTCATGACAAACGGAGATCAGCTACACAATGTAAAGCGAACCAAAGTGTCTTTAGTGAAGAATCCTTCGTCTTCTGTCCTTTCACATGTCTGCTTTAGCAAACATCCTTTCACCTAAGTCCACTTCAGGAATGTTTTCCCCAACAAAACACCATCTGGTTGGGTTCCCTCTATAGCAGTACCCAATTAATCTGCTCAATTTGATCTCAGCAGCACATTCCTTACTACCTGCCCCAATGTCCTGGGTTCCCGAATAAAGATGCATACACACAGCCTTTATATTTATATATCCCTTAAACAGCTCAATGGTTGGGCCACTTCCTCACCTGATATGGCTAATCTACATCCCTCCAATATTCCCAAGTTATTACTTGGGAATCTATATTCCATCTTAGCTGCCCTAGACCAAGTTGGGCAGTCCTCTTGGGGCTGCTCTTCCCTGGCTCCTATATGAAGGCTATGCTCTGTCCCGAATCTTCTCTCCCTGCATGGAGGATCTCCTTCCTCCTCCTCCTCTTTCTTCGGTCCCTTGCCCAGGAATCCTAAAAGTTCCACCTGTCTCCCTGCCCAGATAATTGGCCACCTGCAACCTATTTACCAATCAAAACCAACCGAGGGTTCCCAGTGTCTTATGTCTGGACATGTGAATTCTGGACATGTGAAATTTGGGAGACTTAAATTAACATAATACAAGTATCATTAGACTAAACCCATAGCCATAAGTTCCCACATCAGTGCTCCCTTTAAGCAGACTTCCAAGAAGCCCTTCAGACCCCAGGATGCTAGAAAACATTTCTCTGCCCATTTCTGCATCATTTCCTTATTAGAGGCAACCATCTTAGAATGGTGTCTTTGAGGATCTGTCTTCCCACCATATTTGTCTGACTTCCAGGAAGTATGCACCAGACCCTACAATGAAAGTGAAAAGCTCACCCCTGACTTTGTGACTATTTCCTATGACAATCCAGATAGAACAACATGTAAACCTCACGTCGATTCCTAGGCAGACACAGTTGCTGGGGGCATGAATAAAGCACACTGCTCCACCTCTTCTCCATCTCTACCCACACTGTTTCAGATGTGGAAGGCAGAGATGGGCAGGAGGGATTTCAGTCTTGTAATGTGACAGGCACAAACACATGAAAGGGGGGACTATCTATAAACTTATCAAAGTAGACTGGGAATAATGGGCTCATGTGTGTACTAATGTCAGAAAAGCCAGGCCTGGAAACTTAATACACACAAGACCAACTAAGGGTCTCACTCAGACCCTATGAAAAACATACTTAACAATATGATAGGCTCACCAATCTGTCTATCTGGTCATCTGACTGCCTGGCTTATCAAGGGATCACAAGGCAGAGAACTCCTGACTGTCCTCAGACCTTTAGCTTGCAACTGTGCTCTGCCTCCAAGGAGGCCTCCTTTGTAGTCTCTTTTCCATCCCCACTGCCTGTCATGCATGCATGCATACATGCACATCTGTGCAAAATACATGTGATCTGAGAAAATAAGATGGGAGTAAAAAAAAAACACGTGATTGCCAAATAGCCAGCTATCAATGGAAAACAGAGCTATTTGGAAAATTGCACCTAGCTAACTGATACAGCACTTTGTGAGTTTATTCAGAATATTCTGACACTGGGGGAAGACACAAACATGACATAGATCTGAACACTTATGTAGAATCACAGCCTCCAGTCAGTCTGGACTACACAGTGGAGACATTCTTACAAACCCAAACCAATCCTGGGCAGTAGACGAAGTGTGGGGATCTTTTTGGAGATTTCTATATCTGCCTCCAGTGTGTACCACACTTGGCAGACTTCTGTTTTCTAGAGGACTAAAAAAAAAAAAAAGAAAATTGAAGGAAAGCCATAGGAAGAGAAAGAAGCTGAGCAGAGGAAGAGAAGTTCAATTTTAAAACATACTGGAGAGGCTAGAGAGATGGCTCAGTGGTTAAGAGCTCTGACTGCTCTTCCAGAGGTCCTGAGTTCAATTCCCAGCAACCACATGGTGGCTCACAACCATCTGTAATGAGATCTGATGCCCTCTTCTGGTGTGTCTGAAGACAGCAGCAGTGTACTCACATACATAAAATAAATCTTTTTAAAAAAATAAAATGAAACAAACTGGAACTCACAGAGCATTATTATCAGGCACTATTGATTTAAGAAAATAGATATGAAACACATACATCTACCTTCATTTGACACAAAGTCTACATAGACGACCTTTACTGTGAAATACCTTAAAATCTATAAGGAAAATCACTCCCTGCTCAGCTCTAGGAAAAAAATCATAGAAAACTCAAGAGTCTATACAGACCTTTGTCCTGACCTGGAATTCTCCTGAGTGACTAAGTCGCAGGAAGCAGTGTACATGACTGGGGAGAGCCCACACCTCATGACCTACAATGACCTCCAGTCTTCCTATCCCTAAAACATTAAATGTAGCTCTGGAATACACTAAGTAAAAACTAAAATTGGGGGCTGGAGAGATGCCTCAGTGGTTAAGAGTGCTGACTGCTCTTCCAGGAGTTGGGGTCAATTCCCAGCATTCACACAGTGGCTCCAGTCCCAGGACATGTGAAACCCTCTTCTGGCTTCGTTGGACGCTGCATGCATGTGGTACACAGACATACATGCAGACAAACACTTATGCACATAAAATAATGAAACTGTTGATATAAAACTGGAAAATGCGACCTGCAGAGGAAGAAGTAATGAAACCCAGGTAGACGTTTTCACAGTCCATCCACACAGTGGTACACACCTGCAATTCCAGCACTTGGGAAGTTTTAGGTAGCAGTTTAAGCTTAAAGCCAGACTGAGAAATAAAACAAGATCCTGTTTGTACTAAGTTAGGACCCAGACCAGCAAGATGGCCAAGTGATACAAAGGCACCTATCACCAAGCTCGATAATCTGCATTCAATCCTAGGACCCACTTGACAAAAGAGAACTCCCAGGGTTATCCTCTGACCATCACATACATACCATGGGGCACACATTCACCACCCACCCACAACATACACACAAATAGATGATTACAAAGTAAAACAAAACAACAACAACAAAAAAAAAAAAAAGGAAACAAGCCAACCAACCTAAGCTGAGTATGGTGACACACACCTTCAATCCTAAAACTTGGGAGGCAAAGGCAGGGGTTCTCTGAATTCAAGGTCAGCAAGGGCTATATACTGAGACAGCCCCCTCCCCCATCTCAAACAAACTAGACTTCATCCTAAAATATTCTAAATGTTCTTACCAGAATGAGATTAAGGGTTCAAGAAGTTGGGGGTGGAAGTGTTCAGACTGTTTGCTCAGCATGCATGTGACTTGAGGTTTGGGCAGTAGCACAACAGTATTTACTGCCAGCCAGGCATGACAGAGCACACACAATCCCAACACTTGGGAGGCTAAGGCCCAATGACATCAATGAATCCCAAATAGGCCAGACTACACACATAACAAAATCCTGTGTCAAAAACAAAAGCAAAACAAAGGACAGAAAGCCAACTCACAAGTTTATCCTGTTTCCCAACTTTCTGAACACTCTATTAATATACAAGGGACTTTTTGTTCTTGTTTTGGGTTTGGTGCTGGAGAATTGAAACCAGGGCCTCATACATGCTAAGTATAGCCACTACCTCTGAACTACATTCCTAGCACAGCTCCTCTCCCCCTTTCTTTTAAGCTGATCTTACTATGCTGGTCAGGCTGGTGTCCTCACTCTTCAGGGCTGAAGTGCCCTTGCTTCAGCCTCACTAATACTAGAGCTCCATCCAGGAGCAGGCTACCATTCCTGGCCTCTCCCAACCTTTGCACAGCATGGCTATGCTCATTTCTCTAGACACTCATTAGTCCTTTCAAGAACTCAGACTCTCTGCCACCCCCATACCATGCTTCTGTCTCTTTCTTATCATATCCTCTTTGGCAGGTCTGATTTGTTTCCTAGCTCAGTCTCTAAAGATGAAACTGATCTTCCTCTTTAGTCTCACACCTGTCCCAAGTACAAGGGAAACTAGAAGACAACAGCAATTTCATCGGGAAAGACTGTCCTCTCCTATGTTCCAAGCTACTGGTTCTTACACCTCCCCGCCCCGTCCCTTCACTGCAAGATAAGTCATCTCAGAGCTCAGACGAGCTCTGAAAAACAAGCAAGAGTCTCTACAGCAATGTGTGGGGTTGGTGGCACAAGCCATGATCACAAGTCTTGAGGATTACATTGGGAGTATAGTCAGACTTGTCTGGCTCCTGTAACTCCTAATGGGAACCTTCATTCTTAAAGAGTTGAATGAGTACTGATATCCTCTGAATCCTTTCCTTGCTACAGGAATTTTAAAAGGGGGAGGAGGGGTGGCCAGGCTTTTAATACCAGCATTCAGAAGGAAGAAGCAGGTGGATCTCTGTACTTTCAAGACAGCCAGGTATACAGAGACCTTATAATGTTTCTTAAAAGGAGGCAAGATCCTTGGGGTGGGGGGACTGGAAGGGGGTCCTTGAAGGCTATGAGCACTACACTTGGTAGGTCTATTCAGGATCATAAATACACCTTATAGTAACAATCAGCCAGTAAATCTGAAACAGATACAGGAGTCAAGCTGACGGGGGAAGAGAGAAAAAAATAAATCAAACTTTATTCTAAGGACTACAAACATTCAGACTAATCAAGGTACTGGACTTTCTTATAATACATCAATAATACAGTTTTGAAAGTCTAGAGAATTAAGCCCTAAACCACATACCATATAATTGCAAAGTAACAACTGTTTAACAAAATGTGAGATGGCATTAGCCATGAGCATTGATATACTTAATGAGGACATAATTAACAAGCTAATCTTACTTAGAATATAAAACAAACAAAAACCCACAGATCTATTTTGTACTGTCCATGCTTGTTTTCTAACTTTCCTTTATAAATTCACTGATAATTAAGGCTTTCTTCAAGTATGGGGTTTCCAACATCAAAAATTCTATTTTGAAGGCTATGATATTGCTCAGTCACACAACACATTCACAGGACTGAGTTCCATCCCTCCCCACACTGCCACCACACACACATGCAGAGATCAAGTCTGTGTTGTATATATGTGTGTGTGTGCGCACGCTCGAGTGTGTTGTTCAAATTACCTATTTTAATGTACATACTCCCACTAGGGAGTGGCTGTGCCCCAGCAAACCAGTTGCTATTCAACAAAAGATTCAATGCATCGATGAGCCCAAAGCAATCGAAATGCCAGCCTTCTGACAGCATAAGCAAGTCAAGCCACCAAGTTACAGCAAAGGGGAAACCAGGCGATATAAAGATGTGCAACTCAAACTTTCTCCATCCTGAAGCTACAAAGACTTTAGATGAATATTAAATTATATTTAAGTACCTGATCATAGAAAACTAATTTTTACTTTGAAAACATAGAACCACACTTTTAATAAAGTCAGGCCTGGGTTGGGTAGGACCTGGCTGTTTCTGTTTCAATTCCAAGCAAGTCTATAAATGCAGTTTGTTTTACTTTTCTTAAAAATCCAACACATATTCGCACCTGACCACCATATAGTTTTGAGCACACACAAGCAACCTCTAAGCCACATGGTTGTTGGATATGCCAAATGGGAAGAAAATAAACAAAACTCATAAAAAATGTTAAAGAGCAAAAACATCTACTCTTCAAAAAGGCAACATGTAGCCACCATATGGCTTAAAGAAGGGAGGAAAGCCTAGTTCAGTGGTCACACTTGCCTAGCATGTAAGGCACTGGGTTGGATCCTCAGTACTGTGCAGAAAAGCAAAAGCCCTGATGTGGAGTGATCAAGGCCACTTCAACCTGAAGTAACTCCACACAAAGAATTGGGACACTACCAGGAAGTGACCTCATGGGGAATGAGTGATTCAAGGCTCACAAAGTTTGCAGGATTGTAAAAATACATTAATGTACAAAATAATAAAGGTAAGTCTAGATTTCCCTTCTTGGGTAAGCCATTTGTGTGGTGCATTTCCTGGGAAGCTTCTGTTCAGCAGTGCACACTTGCCTGGCTCGCCAGCACCAGCACACACGGTCACAAGAACTTCGGCCAGTCTTCATTTTCCTCAGTAACTTGCTTTTCCACCCACACTCAGACTTTATTTTCATTACAAGACACTAGCTTTCTAGTGCTACATTTTAATCAACATATTACATTTAGAGTCTTGATTTCTGAATGAAGCTTTTAGTACTATGCAACATGATGGAGTTAAGTGTTGGAGACGTCTTGACAGCTACAGGGAAACGCTTGATTTCAAATATGATCCAGATGAGACTGTATCAGAAGCACTGAGACACTCAGTGTGGTGACAGGTAAGGGACTTCCCATCAGTGGCCATTCATAATTTTGCCTTTAGAAACTTGGAAGAAACTGTCATCTTTGAGTTTCAAATGTTCTGGTAAATCCAGTTGTTTTTTAGCTTCTTCAATATCACCTTGAATCGCAGAAATAAGTGACTCTGGGGAAAAAAAGATAAGCTTCTAATCATACATGCTACTACTCTTTTGCTCAGCCCCTCTGAAAAACACAGACTAAGCACCCTAACTACAGCTCTGGGAAGGGACACAGACTCGGTCAATGCTGGTACTGTCTCTTTCTCCGGGAAAGCCAATGTTACATAAAGTGTTCTCTTGTAAACTGACCCTTCACATCCCAGGGTTTAATTGTTACACTACAGCAACAGGCACCTGGAAAGAAATCACTAATTACCGTTTCTTACACTCCAGCACCTCCTGCCCAGCCAGCCTTGCAGGGTCAGATGCCAAGTGACACCACTCACTACTTATGACTTGGGTGTCTCTTGGAATTCATTTACTAGAAACTAAGTCCTTAAGGTTGAAGGTATTTGGGAATGGGAACTTTGGGAAGTGGGCCAGGAGGGCAGAATGGATTCCTGAGTACAGAGAATGGCTGCCACACAGTGAGCTCTCTGCCCCACCCCATGATGCCCACCACTGAGGCAGCAAGAAGAACCTCACTAAGCACTGAAGACATGTGCCTACCATGCTCTTGACCCCAGAACTATAAACCACACACACACCTGCTCTAGATCAGGGCAGCAGAAAACAGACTAAGGCAACTGACTTAGTCTCTGTGTGATAACTTCCTTGTCAACGAGATGGGCATGACAACACCCCACATGGCTACTGAGGGTGAGAGAGATTAACTTGTATGATATTTAAAATAGTGCCTAACATGCAGTAAAAGTACTCAAATACATGCCTGTCATCAAACCTACCCAGCAGTAAGCAGCTGTAATAGTACTGAAGATGAATAAAACTCTTACCTAGAGAATCAAAGTTCTTTTCAGGTCTGAGGTAGCCAACAATGGCCACGTTGAGAATTTCCCCATAGAAGTCTTCTTTGAAGGTATGGATGATATGGGTTTCCTACAGACAAAAAGGTTAAAATGATTCCAACAGTTGGGGCAGGATGGGGCTGTAGAGATGGCTCAATAACTAGTTCAAAGGGTCCTCTTCCAGAAGACCTAGGTTTGGTCATCATGGTCTAGAGGTCTACATAGTTCCAGGCCAATGAGGGCTGCGCCACAGAGAAACCCTAAGTTGAAAAACAACAAACAAAACCCTGAAGTTCATCCAGTTGGTTTCCATTTTCTCTTCCTTCCTTGCTGGGGATCAAGCTCAGTGTTTCATTCACTGTGTAAACACTTTAAAGACACTGCACCCTGGGTCTCTGCAGGCAGCCCTCCATGCAGCTCAGGGTAGTCTTGAGCTCCCCTGGCTCCTGCCTCTTGGGGACTGAGACTGCAGGCATGTACCTCCAGGATGCTCAGAGCCTTCAGCTACGGCTAAGAAAGGAGCCTCAGTTGCTACACGTCTTCCCTGTCTTCTCAATTTAGAGGGGAGTACTTGGCACACATTCTCTTTTATATCCACATTTCAAAAAGACCCTTAAAGATAAGAGCAAAAGGAAAAAAAAACGAGCTTTTCCAAAACTGATACAGTAAAACCAAAAGTATCCAAAAAAAAAAAAAAAAAAAACTTGAAGAGAACTAGGGAATTTACACCAACAAGAATCAGGCCTGCTGGTGCAGACCTGTGACTCCAAGCCTCTTGAAAGGCTGTGGCAAGAAGATCCTCCCAGTCTGTGCTCCAGAGCAAATTCACAACCATCCCGGGCTCCTTACTGAATAAAACAGAAGGGTTCGGGCTCTTGGATGCAGCTCAGTGTTAAGGACTTGTTAGCTATCAAGGTCTCAGGCTCACTTGGGAAGAGGAGTGACAATCCTATGGACAGTCAGTGTGCTCAAGGGCCCAAGGAAGGACAACAGCTTCTGCAATCCCAGCACTCAGGAGCTGGTCAAGATTAAGCTATGGAGAACCTTTTCCAAAAACAAGTGAGATGGCTTAGTGGGTAGAGGTGGTTGGCACCAATCTAGAAGACCTGAGTTTATGCCCCAATTAGATTATTAAAACACTAACTATTAATGAAAATTATCTGGGCTGTATTAAGATGAACAGACAACACTATTTTATTAGGGCAAAATATTCTTCATAGATAGCTGATATTAACAAATAATATTAAAAATAAACAGCCTGCCCTGAACTGTATGAGCATCCTGATCATGGGTAATTGAGTTTTTCTTATCAGAAGAATTCAAGGCAGTCCAGAAACGGGCTTGATAATATTATTTCTGTTATCTGAATAGCTTACAAAGGAAATGAAACAACCTTTCCTCCCTTTTCCATCCTCTCCCCACAGAACACCAGGTGAGTGCTCTCAAATCAACTTTTTCTTATCTCTCCAACAATTTTCAGCCCACTACATAATCAACACAACCTTAGGGACTTGAACTCCTTAGGAGTTCACGGTCATCACTATTACTGCAGTTCTCAACCCGTGGGTCTTGACCCCCTTGGCAAACCTCTATTTCCAAAAATATTTACATCATGATTCATAGCCATAGCAAAATTACTGTTATGAAGTAGCAATGAAAATACTTTCATGGCTGGGTGTCAGCACCACATGAGGGACTCTATTAAAGGTTGAGACTCTGCGGTTTTCTGTGACACACCTCTCTCTTATTAACCTCTCTTATTAACTCCTCAAAGTTAAACGTTTACCACAGGCCTGGAACTCAGGAGGCAGAAGATGATTCATGAGTTCAAGGTCAGTCAGAGTTACAGAGCAAGACCATAAAACAAAACTCTACCACGTGCACTGCTTTTTTCATACACTTGGGCTACAAAATCCAACAAGTGTATAGAAGCTGTGGAGAAAAGAAGGGCGGAAGACTAGACCCTCAGGGTGATTTTAGAGAGGGGCTAAGAGGGCAGCCAAGTAGAAAGCTGGCCTAGCATGCTGTGGAGCTGGATATGAAGCCTAGTTCAATTCCCAGCAACATCAGTTTAAAAAAAAAAAAAAAAAAAAAAAAAGGAAAGAAAAAACAGGAGAAAGAGAACAGGGATGAGGTTAAATCACACTGCAGTAAGCAGTGTATCTATGCAAAGAAATGCTTTTTAAAGAGCCTCACTTTTGAGTCTGTTCAGTGGCCCATGCTTGAAATCCTGGTACTTACAAGGCTGAAATAAAAAGACCCTTAAACCACAAGACTTGATGGCACATGCCCTTAATCCCAGCACTAGATCTGGAGAGGTGCAGGTTGGGGCAGAGGCAGGTGGATAGATCTCTGGGATGCCCAAGCCAGATTTGGTTACACAGTGAGACTGAGTCTCAAAAACAAACAAAATGATACTTTATTTTCACTTCTTATAAATATAAATGCATAAATCATTACAAAAATATTGTTTTAAATACCTGGTAGCCCACATCTGTCATCTAGCACAAGGAAGTCTAGAATAAGAAGACTCAAAGTGTAAGCTACAGTTTCCCCATGTCAAACAGAAAAATGACTGAATAAAACAGGTAATTTTGAGGGATGTGGAAATGCCCACTTATAGGACATACTGAAAACAAAAAGCAATACAACGGAAGTCCTTCCTTCTAGCAATTACTCTATTTTGAGACAGGATCTCACAACACAAGCCAGGCTCTTGTCCTCATACACCCCCCCCCCCCCCACGCATTAGGGATGGAGTGTGGTAACAGGCGTGTCCAACAGAGTTGTAGCAGTCACTTTAAATTGAAACGGAGGGCTGAGGTGACAGCTCAGCAGTTAAGGGCACATGAGTTTGGTTTGGTTCCCAGTCCCCAAGCTGGACAGCTCAGGTTAATTCCAGCTCCAGTGTATCCCTGCTATTTGTCTGATGAATTAGGATCTCTCTAGTAGTCTTGGAACTATATACACCCACCTACCTCTATAACCCACTGAGATTAAAGGCGTGTGACACCACACATACCCTGTCTATTCCTGAACTCAGAAAGTCTCAGACTCAGGTACACCACCATGTCTGGCAATACTCTACTTTGAAACCTTTGAAGTAAGCTGAGGAATTCTGTGTGCACTCAAAAGAGCAAAATGTGACTCTTACCATGGACTTTTTCACATTCTTGTAGTATGGATTCCATCCTATGCTCACCACCATTTTATGGACATCTCCACTCCCAACGCTGGCCCAGCCATAATAAATGCCAGTGGACACATCAGCTGGAAGATTGTCTACTACTTGTTCAGGAAAATTGGCTAAATAAAAATGAAAGTAAATAGATACTCAATGCTACAAGTTTCACATTAGATATTGATTTAAGATGCGGTAAAAGGTTAGCCTGAATCATTACACTCCCGGGATCTTATTTTCTAAGACTACCACACCAACAACCCTGTCCCTTCTGAGTTGGAATTTTTTCTCTTCAGACAGCTCAGGTTAGAAATGAGGCAGAAGCATATAAATCTCTCTCTCAAAAAAAAAAAAAAAAAAAAAAGTCACACGAAAATGCCCAAGTGGAAACAAAGACACAACATAAACGCGGAGATTCATTGGAAACTACCCATCTAGTCCCACACTCCTCAGGAGGCTGGACCCAGAGTTCAGGAAGTAAGCGGAAGCCTGGGAAACGGGAACGAAACCCCACCCCTTTAAATTAAAACAAACAGAAAGTCCCTGCTCTTTCCTAGTAACGCTCCTAAGCAAGGTCATTCACTTAAAATGGTTCTTATTTTCAAAATACACAATCCCAAATCCCAATCACAAGGGTTGATTTAATAGATCAGGGAACAGCCCAAGGTATTACTTTTAAGAATAGGCAATCGAGCCTCGATTACTAAAGCTTAGGTAGTCAGATCAAATAAACGCTGGCTCTCATAGAACTACCCGGGTTGTCATGGATCACTACACAGTAACATCAGAAGAATAGAACTCTCAACAGCTTGAGAATTCGGCCAATCCAACCTGCAGTACCTTCCAGGACGTGGCTCCGCAGCTCGTCGCCAGCAGCAGGGGCGAGACCACCGTGTCCCCTGCCCACGGCCCCACGACCCCGCGACGCGCTCACCTGTGGGGATGCCCAGTTGCTTGGAGCCACGGCCGAAGCCGCGCACCACCTGGCCGCGGCAGAAGAACGGCAGGCTCCTCATGACGCTGACCTCGGAGGACGCGGGCTGCTCCTCGCTCGGTGCCTGCGACGGAGCCGCCGTGAGTGCGGCGCTCTGGCCCGGACCAGCCGGGAATCCCGCGGGAGCTCGGCCGGGGGAGCGGGACACAGGCCGCTACCAGTGCCCGCCCTCAGGACAGCCGCCAGACGCCAGAACCCACCGCCGCTCTGCCGGAACTGTGACAACCGCGGCGAACGCAGAGGTCCGCGGCCCAGACGACCGGCCTGCTCGGCTTCCGTTGCTCCCCCGCGATAGCCCCGCCCCGCCTCAGGGATCCGCCCGGAGGCCTCGCCTCGATCTGCGTCGTCTTGGTGGAGACCCAACCTCGTCCTGGGTCCAACCCCTGAGGCTGAGGCCCCGCCCTTGCCGCTGTGGCCCCGCCCTCACCCGTGGACCATCCTTCAAGCCTTTTCAGCTTTTCAGCCTGGGCTTTGCCCAAATAAGCATTGCTCACAAAATAACCCAGGTCGTTCTATTTTCCTCCACAGTTTGAATGAAATTCTGCCCAGTCTTTGCAGCCACTTTCTTCTCCCTTACTTGGATGTAATTCCGAGAATGTTCAGCTGATGTCAAAAACTGTTTTTCTCTGTATCGGTACAAAGGTGACTTGGTAAAGTCTCATTTCCTTGACTCTAGTACACTAACACAAAACAAGTATTTGTAACTGCGAACAATCTATAGGAACACATCAATAGCTGCATGAAAATGAAACTTGCTGGGCCAGGTGGGAGAAAGAGGCAGGCCGACTTCTGTGAGTTTAAGGCCATTTTGGTCTAAACAGCAAATTCAGCTCACACAGGGCTGCAATAGCTAAAACCAAGCCTCAAATTTAAATGAGAGTATGACACATACTTAGCATCTAGTTTCCTTCCTTTTCTTTCTTTCTTTCTTTCTTTCTTTTTTTCTTTTTTTTTTTTTTTTTTTTTTTTTTTTTTGAGACAGGGTTTTTCTGTGTAGCCTTGGCTGATCATCAGGCTAGGCTTGAATCCACACCCTTCCTATTTTATTTCTCAAAACAAACAAAAAAAATTATCTTAAGCCAGGCGTGGGGTTGCACCCTCACCTTTTTAACCCCAGACTTAATTGAGGCAGCAGAAGCAGGCAGATCTCTGAGTTCAAGGCCAGTCTGATCTACAGTGCGACTTCAGGACAGCCAGGGCTGTACAGAGAAACCCCGTCTTAAACATACCAAACAAAGTACAAAAACATTTATTTTTATTCACCATTTTATCTCCATTCTCTCACTTAGAGAGTGGACTTGGCAATAAACCCAGCATGATGTATCAGGTTCTCATTGCCACGGGTGCTTTATCACTCCAGATGAGGAAACTGAAAACTACCATTCTAACTAACACCAACTATTTGGAATTAAAGATACCTGGAAAACAGCAGTAGAAATAGTCCTACTTGTCTGCGTTAGTACCTGTCTATAATCTTAATACACACAACTGGAATAGAGCCCCTATCCCATTACCACCACCTATGACAAAGAAAGAAATAAGAAACAGCCCACCCCAAACCAGAGGTTTTTGCCTTATCCCTCCACACAATGAGCATCACAACTATGGTAAGTTACTGAAGTCTTACTTTCTTAGGTCTATGTGGCCCATGCTGGCCTCAGTATCTCACTCCTGGGATTATAGAATAGGTAGGTATGGAAAATAAAATTCTAATTCTTTTCCATTGCGTCTTGGTAGCCTTCGGCAGCTCCCTTCTACTTAAGACTGAAGTTGCCCGTCTAGACTCTATTTCTGTTTCATCTAGTTATCAAACCAGAGTCTGTCAATGCCAGTCAAAAATGGGACCCAAAATGCTTGGAGACGTTCAGGTGTGTAGACCATGTGATTTATCATCTTTCACATTCATTAATAGTGTTCTGCTGTATTTGGTTCAGGAAATACACTACTGAGCCTTCTTAATTAGCATTTCTTTTGCAAATCTAGAGGTGGGGGAGAGGTCAAGTTTAGTGCTTTTAAATACAAAAATTATCCAAAATATTTTTATTGCTCCTCCTAAATTGCATTTGCAGCACTCAACCTCTGCCTGCAGGGAAGGGGACCATGAAGGGAAGGGGACCCTGAAGGGAAGGGGACCCTGAAGGGAAGGGGACCCTGAAGGGAAGGGGACCCTGAAGGGAAGGGGACCCTGAAGGGAAGGGGACCCTGAAGGGAAGGGGACCCTGAAGGGAAGGGGACCCTGAAGGGAAGGGGACTCTGAAGGGAAGGAGACCCTGAAGGGAAGAAGACCATGAAGGGAAGGAGACCCTGGAGACAAGGGGACTCTGGAGGGAAGGGGACCCTGCAGGGAAAGGGACCCTGAAGGGAAGGAGACCATGAAGGGAAGGAGACCCTGAAGGGAAGGGGACTCTGGAGACAAGGGGACTCTGGAGGGAAGGGGACCCTGCAGGGAAAGGGACCCTGAAGGGAAGGAGACCATGAAGTGAAGGAGACCCTGGAGAAAAGGGGACTCTGGAGGGGAGGGGACCCTGCAGAAGGAGAGCCTCCAGCACAGTTGTCTCTTCAGGAAGAAATGTCAGTGACAGTAAACTGGGAACTAGTGAAGGAAAAGATTGTCTCTTCAGGAAGAAATGTCCCAGTGACAGTAAACTGGGAACTAGTGAAGAAAAAGATTGTCTCTTCAGGAAGAAATGTCACAGTGACAGTAAACTGGGAACTAGTGAAGGAAAAGATAGTCCTTCAATGAACAATTTTAAATGGGTCTAAAGAAAAAGTTAATATTAAGAAAATAAACATCAATTAAAATAGAAAAATCAGGCCAGACAGGATGGTGTACACCTTTAAACTCGGCACTAGGATGGATAGCTCTCAGTTTAGGACCAGCCAAGGCTACATGGTGAGACCTTGTCTTTCCTTTTTACTTTTCTTTTTTCTTTTCTTTTTTATTGTATATTCTCTGTATTTACATTTTAGATGTTATTTCCTTTCCCCCAATCCCATCCCTCCTCCCCCTCCCATTGCCTCCATGAAGGTGCTCCCTCTCCCAACCACCCTCTTCAAACTCAGGACCTTGGCATTCCCCTACACTGAAAAAAATGAGCCTTTACTGAATCAAAGTCTTCTCCTCCCATTGATGCTGGAGAATGCTGTCCTCTGCTACATATGCACCTGGGGTCATAGGTCTCTCCATGTGAACTCATTGGTTGGTGTTACAGTCTCTTGGAGCTGTAGAGGGTTTGGTTGGTTGAAAATGTTCTTCCCATGGGGTGGCAGACCCTTTCAGCTCCTTCAGTTCTTTCTCTAGCTCCTTTCCTTGGAGTCCCCGTGTTCAGTCCAATGGTTAGCTGCAAGCATCCTCCTCTGTATCAGTATGGCTCTGGCAGAGCCTCTGAGGAGGCATCCATATCAGGCTCCTGGCAGGAAGCACTACTTGGCACCAGCAATAGTGCATGGGTTTAGTGGCTGTATATGGGGTGGATCCCCAGGTGAGGCAAAGTGAGACTTGGTCTTAAAAATAAACAGACCAAAAGATAAGGAGACCACACTACACACCCAACTGCTAAAATCCAACATGCTGATAACATTAACTACTAGGATGTGAAGGGCAGATTGTCGACAATACAAAATGGGGCAGCTGATTTCAAGACTCTTGGCAGTTTATAAACCTAAACATACTTTTTCTCTAAAGTCCAGCACTTAGGCCAGTTGTGGCAGCACATGGATGTACTCCCAGAGCTCTGGAGGCTGAGACAGGGAATCTCAAGCTTCAGGCTAGCCTTTGAGAGCAGACATATAAAAGTCTTCCTTTGAGAACAGATATAAACATCTTCCAAAAAGTCTTAGTATTAAAAGCATAATATTTTATTATATCATGTAAATATATATTTTGTGGCTCAAAGTTTCAAAATTGACTTTAGGCAGTGCAGATCCACTCAGTGAGAACACATTAATATGGCAGGTATAGACACGGATAATTTTTCTTCAACCCTGGGAGTTCTTACTTGGAATGGTGATGGGGACAGCATACTATGACAGGGACTGTCAGCAGTAGGCCATGGTGGAGACATCTCAGAAGCCCGAGGCAGCTCCTTGTAAAAAACAATGGTGACTGGGACCCTGAGAAGCAGGAGACCCATCTCTCCAGGGGACCCGCCATCTGAAATAAGAAACTGCGTGCAGCAGGCCTGGATGGGGACATCTCAGTAGCCCACGGCAGCTCTTTATAAAAAAAAAAATTAAAATTAAAATCTAACCTTAGCCCTGTACAATGTCTGTATAGATTTCTTTTGTGTGACTACTTTTCAGTTGGCCTTGGTGTGCATAATTATTCTACTATATCTGACTTTCCTATTTCTCCTTCTGCTCTGGTGGATTCTGTGAAGCTAGATGTTCCTGGATGTAATGATTCTTCAACAGTTGGAGATTGAGGCACAGAGGCATAGCACAGCACAGTCCTAATGGCCCAGGTGCATGCTGTGTGTTGTCATCTTGGAAACAATGTAATAATTGCACAATGGTGGTTCCAGATTAATGCTCAACTTGCCAAGAAAGTTTGAAGAAGTTATTAGAAAATGAATTAGAGCCAACATTAATATCCCAAGAACGGAAAAACTTATTGAAGATATGAAATAAGTTTTGCATGACATTTGAGAGTGGTTACTGGATAAGAAAGTATAGAATACATGAAAATATATACTAGTAAAATGAAGTCAAAATACTGAGATTCTTAGCAGAGTCATTGTGTGCTTGTTACATGTTTGCACATAGAAGGAATTATCTGGTGGTCATCTCTTCTCCTTGCATCTGGAAAGCATGCTGACAATGTAGAGGCAGACTGGCTGCACTGACAGCGCCGGGGACCAGTCTTCTGTTAGAATGAATAGACAGATATGACCATTGCTATACACATGAGGATGAACAG
Organism: Micromys minutus; assembly: GCF_963924665.1. Lineage (NCBI taxonomy): Eukaryota > Metazoa > Chordata > Mammalia > Rodentia > Muridae > Micromys > Micromys minutus. The sequence goes on from NC_137971.1 coordinate 41,917,877, forward strand.
GGATATTTTCACCAGTAAACATGATCTGAGGAGAGGCAAAAGGGTATCGACTACTAAACTTAAACAGAAGTTGAAATTTTTTCCCCTTCATATAAGGTTCCTGGTGCACCTTCCATGTCTACGATGAGTAATTAAATTCTGAACACTCTGTTCTTTAAAGTCATTCCAGGAGGTGGGTCATTCTGCAAAGCCAACAGCTCTTCTTGTGGTCGTTTCTGCATTGACGCCATGATGAAACCATCTCCCCTTATTTTATTTTTGGTTGTGTATATGTGTATGCCTGTGTATGTGTAGATATGTGCACGTGAATGTCAGAGCCTGTGGATGCCAGAACAGTTGGGTCCTCTGAGGCTGGAGTTACAGGCAGTCATAGCTGAGAAAAGTTCTAGGAACTGAACTTGGGTCATCTGCAAAAGCAATACATGCTCTTGCTCAAGTAATGGATGGTCTCCAGTCCCACACAAATAATTTTCATGTTAAAAAAAAAGTGTGGTTATCTATCTGATTTCCTTCAACAAACACACACACAAACATACACACACACACACACACACACACACACACATAGATACATACACACACACACACATATACATACATATATACAGTGCTGTGATGGTTTGAATATGAATTAACCCCATAGACCTATATATTTGAATACTTATTAACCAGGGAGTAGGACTCTTTAATAGGAATAGAAGTATTAGGAGGTGTGGACTTGTGGGAAGTGTATCACTAGAATGTTTCAAAAGCCCATGCAAAGCCCAATCGCTCTGCCTCTCTATAGAGTAGGATACAGCTCTTAGCTACTACCATCTCCTGCTATAACATAATGATAATGCACTAAGCCTCTGAAACTGAAAGTCCCCTTCTTTTATGAGTTGCTTTGGTCATGGTGTCACTTCATAGCAGTAGAACAGTGCCCAAGACAACTGTGCAAACAAAATTCATAGTATATTAGAGTGAAATTTAGATCAATTATATTTGTAATTTATTGAAGCACATAGCTTTTTTTTTTCTTTAAAAACATTTTTTTTAAAGGTAGAGTCTTATTGTGTAGTTCTGGCTGACCTGGAGCCAGCTACATAGACCAGGCTGGCCTTGACCTCACAGATATCTACAAGTCTCTGCCTCTCAAGTACTGGGATTAAAGGTATGCACTACTAAAACTGGCTAAATAAAATTTTTATGATGGCTTTTATTTACAACTTTATTGGCAAAAAAGGGGAGAACTTCGAACAGCTTTAATCCAGGGCACTGTAGCTGACCCTGTCGGATTGAGCAAGTCCCATGCTCAGTGTCCATGTACAATACTGAGTCTGAATATGCAGTTTTCTTTATTGAGTGCAGTGCTCACCTTTCAGGCAGTCTCTAAAATATATAAATATGAAGGAAAGGAACCCACTCATTAAAAACTGCATCAAACACAAGTACTGTAAGTGTGAATTTGTTGTTCCAGAAATTACACGTGCCCAAAGAAAACCAAAAGCTGGAAAATTGGTTACACTTCCTACATGAGTGGACAGTTACAACAGCAATCGTCTTCTGTAGTGACCATTTTTAATTTATCACCAACAACTCTGAACTTACTATGAGACGTAGTCAAAGTCAGAAGAGAAGACACGGGGATAGTACTCCTTTTGTGGAAGACAGAGTCCCTCCAGAAGCTTCATGGGGAAATAAACATCCTGTTGCTTCTGGGTGACAAAACAATTAACGTAGTTAATCTCAGTTCATGTTGATCATACTGAGCTGACCTAATTTCCTTCCTCATTGTCATTCTTCTAATTCAAGTGTGTTTTGTTCTTCCAGTTCACTGATCTTCGACAGAGAACACATTTTCATCAACAGGAACAGCATCGATGGACCCATTTTCCTGTCCTCCCCCTCCACCGTCCTCACCTAAATTACTTCTTCCACCATTTTTAGCCAGACCTCCAGAAGCTTCACTTGGTTTGTTCTCATCTTATCTGACATTTATATGCTGAACCTCTCAAGACTGGACACAGGGATGCCTGTCTCGTCTACATCTCTCTGGATGTACAGGCTTATATCTATGTCATTTACACCCAGAGAATCACTGGCCTCAGCACCATTTCCTGGATGTAACCGTTATCGTCTGCTTCCTCATCATCATCTTTGAACAGCTCAGGATGAGATTCGAATACCTCATGACCCCTGATCACCAGCAATTTCCCTGCTTTGAAGGCAGCTTTCAGTCTCTCCATGTCTGAAGGACCCTAGGGGTTTTTCCACACTTAATCCCACCGCTTCAGGTCAAGGCTAGGTCAAATTCCATTCTCCACCCACATTTCTTGGGAAGAGCAGGAACATTCTTGAAAAACTGTAGAATGTGCTGACTGATAGTCACCTGAACCTCTGATCCCATGGCCCTGTCATATGCTTGCTAGCCAATAGATTCAAAGGCTAAGACGCTTAGCCAATGAATTTAAATCATAACCTTGCTGATGTAACCTGTACCCCTAAAGAATATAAAAACTGCTTGTAACAGCCTTTTGGGGTTGCCTCTCCTCTGGATGTAGGCCACCCCAGTGCACTGGGTTAATAAACCTCTTGTTTTACATTGGTCCCCCATCTTTTGTCTCCTTCATAGGAGCCTCAAATAGATAAGACTCGATTTGGGTCTTATATTTGGTGCCTTGGCCGGGAAGAAATGAGACTGCCTAAAGGGACACAAGAGACCCGTGAACGGAGGACACAGGAGACCTCAACAGGCCTCAAAACCAGATACCATGCAGTTATTTTGTCTTGTCTGACTGTATTTCTCTTGTTCTCAGTTTTGGTTTGCTCAAGAGCATCTGTAAGTTGTGACCATGGGGAGTCAGGCCCCATTTGAAACCTGTTTGACTCTGGCCAGCAGGAGCTGGGGAGTCGTCTGTTTGAATCTGTGTCAGCGTTTGCTGGCAGGGTAGCCTATTTACCTGTTTTCTGTGCCTCTGGCAGGGGCAATGTTTCAGCTTGTTCACGAACATCTATGAATCCTGTGACTGAAAGACCTCCGAAGGAAGACCCTCACTCAAATCTCAGGAGAGGCGCGCACCCAGCGAGGCACCGAGACCAGACTTGCTGCAATCGCATGAGGAAGTTTATTGAAAGTGAAACAGAGTGAGATCTCAGGCCAGCATGCTGGGGTCGAGACTCATACACCACGCAGGAGTAGAGGAGTTCGACCCAGGCCTGAACTTGTAACGGGCTTATAAAGGCAAAAATCACAAAGGAGGGGGAGGACAGGGGGAATGAGGAAATTCAAAGGGGAGGAATCATACATTTTTTTTATCAGTATACCCCCAGGCACACCTAGGGCGTTGGAACATTCCACAGAGGTCATCCGGACCTTCTGTGGTATTTTGGGAACTCAAATCTCAAGAAAGTGGGATTTCCTGGGTGGGATTTCCTGGGAGCGATTTCCTGCAGAGGAAATCCCTAGGGCAAGGAATCAGTGTCCTTTGACAACCTTTTACTCTTCATGACCAGTCGATCTGGTGGCCAATAAGTGGCAGGCAAATGTGCCTTAATGTCTCGGCCACGGAGAATCTGGAGGATGCTTCTGATTCTCTGGAGAAATTCTAGTGGAACTCCACTAGTTGGTACTGGAGGCTGCAGATTGTGAGAACTGTTGTGTCCATGGCAGAGACACTCAGAATTTTTGTATCTGTTCCTGTTGTGTCTGTGTGGACTTAGATGGATGTTATTTTTGTTTCTGTTTCTGTTGTGTATACGTGCATGAACTCGAACTGAGTTTGTTTCTGGTGTGTGTGTGTGTGTGTGTGTGTGTGTGTGTGTGTGTGTGTGTGTGTGGACTTGGACTGACTGACATTTTTAGACATGAGACAGAGCACCTCTACCCCTTTAAGTTTAAGCTTAGATTACTGGAGTGGTGTTAAAAGAGGAGCATTTTCAGTCCAGGGCCAGGCATACATCCCAATCAAATTCCTTACATCCTGGTCTGGGACAATCTGGTGTTGGACCCTCTTCCATGGGTCCAGTCCTTTTTGCTTTCCCATTTAACCCAGATCTTTGCTTTACAAGACCCCACTCATCCAAGAAAGAGATTCTGTAGGACTCTTTCTCCTGTGACCTCTTTCTTCTAGATCCCCCCTTTTTTTTTCTGATAATCTTAGAGGGCTCACTGACCTTCTATGTTCTGTTTTGTTCACCCATCAGCCTACCTAGAATGATTTCGAGCAGATTTTGCAGATTCTCTTTACCAGTGTATTATTCTAGAGGCAAGAAAGAACGTCCCCGGGAAAAACAGGACTCCTACTCAGAACCCTGCTGACATAGATGAGGGATTCTCTTTGAAGACCAGAATGGGCTATAACTCTCCTGAAGATAGGGAGCACCTGAAAGTCTTAACACCAGGCTCTGTGGGGGTTACAGAATGAACCACCAATTTCACAAAGGTACATGAGATTAGGCAGGGACCAGACAAGTGACTATGCCTTTTATAGTCCAGTAGAGGTGTCAGGAAAAAAAGCTTCACAGACTAGAGGGACTATGAGATAAGTTGTTGTGGGATTTAGTGCAGGTTGTTGAGAAAGTTTACCATAACAGGGAGACAGAGAAGTAGAAGGAGCAGGGAAAGAAAAAGCGAAAAAAGAAAGAAAATAAGATGAGAGAGAGAGAAAGAGAGAGGGGGGGGGAGAGGGAGGGAGGGAGGGAGAAGGAGAAGGAGAAGTAGAAGGAGAAGGGGCAGAAAATAAATTTACAGAAGATCCTGGCCACAGTAGTGAGGGACAGAGAATTAAGAACCTAGTCTGGCACTAAGAAAGAGCCTTTCGACAAGGATCAATGTGCTTACTGTAAAGGAAAAGGCCACTGGGCCAGAGATGGTCCCAAAAAGAAGAAAAGGGGATCCCAACAAGGGAACCCATGGATCCATGGCCCCAAAGTTCTGACCATACAAGAAGACAGTGACTAGGAGGGACATGGTTTAGATCCCCTCCCCAAGTCCAGAGTAACCTTGAAAATGGAAGAGAAACATATCCAGTTCTTTATAGATATAAGGGCTCAGTCCTCTGTCCTACTACAAACTGAGGGACCCATGTCAGCCAAAAAGTCTTGGGTTCAAGAAGTTATCAGCACCACACAATATTCATGGACTACTCAAAGATCTGTGGATCATGGAGTGGGCCGGGTATCCCACTCATTCATAGTAATGCCAGACTGTCCCTGCCCTTGTTGGAGAAAGACTTCCTGACCAAGATGGGGGCACAAATATACTTTCCCCCTGATGGACCACAGGTTAGAGGGCCAAAAGAGGAGCACTTGCAGGTCCTAACCATCCAGTTGGAGGACAAGTATCAACCCTTTGAGCTGCATGCATAGCCACAAGCCTGAACAGAAACTGCAGGAATGGGGGAGGTTAAGAACCAGCTTCCCCATCCATATAGAACTGAGAAACTCAGGCTAGCTCAATAGTGGTGCGTCAGTACCCATGTCAAAGGAGGCATGAGATGGGATCACACCACACATCATCTGGCTACTCCAACTCAGGGTTCTGTGTAAGTGCCAATCACTCTGGAAAACACCTCTCCTACTGGTGCAGAAACCTGGAACCAAAGACTGCCGGCCAGTTCAAGATCTCTGAGAGATAAACAGACAGGTGGCTGATCTCCTTCTCACGGTACCTGACCCCTATAACCTGTTGAGCTCATTGCCCCCATTCAGAACCTGGTGTACAGTACTGGACTTGAAACAAATGTATCAATGGACTCATCTAGTGGTCTACAAACTTGCAAGGACTGTCTTGTGGTCAAATTCTTGTGTGCCAGATTTAAGGTGTCTAGCAGGACAAGTAATAGATAGCTGTGTGCCGTGCCAGAAGGTGAAATCATGTAGAACTTAGGTTGAAAAATGAAAAGGCAGAGGGAAATAGACCTGGGGTTTACTGGAAAGTAGACTTTTCTGAGATTAAACCAGTATGGATATAAGTATCTATTAGTCTTTACCTTTTCTGGATGGGTGAAAGCCTCCCAACAGAGAGAAACAGCAGCAGTGGTAGCTAAGAAGATTCTAGAAGAGATCTTCCCTAGGTTTGGCACCCCTAAGGTATTTGGATCAGACAATGGGCCAGATTTTGTTTTCTAGGTAAGTCAGATATTAGCTCGTTTCTTAGGGACCAATTGGTAAACTCAGCTGACCTTGGAGACTGGTGTAGACTGGATGGTGCTCCTTCCTTTAGCCCCTTTTAAGGTTAGGAACACTCCCTCCTGCTTCAACTTGACCCCTGCTCCTCTCACCCTATTGAGGGATGTTCCAGAATTGACTTGCCATAATGATAATGATGTATATGTCAGACTTAAGGCTCTGCAGACCATTTAAAAATAAGTCTGGGCTCCTTTGGCTGTCGCCTATGTTCCAGCTACTCTGGAGACTGCTCACCCTTTCCAAATTCCAGACTCGGTGTATGTGAGATGCCATCAGACCCTTACCCTCAAACCCTGCTAGAAGGGACCATACCTGGTTTTGCTGACTATGCCAACAACAGTGGAGATGGATAGGATCACAGCCTGGATTCATGCCTCCCATGTGAAACCTGCTCCAGCACCTGAGCTGTCTGACATCTCCAGTTAGAGGATCAAAAAAACCGACAACCCCCTAAAACTCAAGATATCCCGATTACCATGATCTGGCTACTAGTTTATCTGTGGTTGGTAGAGAACGTCTCAAGAACTGTGAGCAGCCTCCATACCCCTGCTAGACCTACATGGCAAGTTTTATCAGCTACATGTGTGGTCCACATCTAAAGAATCAGCCCCTTACACCTAGTGGCCCACTTTAACCCCTGATTTGTGTAAATTAGCTGTCGGTTGGACTTGTGGGATATTCCCACTCAGGAACGGGGAGAAGGAATACCAGAATGCAAGGGTGAACTCACAGGATCCTTGAAGCCCTGTCCTGGGAATGGTCTGGGAGGATGAGGATTAAGGTTCAGGCACTGTCAGCTAAGGAGTAAGCTATGCCTCATCCCAGTCTATGTGTGCCCCAAAATGAGCAGAGTAGGGTATAGACCCATAAGTGCTAAGGAGCTGATGGCTACTTTTTACTTTTTAAGTTTCGAGACCACTCCCCACTCCTTATGGGATTTAATTATGATAAGAAAGAAGAAATTCCATAAGTGGGGGGCTCACACGCAGCAGCTGTTGCACAAGCCCATGGACTGGTAGGGGCTCTGGGTCCTTTGGGGTCCTTAGCACCAGCCCTGACATCACCAAGGGAAGTGGTAGCTGAGAATGTGAAGGGCTCTGTTTTAATTTCTCCTACAACCCCCTCTCTATCTGATTTACGAAAGCAGGAAAAAAGAACATGTACTTGAGAAAAGAGAAACACCTAGAGACTAAGGCTATATCAATCTGGCTATGATAACGGGCTTCTTTATAACATCCACTTGCAGATTGAGGCCTTGAATACCTCCATCAGGTCTAACTCTGTTATAGTCCCAACACCTCCAGCCTCTTCACACACTATGCTAACCCTTATGGTACAGCCCAAGGTGGTGACTGGGGTTACTGCGGTAACCAGAGTGGCCTCAATAATAGAGAATCTGTTCTCTTGTTAGGATTCCCAGGACGATGAGCACTCACTTTGAAACCTTATAGAAAAGTCTTTTCTAGTTCTAAACTCAACTAAGCCTTCCTTTACCACCTCATGTCAGCTCTACTATGATCCAATTCCCCCATATTATGAGAGAATAGCTGCCTTGGGCCCCATAAGACAGAACAACACAGATGAGGGCTGCCGGTGGAGGTCCCCATAATCTCTCACCTTGCAACAAGTGTCCGGGCAATTGCTATGAATAGGCACTGTCCTCCCAGAGGAAAAGTTTCTTCATAACTCTACTCATGACGATGGCAGATGGGTATTTGATTCTTCCTGAGGATACCTGGTGAGCTTGCTCCTCAGGACTGACCCCTTGTACATCTTGAGGTCAGACCAAGAGGTTTTGTATCTTTTTCAAGTTCTTCATCTCTTGCATCAATGTAAACACTTTGTTTTTCACATTTTCACTCCAAAGTGAGGTCATGAGAGAACATACATTTATCTCCTTTAGTACATTGCCCCTGTTTGAAGAATGCACATATCGCTGAGGTTCCTGTAGTTCTTTCTTGTCATCTTTTTTCAATTTCTTTTCAGCTTCACCTTGTGCTACCTGATGTGGATTCTGCTGACCACTTTTCTCTTGGTGAGTGACAACCTTAATAAATTTTGGTTGCTTTGCTCCTTTCTTATTTTTTAGTCCAAGTTTTGTCCTCGATAATCTGCTGCTGCTGCTGCTGCTGCTGCTGCTCTGCTTTTTTGCTGCCCCACCCCCTGGCCTGTTTCTTGGGGGATATTGCAGAGGTGGGGGCACTGAGCCAACTTTGGCACACATGGCTACCGTCGGGGCATCCGGCAGTGGGGCAGGAGCAGGAAAATGGACTTTAAAAAAAATCTGATCTGAGTCTATTATTGTAGAAAGAAAGATGAGACTGAAATCCTGGGACCTTCTAGACCCAGAAGGCCATGGAGAAGTTATGATATATGTGGAGTCTTTGGCAATGGCCTCCACTCGCCCATGCTAGGAAGCCAACAGGTCTCCATCTCTGTCCAACTATGCCATAAAAACCCGTGGTGAAATGCTTGTGTAGTTAAATATACCTCTCACATTTGTGGAGCTAGATAGATATCAAGGGCATTGATGAGTAATTATATAGTCTGCCTTGTGTGGGTTCTAAGCCAAAGTTGATCCTTTATAGAACTTTAGTTGCTTCTCTGGGAGACCCTAATGTCAAAAAGGACCTGAAGATGACATCTGTTCTTAGTATGCTCCAAATACTGTTCTCACCTAGGCACTAAAGGAGAGCATGCACTGTTACAAGATATTTGATTAGTTTACATAAAATGAAAAATCCTAATTGTTAGCAAAATATAAAAGCTTAAAATAGATAATAAGTTTGTTTGATATAGTTAGATGTGTCCAGACGAGATGCACTTTGGGTGTGCCTCTAAAGACCTCCATAGATGAGAATGCTAAAGATTGGAAAATTCCTGCCTATTTTAAGACCAGTTGCTAGGGAGAGGTTTTGTGTCATTGCCTCTGTGACCCAAGGCAAAGTCACCTGGATAGCCTCGAGCTACCCCACCATAAAAGTGAAATGGTTTGCCTTCTACTTAGTTGGCTTGAAGCACCCTTCCAACCCCACCAGGATGGTTCGAACTTCCAAGGGTGTGTGTGGGCAGGGGGATCCAGAGTTGTCTATAAGCAGTTGGACCATTGAGAGAGCTCGTTTTCTCTTTAGGCTTGGAAGGACCTTAATGGAAGAGCTCCTGGTCAGAGATAGGAATTTTCTCTTTAGACTTGAAGGAACAACAGGGAGGCAGCTGGCAGGACACAGGGAAAACGGTATTCTAAGGAAGAGTGCTAAACAGCCCTTGTGAATTTGGAGAAGCTTAAGAGAAAGGTAGACTAGCTAGATAGAATGCCACAGACAGAAAGATTTCTAAAGAGCTGGAAGCTTGTTAGATCAGGCTTGTAAATGGCTATTTTGTTTATAGTTATACTTCTAGTATCTGTATTGGTATAAATATTAGAAAATTTAAGCAATGATAACACACTGCTCTTTGTGTTTGCTTCTCCCTGTATTTGTTTCTCCTGGAGAAATGGTTTCTTGTGCAGGCAGGAGGAGGATGGGGATGGATAAGCTTTGAAAGTCTCACCGACACTACCTCACATATATCCCATTTTTCATTTATCCACAAGGTGGCACACTACTACTTTTTAAAAACAGTCTCGTGGCCATTAGACTCCAGAAATGCAAACAGAAAATCAGAGCTAGAGAATTAATTAGATGGCCTCTGCCAGGCTAGGCTCCATGCCAGGCTTGAGGGAGTTTGTCCTGATGCAGGTTGGCTTGTTATTATTTCAAACACTCAGAACTGGGTCTTTGGTGACGTATAACCACTGCTCTCTAACTCCCTTCATAGGCTATACTAACTTTGTTTGGGGGGTTGTTTGGATATCTTTTTTTGTTTGTTTGTTGTCAGAGTCTCACATAGGCCAGATTATCCTCAAACTAAGTGTTTGAAGCCACAGATGACCTTGTCCTGATGTCGTGACTTTTCCCTCCTGATTGCTAGCGATCAAATGCAGGGACTTGTACATACTAGACAAGTGCTCTCTGAGTGGAGCTAAGCCACCAACACTATAGTTTTGATGCTGCACTTGAATATGTATTTCATGAGAGAAGAATGAGATTAAGGAGGTGAAGAAAACCTAGAATTACACAGAGCAGAATTCACACTTTCTCTCCATTCAGAAAAATAAATAAATCGATGGATGGACAGATCACCAAATAGATGGGTGGATAAGAGAGACAGAAGCACAGGCAGATGGGTAGACAGACACAAACAAAAGGAGGTATGAGAGAGTACAAAGGTGTCAATGCATTTCTATTCCTGAGGACTCCATGAATTCCCAAAGCACACAGTCAGGGCCAGTTCTCTGCAGAGACAAGTACTGCAGAGAACAATCCAAGATAAAGTTGGAGATGCAATCTGAAGCAACTTAAAGGAAGTCCTTGATCCTGATGTCCTGATGCTGGCATTCCCAGCATGAAAGCCCCTATTGTAACCCTTAGTACAGAGCCCTATTTGTTAAAAACTAAAAACTAAAAACTATATAAAAAAAAAAAAAAAGCCTGTCTACTATCTCAGCTCCAACAGCCTGTGCAATGGAATTCCTCCTCAAGTCTTCTCAGAAATTTCAACATTGGAGGTCTGTGGTTTCCACAAATAGAGAACTGAACAGCCATGCTGAATCATGATGAATCTCTGCCTCTGAATATCTACCCTGGACCAAGGACCAAGTTCAGGTCTATTCTATATTCCTATGGAGGTTTCCTCAGACTCCACCCACCCCAAAGGTGACTCAGAAGGAATACCATTTGCTTGCATGGTGGGCCCTTCATTCAACTCCCTGGTACAGACAGTGTGGGTGGGCTGGTAGTGGATGGCACATGCTCAGAAGAGTCTGTTCCTAGAATACCAGCTATCACAGTGGCTACTGAAGAAGACAATGAACATGGCCCAGCCATGGCTAGCCACCATCGCCATTTCTTCCTTTACCCACTCTTTTCTCTCTGGAGAGTCTCACAGCTACCAGCTGGGGTAAGATTTTTATTTTCTGTGTTTGGGCAACATTTCCTGTATGTGTATTTACATACCATACACATGGCTGGTTGTGGGAAGCCACCGCATTCGCCATTACAAGATGGTGCCCAGCCCGAAGGGAGGTTGGCCAGTTTTGAGATAAACAACCTAAGTGTGCATGCGAATATGCCTGTTTTGCTGACTGATGCTGACTTAATCAGGTAGCAACACATTCCTCCTAAGCATATATAAGGAGGGTTGATTGCTGGGCTCGGGGTCTTTCGCCATTGCAATCAAACCCGCAATAAACGCCTGTAGAAGGATCCTGTTGTGGCAAGTCTTTCTTGCTGGAGAGATAGGCGATCGCTACAGCTGGTGCCAACAGAGGCTGTAAAAACGTGTTCAGAACTGGAATTACCATAGGTGTGCTGGGAATTGAACTCCAGTCCTCTTAAAGAACAAGTGCTCTTAACCACTGAGACATTTCCCCAGCTCCTTTGTGTAAGATTTTAATGAAGAAATTAATCCTTTAAACTGCATGGCAAAATACCATGTTCCACAGAGCTTTTCAAGGAGAAGGAACAATAGTGTATGGAGATCTTTTCTCATTGGTGGGAGATGAGTATGGAGTAGCTCAGCTAAGTAGCACCTACTCAATGAGATAGGGCACTGATACTGACAGAGGGAGTCAGCACAGAGCTTCTGTTGTCCTGCCAATGAAGAATGGCAAATTTATTGAGACAGAAAAAAATTTAAATTGCTTATTTCTAAATATAGTCTGAACAAGTTGGTTAGCAGATCAAAGGCTTGCTTCCCCAAGGGGGATAGAATTGGCTCCTTGGAAAACTTACTATATCAAAGCTATTTTTTTTTAACATGGACAAAATGGTTTGCCTTTGCACATAATGTTGGTAACTTTTATGATCTCCAGTGGTCTCTAAGGAGGCACTAAGGATGGCAGGAGAATTGGAGAAGAAGCTGGGTTTTTCCTAAGAAACTAAATATCCATTCTCGTTGATAAACACACAGCAGATGATTATCTTGTATTCAGTGTTATGATTCATTCCAGTGCTTTCGAGTGTTTGCACCTTTCAAAAGTGAAATCAAATCTGATTTCAAGTTCCAAAACAAGGAATGGGCAACTGCCACAGGTGCGGGCAGAGACTGATGCCATTCACATAAGGATGGACTCCGGTAATCCAAAAGACATGCTAAATACATTTTCTCTCTCTTGAAAAATATTTACTTTCACATCTGTGAGTGTTTGCCTGTGTGTGTGTCTATTTACAAACCACAGGATTGCCTGGTATCTTCAGAGGACAAAGAAGGCATTGGATCTTCTAGAACTGGAGATACAGGTGGCTGTGAGCCACTATGTGGGTGCTGGGAACAGAACTCAGGTCATCTGCAAGAACAGCCAGTGCTCACAACTGCTCATTCACCTCTCCAGACACAAATAACAAATGTTCTTTAATGTCAGAAACAATAATGAGATTATTCTGCTCTGAAGAACACTCTGAGTAGCACAAAGCTGGCTGATAGGCAGCCATGTCTTTTTGTTTCCTGCTCAGAATACAAAGGTCAAAAGTTACATATTGGTTAAAGAAAAGATGAATCACTACCCCACCCCAGAAAACAGCAGCAATGAAGTCAGCCAACCCTTACTAAAACCAACAGTGAAATGTACTTTTTCCAGAACATTAAATAAAAGTACAGTCAACCATCACCGAAGCCCATATTTTTTTTTTAAATCATCAAAAGTCAAATAAGGAACAGTACTTTTAAAAAACATTTTATAGGTCTGGATACTGAGCCTAGGGCTTCACACATCCTAGCCAAGCATTCTATTATTGAGCTCTCTAGCCTTTGAAATTTTTAATACTGATGTATTTACTCAAAACATGCACACAAAATGTTAGTAACTGGTAAAATTATGAAAAGAAAATAAGTTTCATCCTTCACAATATGTATTACATCAAGTCCATCTGGACTAAATGCTTAAATATATAAACACACTCATTGTCTACATGTGAACAATAGATGATAAAAGTAGGTGGCACATGCATTTAATCATAGCACATAGGAGGCAGAGACCGGCAGGTAAATCTCTGTGAGTTCAAGGTTAGTCTGGTCTACAGAGCAATTTCTAGGACAGCCAGGCTACACAGAAAAACCCTATATCAAAAAAAGAGGAGGAGGAGAACTTACCTACTTCACATTAAGCAAAAGTGGCTGCACACGGTGGTTCACACCTGCAATCCCAGCCATGGAAAGGCTGAGGCAGCAAATCATAAGTTCAAGGTCAGTCTGAGTGAGGCCACATTTCAAAAAACAGAAAAGTAAATGAATAAGTAAATAAATGGTATAGGTAAATTTTATCTATAAATTACAATTAAAACAATAAAGAAAAAGATTGTTTTGTTGATTAAATAAAACTTTTTCATGGAAACAAAACCTTGTCATATGGAAGTTAAGTAAAACAGTCACCTGGGAAATTTTTATGATGAGCAATCTAAAGTATGATCAGTTCTTATCAATCATTTAAAAACCCCATTAAAATGGTACAATATAAAGGAATATAAGTACCCTGTAGCAAAGTCAATGGATAATAGAGTTTAATATATAAACAAACATCTTGTGTCTTTTATGGGTTGAATTCTGTCATTCCCCAAATAGATACTTCCAAGTCTAATCTCCAGCTCAGAGGACATTTACAAACAGGCCTTTGAAGTGCTGGAGATTGAACTCAGGATGTTGGGCTTGCGAGACTCTTTACCACTGAGTTATAGCTCCAGCCGATTCCGTCTCCTGTCTCCTGTTTTTTTTTTTTTTTTTTTTTTTTTTTTTTTGAGACAACATCTCACTAAGTTGCTCAGGCTTTTTCTTTTCTTTGTTTTTGCTACTATAGTTTGTAAATAGTTGTGTTGGATGAGTTGGGGTGTTAATTATGTCATGTGTGGGAATATCTGTGTTTTGATTTCAAAACGGCACCTCATTATATATCCCAAGCTAGTCTCAGCCACCAAGTAGTAGTATTGTAAGAATGTGCTATCTGAAACATCTAGTTTCTGAGAATGTTAGAGCAGTAGACAGAGATATTGAGATATATGAGGGAGAGTCACGTCTCCCTGAGGCACTGAGCAGGTCCTGGCATTATTATTAAAGCACTGTTACATTACATTGGACTCTTGCTGCTCTGTGTGTCTTGAGTCCAACAGGATGCAGAGCTGCCTCTGCATCAGAGCTGATGATTTTAAATGCTTCATGGACACCATGAGATATCGCTGGATGGTGGGAACTGCTGGCTCTGGCTCCTGAAGACTCCCCATCCCTCCAGGACTGTTGGAAATAGTTTACACTGGACCTTGGGGTATCCTTAAATTTTGGTGAAGTCTAGGTCATCCTATTCCACTCAGCCCAAAAGAGGAATACTTCTCTTGGTGGCCCAGCCGAGAAAGCACTGTGTTTGGTGCTAACGAGACAATGCTTCGACTGGTAAAATCAGAGGGCTTCATTTGTATGAAAGGTTTTCTGTGGTTGGTGTGCACACTGGGTATATAAGTAGACTATGTTCAGCTTGCTTGTGAGCCGGCTGGGAGACAGTGCCTGTGCTGCCAGCCCTGACGTTGCAGTAGAAAGAAGGCTTCTTTAGTGGCCATTTCTTGTCTACCTTTGTGGTTGGCAGAGCTGGTAATACGAAGAAAGAAACAGGAAGAACGGGGTGATGATGACATCTGTGTGGCAGCAGTGGCTTCACCAGGGGACTGCCCAGCACTTTGATGACCACAGAGGAAGCAAAGCTATGGGAAAGAGTCCCAGCTCACAAGCAGGAAAACCATGAGGACTGTCGACAGCTTTGAAAGCAGCAGAACTAAAAGCCTAGCCGTGGACAGGCCAAGCGGCCAAGCGGCCAAGCAGTGACGTGCTCGCTCCTGTGTGCTGAGGGCGGCAGAAGAGGCAGAGCGGCGGGAGTCGGTCACAGTGATCCACCGGCCTCTGCCTCCTGAGCAAGGGGATTAGAAGTGTGGTACTTACCTGTTTTCCCCAGCCGTGATGGAGTCGAACCCAGGGCCTCAAGCATGAGTGCGAGGAGCGAGGACACAGCTCTGTTCTCAGTCCGTTTTTCTTCGTCCTGTGTATTAGCATGTATGCTTTGCATCATCAAAGCCAACGTCAAAAAGATCTTCACTTTGGCTTATTTGTATGTATATGTATGTATATGTAAGAGAGAGCATGTGTGTCCTGGCATGCATCCAGTGTTCAGAAGAAAACTGGGGGAGGGGATTCTTGCCTCCCACTGTGTGGATTCTAGGTACCGACCTCCTAGGATCAGGATCTGAGGCAAGTGCCTTTCTTTACCTGCTGAGCCATCTCACCAGCTCCTTGTTAGAATTAATGGTTGTTAACTTTTATAGTAAATAAATTGTTTCCATACATATTCTGATAACTGTTTCCCCTACCCCAGCTTTTCTCAGATTCTCACCACTTCTCTTCCCACCCAAATCCACATCCTTTTCTTCTCTCATTAAGATATAAATCAGAATATAATATAATAAGAAGAAGAAGAAGAAGAAAAAGAAGAAGAAGAAGAAGAAGAAGAAGAAGAAGAAGAAGAAGAAGAAGAAGAAGGAGAAGAAGAAGAAGAAGAAGAAGAAGAAGAGGAAATTAAAATAAAAATAAACAAACCAAAATAGAACCAAACTGATTTTAAAGGTGGGGGAGGGGGGACAGAGAAAAAAGCACAAGAAACACATAGAGATGCTGATGCTGAGACACTCACACACTGACAAGTCATGAAAACAAATTTGGAAACCATAGTACATACACAAAAAAAAAATCTGTTAAGTAAAGATAAATACATAGGTAAATCTCCAGATAAAATATTATGAGACAAAAACAAGCAAACACAAAACAAAATTAAAAAAAAAAATCTCCAAAAACATGCTTAATCAGGGTTTCTATTCCTGCACAAAACATCATGACCAAGAAGCAAATTGGAAAGAAGGGTTTATTCAGCTTACACTTCCACATTGCTGTTCATCATTAAAGGAAGACAGGCAGGTCAGGAAACAGGAGCTGATGCAGAGGCCATGGAAGGATGTCGCTTACTGGCTTGCTTTTCATGGCTTGCTCGATTTGTTTTCTTATAGATCCTAGTCTACCAGCCAAGGGGTGGCACCACCCACAGTGGGCCTTCCCCACCCTTGAGAAAATGCCTTACAGCTGGATCTCACGGAGGCATTTCCTCAAGGGAAGCTCCTTTCTCTGTGATAACTCCAGCTTGTGTCAGGTTGACATAAAACCAGCCGGTACACACACTGAGTTCTATTTCTGTTGGCAACTTACTGCTGGGCCTGTCCTTATGTGTGGTTTGTATGGAAGAAACTAAACTTTCCTTTCCCTTTCAAGTCAGTTGTCAGTTGCAGATCGCTTGTGGATTGGGGGCTCCTGTTCACGTTCCCTCTCTGCACCTCACTGGCTCACCTTTTTAAAGAAAGGATCTCACCATGCAGCCCTGGTAGGCTCAGTACTCATTACATAGCCCGAGTTAGCCTTGACTTTTTTACCATCCTCCCGCCTCAGCCTAAGTGCCGAGATTACCACCTAGCTTAACTCATTTGATCATTTTAATTAATTTTTGTCCATATATAAGAGTTTAGCTTTATTCTTTGGCATGGATACTCAGTTGTCAATGATCATATTTTGGAAAAAACTGCATTAAATCTGTCAGCCTTACCAATAACCACAAACACAAGGTGAAATAGAATATTTTCTTTGTGACACCTTAATTTTTTTTTAAGATTTAAAAGTAGTAAAACTTATTTTTTTAAAAAACTTTGTACACTTCAGATGAGCTTGTGTCCAGAACTTTTTATTAAAGTTGTATTATCTGGGCATGATGGTTTGATGGCTGCTTGCATTACTGAAATCATTTCCAGCCCTCAGACCCTCTCTGGACGGCAGACTGAAGGGCAGAATGGTGTCTAGGTCTAAACCCTTGAATAAAGTAGTGTCTGGTCTCCACTGAGTGACTGAAGACACTCTAATCTTACATGAGCATCTAATTAGAGTATGCCCAGAAACCTGATCCAAAAACCAAACAATTCCATGTTATACAGAATAAACTATACTAAAAAGCAGCCCCCAAGAGGGAGGGCATCTCTTTTAAAATTATGTAGTGAAGACTTGGGGAACTAAATTTAGAACTGGTCAATGTCTAGTTAAGTATTACCTTGTGCTGTCAAACAGGAAGCTGAGTGGTGGATTTAAAGGTGAGGTCTAATGTCTTGCTTGCATTTTCTAGTGGCTGTGACTCTTAGCAATTCCTCAGTTTTCAGTTCTTTGGTGGCGCCCCTAGTGTTTCTCGATTGTGGTGAAGCACCACTGAGCTTATGCCTCTGGAAACACTTGGTCTGTAACTGCAAAATCCTATGCAAAAAAAGAATGGCTGACATTTCACAGTAGCAATTGTTGCAGAAGCAAAGCAGCATGAGAGGGTCTCTGAGCCTCCTGCATGCTAGACCATCACTGTGGTACTGAGCCCTGTACCCACACACCAGGGTCTGACCACACTGCTGTCATCATTCTGAGAACTCCCTAACTTTCCTCTTCTGCTTTTCTTTCTTTAATTCTTTTTTTTTTTGCCCCATAAAGAAATGAAAGTGTGTACCTAAGCAACCTGATTGTATGTTTCAAGCCAATAGAATTTAAATACTTATCTGTATTCCCTAAATCAATGTGGAAATAAACAAAAAATATCTTCTTTTCTTTTTTTTTTTTTTTTTGAATTGGATATTTTCTTTATTTACATTTCAAATGTTATTCCCTTTCCTGGTTTCCCCTCTGGAAACCCCTTATTCCATCCCCCTACCCCCTGCTTCTATGAGGGTGTTCCTCCATCCCTCCCTCCTGCCTCCCTGGCCTAGCATTTCCCTACACTGGGACATTGAGCCTTCACAGTACCAAGGGCTTCTCCCACTGATGCCTGACAAGGCCATCCTCTGCTACATATGCAGCTGGAGCCATGGGTCCCCGCCATTTGTACACTTTGATAGGTGGTTTAGTTCCTGGGAGCTACGGGGGGGGGGGGGGTTTCTTTGGTTGATATTGTTGTTTTCCTATGGACAACAAATTCCTTCAGCTCCTTCAGTTTTTTCCTCTAATTCCTCCACTGGGGACCCTGTGCTCAGTCCAATGGTTAGCTGTGAACATCCACCCTGTATCTGTCAGGTTCTGACAGAGCATCTCAGGAGACAGTGATATCAGGCTCCTGCCAGCAAGCACTTCTTGGCATCTGCCTCAGTGTCTAGGTTTGGAGTCTGTATATGGGATGGATCCCTGGGTAAGAACAAAACGTTTTCTTAAACAATTGTGCTCTTTAAATATCTACCCACGTTTCCTTAATAGAGAAATGGGAGTAAATAACGGAAAAGAATTTCAACCATTATACGACGTCCCTTTCTTCTCCTTTTACTTCTTTGAATTCTTTTTCACTTATTTATTTTACATACATGAGTACATGGTAATTGTCTTCAAACACACCAGAAGAGGGCGTCAGAACTCACTACAGATGGTTGTGAGCCAGCATGTGGTTGCTGGGAATTGAACTCAGAACCTATAGAAGAGCAGTCAGTGTTTTTAACCGCTGAGCCATCTTTCCAGCCCCACTTTGGATCCTTAGAGAACAATACTCTTCTTGCACTAGCATTAGTGCAATAGCAAAGGATGTAAATTTACTCAAGAATTTGGAAAGGCTAGAGGTGGCATGAATTTTTAATCCCAGAACTTGGGAGGCAGAAGCAGGTTGATCTGAGAGTTCAGGACCAGCCTGGTCTACAAAATGAGTTTCAGGACAGCAAGGGCTACACAGAGAAACCTTGTCCCCAAAAAAGGGGGTTGTGGGAGGAAGAGAGAAAGAAATGAGGAAGGAACTGAAAGAGAGAGGTTGCATGGCCTGGGACCAAGGTTCCCTTAAAGCAAAGGCTACACCAAAGAAAGACACCCCATATAGCTCATCACCTCCTTTTCTGCGGGTTGTTCTCTCCACTCCTGCCCCTGACCTTTTCTTCTAGAGAAAGTTCAGTTTAACCTCCACTCACCAGGTAATACAATCCTCAAGGAAACCGAGGAAATTGTGTTGAAGCTAAAGACTGTTTGTTTGCCTTAGGAACAAAGAGTCCAAAGTCCCCAAGCTTCAATTGAGCCATACCAAATGAAGGTAACATCGATTTACATTCCCTCCATGTGTGACAGTAAGCAGGAACCCTGGATGATAAGACATCATGTACTATTTTGTTTGCTAAGAGTCCAAGGTTCCCTTAGCTTGGAGCTCCACTCTAACTGGTATCCAGGGTGCCATGAACACAGGAGGCCTGTGCAGAGCCTTTGGGGTCTACGTGTTTGGAAATATCTTGAAAATATCTGGAAAACGATTAGAAGTGCCTCATCTAGGGCCACATCCCACACCAGTAGATTAGTATTCTGGTATAGAAACTAGGAATGCAGAGACCTTTTTTTGTTTTGTTTTGTTGAGACAAGGTTTCTTCATGTCTCCATGGCTGTCCTGGAACTCATTTTGGCCTTGACCTCAGAGAGATCTGCCAGGCTGCCTCCCAAGTGCTGGGAGTAAAGGTCTATACCACCATCACCCTGCTGATTTGGGAGAACATTAGAACTTTCAAGTAATAATAGCATGAAGAATATTCACTTGTAACTTGTGAATAAAATCTCACTCACCATGAGCTAAATTGGTTTTGTTGTTGGAGGTGATGGCTTGGGTTTGTTTGTTTGTTTATTCAGTTAGTTGATTGGTTGTTGGTTGCTTATTTTGTTGTTTTATTTTTGGATTTTGTTTTTTTTTAAGACAGGGTTTCTTTGTGTAGCTTTGGCTGTCCTGGAATATGCTCTATAGATCAGCCTGATCTTGAACTTGATCCAGTTGCTTCTATATCCCTTCCAAGTGCTGGAATTAAAGACATGTGCCAACACAGCCCAGCTGAGCTAAACTGTTTATAACAATTTTGTTCAAAACACTTAATCATGGGCTGGAGAGATGGCTCAGGGGTTAAGAGCTTTAACTGCTGCTCTTCAAGGGTTCTGAGTTCAATTCCCTGCAACCACATGGTGGCTCACAACCGTCTATAAAGGGATCCGATGCTCTCTTCTGGTGTATCCAAGCCAACTACAGTGTACTCATATAAATAAAATAGATAAATGATAAAAAATTAAAAACAATCATTAAGGAGTTGCAAGTCCATAAAATCATCTACTTCACAGGTGGGACAAATGAGGCACAAAGACAATGTGATGCCCCTTGTATAGGGAAGGCCACAGAGAGGGAAGAACTGAGAGAGAAGGTAAAACCAGAAACTGTGCTCCTCGAGCTTCTGCCAGCCTAATACAAACTGAGACTTAATCTGGGAAGAGAACCCTCAGTTGAGAAAATGCCTCCGTCACAATGCCTATAGGCAAACCTGCAGGGCATTTCCTTGATTGATAATTGCTATGGAAGGGCCCAGTTCACAGTGGACAGTACCGTCCCTGGGCAGGTGGTCCTGGGATGTATAAGAAAGCAAACTGAGCAAGTGGGGGTACGGAAGGAGCAGCCCATAAGCAGCATTCCTTCATGGTCTCTGCTTCAGTTCCTGCCTTCAAGTCTTGCTTTGAGTTCCTGCCTCAGGTTTTCTCAGTGGTTAATGGACTGTGGCTTGTAAACCAAATGAATCCTTTCCTTCCCAACTTGGACCCTCAGCATCTGGAAGTTCAGCTTTTGGGAGCCAACTTAAGACAAAGCATTAGGGATCCATTCCATATTCAGCCACCAAACCCAGTCACTATTGCTGAAGTATTTGCTGACAGGAGCCTGATATGGATGCCTCAGAGGTTCTGCCAGAGCCTTACTGATATAGAGGAGGATGCCTACAGCTAACCATCAGACTGAGCATGGGGACCCCAATGGAGGAGTTAGAGAAAGGACTGAAGAAACTATAGGGGTCTGTAACCCCATAGGAAGAACAACAATATCAACCAACCAGATCTGCCCCCCAGAGCTCCCAGGGACTAAATCACCAACCAAAGAATACACAAGGAGGACCCATGGTTCCAGCTGCATATGTAGCAGAGGATGGCATTGTCTTCCATCAATAGGAGGAGAAGCCCTTGGTCCTGGGAAGACTTGTTTCCCAAGTGTAGGGGAATGTCAGGGTGTTGAGGTAGGGGTGGGAACATCTTCATAGAAACAGGCAGAGGAGGGAGAGAGAATGGAACAGGGGGAAGGGGAAAACATTTGAAATGTAAATACATAACATATCTCCTCCACCAAGAAAAAGACAGCATTAGAACCAATTCCCAACAGAAATAGAAGAGAGAAAAGGACAAAACAAACTTTAAAAACCACCAGGCACAAGCAGCACTTGTGGTACAGACCTATTAATCCTATCACTCAGAGGCAACAGCAGAAGCAGACAGAGCTCTCTGAGTCAGAGACCAGCCTGGTCTACATAGTGAGTTCTAGGACATCCAAGGATAAATAGTGAGTTCCTGTTTCTTTGAGCAAACAAATGTTTGGTATTGGTCTGAAAAACAGAAAGAAGTTAGAAGAACTTGGGGGCCCATTAGGGCTCACCTGGGAAACATCCCTGGGTCCTGTCAGTCTGGTATCTCAGCCACACTTATCTGTGGAGCCCCTACTGTTCGGGGGGCCTGGCAATAGGGAGTGGGGTGTGGTGAGGAAGAGGGGGTAGGCTGCAGTGTGCAAGCACTTCAACCAAACTGGCTAGTTCAGCCATTTGTCAATCTACATGAAAAAAGGGGAGGGGGTGAGTAGCCAATAGGAAGACATTTAAGGAATAAGATGGGAGATAATGTATTTTCTCACCTTGGGCTAGCTGTGCCAGATGTGTTACTCGTGGCCATCGCTTGGGTCTGGCCAGACATTTCCAGGTTTTTTAAATCTCTTATCCAAAGAGTTAAAAATGAATGCTCATGTAGATTTTTCAAAAGAAGAAAGATTGCTGTATTTGGATTGTTAACCCAGGTTAGACAGGGATCCACTATTAAGGGTAAAAATACTTCAATGGCCCTGGTTATTGTCTCCTGCTTTCTTTTATGGGATTCAAGAGAAGGTAGAGTTTAGTTAATGGGAAGCGATGAGGCTCCTTCAACAGTTTGATTGATAGATTAGGTCATACATTTTTCCCCTCTGAGCCTGTTCTTCCTCATAATGCATCCCATTGTAATCATATGTAGTCCAGTTATGCATGGGCATGAGATGGTCAATAGGGAACTCTCCATGGAGTACACTTAAGAGAAGGTGACTTATTGGCATACTCCTAAACCCAGATCAGGCCAGATCAATCTATTCTTCATATTTGGATACATTCAATGTATTCAAATAAAAGCTGTAAAAGTGGATATGGGCGTACATAACCCAAACGAAGCAGAGTCTTGCATTATTAGCACAGTTCTAGGCTTGCCTGCCTCACATGCCTGGGAAGGATGGTGATTTCCCCTGGGGCTTTCAGAAGATGGAGCCTGACACTTTGCTTTAGACCAGAGGGCCTTTCTCAGATGTCACCAACAGAATGGAAAGATATAAATGTGTGGTGTTTAAATGCAAGACATCCTTAGTGACTTGTTATAACAGCAAAAGGAAACAGATGAATTGCTTTTCCCTTTCCTGGGAGGAATAAAGGAGAAAAAAAATAGCCCTTATGTCACAGAGGGACACATGAATTATTTATTAATCAGTTCCATTATTCACTCATCAGATGTTATTGACTTTATTTTTCTTTTCTTTTTCTCATGGAACCCAGGCTGATCTTGAACTCACTGAGTATGCTAGGATGACTATGCATTCCCCACTCTGGTCTCCTGGTCAGAAGTCCTGGAGTCATAGGTGTGTGCTGCCACACCTAGCTGAGCTTCTCTCTTAAGTAGAGAACATTTATAGATGTTGGGGAAAGAATGGGAAAGAAGACTTCAAAGAACGCAAAGCAGTACTGGGGATATAGCTCAGAGGAAGAGCAAATACATAACGTTATGTGTTTGATCCCCAACCATGCAAAACAAACAAACAAACACTGAGTCTGGAGAGAGAGCTTAGCCTTTAAAGGCTAAGGTTCACCACACACACACACACACACACACACACACACACACACCAAAAAATGAAAACAAACAGAAACGGGGCTGGGATATGATTCAGCTGGTAAGTCAGAAAAATGTGGGGGACAGGAGACAAGGCTGACTGAAGGTTTCAAGTCTGAGCAACTGAGTGGATGGATGAAGTTGTGGGGAGAGAGAGAATTAGGGTAGGTGTTAGACAGGCTCATCTGAGGTATTTAACTTCTGAGTAGAGACATCAACCAAGACACTGGAAATAGGAGCTTAGAACTCAAAGGGTGGGTCCTCACTAGGGTTAGAAAAGTAGAAGCTATCAGTCTGAAATCCAGATGGGCTTTAAACCATGGGGATGCATGAGGCTGAGAGAAAGAACCGCAGAAGATGAGAGCTGAAGCTGAGGGTCTATAGGATCAGGACCAGGATGCGAGTGATGGGCAGGCTCATCCAGAGGGACAGGAAGAAAGCTGCAAAAGTTCAGAACTCAGGTAAAGAACAGGGTACAGGTCAAAGGGTATTTGTGTGAAATGGTGCTGACACATCAAGTGTCACAGTGTTGTGTGGTGTCCACCAGAGAAGACTACCCAGACTCTGGTTTAGGACAGTAGAAAGTCTTTATTGTAAAACGTTGCTTCAGTAGAAAGTTGCTGACTGGCCACTACACTGTTGTTGGGGATCCCAGTGTAGCAATAAGCATTTTCTTGGGATGAGTTTTAAAGACAAAGCTCGCACCCTGGGTTGATATAATTCAGTTAAGAAAAACAGTTGGCCAGAATCAGAAATATAGAAGCCGAAAAGCAAAGTTGGTACATTTAGAGGCTTTCCCAGAGCTATAGACTCTGATGGATTAGATCTTGTTTGTTTGTTTGTTTGTTTGTTTGTTTTGGCAGGAAGTACTATGTGGCAAGTTTTACAACTTGAATGGGACTTCTATCATGGAGTAAGTTGTGCTGAGGTCTGGAGGCCTGTATGAACTCATCCTGATCCAAAGATAAGTAATTGTTCCAAAGGACTATTAATTTTACTGAATTGGTGCATAATTGGCCACATAGTTTAAGATTCAGGGCCCTGCTATTAATCTGATCAGAATAAAAATTAAAGACCCAGCCAGTGCTGATAGCAGAGTAGTTAGCCTGGAGGACCAAGAGAACAGAGACTAGTACCAGTCATCTGATCAATGTCTTTGTCTCTCTCTTTCTCTACAGTATTTTATCAACAATAATAGGGTTTTTTAAAAAAAATACTGTTGATTAGTGAAGAAACAAGTTTTTCTTAATGTCATACACATCCCCCCTTGTCTTATGAGAAATAAGACTAAGCCTTTTTGATTTGGTAAGACCACTTCCACCAGAAAGTCTAACTGTTGTTCCAATTCAGAATTGGATATTTTTAATTCACCTAGGTCCTAATTGACCCATCTACTTAGCTTCTTAAGATTCGTATACTCTATGAGAAAGACTGACATGCCTATGGCTGTTGGGCCATCTATGCCAGCTCCAACCAGGAGCTGGATGTGGATATGTTCAGTTATTTTTCCTCTGTCCTGTTTAAAAGATATCTTTTCCCTTTGCATTATATAGAGCATCAGAAGAAACACATTTAGTTAGACCACAAGAGCATGCCCTCCAAGTAGTCTTAGGGTCTCAGCAATATTGCTGTTGTCCAGATGAAATAACCAGTAAGGCAGATAACAAATGCCTTCAGAATAAGTGGAAGTGCCCAGGGTTAAAAGCATTGGATGTTAGACAAGTTTTAGCAGCTTGTAAGTCCTCTTACCCTAATTTGGGCTGCTCCTAGTCACAGTGAGTTTTGTCAGTCCATCAGATGACAGTCTAGTTAGTTATTATCCCTACTTAGTATAGGAGACACAGGTTTAAGCATAACCAGCAATCCCAACCAGGTTCTGACTGGGAATGATTAATTAATCAGTGGACCTTTTCAAGAGTGGAAAGTGGGAATGAGGATCCTTCACCTTTCTGAACATTGGGAGGTAGAACTTGGGCCCTAGGTGTGTTAAATGCTTTAGAAAGAAACATTGGTGGGAATTTGGCATGGGTAGGAGATCTCCATTAGGACCCAAAGGTCTAGGGATTTTGTGTGTAGGGGTTAAGCTCTTCTGTATAGTGAATCTATCCCAAGGTCTTCCTGAAGCAGAAAGTCCCAGTTTTTTTTTTTTTTTTTTTTTTCCTGTTTCCCAAAGGCAAGGATCTTTCAAGAAATTGTTCAGGAAGCCTGTTCCATAACACACATTTTTTTTTTGCAGTGGAAACTCCCTTGTTTTCGGCAACTAGGAGGCTCACCCCCCAGAGCATGCATAAAATTGTAAACCCTGTTTTTCCGTTGTAAAAGAAAAACTCTCATATCTTTCATTTCTCCAGTGTAACCAAATACTTAAAGTGGACATCAGGGAGCAAAGGTCAAGATGAACATGGTTTGCTGTTCTGTAGTCACACTAATAAATACCTTTCCTGTGTCTTCCTCAGATCCTAGGTTCAGGCCTGAGGGTGGTAGAGATTGGGCCATGACCTTGGATTCATACCAAACAGAAGACTCAGGAAGATTTTGAGAGAAAGGGCCTAGAACACAATGAAATCTTGATTTTAATGAGTCTATAGTCCATAGAAAGTCCATTTGGCATTGTAAGTCGGTGGCTACTCTTCTCAGGACCCAGGTGTGTTGGATCTAAGGTTGAATGCATGCTCCCTTCACAGCTGTAGGAGTGGAGAGAAGGTGGAGTCCTTTCAGGTTGGTTCTGTCATTCCTTTGGCTACCCACTTGGCCCAGATGGTAACACTAGTCCCAAAGAGAAACTGGGGGTGGACTTGGAGGTCGACTGGATCTCTCAGACAGCTAATGCACAACCTTTATAGAGGACTGGAGGGCCTGTGGTGAATGGTTAGAGTTTTGTCAACTGCTGGTCTCTGAGCTAAGAAAGCAGGTGGAGAACCTTTCAAACATAATTTCATAGTGGGAAGTCTCTCCCTATATGCAGTGCAGTGGGGTCCAAAGCAAAACAAAGGAGGGTGGTTAATCCACACTTCAGTGGACTTTAATGAAAGTTCCATCAGATTTCTCTTCTTTTTCTTCTTCTTCTTCTTCTTCTTCTTCTTCTTCTTCTTCTTCTTCTTCTTCTTCTTCTTCTTCTTCTTCTTCTTCTTCTTCTTCTTCTTCTTCATTAGACTAGCAGTAGCTCCCACAGGTCTTGATGACTGCTGGGCCATCCTGTGCATCCAATTGTTTGGACAGTTATATCATATGGCATTTTCATGGCTTCGAATTTTGGGTTAAAACCCATTTTAATGTCTTTTGTTTCCTGGACAGATGAAAGGTTTTCAGACATCTGGAAGTGCTAGGACTGTGTTTCAGTAAAAATAGTAGTGTAACTCTTTATCTCACACTAGTGCTGGCACCCTTAGGGCCACATGGCACGTGGGGACTCGGCTGCTACTCTGCCACAAGATCTGCAAGCCGCCCTCTCCATGGTGGTCAACTCTGCCAATCCTAGCTGCTCCTGTCCCTGGTGGTCCACGACTGCTCAAGCATATTGTTTTTATTCACTTTCTCTTGGTAGATTGCTGCCAAGCCTTAAATACACAACATCCCAAATCCATGGTGAGCTTTGTGAGTCCCATCACTACACCCTCTTTGAACTCAATTAAGTCACCACATCAAAGAACACACCAAAATACTCTGATCCAATTGGTATAATTTGCCCGCCTGTACAATCACATCCCTTATAAAATATTCATAACAACATTCATATAGTGATGCACCGAGAGAAACATTTGTTTCCATGTTGCCCCTTCTTGAATCTCTGCTTTCTCCTCTTCCACCTTACCAAAACTTTATTCCCCACCCCACTCTCTACTGTTCAATTATATATCCCTTTGACATCAACCTACTGGGCTGGAGCTAAAGTCAGGGCTGTTTTTAAAGCTTCAAATGCCTTTTGTTTAGACTCAGTCCATATGAGTGGATCCATGCCTTTCTTTGCAATGATGGATAGAGGCTTTCCTATTTCTATGAACTCTGGTATCTACAGGTAGCAATATTTAGCCATACCTGAGACCTCTTGAACCCGTCTGTCTCTTAGTCTTTGGAGTTGGGAATCTAAAGGATAGCAGCAATCCCACTCTGAGATCAGCTCTTTTGCCCCCCCAAAGCTGATGCTAAGATAGATAAGCCTCTTATGGGCCAATGTTCTGTAGCCTAAGGTCTGTAACTCTTAAAGCCATCTCCCAGTGGCCTTTTTATAATTTTAGTTTTAGAGGCTAGAAGGAGGTCATTTACATATTGCAAGCATATGGTACCAAGAAACTTTTGATAGAAGGGCAGGGGTCAGCATTTAGTGCCTCATCAAACAAGGTTAGAGAATGTTCAAATAACTGGGGAAACCTGGTCCAGGCATGTTGCCCATTATAACCTCCCTCTAGGTCTGTCCATTTAAAACAATAGTGGGAGCTAAAGAATGTATATTTTAGGTCCAATAGAGTGTACACCTATTTCTCTTGAAGAATGAGACTCAGGAATCAGAGGTATCTGGTTTCTTCATAGGCAAGAAAGCCATATTACAGAGAGACTGGCAGGACACCCAGATGCCTGTTTTTCTAAGCCAGGATATATGGACTGCAATTTCCCTTTTTGTTTCCAGGGTCATTGGGTCTTGCTTAATCTGGAAGGGGATATTTGAACTGGTTAGCAAAGCAACTATAGGAACTTGGTATTGGACCAGTCCTGGGGGGTTGGTTTCTGCCCGCACCCCTAGAAATCTTCCTTGCTAAGATATAGTTCAACTGTATTGGGGGCAGGACTTTCATCTAGGACTGACCAAAAAAAAAAAAAAAAAAAAAGGTGATGGTGGCTTTTTATTTCTGTGTGGTCAAATATTACCTCCAACAACTGGGACCTATTTATATACTTATATCTGAGATTGACTAGGTGACAAAGTAAATCTTTTTAGCAGTTGCCTTTAATCTTTCTAGAAATTACCTAGCTAAAATGTTTAAAGTGTCCTTGGTCAGTATTGAAGAGAAGGGAAATTATCCAGGCCTAATGGTCTAGCAGGATGGAGGGGGAAGGTGGTAGGAGTGGGAGGCAGGGTGGCAGTTACCACTTTCTTTTTCTTTTGAGAATGGTGGGCTTTTGAATGTTCACATTTTATAGACCATTTGTTTTAAAAGAGACATAAATCACAGGAAAAAAAGAAAATAATAAATTTCTCTCTTTTTTTATTTTTTTTATTTTTTTTTTGCCTTTTGGAGTTGCTTAACGCAGGTATGGGGGTAGAGGAAAGACGGTCCTCAGGGAACTATTTCCTCCTTCTGTGTACATAGATGGTAGATGGCTCCAGAGGAGTGGCTTGGCCCTCCTCACTTCCACAAGGAGGCCTGACCTTGAATGGGAGTTACAAGATGAACAAACTTTCTGGGAATAGAACAGACAGAGTGCTTTATCTGGGCAAGGGACAGGGAGGGGGTAGCTGTCTGCATAATACAGCAGAGCTCACAAGATTTGAGTCCCCAACAAGAGGGCAAAGGTCTTAAACCAGTAGGATGGATTGGCAGTCTTATACCAAGAATGACATTGGTCAATATAAGGAAACTGGATTGACAAAGAAAGACAGACAGACAGACAGACAGACAGACAGACAGACAGAGGATTAACCAGGAATAGCCACATCCATACACCTGAACAGACAAGGGGAATCTGGTAATTTTCACATGGACCTCTCCTATGTATTTAAACACAAGGTGCCTTAACCAGACTTACCCCTGGAATGTTACAGGCCAGGTGACATTCTAAGTTGTTTTGTTTTGGGATAGAGGTGCCAGACGTCTTTGAAGCATTAGGCACTGACTCATCAAAGGAACCTGGAACATCTCAGGTTGCTGACTTCATATAGGCTCCTTGATCACCACACTTTTCTTCACTCTGAGGAGATCTGAGATCTCTTATGTTTCCAGGTCTTGTCTCTGGGATCTTAGTGAAACCTCTGAAAATGTGCAGTGTTTACCATAGAAGACTGCTCAGACACTGGTTTAAGGCAACAGAAAGTCTTTATTTTTCTACTGGCGACTACGCTGGGTATGCAGGATCTCAGTCTAATCCAAGCCTTTTGGGGGTGGTGGTGAGTTTTTAAACACAGAAATACCCTGCGTTGACATATCTTCATGAACAAGAGCAGTTCGCCAGAATTAGAACTAAAGAAGCCAAAAAGTAAGCTTAGTATATTTAGAAACTTTCCCAGGACTATAATAAATTAGGTCTTTGGTTTTGTTTTGACAGGTGATGCTGACTTTGTGTTGTCTTATTGTCTACATTCTGGGGTTTATGGTTTCCATGGCATTTCCATCTGAGTCAGTTGTGCCGAAGTCTCAGAGCCTCCTAAAGTCTGTTATGACAGTCCAGCTGAATGTTCTAGGGATTGACAGGGGCAGTTTGTTCCTGGCTGGACGCAGTAGCATGTGAGAAGGAGAGACAGGAGGAGCTTTGTGAGTTCAGACCTTCCTGATCTACACAGAAAGTTCCAGAGAACAGATAGAAATGGCTCTTTTTCATTCTTTCAAAGTTTCATGTGTATATCATTTAAACATATTTTTAAAGATTTATTTTGTGTGTATATGTGTGTGTGTGTGTGTGTGTGATGTATGTGTGTGTGATTATGTGATGTGTGCAGGTGACCAGGAGACTTAAGTCCTGGAGTTACAAGTGGCATTGAGTAACTTCCATGAGGACTGGGAATTGAATGTAGGTCAGCTGGAAGGGCAGTGAGGACTCTTAACCATCTCTCCAGGACTGGTGTATTTAGAAATTTTAATACTCAACCATATTTATCCTTTGTTATTCTCCTTTACCCTTTTCTTGTTGTTTCCCCAACAAATCACTCCTTCCATCGACAGACAGACAGACAGACAGACAGACAGACAGACAGACACACACACACACACACACACACACAAAGGTATGCATTAATTTCATAAAATTTTTTATAGACTTTCAGACTTGTCTTAGTCACTGTTCTATTGCTGTGATGAGACAGCATGACAACAGCCACTCTTATAAAAGAAATATTTAATTGGGGTTTGCTTATTGTTTCAGAGGTGCTGGAGATGTAGCTCAAAGTTCTACATCTGGATTGGCAGGAAGCAGGAAGGGAGAGTGATATTGTAATGCCACTCCCTATGGAGGTCATTTCATTAAAACTACCACAAGTCTCTTTTTGTTCTCCTTACTAGGAGGATTTTACATTTTGGGCCTCTCTGTTTTATTCTGGAAACCTCAAGATATGCCTGCCAAGAGTAAGGAAAACTGCTTGGCTCCCCCACTAACCACAGCCAGGGTGAGGCCAAGGTCAGTGCTCTGGAAAGCAGAGCTCTCTGTGCTGCACTCAACAGTGCCGTTAAGAGTCGTGTGAGATGGAGCTCACCCTAAAGCAGTGGTTCTCAAGCTTCCTAAAGCTGCGGCCCTTTAGTTGCTCATGCTGTTGTGACCCCAGATCATAACCTTATCTTGTTGCGACTTCAAAACTGTGATTTGCCTACTGTTGTGAATCATAACGTAAATATCTGATGTATAGACTATACAATATATGAACCCTGTGAAAGGGTCATTTGACCCCAAAGGGGTCACCACCCACAGGTTGTGGCAGAAACTATATAGTTCACAGTGTTTAACATACTACAGAGCCCTTTCTAGGAAGAGTAGGCTCTACTACAAAAATAATTCATGGGAAGTTAGGGAATAATTAGGGAAATAGCTAAGGAGTTCAAGACAACATGTCTGATTTGACTGTAGTATGAAAGAGAAAGGATCTCTGAGTTCCAGTCTATCCTAGTCTACATCGTAAGTTCGAAGACAGACATGACTACATAGTCTCAAAATAATGAGAGAGAAAGAGAGAAAAAGAAAGAAAAGAAAGAAGGAAGAAAGGAAGGAAGGGAATGAAAAGGAAAGGAAAAGAAAAGAAAGAGGCAAGGACAGGAAAGGAAAAGAGGCGAGAATATTTGGTTTTAAGACAGGGTCTTGCTGGAGAGATGGCTCAGTGGTTAAGGGCACTGAATGCTCTTCCAGAGGTCCTGAGTTCAATTCCCAGCAACTACATGGTGGCTCACAACCATCTGTAATGGGATCTGATGCCTTCTTCTGGTGTGTCTGAAGACAGTGACAGTGCATTAATATACACAAAATAAAATATAAATTAAAAAAAAAATGACAGGGTCTTACAATGTTGCCCTGGCTGGCCTTAGTTTCTGGCCTCAAGCAATTTTTTGATCTAAGCCTCCTGCATAGCTGTGACTATGGATACCAGCTATGAACCTCAGATAGAAATGAGTGTTTAATGAAGGAGAAAACAACATTTTAAAATGCTGTCTCAAAAGATGAACTGACAAGAATAAAAACTAATGTTGCAGGAAAGAGAACTGAAAAGTTGTAACAGGACCAATTGTTCCAATGAAGGGATGGTCTCATTCTTAATGTGTATAAAAGCATCCCCTAGTATTACTTTTTGTGGTATCTTGCACATGATAAAGTGTAAAATTTATGAGGTTTGTTTGTTTGTGATATGATCTTGCTATGTAGCCCAGGCTATCCTAGCACTCATTATGAAGATCAGGGTAGCCTCAAACTCACAAAGATCTGCTCGCATCCTTTGAGTTGAGGGATTAAAAGTGTACACCACCATATGTAGAAAAAAATATAAAATGTAAACACTATATTTCAGATTTTATTCTTATGTCTATGAGTGTTTTGCCTGCAGACATATGTACCACATGCATGCAGTGCCCAAGGAGGCCAGAAGAAAGTGCTGGGTCTCCTGAAACTAGAGTGGTAGAAGGTTTTGAGCTATCTGACATGGGTGTTGGGAATAGAACATAGGTCCTCTGCAAAAGCAAAAGATGCTCTTCACCCCTGAGCCATCCCTTCCATTGCTGAGGTTTAATGTCTATCCTACTCTTATAAGGGAGAGTGAGGGTGTAGGTCAGCAGCACAATGTTTGCTGGGTCATCAGGAAGACCTGGTTTGAATATCTAGTACCCAAAACAAAACCAAAAACAAAACTATGGTGTGGAAATGTGAAGGCATGAGGATCCTTACATTGTTGCTGAGACTGTAAATTGCACAATTTCTATTAAAAACGGATTTGTTTTGTATACACAAGATGTGAGTATGTGTGTGGTCCTGCATGCCACAGTGGAACATGGGGGCAGGGTCAGAGGACTACTTAGAAAGTCCATTCTCCATACCAACTGGTCAGAGGGATGAAACTCAGGTTGTTGGACTTTGAATGCCTTGACTTTAACTGAATCTTCTCAATGGCTCCAATAGTACAACTTCTTTACGAAAGACATGAATATATTAGGAAGACCCTAATGTCTAGGAGTTTAAAATCTACCTCCAAGTTGGGCGTAGTCATAAATGCCTTTAATCCCAGCACCTTTAAGACCTACATTCAGTGACAACAAGAAGGAATTTCAGGCCAGTCTGGTCTACTTAATGAGCTCCAGAACAACCAGGACTACATAGAGGAATCTTGACTATAAATAAATAAATAAATAAATAAATAAATAAATAATCTATTTCCAATGATTATCTATGAAGAATCTAAGACGTTCAGGAGGTTTTAAAGAATCTAATGGGATCCAGCAAGGTTTAGGAAGCTTGACTTCCTGGACAAAATGCAGCTGAACCTAGCCATGAGCAAGGTTCTTGGAGATTTAACTCCTTTTAAAGATTGGTTTATTTTTATGTGGTATTTTGCTTGCATGCATGAGAGTGCTGAGTCCCATGGAATTGTAGTTACAGATAGTTGTGAGCTGCTCTGTGGGTGCTGGGAAGTAAAACTCAGTCCTCTGGAAGGGCAGCCAGTATTCTTAACTGCTGAGACATCTCTTCATCTCCAGGGGACTGATTCTTATAGCATGTTCACAAGCCTGGGAATTCATTTTCTTTACACTTGTCAGACAGTCTTTTGTTAATCATTGCTCCTCTTGAAGGAAACCACACACTAAATCTATTGTCTCTTCAGGAAGTCAAATGATTAACCAAGTAACCCCACTCCTGGTACCTTATTCCACGTAGATTTCACACATGTGGAGATGCTTATTGCTGTGTTGTGAAGGTGAATAATTGCACTTGACCTGAATGCTGATCAAAGGCTGAATCAAATATCGTAGGAGTCAATTTAAATGTTGTGGTGCATTCCCTGCACCATGCCGACAAGAAGAAAGTGGGTCTACATAAGCTGAGATGGAGGGTTTTTCACAATAAGTTAGCTGACAGAAGCAAAGTTTCATTAGTCATATTTTCTACTGCTGTGATGAAATATCATGGCCAAAGGCAGTTTGGGGAGAAAAGGGTTATGGTATGTACGTGTTTATACCACACTTTATCATTTGAACAAACCTGGAAGCAGGAGCTACCATAGAGGCTATGAAGGAAATTTACTTACTGGCTTGCTCCCCGTGGCTTGTTCAGTCTGCTTTCTTACAGAACTCAGAACCTTCACTCAGGGATGACCCTACCCACAATGGGCTGGGCCCTCCCATATTAATCATGAGTTAAGAAAAACCCCCAATGAAGGAGATAAAGGACTGAAGGAGCTGAAAGGGTCTGCAACCCCATGAGAAGAATAAAATTATTAACTAACTAAACCCACCACAGCTCCCAGGGACTAAAACACCAACCAATGAGTTCTCCTGAAACCCATTCAAGAGAGACCCATGGCTCCAGGTGCATATTCAGCAGAGAATAACATTCTCTTGCATCCATGAGAAGAGAAGACTTTGAACCAGGGAAGACTTGTTTTCCCAGTGTAAGGGAATGCCAAGGTGCTGAGGTGGGAGAGGGAGCACCTTCATGGAGGCAAGCGGAGAGGGAGGGGGATGGGATGGGCAGAAAGGGGATAACACCTGAAATTTAAATACAGAGAATATCCAATGAGAGAGAGAGAGAGAGAGAGAGAGAGAGAGAGAGAGAGAGAGAGAGAGAGAGAGAGAGAGCCCTACAGGGCAACTAAATTTTATAGAGGCATTTTAAAAATTGAGGCTCCCACCTCTCAGATGACTCTAATTTGTGTGTGGTCCACATAAAAACTAGCCAGGCAGGACATAAAACAAAGCCATTTCTACCGGGTAGATAGTATAAATTGTTAAAAATTTACTTCTAGTATGAGATCTTCATATTGGTAGATGAGCTTGTTTGTTTTTGTGTTTGGTGAGCCTGATACCAGCAGAAGGCGCCCTCTCCACACTTCATGCTCCAGTTAGGTCACTTTCAAAACCATTATAGCTGGATTATTCTGTTCCCTCAGCCCAGGAATTCTTACTTTAAAAATATCTGTCCTCTTTTATTTATTTTTTAAAACTAAGAGCACACAAGTGCATGTGGTGTTTTTATGATAGTTGAAGTGGGTCAGACATGGGGTCAATCAGTAAAGATACTAAAATGAGTGGCTAATAAGGGGGGACTAATAGTCTAATATAACTTGGATCTGGACCTGCAATATCTGACTCTGCAACTCACAAAGTTCTCTTCAGTCAATCACCTGCAAAATCTTTAACATGGCTGTGGTTGCACTGGGAACTTCATCCCTCATATGGGCCATGACCTGTCTTACTGTTTCTTCCATTCTATCCAAGGCCATTTATCACTTAACATCTCAGAAGCTGCTAGAGGAGGAGGGCCTGGGCAAGGTATGATGTCACATAGTCTTCTGAGGGTCTCTTCAGGCATTGTTCCTGTAAATGAGATGAACCTTCTATTGAAAGTGGGTCACCATGTGTTTTAAAAGTATCTGTAATCAAAACACGAAGGAGTAATATAAGATATCTAAGACCCAGAAATGGTTGCACACACCTCCAATTTCAGCACTCAGGAGGCTGAGGCTGGGAACTTGCAGGCCTCAAGCCAACTTGAACTACATAACAAGCTCAGAGCCAGCTTGGGATATGGAGATTTGCCTCAGAAAACAGAGGACTGGGGATTTGCCTCAGTGGTAGGACACTTGCCCAGCATGCAGAGTTAACCGAATTGTAGCTTTAGCGGGAACAGCCAAAGGAGTTGTGAGAAAATAAATTCCTGCTGTATGGGCCACAGAATCTGAGGTGCAACTCAATAGAGCAGAAGCTACAACGAAGTAGGTGTATATAAAGTGTGCTGTCCTCTAGCAGGTGCATGAGGCCCAATTAAGCCTGAGAATGTACACATCGTGATGCTGTTTGTTTGCTTGTTTGGTTTCAGGGTATTGTTCTTTAGGCTAGGCTAGGCTATGTAGCACAGGCTGGCCTCAAACTGCTCTCTCTCCCTGTTCTAAGATGCACGAGCTACCAGGGTATAGCCCATGGTTCCTATAGCTATACACTTTCTTGTAGCACATACACCCTTACAACCTCTAAACAATAAACATGTTATTAATGGATCAAAATGCTGTATCCCCTCAGTATTATAAAAGCAAGAGAAAAAAATTCTTTTTATATGAACAGTTATCCTCTGTTATTCTACCTGATCTAAAAACACTCTATGGAGTTGTTAACGAGTATCCATTAATTAAACTGATTTTGTATAAATCTGGAGGGATTATTTGTTTGTTTTTGTTGTTGTTTTTTAAAAAAAGATTTACTTAATTTTTTTATGTATATGAGTACTCCGTCTACATGCACACTGGCATGTCAGAAGAGGTCATTGGGTCTCAGTGTTGCTAGCCACCATGTGGTTGCTGGGACTTGAACTCAGGACCTCTGGAAAAGCAGACAGTGCTACCAACAGCTGAACCATCTCTCCAGCCCTGTTGTTTCTTTTTGTCTATTGGGTGCTAGAGAAAGTACTATCATCCTGAGCATCACTCACAAACTCCTAAGGTTTTTAAGATAACTAGGGTATTTAAGACAACCTTAGATACCATCAAGCTGATGCATTTCAAAATTCCAGAATGTACTTGCTATTGAAACAAAGCTCATGGACACAGTTATTCTGTTATATCCAACACACTTATATTTACACAATATTTTCTATCAACTTCTCACGTCCTTTTCTCTCTGCTACTGTTGTGATGTGTGAGGTAGATGCTTGGGTTCTTGCTTGAGTTCCCTCAGTGATGGTTGCAGCCTGGACACAAGACAGATTGATCCTTTCTTCCTCTGCTATTTTTACCAGTGCTTTGTCACAGCAACAGAGGTAAAAGGAGAACTTCTGTGGGCTGGAAAGCTTGGAGGAGGGGCAGAGGCATGGAGAGAGTGGGAATAAAGGAAGGTAGTTAAGACAAAGTAAGGGATGGGGGTGAGGGGTACTTTAACTGTAAGATCTGGAGTGTTTGGCAAGACTGGGTAGAAAAGAATTTTTAAGAAAGAGTTAACTCAACCCACAGGTGGTAGCTCACACCTTTAATCCTAGCATTTGGGAGGCAGACTTGGTCAGATCTCTTTCTGAGTTCAAAGGCCAGCCTGGTCAACAAATCAAATTTGAGAACAGCTAGGTCTATATAGGTTTATGGTAAGATGACACATGATTGGACAGTGGAGAGGTAGGCAGAGAAAGGAGGAACAGAAGAGGAGGGAGAGGAGAGGAGATGGCTGGAGGAGATGGAGGCAGATGTTTGTGTTTCTCTAGGTGCATCTTTTCATAAATAAGGGTATTATGAATGTTTTATAAGGAATAGAATTGTACAAGATCATTTGATTTATCTAGGAGGACAAATTATATTTTACCAATTGGATCAGAATGTTTTGGTGTGTTAGTCTACACAGAGAAACCCTGTCACATACAAACAAACAAACACTCTTAAGAACTCTTTCTCCTTTTTTTGTTCTCTATTTCTTTGATCTCAGAGCCATACAAAAATGCTAGAAAGGACAAGTCCTAGGGAGAAGTTTGGGCGGGAGGTTAAGAAGAGGTTTTCTTCCTGGAGAGCTGGAAGAGGTGTCTTGTCAGAAACCCTTCCAGGCTTTATCCTTCATTTCAATACTTCCTTAGGCAAAGTGGACGAAACAGTCAAAGACTTGGAAGAGAGCTCAGATTAAAGTTTGAGCCAGTAAAGCATTCTGACAGTTCATTTGAGTGGGGATCTAGGAATGAGCTCATCGTCCGTGAGATAAGAATGGGAATTTAAGGCCTGTGTGAGGCCATCCGTAAGCAAAGAGGTTACCTATAGGTCTTTCCTAAGTCACTTGAGGACTAGTTAATCTCTGCAGGAGGTGATTTTTTTTAAATCTGCACCACCTACCAAGAGGGCAGGGATGGATCAGTTTCTACACTGATCCAGAGGAGAGCACATTGAGGAAGCAACACAAAGCTTCAGGGTAGTGTCAGTGCCAAGCCTTGAGTTACTTTATTTAACACAGAACAATTTTGACCTAAGTTATTCCATTGTGATCATAAATGCCAAAGTAGAATGCCTACCTCTTGTTTATACAAGCACCTAGCTGCCATCTGCCAGCACACCGGGAGCCGAAACCTGTTAAATAATTTATGTGTGCCGATAAATAATTACACACGAGAGTATGTCGATTCATATCAGAAGCTCCAGACAGACGAGCTTCTCAATCACACCACAGGTATCCCTCACCCAAGATGGTAAAGGGAGTACCTTAAGACAGACATAGCAAGCACGCTGACATCATCCGGTCACAGGAACTCTGTTCATCCGTGGACTCTAGTTAAAGCATGACCTACCCAGGCTGGCGCACGAAAGCTTCTGCCACCAGATCTGCAGGTACTTGACAACCCTCTCTGCCTGTGACCTGGTTTGCAAAACTTAAATGATCCTCTGCAGACAAGTTTCCTTGCCTCTCCACCAGCTCTTTGCTTTTGCCTTCAATACAGACTGTCTGACGCCTTAGCCACACACAACTTGGTGATGCGTAATGTGCGAGCTAGTAAAAATAAACTTTAAAACAACGGTTAGGTTTAAAGTGAATGTTATAGTTAGAATGGCAAAGCTGACGAATGTGTAGGAAGGTAAATATGAGGGCTTGCAGCTGGTTATTCCAGCTAACCCAAAAAAAAGGAAGAACTGGGCTCTTAGGGAGAAAGAAAAAAAGAAGAAGAAGAAGTTGGTTTGGTCTTGGTAGGCTCCAGCCATCAAGGAGCCCCACCCCCAACCCCCAGCCTCAAGAAGTCTGCAAGGCACAGCTACCCTATCCTCTAATATTTCTCAATATATTTAAACACATACTTGCATCTAAGTCATATCATTAAAACAGACTAAATTATGGATAAGGACAGCTTCTAAAAAGACCTTTGTTTTTTTGTTTTTTGTTTTTTTTTTTTGTTTTGTTTTGTTTTGCTTTGTTTTGTTTTTTTCTGGAAGGAAATCACTGCAAGTTTCCAGAAGGGTGGGCAAAAGGAGAAGAAATGGTGGACCAGGAGATGCAAATGCCAGGCAACCCTATGCTACTGCACCCGGTTGCATCCACCCTTCGCACTGGATGATGCACTTGCTCTCTTGCCTGCTGAAATAAGCCTCAATTACGAGCTTGCCCTGCTCGCATCCTGCTGTGAATTTTTCTGGATCAGAAGATAGAGATGGAGTGCAAGAGAAGACGCACCTCCCCACCCATGACATCAGTAATATTAGTAATTAAGTTTGAGTAAAAGAAGTTGACGATGGCTGTGGATACCAAGTAAAACCGGGAATAATTAGAAAATTAAAGTCAATGGAATTGACTTAGGGTGTTGGACTTATATTCTTTTAACATGCTATGACATAGACAGAAAGGGCAGACACATCTGTATCTCTGACATAGCTCACCGAGGAGTGTGTTGTATACAGGACAGTTCTCTGGTGGTATTCATAAAAGGTGTTGCCTGGGGTTGGGAGATACTTCGTCGGTTTAGCGCACTGACTGACCGCTCACCGAGGTGTTGTGCAATGGTTGGTTTCCTGTGAGACCGAAATATTCCATCCTGCAGGGAAGCCCCTGAAGCCGGAAAGCAAATGACTCAAATTTGTTTCAGCAAGCCCTCCCCCGCCCCCCCCCCACCAGGCTGACCAGGCTGTGTCCTGGGGCTGGACTTAGAAAACCACATTTCTGGGAGGTTTTGCCAGCAGGAGGCGCTGGAGGAGCTGGAAGGCTGGAGGAGCAAGAAGGAACGTAATCCACC
The DNA here is from genome assembly GCF_963924665.1 of Micromys minutus. Classification (NCBI taxonomy): domain Eukaryota; kingdom Metazoa; phylum Chordata; class Mammalia; order Rodentia; family Muridae; genus Micromys; species Micromys minutus. The sequence continues at coordinate 41,957,246 of NC_137971.1, forward strand.
ATCATTTTTGCTTGCTCTTCTCAGATGGCTGCAGCGACTGCTCTTTATCTCTGGGATTTAATACACCTTCCGCATCCAGCTCCAGGGCTGACCTTCAGAAAAGAAGTTCCAGGGCAGAACCACTCCCTCCTCATGGTTCTGAATCACAGCAGCTCAGGGTTTCCCTCTCCCTAGCTGAGTGAGTGGTAGAGAGCTTTCTACAGTTAAGTCCCTCTGCCTCAGCAATGTTTCCCCTGTGCTTTTCCAACTCACCATATCTGTTCCAGCAATTCCTTAAGTTCTCTGGAGACACAACTGCTTTGCATCTGTTTTCTGACCAGATCCCGATTCACACAACCCAAAACTCCAGTCCAGAAGCACAGTATAGTCTGATACATGTGTGCTATAGCAGCATTTAAAAACTGTGTGTATGGTATACTGACTTCAGTTGGAAAATAAGACTTACATTTTGTTTTTAATGTTTTGTTTATTTTCTGTCTTTTATGTATGAGCGTTTTCCTGCATGTGTCTGTATACACTATGTGTGTCTGGTAACCATGGAAGCTAGGAGAGAGTACTAGAGCCCCTGAAACTGGAGTTTCAGGTGATTATGAGCTGCCATGTGGGTGCTAGAAACCAACCTGGAATCCTCTGCAAGAGGAACAAGTACTCTCCAGCCTTATGTAAGACTTATTCTAAAAGCTGACAGTGCACATTAAAGTTAGAAGGTCAGGGGCTGGTTCAGTGGTATAGCTCAAGTAATCAAAGCATTTGTTAAGTATGCCTAAGACCCTGGTTTCTATTACACTACCCAAACTGAAACCAAATAAACAGAAAACAACACAACATGAAAGGAAGTGGTGTGTGTGTGTGTGTGTGTGTGTGTGTTTCTTACAGACATTGACAACGGTTCAAAACACAAACTACATAAGGTAAACCTCGGCAGGCAAAGCAGATCAGTCCAGAGAGGATGGGGAGATAGCTCATTCTCATAAAAACAAGTGACAGGCTGACTTTTAGATGTCACATCATGACATTCCATATGTATTAGGAAGCTTCACTGTCATTTACACTTATAATAATGTGACCCCTAGTAAAGGGAAAAGTGGATTAGGAATAGATAGAGAAAAGAAATCACAGTTGCCATTTATCTAGTTGGAACAGAATGCAAACTACATGCATGTTGTAAAAGATACTTGTTATATTTTTGTTACTATGACAAAAGAAATTATAAACCTCACATTGGAAGGGGCTCATGTCTCTCTCTGTCCTAGGCAGAACACATAATCCACTACCAAAGGAGTTGGAAAGGTGGCTGATCTTCCAGATGATCCCAGTTCAATTTCTATCACCCGTGTGAAGACTCTCAGCCATTTGTAACTTCAGTTTGAGAGGACCGATGGCCTCTTCTGGCTTCAGAGGGCCCTGTATGCATGTGATGAACATACACACACAAAACACATCCATACACATAAAATAATAATGGAATTAAACTTAAAAATGCATCATAACATTACTTTTCTGCATAAAACTAGAGAAAAGATTGTAAGACTCACCAGAGGGGAAATCTCTTAGGGAAAGGGGCAAGGTTCTAGGAAGGAGTCATTAACACCCAGGTCATTGTTTCTGCAGGTGGCTAGCTGATGCTGCTTTCTCTTGTAAGGCTCCTGGGAGGTAGAAGGGGCAGGGGACAGGGACAGAGCAATCAAAGTGATCTTCCAAGAGTCAACTCCCAAAACAGAAGAGAAATGACCCAAGCTTAGCAGAAAGGACACATGGGCTGGAATTGACAGGAACTGGAGTGCTATTGTCCAACTCAGTAGACACTGCTGTCTTCTGTTCAAATGGGACACTGTAGCAGGCAGTCCTCAGGGTAACCTCTTCAGATCTACAGCCCAAGAACGGCACAGATCAGCTCTTCCAAGACAGCCCAGCCTTGTTCTCCACACTCCCATGAATATTGACTTCAGGGACTCGGAGCATGCTTACCGGAGGACCACATGCTTGCAAACATTTTTTTTTGTAATCTGTATATTTGTGTATTATTTATTGTGTAAACATGTAAAACATGTAAAGTGAGAGTATTACGGATTAAAGTACGAAAGAGGAACCAGCTTTCAAGTAAAATCAGGATTACTTGGCAAGCTGCTTCCAAAAAAAAAAAAAAAAGAAAGAAAGAAAAACTGACATTGCTTGTGAATGTATTGATTATTCAATAAATTCTAACATTCGAGTGACGCAAAATAAGACATAAGGTTCATCTAGAAAATGAAACGGCATGGGCATCTCTAAACTTTGTGCAGTATAAACACCTTGACATTTGAACTTTTTATTTATTTTTAAGATCAGACATGACAACAGTTGGCCTATTTCCTGCCTCTGAGAAAAATCCCCAGAGAACCAAGAATTCCTTGGAAGCAAGAGGAAGTTTTTGGATCCTAGCTTTCTTCCGGGACCAGGGCAGCGCCCAGAGGGCGCCCTCACCTCAAGACGGGGCCGCAGGTGGGCGAAGTGGGACCGGGGGCGTGGTCTCAAGGGTGGGCCTGGGGGCGTGGTCCAGAGGGTGGGTCCTAGGGCGTGGTGCCGGCCCGGAGGTCTGGAGCTCAGAAGGCTGAGCGCGCCAGCATCCGCTTGGCGAGCGGATCCAGCGGTGTTTCGTGCGCCCTGCAGGCACAGGCTCCAGGTAACCTAGGCCAGGCCACCGGAGGGGTAGCGGGGCAGAACTAAACAGCATCGAGCCGGATCTAACGGGCGGAACCGCTGCGCCAGGGAGAGAGTGGAGCTGAAGCGGGGAGAGAGAGTGCTTGGTCTGGGCACCCTGCGCTAGGATGGAGCAGAAGTCCCCTTCCCACTCTCCTTCCGGTCCCTCGGTGGGACGCGGGTACACGTGGCTTCTAGAAGTCACTTTCTGACCACTCTTTACCGGATCGGCGCAGTGAGTGAGGGCTTAGAAATCGGGGTTGGCTGCAGGCGTAGAAATAGAGGCGAACACTTACAGCGGTGTATTGGGCGCCAAAGACTTAAACTTCTTAAGGCGTTTGCCCTGTTAGAGCACCGACCAAAAAACCATCTCTGGGCCAGAGAACGACTACCTTAGGGTGATTGCAGACTGGTTAGTCTGGGGTCCAAGCCGTCTACTCTTTTCCTCTTGCCTTGGGCTGTGGGTCTGTTAAGCAAACAGGCAGTTTTTAGACACGCTACTTCTTTAATTTTTACTTGAGTCTTAGTTCTTCTTTTCTTTTTACCTTTCTTCTCCCTTTCTTCCTCCCTCCCTTCTTTCTTTCTTGCTCTCTCTTTCGTGTGGCTCCAAACTCAGAGATCCTCCTGCCTCTGTCTACCAACGTTAAAGATGAGCGCCATCACTCCCCAAAGAGAAGTCTGTCTCATGCTCATAGATGCTCTGTCTCGGTTCTCTCGGGACAGAATAAAAAGTGCACCCCTTTCCCCCGTGCAACTGTGGAGGATCTTCCTGTAGAGGATCCGTGCTTGTCTCTGCAAAAACTAGGTGTCAGATTGGTGTGTAGTTTTTACCTTTCCTTTTCACCGCAGAAGAGAACTGTTTTGTTAAAAATAATGGAGCTAAGAGGTAATGTTCAGAGAGAGCATCGGTGCGTTGACTGAGGAGGAAGGGTGGGTGGGGCTGTGAGCTGAATTTGGTGAGAAGGGGGGGAGCAATATGGTTTCTTCCTCTGGCCGACTGCCTCTATTTAGAGCTGTTCTGAAAGGCAGGTTTGTCTTCTGGAAAGGAAGAGGAGGGGTAAACTTTTTTTTTTTAAAGATCAGAGTAAATTATCTGTTAGTAGACAGGGGCCCCTCTGCAGGAGGATTGAGAGAAGGTTTCGGTTCTGGAAATTTGGAAAACTACAAGTATCTCTGCTTCCCTTTTTTCTTTCTTCCTTCCTTTTTTCCTTCCTTCCTTCCACCTTTCTTCCTTCCACCGTCCCTTCACCTTCCTTTCTTTTTCAGGCTGTAAAGGTGGAAAACTTTCTTTCTTAGAAACGGCCAATTAGGAAATTAGGCGGTAAGAAAAAAGAATATAGAACTGTTGGCACGTTTTTCCTGAGAGTCAGATGCAGTTTTCTATTAGTTTGTCCGAGACAGGTTCTCATTGTACAGCTCAGGTTGGCCTCAAAGTCTGCATCGGCTTCCTGAGTGCTGGGATTTCAGGCGTATGTAGCACGTCTGGATCAATGCTGTTTGCTATGGAGTGTGTAGTATTTCAGCTGTGCTGAGTAATGTAGCCTTGTATATGGACAGATAAGGATCCCTGAGACTATTTTCAATATTCCTAGTAATAAATGAGAAATGTGCTTACACTTCTGGGTCAGGGTGTCAAATACGCGGTTCCGCTGAAACGGGTGTTTGTTCCCAGGTGACTTGTTGTAAGTCAGGTGTGGTAAGTTCTTGTGGGGGCTACATTCTTAGCTCTGATGATGGAGGTGTGGTTTGAAACTGGCAGGTTTCCTTTGGAGACAAGCATGTGTGTTTAGGGCACCTCTGACAGGTTTGACCAAGTGGATTTCATTTTGTAATGGAGTCTGTGCAACCTCACTATAAAGCTGAAAATGACGCTGAACTTCTAATCCACCTGTACCCACTTCCGAGGAGCTGGAATTGTAGGTGAGCACCACTAGCCCCCTTTTATAGTATTGGGGACCAAGCCCGGAGCTTTATCCCTGGCAGACAAGTACTGTATACATTGAACTAACTATATAGCTCTAGCCTTGGCCAGATGTTTTTTTGTGACAGGAGATTGTCGTATATTTTATAGGACTTTTACCAGCATTCCTGTACCCACTGGATGCTCCAAGCCATCCCCCACTCCAGTGATAATAAATTCACATGTCTCCAGACACGGCCAAGGATTCCCTGGGGAGCAAAGTAGGCCTCTGAGGGTGGAAATAGGTCTAGGTATGAAATGCAGTAGGAATCAATAAACTATTGGTTAAGTATTTTCTATCAATGAGTAGAGAAGCTATCAATAAATTAAAATGCCTTAAAATATGTCATTTTTTAAAATTACAAAGAGCACAGAGTTATTATTCCCTGCGAATGGCTTCTGTACGCTGCCAAGTTTTACTGCCACAGAAATTTCAGGTATTTATGCCACTGTAAAACTTGATAAAGCTGGAGAAGGCATAAAATACTAGGTAACTGAGAGATGCCTCAGTGGTTAAAAGAGCAGATGCTGCTCTTGCAAAGAACCACAGTTCAGTTTCCAGAACTATACTGGACAGCTCACAAGTGAGTGTAAGTCCAGCTTCACAGGGTCCTGTGCCCTCTTCAGGCTTCTTTCATTAGCTGCATGCTCAAGCACATAGTTATACATGCTTTGACATAAGCACTCATGCACTAAAAAAAAAGCTTAAAAAGGAATATTAAACTAATTTTTTTTTCAGTACACTCAATGTACCTTTCAGCCTTTTGAAGTTACCGAAGTATCGGCTGACCATGCACATTGAGTAGAGAAAGCTGACAGTCTGAAGTATCAGGCGGAAAGAAAACTAAACAAGAATAGTCAATGCACACCTTTAACTCTAGCTCTCAAAAGGCTGGGGTAGAAGGATTAATGGTTCAAGGTTCCCCTGGGCTATCTAGAGACCCTCCTTCTGCAAACAAACAGGATCAGCTGAGACTCTCTGAATAAAGCCATTGTGGTGGCTCAGCAGGAAGAGAAGCCTGCTGCCCAGCCTGACTGCCTAACTTCAATCCTGGAGGGTCCCATATGGTAGAAGAGAATCAGCCTTCAGCCATCAGCATTCTACTGTGTCCCTGTGTCTGAGAACTCAAAAGTTAATGAGAAGAAGCACCTTAAGACACACGCAGTAACTGATGGGAAGGAGTTGCGACCGCCTTCTAGGCCTTAGTTAAATAAGCTCAGGGAGGTAAAAGTGTAGTCCAGGCTATGAAAGGTGGATTCTTATCCAGGAATAGGTTGGAGTTGGCCCCTTCAGAAACTAATAGTAATTTGTAGAAATCGGGCCTAGCTACATAATTTGGGAGACTGTTTAAAATGTAAAAACTCACTTCTGGGGTTTTCAAATGGTCATTCTGCAGCTCAGCAGAGCATTGTTTGAGGAGTGGGTACTGCTGATGCTCATGGAACCCTTGTGCAGCACCAGTGGGAGAAGACTGCTGCTTTTTACAGGGGGGAGGGCGGGAGGGGGAGCACAGCAGCACCAAAGGCTTCAGTTCCTCAGGACATGTGGCGCAGCCTGCGTAGTCATGTGCAGCCATGCAGGAGGGGAGAGTGGGTGTTAACAAACAGTGCCACCCAGTGTCCCCACAAGCCACCCAGGGATAGTGTGATGGATAAACTATAACAGCCAAGAGAATGAGACTTGGCTTGTGGTTGAAATCCAAAGTACAGTGGTGATTAATACTGTTGACAGGGGGCTAGCAAGATGACCCAGGAGTTTGTGGTGTAGCCATGAGTGGGGTGGGATAGAGAAAAGGTTTGTGGTGCTGGAAACACCGGGGTTGGGGTGGAGATAGGTAGAAGGTCAGGATGAGGTTGGCACCATGTTGGGAAGAGAAAGTAACTCCCCTCTGGAGCCATGAAACAACCCAGTGGAGTGTAGGAGCGGGCAACTAGAAAGATCTGCGACGGAAGTGTCTGCAGACCTTGGGGTGTGAAATACTCACTGTATATTAAAGCCTTCCAGAGAGAGGAAGGCTCTTTTCCAGCAGTTGTAGAACATTCCCTGTGCTGGGAGAGAGGCCAGTTATGTCTGATGTTCATAAGGAACCAGGTACACATGCCGTGGCAGGAAACCTGGCGTCCACGGTTTCTGGGGTTTGGTTTGCTTTTGTTTTTGTTTGGTCTGGTCAGAATTGAGCTGGGAGACATTGCATTTGTTTATTTGTTCCGGAAAACTACTGGTAGATAAGTGGCTAATAAAGTATAGGGAAATAGAGGGTGGAGCCAAATTCCAGAGGCAATAAGAAGCGTGGGGTAGGAGTGGTCCTGCCATAGGAGGGAGAGGATGAATGAAGATGCTTTTTATCTGGGACTCAAGACTTCATCTCACTGTGCTCAAAAAGGAAAACCATTAGCTGAGTTTGTTTTTGAAGTAGTGTATTTATCTTCTGAACTTGTGCATTTTTTAAAAGCTTCTTTAAAAAATATTTACTGTGTTAGGGATTGGGCTCGTGATAGACAAGCAGCGACTACTGAGCTGCAGTCTAGCTTGTTGGAGTGTTTTCTGGTGCCAAAGTCCATGACTGGGCTCCATGACTGGGCTCTAGGAAAAACTGTTCGGAACGGTGTTCACTGCTGTTGAGTTCATTTGTACTGGGAAGAGGTGAACAGAAGCCCTGCTCACCAAAGGTGGGGCCAGTGATAGACTACAGGGTCCCACCTAAGTCCATCTGTTAGGGAAAGAATGAAGAGAGTGGGGGGCATATGGCCCGTGGAGGTGCGGTGAGGCCTGGGGGCAAGGGAGATGCCTCTGGGGGGGCCCATGTTGGGTATCCCTTCCCCTGAGAGACCAGCCACATGACAGTATAGTACAGAATAGAGCTTATTCAGGTCATGGGAGAGTTAAGAGGGTAGTAGAGGCAGAGAGAGAGGAATAGAGAAGTAGAGGAGTAGAGAAGAGGGCAGCCATGAGCCATGAGGGAGAGGGGGGGAAGGGAAGGGGAAAAGGAAGGATAAAGGGGGAGAGCACAGCTGCAAGAGGCCTAGAGAGGCAAGAGCAACAGAGAGAGGAGGGGGCAAGCAGCCTCTTTTATAGTGTCAGGTCACTGGGGCTATTGCCAGGTACCTGAGGGGTGGGGCTTACAGAATCTCAACACCATCTTGATGAGCCAGCAGGAACCTGAGTGAGGGGTAAGGAATGTGGGTGGGGCAGAGAGTGGCCTCACTCCTTTCTGGACCCAGGGCATGGCCTAACTCCTTGGAAACTTTCTGGTCCAGTCACAGACTTTTGTTTACACTGTGAATGTCTTAGCTTCTCCTGCTATCCTGGTGACCTAGTGTTTTTCCCATGTCATTTTGTAATTCCATCCAATACTTAGGAACCATATACTGTATGCTCACTTGAATCCCTTAGAAACTATTTGATGTGTTACTTCATATGCCACCAAAATTTTGTCTATGGCCACTGTACAGACAAGGAAGTACCACTCTCCCTTAAGTCCATACCCAATCTGGATATATTGTAGCCTTCCCCCAAGAACCTCTGTGTCTGTGCTGGAAGTGCAGTAGTGGTCCCTGACAGAACTTCAGTGAGCTGCTGCGGTGACCATGTGGAGCTGAGCGTCTGTCCTGCATTGAGCTCTGCTTCCTTCCACCCTGTGCTTTGGTGACTAATGTCAGTTACACCTGACATGGGTCTTAGCAATTTTGCCAAGGTTGCCAAAGGACAATCTTGAGTGCCATTCCTTAGAAACATTACATTTAAATTTTTTGTTGTTGTTGTTGTTGTTTTTTTTTTTTTTTTTTTTTTTTTTTTTGAGACAGGGTTTTTCTATATAGCTCTGGATGCCCTAGAACTCATTCTGTAGACCAGGCTGGTCTCAGATGATTCTGCTGTGTCTGATTTCAGAGTGCTGGGATTAAACATGTGTACCACCACTGCCTCGATACACTTACATTTTTAAGATATAATATAGTATTGATAAGGCTAGGTTAGCTTTAGCTAAAATAGCCACCCAAGGAGCCCCGGAGGAGCCCCAGAGATCCTTGTCTCTTTCTTTTTGGTGCAGAGATTACAAATGTGTGTCACTATGTCTGGCTTCCTCTTTCTCTTCCTTCTCTTCCTCCCCTTGTTCTTTCTCTTAACTCGGTTTCTGGGGTGAAACTCAGGCCTTCAGGCTCGTTGAGCAAGTACTATACTGACCCTGACAGAGGCACCCCACCAGCTTGATGCCCCTGGCTTATGGTCACAGCAGTGGGGTGGGGGAGGGGAGGTGTTAGTGGGTCCAAGGAGCTTGCTGGGTAGAATCTGCATTCGTACTGGAAGTTAAGTGAGATAGTCTGCCTCAAAAAAAAAAAAAAAAAAAAAAAAAAAAAAGCAGGAGAGTGACAGACTGAAAGATACCTGAGCTAGACTCGGTTTCTACCTACACATACAGGTACATGTCTGTGCACCTGCCCACACATGTGAACATGTATACACATAGTGCTCAGACTGTGAAGAGGGATTGGTACAGTGGGTTCTCCTGGAATATATAATATATATTATATATTTATATATTATATAGTATGTAATATTGTTTGTAATAATATATATAATATATATGTAACATTATACATCTATAATTTCTCATGTATCTCATTGTGCTCATAAGTTCAATTATTGCCAAGTACAGTATATTCATAGGGTGGGCGTATAGCTCAATAGAATACTTGCTAGCATGTGAAAGAACTCGAGTTTGATCCCTAGCTCTGTCCAAAAGTGAAATAAAAACTTGCCATGTAAACTTGTGGCAAGGCTACAATGATTTAAACATCTGGTGATGGGATACCTTATTCTACCAGCCACTATGTTTGTCACACAGTGGTCACATGCTGTGTGGAGAGCCAGCCTAAGCCATTTTGCTTGCTTCCGTCAGCCCATCAGGGAGGGCTCTTGCTCTCTGGGTAGCAGTGTGAGAACAGGTAAAGGTAAACACTGAGAAGCAATGCTGTCATCGGTGTGGGCTCTGACTAAGCCTTCTGTGAAAGGTCAGCTGCAGGATTCAGCTGAAGTCAGGCATTCAAGAATTTTCTGGAATCAGCCACTGGACATAGGAATGTGCCTAGGGCACTGTCTCATTTACCAGGTTTGCCTGTTTTGTGTTGTAAGGAGAATGTAGACCTGTCCGTATGTGTGTCTAACCTTCGACAGCTGGAGCACTGGAGCTCAGTTTGTTGTTTTGTAAGATAAAATTCTCCAGTGGGAGTGGTCTTAATTCCTTTCTCTGATTAATAGAGCCTTTAGGACTTCGGAAGACTTCCTGTAGTTACCATGTGGCCTTTCCTAAAACTACATGAGGCTTAGTCCCCATATACCACAGGTTTTTGTGAAAACCCACACTCACATGCCTTAGAGCCTGTGTGTGTGTCTGTCTGTCCATTCATCTCTGTCTGTCCGTCTCTGTGTATACTTTTGTACTTTTATGCAGTGGTAGGGATCAAACACAGGACCTCTGGTAAGCTTAACAAGTGTTTACTATTGAAATAAATCCTATCTTTCTGATGAAGTATTTTTGAAATAAATTATATAAAATGTAACAACAAATGTCTAAACTCCCTGAACATAGAAACTGTGGCAAAAATAAGCGTTAAAAAAAATCAAAAACAAGGGGTGGGAGAACTTGATCAGTGGTTACTAGAACTTGTTTTCTGCAAATGACGTGGTTTCAATTCCCAACATGTATGTGGTGGCTTACCACCTCCTCAGGTGTCAGGTGTGCATGTGGTACACAGACATATATGCAGGCAAAACAGTCATACACATAAAACAATAATAACAAAACAAGATTACACAATTTTTCTTTACATCAAGTGCTTTATTTAGTGTCACAGGTATCTCTGACATTTAGAGAAAGTGTGTCCTTAGTTAAAATCACTCCCGTTGTCAAGGGAGCTCTTTTTTTTTTTTTTTTTTGGTAGATAGGATTTTGAAAAAAACAAGAAGTTAGTAGTGGTCTGGAAAGATGTCTCAGTGGTTACTGCTTTTGCAGAAGACATAGTTCAATTCCCAGCACCCATGGGAGGCAGCTTATGATGGGTGGTCTGAAACTCTAGTTCCAGGGATCCGACGCCTCTGGCTTCTGTGAGTCCCCATACTCACATGCACAGGCACACTCACACAAATGTGTGTGTTAAAAATAGATACATAAGAAGTTAACATAGGATTGACAGATTGGTCATAGCTATTAATATTTTATGTTGAAAATAAAATCTATCAATATATCGTTGAGTAGCCCAGTTTACTAGTACGGAATCAATTATTGATAGTAAAGTTATCTGAACTGAAAAGGGAATGTAGGAAGAGAAGCCATGCTTGAGTAATGACCACAGGGAAATGTCTGATTTCATCCCTCCCAGCTGAGCAGTGACCATGGAAGGGAGAGGAAGGACACAACCTGTGGGTGAAGTTCCAGGCTGGGTGTAGCCTCTACATCCCACACTATCTTGACCTTTAGAAAGCCATTTAGAACTGGGTGTGGTTGTGCATGCCTTTAATTCCAACGTTTGAAGTCAGAGGCTGGGAGATCTCTGAGTTCAAAGCCAGCCTGATTTCCAAAATCCAGCCACAGCTACATAAGGAGCAATTCTTTCAAACAGACAGAATAAAAGTCATTTATACCTCCGTGGTCTCTTTTGTCATCAGTTAAAGTTGGAAGTTGGATCTTTAAACTGGACCGACTTTTTTCTTTAAGATTCCTGGACATGTAAGTTGGTGAAATGCTATTATGTCTCCCTGGCTTTAAGTGTTTTCCTTTATTATTTGAAGTACTAAGAAATAATCCCAGAAGCATAGGACCTGGTTTCTTTATGCCAACATTTTTCTTAAATTACAGGACAACAGTATGTACACACACCCAGAAGACCCAGTAACTATGCCAGGATCTTTGCTCTCCAAAGTTCCTATCAGTTTTACAATGGCACATTGTTCCAAAAATAATGCTTAATTACACTTACAGAGTCTGCAATTTTGTCTAGAAAGCTTAGAAAAATAAACACTGAGTTCCTCAAGAGCTGGTCCTATGAATTATTTATTTCAGTATTTTTCTCCCCAGAACCTGGAATCTGTTTTGAGTAAGGCACTCAGTGTGGGATTATAATTGAATACACTGAATATTTCATGGTAACTTTGAATTGCATTGGAGTATCTGGTAGCATGCTGGAAAAGGGTTTTCTCTGGGTTGGAAAGATCATTCAGTGGCAAACAGTGGACCCAAGTTCACAACCCCAGCACCCACGAAACAGCTGCGTATGCCTGTATTCACAGCATTGAACTCACTGGCCAACTAGCCTAGCCAAAATGGTGAGCTTCTGTTTCACTGAGAGACCTTGTCTCATGCAGTGCATAGAGAGTGATAAAGGATGACACCCCCCCTTCCATGTCCTCTTATCACCTCTGAAAGCTGGGAGTTGAGGCTAGCAGGCATTATGTAGCTAGACCTAGTCTCAAAACTAAACAAAAGATTTAGCAAAGCTTGGGTATACGGGAACGGTAAACAACACTGTGTGTTGCATATAGTATAAGCATGTTATAGATTGGTTTGATTTTTTTGAATTTTTATGTGTATTTGTATTTTGCCTACATGAATCTATGCTTTGTTTGCATTCTTGGTGCCCAAGGACACCAGATCTGGATCCCCTGGGGCTGGAACTTCAGTTGGAGCTCACAAGTGGTTGTGAGTTGCCACATGGGTGCTAGAAATTAAATTCAGATCCTTTGGAAGAGAAGACGGTGCTTTGCATTTACCACTAGGCTTTCCTTTGAGCCCACTTACTCCTTTGTATTATAGAGCAGGGTAGGCGGTGCTTGAGTCAGGGTCTTACAGACCAGGCTGGCTTTGGATGTGCGATGATCTTACTGTCTCTGCCTCTTGAGTACTGTGGTTATATGTGTGTGTTCACCCACCATACCCAGTTTGGCTCACTAAGTTTTAAAAACTTTGAAGTTTTATGTATGAATATTTTCCCAACTAAATCACCTAAAATCAATTTTCTTAGTGAAAGAAGCTAATATATACACAATGCATACTGTAACCTCACACCCCATTGATAAAGTGTGCAGTTTTATGTTTCTACGTACCTGTGAAAAAAATACATCTAAACATTTTTTGAAAGTAGGCACTGCAGCTTAGAGTCTGAGTTGTCACTTAAGTGGTGGTTTCTAGGGTTCTGCCTGGCTCTGGCTGGCTCCAGAGGTCAACATGATCAGATTCTCTTGTTCCCCATTTTTGAGCAAACTCTAGAGAAAGCATTGAAGCAATAGCAGCTTGTGAAGAAGACGGATGGGAACCGTGGTGAGGTTGCAGTTGAAACGATGAGAAATGTTACAGAGTCCAGGCGGATGTTGCACGGAGTTAGAATGATTTCAGAGTTGCACGGAGTTAGAATGATTTCAGAGTTGTGGGTGAAATCGCACTATGTAACTTCCGGTTCATTGGGCATTCAAGGTATACAGAGATTTATTAATACTGGTATAGGAATGCTCTTCCTGGGAATTCCAGGGAGATCCTTTAAAAGAAAAACAAAGCTAGAACTATTCTAAGGTTATTCATAACAAATGCTTGTAACAGTATAATTTAGAAGTACCTTTAAAATCCGGCCCTAAGACACAAATTATGGTGAAAACAGTAAAGATTTTTGGCATCCAGGAAATGAAAAAGGCACCATTAGTGTGAGAAAATAAGAGTCTGCAACATTCACAGATACTTAAAAAACGCAGTGAAGAGGTGCGAATCCAGGGCTGGAGGAGCCTCAGTGCCCTTGCCTGTCACAAGAGCAAAACCATCTGTTGGATACCCTGCAAATCTCCAAACCTGGAGGATATGAAACAGTACCCCTGTGAATGTTTTTGAGAAAATGTCATGGTGCTTTGTGAATATTTGTTCTAGAGCTTATGTTGGAACATTGACACCTGCTTAGAAACTTAAAACTTCCTTCTTTGAGAATTTCACCCATGTGTACAATTTATTTTGGTCATATCCATTCCTCATTCCTTACTTCCGGTACCCCTGGATTTCCTTCCAGGTTCCCCTGTTAGCTTCATTGGCCTCCCCCTTTCCTCTTTAACAAAAATGTAACCCGCTGGACCCAAAATCACTGCTGCTCAGACCTCATGTCTGTGGCACCGTTGGAGCATGGTCAGCCGACTAGACTCCTAGCTACCATCCATGGCCAATAGCTCCCCTACTAGGGGTGACGCATTAGCGCTGGGATGTCGACTGGCTCAATTGACGTCTTCTATATCTCAGTCTATAATTATTGTTTTGTTTGTTTCTTGTGAGTTTTGTTTTGTTTTTTTGTTTGTTTGTTTTGTTTCTTGAGACAGAGTTTCTCTGTGTAGCCCTGGCTATCCTGGAACTCACTCTATAGACAAGCTGGGCTGGAACTTGGAGATACACAAGCCTCTGCCTCTCAAATGCTAAGGATAAGGGTGTATAATTTTCTAGCATAGTTTGTAATTTAAAAAAAATGTTAGAATGAAAATCTATAATTCAAATAAAAAATTTAATTTTAATTAAACTATTTAATTTAATTCAAATAAAATTTCTCTAAAGGGGAAAAAAGGTACCCATTGAATAATTTTGAGTATATGCTTCACGCCTGTTTTTTCATTGTGTATATTTGATATATTTACTTGGATACTTTTCTTTTTTTAAATGAGGATACTGAAACATGGTAACTCTCAATATCCTCAAGAACATCTTAAGATGTCATTACATTGAGAAATGCTTGGTTTTAGAGATGGTTTTAAATTTAACAACTATATCTAAAAGTGAACATGGTGGGTGAGGTTTCCCAGTTGGGTTTTGAAGCAATGTAAAGTCACATGCGGAGCCCAGGTTATGAAGAAGAGGTCACTGGGGGCTTTAGGCTGACACACTTCATAGGAGAGTTTATGATATCCAACCTGCAGAAAGGCCAGGGTGGAGGGCTTGGGGATATGTGGAAATCTAGGGGACAAACAGGGAGCTCTTAATGACTGCCTGCTGTGTGGTTCTTTGGTCTCTGCCCAGGGTGTCAGCCCTTTCTCATCCCTGACTGCTGCTAAACTAGAGCAGACAACCATGAGTAAAGCAGGTGCAGCGTCATTTATTACTCTGACTATTCCACAAGAACAGAAATGGCTACTCGGAGGGTTGTGATAAGGATTAAGTGAGAATGTGTGTGAAACTCAGTATTAATATCACCATTCCTCTAAGTGTGGTGACATAGTAACTGCCTTTAATCCCAGCACATGAGAGGCAGGAGCAGGGGCAGGAGGATCTCAGACAAAGCCTGTGTCTTAGTTAGAATTTTGCTGCTGTGAACAGACACCATGACCAAGGCAGCTCTTATAAGGGCAACATTTAGGCAGGCGTGGTGCAGGCAGAGCTGAGAGTTCTACATCTTCATCTGAAGGCTGCTAGCAGAATACTGGCTTCAAGGCAGCTAGGATGAGGATCTTAAAGCCCACACCCTCAGTGACACACTTATTCCAACAAGGCCACACTTCCACACAGTGCCACTCCCTGGGCCAATCGTATTCAAACCATGACACCCTGTCTCAAAAACAAAAAGAATAGGAGGAGGGATGAGGAGGAAACAAAGAAATTCTTAGCCTGGACATTTTTTTTTCATCCTAAGATGCATATCAAGTTCCAAGGCACTCATTATGAGAAGTAGATAATTTTATTTAAGCTCACACCACTATCTCCATTCCCAGGAGGTCCAAGACATAGCAGACACCCTCTCCAGCCCTGGCCCTTGTGAACCTGCTAAGGAACAGCTAAGAGCACTAGCACCCAGGAATTTGGCACCTCTCACCAAATTCAGCACTCTCCCTTTCTAACTTTAAAGTTCAGAAACAGTGGGATAATCCCCAAACAGGATGAGAACTCTGTCCAAAAGGAGGCCTGTGGTTTGGGGTTTCTTTATAAATGCTCTTTCTGTAGCAGTCAACAGTGGGTGCTTTGGATTCCTGCTCTGTTCCTTGACTCCCTGACCCACTGCAACTTGGACCATCTGGGTACAGAACTTGAGTTCCTTTGTCTGAAGCCAGATTCTTTTAACAGAAAAGCGTCAAAGAGGCTGCCCTACTTTTGGGGGAGGTATGGATATGTTTGAATGTTGGGTTCTCTCTCTCTCTCTCTCTCTCTCTCTCTCTCTCTCTCTCTTTCTTTCTCTCTCTCTCTCACTCTCATTCTTTCCTATCTGAATAGCTAGGTTCAGAATACAGTATGAGTAGCCAGAGATGGGAAAGGGGTTGGAGACTAGTCACTAACCTGGTGAGCAGCAGCTCAATCTTCATTTTTTTTGATGAGGAACCTTAACACTCAGAGAGGTTCAGAAAGTTCTGTCTGGTCGTTTCCCTTTGCCTTTATCTCTTTGGGCCCAGTGTCTTCTCATAATGAATGATGGGCTTCAAGGAAGCAGTGCTCATGTGATTCATGGGAGGGACCATGTGGAAGACATTGAGCTGAGTTTTAAACATGCCATGGCCAAGCAGGAAAAGAGCTCTTGTCATTGCTGATAAGTAGCTTGGTACTGTCATTCAGAACAGAAATACATCCATAATCACATTTTAGGAAACCAAAAGCAGGGTGTTTGAATTTCCAGAACTATGGAAGCAGGGGGTGATGGGAGAATTTATGGTGAGGCTTGTTCAGAGCCTTGGGCCTGCGTGTGACAAACAGGATGGGCTGAAGTTTCTTCGGACTCAGTTTCCACAGCAACAGGAATGTCTGCCGAAGAGCTGCTGTTGGTGATCCTCATGTCACAACGAACTCAAGAGCAACTTTCCTGTCTAAAGTTTTGTTTCCACTGAACTGTGCTATCACAGTCAAACATATAGAATAATGCACTGGGGCACTCAGAACAGAGCAAAACATAGAAGAGACACACAGGTTGTCCCTTGGAAGTGGCCAGGAAGAGCCTTTACTTTTTTTTTTCTTTTCTTTTTCTTTTTGGCCTGTGGTGATAATGAGGTTGAAGATTTCTTTTAGACCCTATTTTCTGTGTTTATGTGAGTGGGTGTGAGTCTGTTGAGCCTGTGGAGACTGTGTCTGTGAACCAGCTCTTTGGCTGCCTGGGCTGCCGGAGAGGGTAGGGCTTCCTCAGTGAAAGGCTGAGTTACTCACACTTCAGCACGTCGGGGGTAATACTACACCGACTTGGCTGAGGAAAGATAGCCGCCTTTGAGACAAGGATTCTGCAATCTTTGTTCTGAACAAATCTGAAGTTCTCTTTTCCTTTTTTTCTTTCTTCCTTTCTTTTTTTTAAGAACAGGTGCTGGATATTGAACCCAAAGTCTTGTACCTGCTAGGTAAGCCCTGTTACTGAGCTACAATGACAGCTCATCTCTACATTTTTATACCATGGAACTAGAACTCTCCTTTTCCCCTCTGAGTAACCTTGCATTTTTCCTACCTGTAATTCCCTTTAGTGTCTGAGTAAAAATCACCTAAAATATGCTTCTGAGTTACATGCTTTGGGACTGAGCAGTTCAGTGTCTGATTCTTGCCTAACATGAATAAGACAGCTTTGGGCTTGAGCCCCAACACTACAGAGAGGTAGGTAGGTGGACAGACAGACAGATGAATGGTAGACAGTCAGGTATGTGCTGCTGTTTGGCACTAATCTGGCTACTCCAGACCCTTGTACAACTGGGATCTGAGAGAATCTGTCCTTTTGTGTCTTTGCATTTCAGTTAATTTTTGGGGTCATCAGGGTTACAGAGTGTGACTTCATTTCTTTTAAGGCTGAATAGCATTCCACTCTGTTAACACAATACATTTTGCTTCTCTCTTCTAATGTGATGTCTCTTCGGTACTTAAATGGGTACTTACAGGCTTCCTTTGATTTTTAAGGGAGTGCTTGGAATGTATGAAATTGCTATAGTTAAAGTTGTGTATTTCTAGCACAAATTTTTAACTTGAAGGAGAGCTTTGGTAAAGGCTATTAGTAATGGAGAAATAAAGCTAGTGCTGGGGGGGGGGCTTTGCTGTGAAAAACAGTATTATATTAAATCTTGAAGTCCCCTTTGAATTGAGTGGAGAAACCTGTTCTTAATTCCCCTTATTCTGGGCCTTTACCATTCTCTAGGTAGTGTCTCCACTTAGTGGAGTCCAAGGGAGAACCCGCTGGGCTAAGAGCATCTCTGCAATTGGGCTGATGCCAGCAGACTATCTGTAAAAGAAAGACTCATGAAGGCTAGCACCAGCTTGCTTTCATCTTTGATCTGAATGTGCATGCATGCATATGTGAGCAAGAGAGACAGACAGACAGACAGAGACACAGGCATCTGGAAGACAAAGCCTATTTTATGGTTTCTCTGTACCTGCTGCTTGTAAAGAATTTTTCCCCCAGAGCAGTGTCTTTATCTTCCTTAATTTCCTTCCAATTAGGAAAAGGTCTGAACACTTTTATTATTACTGGAAAGGTCCACATAGACCAGACAGGCCTTGAATTCACCTTTCCCGCCTCTTCTGTGCAGGGAAATATGGGCCCAGCTGCCATTACTCATTTTATAGGTACAGGAGCCTGGAGGAGCCTGTGTGTGTGTGTGTGTGTGTGTGTGTGTGTGTGTGTGAGAGAGAGAGAGAGAGAGAGAGAGAGAGAGAGAGAGAGAGACAGACAGACAGACAGACAGACAGACAGACAGACGGAGACAGACTCTATTCACCCTTCTACCACATGCCACTGGTGCACTGAGAACAAGCCAAGTTGCACAACATGAGTACAAATTGCATTACTTCTCACTCACCTTCCTGTTGGCTGACTGCACACCAGACTCTACTTCCTTCCCGTGTCTTTTGCCTGAGGTCTGTCCTTCCTGAGCAGACATAACATGAGGGAATTCCTCATTCCCTCAGCCCTCCCCTTTGGTGAGATTCAAGTCACCTGTGATTGACAAGCTGAAGCCAGCTGGAATTCCTCTCTACACCCCACCCCCTTTCTTCTGTGCAGCCCCTGGGGACTGCTTTATCTGTCTTGCAAACTGTGGGCAGCAAAGGCAGCTTCACTCTCTGCTGGTCTTCTTAGCTATACCTTTCAGGGATGGTGTGAAGCTAGGGGAGGACTGAACAGTGCCCACTAATTCCCCATTCCCCAAGTGATGTTTAGTCTCAGTTCCAAAACGAATAAGAAACATTTCTGTAGAATTCTCCCTGCCTTTAGTTCAGCCATGAGGGCTGGTTTTTCTTTTGTAGGTGATATATGGTGGAAGCCTAATTTTACTTTATCTCAGTGAAATTTAGTTAAGAAGGCATTTGTGTGTCACTAATGTGCAACAAGTATTCTGGAATAGTATATTATAAAGTACACACACACACACACACACACATAATTAATCGGAGGCAAGAACTGTACCAAGAGAGCAGTGAGGAAAACCAAATCTCCACTCCTGCTGTTCTTCTTAAGATTTACGAGACACGGTGGTTGTTTGCTTATTTGCTTATGTGTTTTGGGTTTTTTTGGTTTTGTTTTGGTTTTTTTTGTTTTTGTGTTTTTGGGTTTTTTTGAGACAGTTTCTCTGTGTAGTCCTGGCTGTCATGGAACACCCTCTGTGGGTCATTCGGGTCTTGAACTCAGAGATCCCCCTGCCTCTACTGGGATTAAAACCAGTCTCCATTACATCTAGCTAAAGCAGCAATGTTTAAAACCTGTTTGGTCAACTTCGTATGTCTTAATTTCATCATTAGCTTAAAAATGATGTTTAAGATATAGTCTTTGAGGGCAGGGAGGTGGCTCAGAGGCAGAGAGCACGGTCTGCGCTTCCAGTGGGTTTGAGTTTTGTTTTCAGCTCCTAGATGACATGGCTCACGACCATCTGTGACTCCATATTTCCAAGGGGTCTAATGTCTCTGGCCTCTGTGGGCACATGTATAAACCCATACACACACAAACACATAATTAAAATTTAAAGGCTCATTTTTGAAAATAAAAATGAAGTCTTTGCCTGGTATAGATGTAACATGGGGTTTTTTTTTTTTTTTTTTAAGTATATTGCTGTTTTCTCTGCACATAAGTGCTCCACATGCATTAAGAAGCCAAAGATGGTGTTAGATTCCCTAAGACTGGAGTTATGATTGTTTTTACAGCACCATGTGTGTGCTGAGAACTGAACCTAGGTCCTCTGGAAGAGCAGAGTCTTAACCAATGAGTCATTTTTCTAGCCATATAACATGACAATTTAAAACCTGATTGGTGAGAAGTTTAGGCAGAAGGACAGCAAGTTTGAGGTCATCTGACTTTTTTCCCATAAAACAAAACAAGAAATAACAAAGACTGTTTGCATAAGTCTGCTGCTGTGCCCTTGTTGTAGAGCTGATGACTGACTGTGAATCCTGCAGGAGACAAGGCTCCTGGGCCGTCAGTGAAGAAGTTCTGTGACAGGAGCAGAAGGAGGAGATGATTTGCGTTTTCCACTTATTTTTAAATTAAATCTAAACTTTTTTGCTAGTGTGTGTGTGTGTGTGTGTGTGTGTGTGTGTGTATGTGCACACTCGCATGTGCTGCACCTCTGTGAGGATATGTTCCCATGTGCCGTGATGGTCATATGGATGTCTGAGGACAGCTTTTACAGTCAGCTTTCTCCTACTATGGGATCTGGGATCTGGGTATTGAACTCAAGTCATTCGGCTTGCACCACAAGCCACTTTACCCGCTGAGCCATTTTATCATCCCAAATTGTTTCTGGTTTTTTTGTTTGTTTGTTTCTTCCTCTTCTTTTCCTCTTCTTCCTTCTCCTCTTCTTTCTCCTCCTCTTCATCCTCTCTCTCCCTCTTTCTTTCTTTCTGGACATTTGATCTGCTTTCGTTTCTGAGACAGGATAGGCTAGGCTGTCCTTGAACTCTTGCCTCACCTGCATCTACCTCTCAAGCAATGCAATTATACATATGTACACCGTTATGCCCAGCTTCTCAAAGTCCTGATTTTGACGGAGCAAGTAGATGATGACCAGGTGACAACTACAAGACAATTTAAGTATTTATTTTACACAATGTGAATGAGTGTTTGCTTGCAGACGTGTGCTCCATGTGGGTGTCTGGAGCCCACGGAGGCCAGCAGAGGGCATTGAGTCCTGTGGAACTGGGAGTTACAACAGGTTGTGAGGTATCATGTGGGTATATGAATTGAACTCTGATCCTCTGTGAGAGAATCAGTGTTCTTAACTTCTGAGCCACTTCTCTAAGCCCTAAAGTCAGTTTCGATGCAGAGTGAAACAAAATCTAACTCTTAGTACTGAAAGCTTCTGTTTAGGTGGAGTAAGTATCTTTTGATATTAATACTTACGCCATTAGAAACCACAACCAGGGGGGCGCTGAAGAGATGGCACAGTACAGAACACTTGCTGCTTTCCCAGAGGATCCAGGTTCAGTTCCGGGTGCCCACATCAGATAGCTAGCAACCACCTGCAACTCCAGCCTGAGGGCTTCTTACACCCTCTGGCCCTTCGTGAGCACTGGTACACACATAAATAAGAATAAGTATTTACAAATTCTTTATGCGGAAAATAACAACAGTAAACCTGTCACATCAAAACAGAGATCATTGTTTTTGAAATCTTTTTTTTTTTTTAAGACATTAGCTGGCAAGAAAGGAAAAATTAGGACAGTGCTGTATGTGTGTTTTAGCTGAACTTAAGATAGCCACGTTATAATCTTTGTTTCTACCGTCATTCTATTGAGAAATTGCATATCACAGAGCCGCTGGGAAGGTCTATGAAGCAAGAGAGGAAGGATGCCTGTCTGCAATGCTTTAACGACTTAAGGTGTACTTGTTTGTTCTGTCTCCTGCAAGCTGGTGCTCATGTTTGAAAATGCTGCGTGTTAGCACACCATGATTTCTGTTTTGTGTTTCCAAATGAATGTTCTTAACTTTTTTTCTTCTTTGTGAGACAATGGCTTGTTGCATCACCCTGATAGTCTAGGAACTTGCTGTGTAGACCAGGCTGGCCCACAGAACTCAGAAAGATCACCTGCCTCTGCCTTCAGAGTACTGGGATTAAAGGTGTGAGGGATAAATAGATGCTGCACTCTTTATTCAGCCAACCATGGGCAGTCGGCTGTGCCTGGCACTCTGTTTGAAGAAGAGATGCTACTTTGGCTGTCCTTTCTTCACCATGCAATCTGACTTTGGTTGTAATATTCAAAATAAATACACTTTTCGATGGAACACAAAAAGGCAACCCAGTAGCACTTAGGAAAAGCCTGTGTTGTTTAATGACCCCCCCCCCAGTGGGGGCCTCAGAAAATTCCAAACAAATTTTGAGAATAGTAGATCCATATCAAGAGCATTCTTTGTGGTTAGGGTCTCTTTCACTGGGAGACCTAGAGTCTAAGCAGACCTCAGTGAATGGCATTGGTCTTCAACAACAAGGGGCAGCTAATAGAAGCTACCTGCTAAAAGGACTGGGAAGAATGGGCATGCCAAAGGAAGAGGGGCTGTGAAGGTGCCGACAGCAAAAAAAAAAAAAGAACTCCACCCACGTGTCCAGTCCTTGCCCCCAGTCCTCTCTTATTAGCACATCTCTTGGCCTGCTCCTGGTGGCACTTTGGGCTTTCTTACTGGGCTGATAATCCTGAGACTCTTTCAGGGCTTAGTATTACACACAGGAGTTGGTATCCTGCTCATGTCAGAGCAGTCCCTGAGAGAAACTGAGTATTGCCTAGGACGAGATGCTAACTGGAGAGATTTAGACCATGCTTCCTGCTGCTCTGCATGCCCATATGGTTATATAGATGTATGCATATGTTTTGTGTACATGTGTATTTTATTATTTATCATCTATCTATCTATACCTACCTACCTATTTATTTATGTATTTATTTATTTATTGAGTGTTTAGATAGGATTTCTCTGTTCAGCCCCGGCTATTCTAGATCTCACACAGTCTGTAGACCAGGCTTCACTCAAACTTACAGAGATCTGCCTGCCTCTGCATTCTAAGAGCTGGGATTAAAGGCCTGTGCCACTAATACCCAGAGCTTGTGCAGTTTTTAAGGAGTATTTCTATTGCTTTAAAACTGGTACAGCAGTGAAGGCAGCGTAGGTGGTATGTCTCAGGTAAAATGATTGCCTAGTATGTGGAACACATTGGTTTTCACTGTGAGCACTGTAAAATAAAAAGGGGAAAGATGTAGTGGAATTTTAATATGTGCATTTATAATAAGATGAGCATTGTTATCACCTCTCCAAATTTTTGCTTTGGAACTGATGAGATAGATGGTTCAGTGGGTAAAATTACTTGCTCTTAAGCCCGATGACCTGAGTTTGATCCTTGGGACCTACCTACATGGTGGAATAAACATCTATAAGCTATTCTTTGACCTTCATGTGTGTACTGTGATAGGCAAGTACATGGACACATAACACCCCCACTCCCACCACACACACACACACACACACACACACACACACACACACACACACACACACACACACACGAGAATAGAAAGTCTTTTTGTTGTTTTGTTTTTTAAGATAGAGTCTCCCCATGTAACTCTGGCTATCCTGGAACTCACTATCCAGAACAGGCTGTCCTTGACCTCCCAGAGATCTGCCAGCCTCTGCCTTCTGAGTACTGGGATTAAAGGTGTGCCCCACCTTGCCCAGTTTCTTCTGACTTGCTGCAGTGGCCAGGCTGAACTGGTACTTGCTTTCCTCATTCTCCTGTCGGTCTCCTGAGTGCTGGGATTATACTTGTGGACCACCATGCTTGATTCTTTTCTTCTAATTATTAAAAATGTGCTTGTCAGGCTCTTCGGTTATCTCAAATAGAGTCAGACTCTAGAAGGATTTCTGGTGGCGAGATAAAAGCCAGTGTTGCTTAGGAACCTGTGAAACGGCTTCTCCATCCCCCAAAGAGTTCTGCCCACGGCTATTCCCTATGATTCATGTGATTTGTCTGCCCTGCTCCCTCTGGTCTCCCTCTCTTTCTGTCTGCACCACTCTCCTGCTTCTCCAACCCTAGCTGTGTCTGTTTCTCTCTTCTCTGCACTCTTCCAGATATTTTCCCTCTTATTCCCAATAAAAACCCTTTCCCGTAATGGAGCAGATATGTCAGCAGTTTCTTTGCTGCTCCCCTTTATATTCAATCATAATGAAGGTCTAGCCTGAGCCACATTGTGCATTTCTTTAAATACTTATTTCCCAACCCCCTCTTTGTGCAGT
Organism: Micromys minutus; assembly: GCF_963924665.1. Classification (NCBI taxonomy): domain Eukaryota; kingdom Metazoa; phylum Chordata; class Mammalia; order Rodentia; family Muridae; genus Micromys; species Micromys minutus. Next base: position 41,981,055 of record NC_137971.1, read on the forward strand.
GGTTTCTCTGTAAATTACGCTCATAAGTGTGTGGTTTGGGGATGAATATTTTGATAAATAGATGTGTGTCCTGGTTATATTGAGTAGATTGTGGTTTTGAAATGTCCTCATCTGCATCAGCTGTCTTCTTGTGTTTCTTGCATATTCCAAGATGAATCTGATCTGACAATCAGTGGTTTGCAGACTGTAGCTTTTGTAAAAATAGCCCTGCTCTGGCTTGCACCCTTATCCCCGCTTGACTTCCCTGTCTGATCCTTGCATACGGAACTGTGGAAAATAGTTATTAGTTGGTTAAATAAAGGTAGAAAGGGGCCTTTGTTTTACAGCAGCAAAGTAAGCCACTGTCCCACGGGGCTCACATTAGTTATGGGTGTTGCTGAGCAGTGTGCCCCTTACACACTCATTTCTTGTGACTTTCTGCTCCTGGCCTTGCTTTACTGAACTTCATCTCTTCCCTTCCCTCTGCCTCCCATCCTTTTCCTCTTCCTCTTCCCTTCTGCCCTGGTATGGGGGATGGATCCCACAGCTTACAACATGGCTTTATTGGACTTTGGCTAATAACCATTTTGGTCTACATTCTAAGACCCAAAATCTAAACCTTGGGGAGCTAGGTGTGTGATTACTGTCACTCTTGCACACACTCAGTGTCTTTGACCTCCACAGCTGTGTTCCTACGTCACTCCTTTTGCTTTGTTTTCAAAATAGCTATCCAATTCAGCCCACGAGCTGCTGCTGTTTAAACTGTTTTCACTCCCTCTTGGAACAGGTCCCTCTTGGGTCCTTCTTGCCATTTGCTGCCACAGTTCTGGGATTGACTCTGTGTTAGAGCTGAGCTTAGGCAGCTTCCCGAGAACAGGTTCATGGGGTAAGTGTGCTTTCTACTCGGGTTCCTTTTACTCTCTTGGTTATCGTCCTGGTCAGGCTGTGTGAGAGTTTCCCTGTGCTGTACCGTGAATCATTTTGTCTACGTCGCTCCTTCTACTCTTTCTATTGAGTGTTCTCAGTTTTGCTACCATGTCTTTAATGGCCAAAGGGCTATTTTTATTTGCAGGGTGCTCTGTGGTTTCCTGTCTGTTCTATTAACCTATTGCTATAGGAAAACCACCTCAACTCTAGCCCTGTCTATTTTAGTCTTCTTTCACATGCTCCAGGATTCAGTTAAGACCATGGCAACAGTGCCAGCCATCTGATGATTTATCCATTTGCTTGTGGGACCTGTAATGACTGGAGCTAACGGCTGGGATCCCACACTCTGATTTCTCCCTGTGGCTCTCATAGCATGGGATCTATTCTAAAAGAAGCTTCTGCAGAGCCCATTTTCCAAGGCAGCAAGGTGGAAACTGCATGCTCCTATGTGGGCTGACATTGGTGCTCAGTGTCATTCCTGCCAAACTCTACTATTGGTCATTATAATCATGTGCATGCATGTGTTTGTGTATGTGTAGGGGGGTGTGTGTGTATGCACACGTGTGCTTTCTGTATGAGTCATGGTGCATGTGTGGAGGTCAGAGGACAATCTGCAGAAGTCATTTTTCTCTTTCCACCATGTGGGTCCCAGGGATTGTCAAGCTTGGTAGCACACATCTTTACCTGCTGTGTCTTCTCACTAACCCTATCATCTATTTTTGAAAAGACAAGATCTCTCTGACAATGCTAATGGTAGTTTTCTTCTTCCTGAAGTCTGTTTCCTTTGAAGCACTCACTGTTAAGAAATGTGTTTGAAGTCTCATTGTCTCTTAGTCTAGATTCCCTGGTCAATAAACTGCCTTGCATTGGTAACCAAAATTCCAGGAACTGTTAGGGCAAACAAGTGAGCTAGAGTAAAATCTATTTCACCTGCTTGGGTTCTTCTGGTTTTTGCTGGGGAACCTACACACCTTTCCTGGGTCACTTCTGCAGAAAGGAAACCTTGGGTCTTGGCCAGGCTTGAGACCAAGCATTTTATAAACAGTTTCCAAAACCTCCTAAAAGGTGCACCAGCCTGTACCAGCCCTCGACCTTTTGGAGATATATAGTGTACATAAAGCTCCTTCTTTCCATTTTCTCTCTGTTACTTGTCTTGTTACTTGACTTCACTCTGTTCTTGCTGTTTTGCAGAGTTTGTTTGTTTGCTTGCTTGCTTGCTTGCTTGCTTGCTTGGTTTATTTCTAACTCCTTTCTTCATCCAAAGTAATTTGTCTTCCTTACCACTCCATTGAGGACCAAGATGCCTCTTGCCTTGACCCAGGTATTTATTTATTTTATGTTGTAACCCAGAGAGTGAGTGTATTGTCCTTGAGGCATGTCATTTTTCTCTCGTTCTCTTTTGTTTACCAATTACAGGCACAAAAACAAACAACAGCAATTAAGAATCGTTAGCTTGGCATAGTGGCTCACGCTTTTAATCCCAGTACTTGGGAGGCAGAGGCAGGTCGATCTCCATTAAAGGCTAACTTGTTCTATAGATTGAATTCCAGGACAGCCAGGCCTATACAGGGAAACCCTGTCTTGAAAATGAAAACAAACAAACAAATAACAACAAAAAGAACCTTTAGTAGTTGGTAGCTTAGATTTTATACATGTTTCTCTCCTTCTGTTTGTCACAGGAACACCTTCTCTGTATTGTCTTGTTTTCCTGTCTCTTCACTGTCTTTCCACTGCTCTACTAGTTGAAATTGGGATGCATAGTGAACAATCTTAATGAACTGCTGTCTTCATTTACCATGGTGATAAATGTACAAAATTAAAGGCATTATTAGCTTGTTCAGTTGTTCTTCAAGTCATTGAGAACATATATTAACAGTCTGTATGCTTATGGGCGTGTATACTACCACTGCTGTGTTGCATTAACTTGTGTAGATTTGGGTTAATGTCTAACATCCTTTTATTTCAGCCAAATGACTCTATTATTCCTTATAGAACCGTTACATTAGCATAATTTAATGTTCCTGGGACTGTCCTAATTTCTAATATTTCCACTGACTTTTGAACTTTTGATGACAGTCATTTATGTTTTTTTTTTTTTTTTTTTTTTTTTTGTCTTGTTTTATTTTCTATTGCTTTTTTGAGGCCTGGTCTCACTTTGTAGCCCAGACCTTGGTCCCTAGAGGACTTCTATTAAAGGCACTGACCACCATACCTGGCAGTTTTGGGGTTTATATTCACTGAAGCTCAGTGAACAGTTCGTTTTAATATTTTTCTATAGAACAGTCTTAGGTTTACAGGAAAAATTGCAGAGAAAAGTATTTTCCATACTGTGTACTATTTCTCTTGTTGTGAACATCTCGAATTTGTGTGCGTGTGTTGGTCTGTCTGTCTGTCTGTCTGTCTGTGTCTCTGGTTATGTCTGTGTCTTGTGTATATATGGGTCCCTGCCAGAAAAGGGGTGTCTTATCTTTTTTTAACTGGAGCTCCAGGGAGTTATAGCTGCTTAACTTGGGTGCAGGGAACCAGACCCTGGTCTTCTAGAAGAGCAGCAGTAAGTACTCTAAACTTCTGAATACTCCACGTCCATCCTTTTCCTCAACACTGAGGATTAAACCCAGCACCTCATGCATAACAGGCAAGTGCTTATCTGATGAGCTGCACCCTGGTGCTCAGAAATTAATTGCTGATCATTCCCAGGGGGTATGTAAAGTCTCTTGGCCACAATCCCATGGAGTAAAGTCTCTGGTCCTTAGCAAGCCCCACTTATGCATCCCCCCTCCCCCATCTCTGATAAATATTGATCTTAGTACTCTCACTATAGTTTTGTGTTTTCCAGAACACCAAGCACTTAGTTCCACACAGTTTGCAACCTCTTCCAACTAGCTTCTTTCTGTCATGCTGAGATAACTAACTTCCTCTTGTCAATTGTCATCTGGATATGTTAGCCAGCAAGTGAGTCTGACTCTCGGGAGGAGCCTCCTATGTCCATACACTCTTCTTTGTTCCCAGCCAACACATTATAGAACAAGCTAAGCAATGTCAGAAGTGCTTCTGCCCAGCACTGTCGTCTCCAGCATCTTAAACTGAGCCTGTTTAGGAGTGGTCCCACCCAAACATCAATTGTATGGGCTTCCTGCATAAGATGCTCACACTGTGGTAATGATTGCTGAGCTCAGCTCGCCTGTTACTGGAACTTCCTCTCCAGTCTTTATGTCTTGGCCGTGCGTTTTTCCACTGTACAGTCTCTGAACTGTGATCCCATTGCTCTCAGTTATGGTACACCTTGGTATGTTTACCTTTTTCCTTACTGAAGGACATCATATGCCCAAATTTTGGCAATTTTGAATACAGCTTTTTGGCCATTATTAAACATTTCTTCCCACACCCCTCTTTCTTTGTTCTGTTCTTCTGGGAGTCCCCTGCCCTTGTTCCCAGACACTTGCTTTTCTTGTTGTCTCTTTGGGTCTCAGAGAGTGTCAGTGTTCCATACTTGTTTTCTTTGTTCCTCAGACTGATGTTGTCACTTAGCTTGTCTTCAGCTTCACAGACTCTTCCTTCCTTCCTTCCTTCTTTCTTTCTTTCTTTCTTTCTTTCTTTCTTTCTTTCTTTCTTTCTTTCTTTTCTTTCTTTCTCGATTCCTTCCCTCCCTCCTTTCTTCCTTCCTTTCTTTCTTTCTTTCTTTCTTTCTTTCTTTTTTGTCTTTATGATTTATCTTATGAATGTTGTTTTGCCTGTCTTTGTCTATGTGATGGTATTGACTCTTCTGGAACTAGAGTTACAGCCATAGAGGTGCGAGGAATTGAACCCAGCTCCTCTGGAAGAATAAGCCCAACCACTGAATCATCGCTCCAGCTCTCCCTCCCTCCCCCAACCCTGCCAATTCTTTCTTATGTTATCTCAACCCTGCTTTTGGATTCCCCCTAATTTAGGCATTTTCATGTGTCAGGTACATTTAGTGGTTACAACCTGTCCATTCCAGACTTTTTGTTAGTCCTTTTTAAAGAACTAAATTCTTGTACTGCCATTCTCAATTTCTCAATTTGGTTAGCTTTCTCATAATTTTGTTTAATTCTTAAGTTGTTTGGATGGATGTATAATAACTATTTAGTCTGTTTTGTTTGAACGGGTGTATAGTAATTAGTTTGTTAAGACCAGTACCTGGCTGCTTTGAGGATAGAATTGAGCACATTCCTCCTATGTAGGGGGCAGATCTTTTGGTTTCTTTGCATGCCTTGTAAGTGTTTGTTGTTGTAGATGTGTATCTTGTAATATTAATGTTGACTCTGGAAATCAGACCTTTCACCCTTCTTGTTGCTACTGTTTGTTTAGTGAAGAGGCTGTATTGTTGTGAGAAGTCACTCAAGTGTCTAATGAGCTCTGTACTCCCAGAACCCTAGAGATGGAGAAGGCCATGCATGGTGAGACTACTCAGAAAGAGAAAAAGAAAGGGAGAAGTCTCTGTCCAGTTGACTGCCTGGTCTGCTGAAGACTGGTCAGAAGGATTCTTCTCTTCTTCCCTAATCTAAAAAGAGGGAGGCAGGATTACCTAGAGGAATATTGTTGATCGTTGGTATTACTAATTTCAAGGTAATGTTGATATTTTAAAATTAATATTTATTTTATTTTTAATTATGTCTACTGTGTGGTTGTCTGTGAGTACGGAGCCTGAAGTTCCATGTGGTTTTGACCCACCTGGCATGGTGGCTAGGAACCCAACTCAAGCTGTCTCTCAAGGCACCCCCACTCCCACCCCACTGTTAATATATTAGTAGTAAAAACTTCAGGTGTTGGTAATTGGAAGAAAATGGTGTGAACAGCTTACTTACCTGTGAGGTTGTTGCTAATATGTCAGTGAGCGTGGAGAGCCTTCAGAGCAGGAAAAAAAGGGTGGGATTTCCAGTTAGATTAGCCGTTAATCCCTTCCCTAGCACTCTTCTTAGGATGTTGTTGGGTTTTATTTTAGAAAGCTTAGCCCATGCAGCTTATTTAGCATATATCAGGCTCTTGGTTTGATTCTCAAAGGAGGATGGAGGGAGAAAATAAGAAAAAAGAATTTAACCTAGATCCCACATAGTATTAGAAAAAGAAGTAAGATTCTAGAGACCCCGTTGAGCCTTGTGGTTCATGGAGGCAGTGGGTAAACACACTGGAGTAGCTGCTCTCGGGTGCTGTGCACAGGACAAGCACACACACCATCAGCACCTTCCCTCCTTCCCTCTCTATTTTACAGACTGTTGGAAAAGCCTGCTGGACATGTCATCATTGCTGGATGCCTGGTGCTGGGTAGAAACTTGGCAGCACAATAGCCCCTCTGAGCAAGTACAGGATGTCACCAGGAATCAGAGCCTCGACAGATTCAGACTTCCTGTGATTCTAAATGGTAAAATGAAGTCTGAATGTTTTTTCTTTTTAAAGCAATTTTTATTCTATTTATTTTATTTATTCACTTCATATACTGCACACACACACACACACACACACACACACCTCCATTACCCACTCTCTCCCTGTCCCCTCTCTTCTTTTCCTCTAAGAGGATGGAGGCCCTTCATGGGTATCCCCCCTGTCTTGGCACATCAAGTCTCCTCTAGGCACATCCTCTCTCACTGAGACCAGACAAGACAACCCAGCTGCAAGTACATATCCCGCAGACAGGCAATAGCTTTGGGATAGCCCCTGCTTCATTTGTTTGAGACCCAAATGAAGACCAAGCTGCATGTCTGCTACATATGTGTGTGTTTAGCGCTGGCCAGGTCCAGTACGTGCATGCTCTTTGGTTGGAGATTCAGACTCTCAGCCCCAGGGGACGAGGTTAGTTAACTTTATTTGCTATCCTGTGGAGTTCCTATCCCTTCAGGGCCTGAAATCCTTCCTCTAATTCTTCTATAGTGTCCCCAAGCTCTATCCACTGTTTGGCTCTGGGTCTCTCTATCCCTTGTCTGAGTTTGCTGCTGGGTGGAGCCTCTTAAAGGACAGCCAGGCTAGACTCCTGCTGGGTATGTCCTTTTGGGTCTAGGTTACCTCACTCAGGATGATGTTTCTCAAGTTCCATCCATTTGCCTTTTTAATGCTATACTTACAGTGACCATTTATGTATTTATTTCTCACTGTCCTACTAGTAGTAACAAATTACTTCTTAATGAAGTATTTTTCAAGTGGCATTGTTTATTTTAGGGTCAGAAATTTACTTCAAGCCAGGTATGGTGGCCTATGCTTGCAATCTGAGTCAGTATTTGAGAAGCTGACTAAAGCAGGAAGATCATCAGTAGTCCAAGGTCAACCTGTCCCCCAAACAATGACAACCCCCCTCTCCTTCCCTGCCACCACACATACAGACATACATCCTTCAATATTGCCTAGATCTTAGGTGGGTAAAATGAATGAGCTTTGACCTTTTATTTTAAAGCAGACCCTTAGTTATGGAACCAACTGTTTTGTTTTCTTTTTGTTTGTTTGTTTGTTTGTTTTTGAAGCAGTCCCATGTATCAATGACTGGCCTGGAACTCACAAACATCCACCTGCCTCTGATTTCTGAGTGCTGGCATTAAAGGCTTATAACTAAAACAAATAAATCTTTAAAAAGAGTATAATATACTATATAGTATATATAAATATTATACAGTATTTACCTCATAAATAAGCATCTTATATATGTTTTATATTTTAAACATTTTGTTTTGCTTGCTTTGGTCTGTTTGGTTGGTTCTTATTCAAGTAGCCTCAAACTCAGTATGTATCCAGGGATGACCTTGTACTTCTGATCCTTCTGCCTCGGCCTCCCAAATGTTGGGGTTACAATTGAGCTCTGTGTCTGATTTTATATGGTGCTGACCATTGGACCCCATGTTTCTTGCCTGCCAAAGCAGGCATTCTACCAACTAGGCTACACTCCCAAGCCCAAGCAAGTTATTGTTTTTTGTAAGGCTTTTATTGTAGGAGAGGCAAACCTGTATTGTCCAGTGAAAGTACCGTCACCATGGAACTACTTTTAGGGGTGAAGTCAACAGTCACCAATCTGGCTTCAGTTCAGCTAGGCCTTTCACGTCCATTTTGAATACTCAGCAGAACTGTCTTGTTTCCAGGGTCTTCGGATTCACAATTGTTCTTAAGCTTTTCTCCAAGTGTGTCACCACCCTAAATCAGCAAAAGGCAGATGGATCTGACCCTTTCAGGCGGCTCCTGCCTGTTGTCACCAGGAGGAACGTAATGATGATGTGGAGGTAGAGGTACTTATTAGAACCCGTAGAGTACTGCCACTCATGGCATGTGGACGGTTGAGAAATTAGAGCCACAGCCTCCACCTGTGTTCCTGTCCTCCTGCACACTTACAGGTCCGAGGTTCCAGTTTTTGAGACAGTCTCTCTTTGTAGTCCTGGCTGTCCTGCAACTCATTGCATAGACCAGACTTGCCTCTGCCTCCTACTGGGATTAAAGGTTTGTGCCACCACATCGAGCCTCAGATGCTTATTGTAGGATATTTTACCCCCAATTTCCAGCTTTAATATGAGATCAATGGGTCTTTTCTGAAGCGATCTCTATTCTTTAATTAAGTCGACTTTTTTTTTTAAACTAAATCTGGTCTCATAGCAAAGTGGATAGTTTTAAGCCTGAGAAGATGCTGTAAATGATTGCATTTACTGAGTATGTTTTTTCTTTTCTTTCTTTTTTTTTTTAAGCTTTGTCCTGTGCAGTAATATCTTATCCCTCTGATAACCTTGCAAGTCATCTGGCCACAACAGAAGGTAACTGGAAGAAACATCATTTTTTCCTAAAGCCTAGAAGATTGTCCCACCACACCAGGAAGCCTCTGACTATTCTTTGAAATGCCGAGAAACCTGTTTCGGAGGAGACTTTTTTCTTATTCTACAAAATACTACTTTCTGGTTCTTGTTCTCTCTCTAATTACCTTCTCTGTCGTAAAAATCCATCAGAAACCTGAATTTGTTAGTGTCAGACACTTGGAGCTTGCTGGAGATGATCCCAATAGCAATGTGAACTGCACCAAAGTTCTACAGGGTGACCCCGAAGAAATCCAGAAAGTGAAGCTTGAGATCCTAACAGTGCAGTTCAAGAAGCGCCCAAGGTGGACAGCGAGAGACTATATAAACATGACCCGTGACTGCACCTCTTTCATCAGGACGCGCAAATATATTGTGGAGCCCCTTACTAAAGAAGAGGTAGGCTTTCCAATTGCATATTCCATAGTGGTTCACCATAAGATTGAAATGCTAGACAGGCTCCTGAGGGCCATCTACATGCCTCAGAATTTCTACTGCATTCACGTGGACAAAAAAGCAGAGGAATCCTTTTTAGCCGCGGTGCGGGGCATCGCATCCTGCTTCAATAATGTCTTCGTGGCCAGCCAGTTGGAGAGTGTTGTCTATGCATCCTGGAGTCGGGTTCAGGCTGACCTCAACTGCATGAAGGACCTGTACAGAATGAATGCAAGCTGGAAGTACTTGATCAATCTCTGTGGTATGGATTTCCCTATTAAAACCAACCTGGAAATTATCAGGAAGCTCAAGTCCTTCATAGGGGAAAACAACCTGGAAACTGAGAAGATGCCTCCCAACAAGGAAGAGCGATGGAAAAAACGATACGCGGTTGTTGATGGGAAGCTGACAAACACTGGGGTAGTCAAGACCCAGCCTCCACTCAAAACTCCACTTTTTTCAGGCAGTGCTTACTTCGTGGTCACTAGGGAATATGTAGGCTATGTGCTGGAAAATGAAAATACTCAAAAGTTCATGGAATGGGCACAGGACACATACAGCCCGGATGAGTTCCTCTGGGCCACCATCCAAAGGATCCCCGAAGTCCCTGGTTCTCGCCCCCCAAGCCATAAGTATGACTTGTCTGACATGAATGCTGTCGCTAGACTTGTTAAGTGGCAATACTTCGAAGGTGATATTTCCAACGGTGCGCCCTACCCACCATGCAATGGAGTCCATGTGCGCTCTGTGTGCGTTTTCGGAGCTGGTGACTTGAGCTGGATGTTGCACAGACACCACTTTTTTGCCAATAAGTTTGACATAGATGTCGACCCCTTCGCCATCCAGTGTTTGGATGAGCATCTGAGGCACAAAGCCCTGGAGACCTTAGAACACTAAGCACTATTGGCAGTCTTGGGGAAGATAAGGACCCACAAGTTGTACCCCCATCTGCTTTCCTCCTCTCCTATGGGGTCCTCCTTGGAGTGATGACTAGAGACTTCCTGTCAGGGGAGCTGCATGAATCCTACAGAACGTAGTTACAAGAGTGATGAGGACCGAGTTTGGATGGATGGAAGCTGGCAACAATTTTAGGCGACTTAGGTAATTAATAAAGAGGCCAATAAAAAACATCAGCCCCGAGAACTAATCAAAGAACCCAGGTACTTAATCTAAATAAGATTTGATTTGTGCCAAAAGTCTCTTGAAAATTTTAGACATGATGATTTTTTTTGACATGAATAAGTGTGTAGCAACAACCAATCACAAAGATATGATTTATCTTGCATGTGTTTTGTTTTTGTTTTTTGGGATGCCTGTTTGGTTTTACTCTAGCATATCTTTGTAAATAATTTCCTTCCTGCTGTGATTTTGGGTAGTGAGTCTCCATGTATCATCTCAGGGAGCTGGGCACACACATGTCTGGCACGAATACCTCTGTCTGAATTTTTGCTTATAACTACATACATGTTCTCAAAAGCAAAGTGGATAAAGGGCGGTTTCTAGTCCATCGATTCTTAAGAATATTCTTCCCTTATTAAAAAAGAACCAGCTGGCTGTGTGGCCCATGCCCCCGTGAAGCAGGGAGATTGTTTAAGTTCAAGTTTGCGGCCAGGCTGCGCAAGATAAGAGAACTTGTCTCTTTAAAAAGGAGAAGAAAATCAACTCAGTTTTACAGATAAATAGTTTTTCTTTATCCTGTCTTCCCGGTCTGTAGGTACTGTTAAGCACACACTGCTGTTTTAGAACCCTATGCCTGTGTTTTGGGTCTTTTGATGTGACCCAGTCACCTGTAACTAGTGCACAGAACTAGAGAAAGTGAAGTAGGCATCTGAGGTGTGAAGGGAATCTACTAAAGCCGTGGCTAAGACCCTGGTACAAGTTTAAAGTCAGCAACTGGCTCTGGCCCAAGAAATGAAGGCTTTCTTGGTGACAGTGTTCTGGCCTTGAGTATCCATGTTATCTGCCCATTGACTTTCCTTAACCTGCTAGTTGCTAGTTTCTTCCTCTCTCGTGACCCTTAATGAGGGAGAAAGAAGTAGAGAAGTCCCCATGAAGTGTTTGAAAAGAGCTGTAGTATTACAGCATGTTTTCACCAAAAGGCAAACGAGATAGGGTTTCTTTAGTTTTGTCTCTGGTCTCCAATGCAGGGGATGGGTTTGTTTGTTTGTTTGTTTGTTTGTTTGTTTTCTCTTAATATTATTGAACTAAATCTAAACAGAATTATAGTAAATGTGAAGACTTGCCATTTGATTTTTAAAAAGAATTATTTCCATGTACTTTTATTATTAAAACATAGCCAACTTTAATAATCCAGAAGAACATCAGACAGCTTTAAGGCATTCTGTAGAGAACGTGTGTTTTCTGCCTCAAAGCTACAAAATGTTTTTCTTTTAATAACAACTCTATTGGAGAAGCTGAGGATCCGTAGATAAAGTCGGGTTTTATGTTGGACCAATAGAAACTCATTTGCTGTGGACCACCGGCAATGATGGTGATGCCGGCCATACTGACATCAGATTGCTGTTTTTAGTTTGTAACCAGGATTCGTCCAGTGGTTCTTTTAGTAGAAAGGCTTTTACTTATGAGATGGGGCATCTGTTAAATCTAAAACCGGTAGTACCTAGTGGCATGTCATTTGTGTAAACCACTGTGACTTAAGCAGTTTTTCTTTTTCCATCTTGAAAACACTGGTTAAACCATAAGTCTAGGGACCCAACAAGCAACAACCCCAACATGGGGTCACCGGTGGTCAACACATCAGCCCACTTTGCATTCTACTAGATGAACTCTTGAACTTTGCAGAACTGGAAATTAATTTGTTTAAGTACAAGTAATTTTTAAAAAATCAACTCTTTGATGTTATTCTTCTAATCGCTCTTGTTGTAGTGGGGCTCCATTTCAGTTGAATGTCAAGTTTGAGGACTTTTTTCCCCACCCCACTACAGGAGTGAAACTAGGATACTAGAATCCCAGAGCCTCGACTCAATGCTGTGAAGCCCCCACACTCCGTGTCACCTCACCATCGAAACATTGCACTTGTTGAACGATGTCTGACACTGCATAGTCCCAGTGTGTGTCACGGGGCTCAGGGTTTTTCAATATGACTTAAAGCAAAAGAAATCCATACAGTGGGATAAATAATTCAAAGGACCGGAAAGGGAACTTGGAAAGGAAACAAAAGGACACGCTAAAAGAGCAATTCCAAATCCTTTGGAGGGAAACAGGCTTTGTTCACGTTGAAGTCTTGTTTGTTAGTAAACACTAATTTTAATGCTATATCATTGAGGACTCTCATAGAAGATTTTTAGTAATCACATTCACAAATAAAATGGGATTCTAGTTCTTAAGTCAATCAAGATTATATGTATCATTTGTTAGAAATAAGTTAATTTAAAAATATTATTTTATAGGCAATTGCCTAAGTTCTTCCGAAGCTGAGGTTTAAAATAAAACAAAGCAAAACAAAATAACGGTTTCATCTTGAAACCTGGGAACATTATTGTTTCTGAACATGTGTTTCTGACATTCATTCAGTGGAGTCCATCCACGGGAATTTACTTCCTCTTCCCATGATTTGAGTTGGAAGAGGCTGGCTTTGTAGGGTAGATGGAACTGGATGTTTTTAGTTGCTTAAATAATCATTGTCATGAAGAATAAAATGCAAAATTATTTATGTTTTTGAATGAATTAGTCATATCACCAATAAAATCAGTCATTGAGAAACCAATGCTGTGTCTGCACAGATTATTCCTTTCTTCTTAGCTCCACCATCTCAGTAAAGATTTCTCTATTCAGGAGTGTGTGTGTGTGTGTGTGTGTGTGTGTGTGTGTGTGTGTGTGTGTTTGGAGAGAGGGGGGGATTCCTGAATATAAAAACCTTTACTGATACAGTTTTTATACTTGTAAGTAGTGAATAAAAAAGCAAGACAGACATCTGAATTTTTTTTACCAAGGTAAAAATGTCTGAAAGAAAGATATGGTAAAGAAAATTATATTACAAAGTAAGACGAAAGACTAGAAGTGATGGTAAACTCCAGAGGTAGGAAGACTGCTATAAACTCATGACCAACCTGGTTTCTATAGTTAATTCCAGGCCGGATAGGGCCATAAAAAAAAGACCCTGTTTAAAAACAAAACAAAACAAAACACAGCAGATTAACTTCATGGCTATAAAGTTCTGTGACACCTTAGTCTGGCACATACAGAAGTCTTGATTTCCAGGACAAAGTAATAATATCCTTGTCAAATTTACAAAGATCTGGAATCCATCCACTTTGCTTTGAGCACCTAGACAACATATCAGACATGATGGTATTGGAACTAAGCTCTCAGTATTGGGGAAGAGGGTCCCCTTTTCCCTTGTCTGTGCCTCCTACATTCAGAACTCAGCAAGTGACAGGCTAGACATGTTTAGATGAAGCAGATTCTACAAAGTAACCAAATGGATGGATTTCTAACCTTTCTCAAAAGCCAAAAGCTTACAAATTTATAAAAGACTATCTTTTTATTGTTGTTGGGATTTTTTGTTGTTGTTTTTGGGGTGTTTTTGTTTTTTTGTGCTGGAAAGCATATCAAGGCTCTCACATGCTGATCACAGTAAGGTGTCACAGAGCTATTCCCCCAGTTCTAGACTTACTGATCAACCAAATTGATTGATTAGTTTACTTGGGTATGGTCTCATAACATATGCCAAACTGGCCTCAAACTCCTGAGCTTCCTGCCCCAGGTCTCAAATCTTAGGGTTACAAACAGGTGGCATCACTTCTGGTTTCAGATTTATTTCTTTTGTATGTATGTATTCGTGTGGGTGTGAACTACAGGATAACCTCAGGTGTCATTCTTAGGAACACTAGCCACTCTTCTTTGAGAAGGGTCTTGCTGACCTAGAACTTAACAAGCAGCTTAGTCTAGTTGGCCTACAGGTCCTAGATGCCTCCATGGTGCTGGGACTGCAATTCCGTCACACCAAGCATTTTCACGTAGTTTATGGGGTTCAAACTCAGACATGCATGCTTGGTGGACAAGTACTTTACCATCCTAACTGCATCCCCACTCCTAGCATTTTCCCTTATCAAATTAATCCAAAACAGATTAGGTATCAAATTAGCAGTTTTGGTGACATAGAATATTTTCAAAGTATTCATTTTCAATACTTAAGGCGTTATCTTGAGGAAAACTACATATGATGTGAACTTCTAGAGGGAAAAACAAAGATAATAAGCAGAAAGAAGTGCTTGGAGTTTTTCCCAGACTGAACTTTTTTGAGTCATTCCCTCTAGATCCATAAAAATTGTTGGCTGTTGAATCTGTATTTGCAGCCTGTCCATCCTGTGGTTTGCCTTAGGGAATCTTACTCCCTCTATATCTTGCATGTTTACTTAAGGTGGAGGGACCCTACTGCCTTCTTGCTACTCCAGAAAATGTTTTAGATCCAAGCTGTGGCACTTAGCAGCGTGTTTTAAGTCCTTATGCTTTCGTAGGTATGAGATTTCTCAGTTGGATAGGTCAGGTAAAGCAATTTCCAGAAGTAGCCTGAAAAGCAATGAATTTGCTATGGGGGTGGGGGCGGGAACGGGGATGAGGAAGAAATGCTGGGTAGTGGTGTTACTTAATGGAAGAACCATTCGTGCATATATGCCTTGCTTCTGTAGGCCAGTGTCAATCTGTCCCTGAGATCCCAGGTACTTAGGTTGGCGGTGATTTTACACATGTTGGGCTGGTGACTCAGAGGTTAGGATCAGTTATTGACCCTCAGAGGATGCAAGCGATTCCAAGCACCAATGCAAGCAACTCAACTGTGATCCTTAACCCAACCAGAGCCCCACTGAGGCTGAAAGATAAAGCTTCATTTGGGGGAATGAACATCCAGGCTGTCTCCAAAAGAAGGGAGAGCAGCCCTATGAGAAGGGAATTTTAATTAAAGTTATCTAGGGTGATTTTAGCTGAGAAGAATAATGTTAAGGGAAAAAGAACCGTGGGAGGCAAAAGGGACTTCTGTAAACAACCTTTTATGAGGAGAGCCTCTGGCTATTAGGATAGCAGAAGCCTGTGGTCAAGCTGCTCTTGTAAGATAAGGGGTCAGCAGACTTCTGAGAAATGCAGACGGTCCTGTTTGCATTTTTCTGAAGGGGTTAGTTAACCATCTGCATGGAGTGGTATGTCTTGGTGTCTTAAATGACTTCATCTTGGGATCGCCTAACAACAACCTTTCGTAACTCCAGCTGCAAGGTACTAACACCTTCTTCTGGTTTCCTTGGACACACCAGACACATGGGTTCCATGAATATAAACACCAAATAAATGAAAATAAAAACACATCTTTAAGACACACATATATGAAGTTGTTTAGTTTTTGTATCAGATAAAAATTTGATGTCATGCTATTTACCAATGAAAAATAGATGTTTGCCTTTGGCAGAAAGAGAAACCATTTACTGACTCCCAAAGTGTCCGTGTGGACACCCCTCCATGGAGGGTGACTTTGATAAGCAGTGTTGGTAGAGAAGATCTTGTCTAACTAGAGAATTTTATGCAGTCTGTGTGAAGGGTTTCCTACCTTTAAGACTAGCTGAAAATAGAAATCAATATCTTTCCAATAAACCATTGGAAGAAATTCTGAACATGAACACCACTGCTTTGAATATTGCTAGATGTTTATAATTTACTTTTGTTGTCTTTAGACACATTAAGAAAATATCCTGGCTCAGTTAGAATTCTCTTATTTGACTTAATTTAGAAGTGTTTTCTCATTAGAGAAATTTTTCCTACCCTTTCACTCAAAGAAGAGCAGCCATTTTAATATGTTCCTTGAAGCCCATTTAGTGAATAACAACTGGTATTTGTTTGGCATTAGTTTACTGCATGCCCTCCATACCTTGCAGGTAAGGTTACTTCCTTTCCTGGCATAGTTGCTTGTACTATTCTAGGTACAGCTTGCAAAGGAATTAGACAGGCAAAACTCACAGGGAATCTGTTGTTTTCAAACAAAAGCATCTTCTATTGTTTCAACTACCCCACTTTTCCCAAAGCTGCTGCTTTGCTTTGAATATAACACCTCTTAGGGGGAATATAACACCTCTTAGGGGGAATATAACACCTCTTAGGGGGAATATAACACCTCTTAGGGGGAATATAACACCTCTTATGCTGGTCACTTACACAAAGCAACACCACTCACCACCTCTTTCTTTCCCTCCCTCCTTCTCTTCCTCCTTCTTTCCCTCATTCCCTCCCTCCCTTTCTTTTAATAGCAAATACATTAAGAAATCACATAAGTAGAAACAAATAGCGCACTAATTTTGAACTTATTGAAAATGACCCCTTAAAGGGCATGTGGAGATTGGAGAGAAAAACAAAGAAGATGGTAAATACTGAAGCATGATTCTTCTCCCTGTGTGTCTCTCTGTCTGTTTGTCTATCCCTCTCCCCATGCTGTGTATGTGTGTGTTCCTTGTGTGTCTGCAAATGGAGGCCAGAGGTCAGGTGTCTTCCTCTATCACCAGTTCTCTTGTTTTTGGAACCAGTATCTCCTGCTGGACCTGAAGTTAGCTTGTTTTGTTAGACTGGCCAGCTAACCCCAAGTGTCTGCTTGTCTGCGTCCAGCACTACTGGGGTTCCTGGTTTTTAAGGGGATGCAAACTCGGGTTCTCTGTATGTGTGAGCATAAGCAGCATTTGACGTGACAAACCCTGCCTAGCCCTGAAAGGGAGTCCTATGGCAAGAGGAGAGAAGGGAGTTTGGGAGCTATTGAGAGAATAGCTCTTCTTTTTAAGATTTGATAAAAGCACAGGAAGACTGAGAAGGAGGTATCCCTATATAAAACATGAAAGTTTCAAGCCCCCAGTTCAGGACTTACCTGTGTTTATCTCACTCGCTAATAGGAACAGCATGTCCAGGAAAATCGAGGGAATAGGGATTTTGTGTCAGGCTGAGCCCTACTGGGCTGGGTTTTCGGTTTCTAAGTGACTTAGCGAATTGTTGGATTTGCCAAGGAATGTGAGGGCTGGTGGAACCTGCTGGAAATACTAGCATGGGGGTTGGGAGCCAGGAGGGGTGAGCAGGCCTACATTAAAACTTGAAGTTGAGAAGTGGAAGGCACCTTGCCTCCATGCTGTTGAGTGCTTACCAAAGTCAAGTTAATGAGTGTGTCCCTCACACCCCCACAGTTGCCCTTGTACGTGTGGTGAAAACATGGAGGATCTTCTCTTAAGGACCACTGAGGTGGCTCAGTGAATAAAGATGCT
The DNA here is from genome assembly GCF_963924665.1 of Micromys minutus. Lineage (NCBI taxonomy): Eukaryota > Metazoa > Chordata > Mammalia > Rodentia > Muridae > Micromys > Micromys minutus. The sequence goes on from NC_137971.1 coordinate 41,998,417, forward strand.
GGCTCTTAAGGACCACTGAGGTGGCTCAGTGAATAAAGATGCTGGCTGCCCTCACCAGGCATGGCACGACAGGAGAGAATAGACCTGCCCAAGTTATTCTCTGACCTCCAAACTCTCAGTGACACAAACAACAAGTGATAAAGTTTTTAAAAAGAGAAAAATCTACTCTTAGTAAATTTGAAGCACACCGTACAGTGGTAAGCAGAGTTACTTTGTACTTGTGGCTAAAAGTCTGTACCTTTGGACTTAAATCCCCTCTTTGTTTGTTTGTTTGCCTGTTTGCTTGTTTGTTTGTTTGTTTGTTTGTTTTTAATTTTCCTGCTCCCACAACTTTCTGTTGTTTCCATGAGGTTGTCTTCAGGTTATGCTTGCAAAGAGGCTTGGGAATTGTCCTGTGTCTCGCTTCTTTCCCTTTGCATAGTGTCCGATGGCTGCAATCCACATTGCTGCAACAGCACATTCCTTTTCTCCCTCTACCCCAACCCTCTCCCCTGCCCAGGCATGAATAGTAGCATCACCCTCACCACATTTTACTCATCCATTTACCAGGCCATACTTATAACTTACAGAATCCTAACTAACCAAATATAGCCACCCGTCACTTTGACAGTCCAATGAGAGAAAAGAATGACCATAAAAGAGAAGAATTTATTGAGCATGGCTTGAGTGGATATTTACAGGGACCTCTGTCCTAAGTCCCATTGTCCATATACTAATAAAGCTTCAAGATTTTACGGGGGGGGGGGGGGGGGGGGCAAGAGCAGTGAGACAGACATTTGCATAGACAAGTATTCTTGTTTGAACAAAGTTCTGATAGATCACATGATCTCAGGTCTTTTTATTTCCTTAAGTTATAAGCTTATATTGTTGATTAAAATTTTATATTTTATCATTTATTACAAGTATAAAAAGTTTAATTTGTAAAATATAAAAATTGGGATTGAAATATGGGACATACACACCTTCCAGGATACTCAAAAACTTTCTTCCTTCCTTCTTTCCTTCCTTCCTTCCTTTCTTTCTTTCTTTCTTTCTTGTTTTTTTTTTTTTTTTAAATTACACATAAATATGTGTATGTCAGTGCAGGGGCCTGAAGAAAGTATCAGATTCCCTATTATTTGCCTAGTGTGGTTGTTAGGAAACGAACCTATGTGGTTATTGGGTATTGAAGCCAGGACCTCTGGAAGAGCAGCCAGTGTTCTTAACCACTGAGCAATCATTCTAGACCCCAGTGTAGTGATTTCTTTTGCTATAATTAAGACCATGATCAAAAGCAATTTGGAGAAAGAAAAGTGTTTATTTCTGCTTATAGTACATTTTGAATAGAAGTCAGGGTGAGAACTCCAGTTAGGAAGCCAAGGCCATTGAATACTTCCTGTCTTCTTATGGTTCACTCAGTGTTGCTTTATTATACAACCTAGATCCACCTGTTCAAGGGTAGAACTATCCACGTAGTTCTGGACCTTCCCACATCACCTGTTAACAAAGAAAAATCCCTACAGATTGCCTAATGGTGGTATTTTATCAATTGAGGTTTCTCTTTTCAGATAATTCTAGCTTGTCTCAAGTTGACAATAAGCCAACCAGGAAAACTGGCCTTCTTCATCATCCCCAACATTTTGTATTAATATTAATAATAATATTACAACATAAAACATAAATAGCATTAAAAATCCCACAGTCTTTAAAAAAATCATTCTCAATAAAATATTTTTAAGTCTCTCTAAAAATCCAAAGTCTCAGAACTGTAAGCTCCTGTAAAGTCAAAAAAGTAAGTTGCATGCTTTTTATTTCAAGAAGTAAGAACCAGGGCATAGTCATAACTTGATCAAATTCATCCCAGACTCCAGCAGTATAAGTAAAATCCTGTAGCTCTGTGTTGTCAGAGACCAGCTCAGTCAAACAACAGGTTCCCCAGGGCTGGAGCAAGGATTGAAAGAAAAAAGACAGTCAAAATTCTAGCATGACTTTGGCCAGTCTTGAGGTTAAAGCCTCAAGGCTGAAGTGAAGCCTTGTTTATTTAGTCCTCTTTTAAATCACTTTAACTACATGAATAAAGATAACATCAATTCTGAGACAGGGAACAAGCAAGTTAACAATCAAAGATCCTGTAAACAACTTTCTGGAGACCAGGTACGGAAGATCAGGGACAAAAGGGGGTCCCAATAGACAAAGGACTGCTGGGCCTATATCCACTTAATCTGCCCTGTCCAGAGCTACATTCCTAAGTGTTCCATCTTGAACTTCAGATGCAAATGTACTTAATTAAAGCCTATCCTGGGCATAGCACTAAGACCAGGTTCCTGCGTAGGCCAGCTTCAGAGTGTCCTGGTAAAATAAGATTATCTGCCACCAACTGTCCAGAAGTGCCAAAAATGCTCTCCACACTGTGTCTACATCTAGGCTTCTCTAATAATCTACTGGGCATGGAAGGGCATCATCAGTTCTATCCCTTGGGTTTTGCCATTCATAGTCCACAGCTTGTCCAGTCAGCTCAGACCAGCTCCTCCCTTATATCTGCATGAGCCTACTGGACAAGCTCTGTCTTGCTAATCATTACACATTCCTGGCATCTCAAAAAATGTTGGTATCTCCACTGCAACTGAGCTGTACCCTTACCAATGACCTCTTTAAGCCTTTCTTCAGGGACTTCAGCTCTGCCACAGAGTGCTAAGCCTCAACTCTTCTCTACAATCCCTTGAGGCTTTCTTTCAGCCTACTCTTACATATTACTAAGCTTAGCTGACAGCATGAAGATATACCACTGTTGGTCTTCTCTGGGCCAACCCGGAAAACAAAATCCTAAAATATTTCAACTCTGTGATGCCAATCTCTTCTAAATCATTAATCTCTCAGCTCCCACTGACCAGTATCAATTATCCTACTAAAGCAAAGGTTTTGCTTTAGAAATTCTGGCCTCCTATTAATCACAGCTGATTCTTCATCTCTGGCTGACCAGAAACACATTATTCATTCAGAACATATCGCATGATAGTCCCTGATAGAGTCTTTGTTTCCCTCTTAAATGTCAAAACCCAGGCCTCTGTCTTCTGCATTGCCCTCAACATTCTTATCTTCTAAGCTCCCCACAAACAGCTTATTAAACTCTGAGCACTCAATGGCTTTTTCAGACCACAATTCCAAACGCCTTCACAATCTTTCTTGAAATAACACAAACAGGTCTGTCACATCAATATCCTGTGATGCTTATCCAAAAGTATTGGCAGCCATGTACTCTTCCTCTTAAAGGATCTTTGTGGGCAAAGCTTGGAGGTGGCTAGAAGTTAGGTTCTGTCCAATAAAGCTCGTTTCATTATAGTAGGTTTGTGCATATTGCCTCTAACAGATTGTATAGGCTGTAGTTCACAAACATCTCCACTCTTCCCGGGTTACTAAAGCTGACTATCAGTTCCAAAGCATCCTGGCGTGCACTGTCTCCAACAGAATGCTTCTTCATGTTCTCTTGTCATCAAGTCCTGATAATGTCTTATCATCCCTTACTTGGGCCACTGCAAATTTCCAAGTGTCCTGTTTGTGCTGGCTTCCTGAAAATATCATCAAAACAACTTGACCCCAGACAAAGCAAAGTCTGTTGCACTTGTGGTGGTGGTGTGTACAAAATTTTGATATGATTCCAGTGGGATGAAGTCCCAGTTGAATATCTCATGAGGTTTTGAATCCTGGTTGAAGGAAACAGGGGCACTGTTTTTGGGCCCCAGGGGTAGGGGCTTTCTTTACACGATATCCACCCCCACAGAGACACAGAGATGGGCGCAATAGCTAGAGGCAGTGTAATCTCAGTGTACTGGGGATTTCCTGTAGTGGAGACAGAGATGACCCTGAGTTCCCCAAAACCTACCCCCTTTATACATTTTTGTGAAGTAGGATTAACACAGTGTGAGTGATTACACACAGCATGAGTCGGTTACAGAGGTAGGATTAACACATCATGAGTCAGCTACTTTTCATTTGTGGTCAGTGTTGTCCTTTCTCACAATTAGAGACCCCAGGAGGAGTGATAGTTATCTGGATCAGCTGTCATACACATTTAGTATAGCAGGAAGTTCCTAGCATCCCGGTGTCCATGATTAGAGACCCTTTGAGGAATGATTTAATTACCTGTCCATTTGGTTATGGCAGGAAATGGGATCCTCAGGTGCTTTTTAGGGCTCCATACAGTCAATGTGGAATCTTGGATAATGGTTATGATGGAAATAGTTAGGATTGGAGAACACAGCAGGGCAAAGAGTATAAAGCAAAAAGATGGGGTCAAAGATATGCACCACCGTGCCTGGTTAAGCAGAGGGTTTAAACTCTCTCTAGATATCAACCATCATCTGATGCTGTTCATAGGTCTGAGATGTTTCTGGAGGGGGAAATGTTATATTCAGATTGATCTTCCTAGGCAAACGTTTTGAGAAGCAGTACAGGATGCTGATGAAGACAGCAAGTTGACATCTCAGTTCTGTTCCTCTGCTCACCCACTGTTCAGCTCAAAGACAGGAGCCGCAGTAAACATTTACTTTGTCATATGTATTCTAAGCATTAAATTGGCTCCTCTAATCACGGACCCATACTGTAAGCTCTACTTTGTTTGTCCTCCACAAATATAAGAACTGAAGCCGATCAAGGAGGTTGAGTCCCTCATCCGAGTAACACGACATCTCCCCACCATCAGAGTGAACTCTCAAAAGCAGGCATTTGGAATTTGCATAAACTATTTCAAACACTCCATGTTGTTTCAAAGATACAGTCATGCAATGCTTCCCCCAGAAGACATGGGTTTGAAATGAAATTTTCAGTGCCCAGCATAGAATACCTTCTTGTGAGTTTACTGCTCAGGGAGAAAACCGATCCCTCCCAAACAACACAGGCTGTTGCCATTGCTCTTGGATGCCCACCATAACCAGATGATAAGACTTTATTGCTTCAGACCCATGTACTTCTGCTGCTGGACATTGAAGTCAAGCTAAAACTAACCTGGAAACATCCTCCACTGGCTAGCTTTCATACATAGTTCTAGAAGATGCTTTGCATGAGAAAAATGCATCAGATTTGTTTTCCAATTGAATGTATTTTATTTATCTTGATGATCTTCAGTTCCACTTATTTTCATACCAAGACATAATTTCATTCTTCTTTTTGGCTGAGTAGAACTCCATTGGGAACATATGGCATGTTTTCTTTGTTGATTCTAGAACCTGGCTATTGTGAATTGACCCATAATAAATATGTATCTGTGCAGTCATTCCTGCTGTGTGCTAACAAATGACATCAATGCATACCTAGGAATGGAAGAGCTTCATTGTGTGGTAAGTTTATTTTTTGTTTTTTTTTTTTAATCTCCACCTTGATTTCCATAGTTACACATTAGTTTATAATCTCCCTCAATCTTCACCACTGGGGGTTGGTTTGTTGCTATGTCCAAATGCTAAATTCTAAATCCCAAGATCTGGTCCCCCTCTAGAAGAGTGTATCCACATGCACACTGGCTTCTTGTTCTGTCAACCTTGCTACCCAAAAGGCTAAAGCCTGTGATTGGGCAGCAGATAGAGAGAGGCAGGACCCGAGGATTGAACAAGGGGTCACAAGGGACATCCTGAGGAGAAAGAGAAAGACTACAGACAGAACAGGAGGTTGCCATGAGACAGGATAGACCAGGACATGGCCAAGAGAATCTCATCCTGAGGACACACACCAAACAGCAAGCTGGGTAGTGACATTCAAACTGCAAGTAACAAGGGGCCTATGGTTTGGATATAGGTTAGAATAGCTCAGAACCTGCCCCGTCTAGGTTTACAGCTTGTAAATAAAATGCCAGGTTTTTGTGTCTTTTATATGGACTAGCTAGAAGTATTTCATTTACACGTCACCAACATTCTTTGTTATTATCAATAATGACAGTCACAAGAAAGTAATATACAGGGTATGATGTGGTGAGTGTGATGTGAGACTCATCAGTAACTCCTTTCCAGGAGTAAAAGTACTGTGAAGGACAGATGGACAGCCAGTTTTGCAAAGGCAAATGGCCTGTCCCTTGCTCCTAACTTGGAGGCTTTACATTCTATTACTTCATGTGCCTTCTGACTTATGCCATTATTAAATGTCAGAGTATGCAGGGAAGATGGGTGAGCCAGAATAATAGGAGTGATGGTTTAAATGAGAAATGTTCCTCATAGGTCCACAGACTTGAATACTTGGTCTCCAAGTGCCATTGTTTGGGAAGGTTGTGGAACCTTTAGGGCCTGAAGCCTTCTAGAAGTACAGAAGGTAGCTTTGAGATTCTATTGTCTTGTTCCACTTCCTGTTCTCTCTGCTTCCTGTGTGGCTAAATCTGTGCTTAGACAGTTCCCTGCTTCTGTTACCATGCTTTCCCGCTGCCATCCCTTCCTGCCGCCTTGCCTTCCCCGTTGTGACGGAGTAGACCCCTCTGGGATTGTAAAGTTAAAACAAACCCTTTATTCCTATAATTTTGTCAGGGTATCTTATTACAGAAACAGAAAAGTAACTGATAAAGAGTAACACACACTTGCCACTTAAGCCTGGTGAGATGGGGAGATTGGATTCCTCAAGTTATCTTTTGACCTCCACCTTCACACTCACAAGCATTGTGCATACAACAATGACAACAATAGAGTGTAAGAAGAACAGGCTCCCTTCCTGGGTTTGGGATGAGGCTCTGTTGTAGAGCTCTTGCCTAGCAATGAAGCCCTGCAGCCCAATCTCAATACCACATACAAAAAACCAACCCAACCGAAATGCAACCAACAAATGAAGAAATGTTGTTTTCCATTTTCTCATTGGGTTTAATTAATCAGAAGTAAATTAAGCCACTTCAATACTTCAGAGCTGTAGTAGACAGATGATATGGACGATGGAACAAGTCCCTCCAGAGACAATGTGCAGAGGGAGGGAACTTCTCACTGGTTTTAGAGGAATTGGGTTTAAACGCCTGAGGTGTGGGTCTTTGAATGTGTCTCTATCTTTGATTTTTTGGTTTGCATCTCTTTAAAATGGGGTGGTAGGGGAACTTACATCATGAAATGAAAGAGGGCACAACACAACAAACTCTCAGATAACATGCACCATGCCTACTTCATAACAAACGCTTGCTGTCCTGTCACATTGTGGGTGGTGGAGAAGCCCATGGTGCTGATTGGTAATGTCAGGCTCTCCGGAGGCCCCTTATCTAAATGAGGAAACACCACATGGGGCAACACTGAGAGAGCACAACACTAGCTCAGAAGAAAGCGCAGAGACACAAAGTAGCTGCTCAGAGTCGAGGTTTGGAGAGGCGAGAAGAGGGAAAAACAACCAACAAACGCCCGTGAAGACAGAAACAGGAGCCGATATAGGTTATAAATAAAGATCATTCCTGCTCCATAATAGAGACAATGGCAGGTCCTCAGGGGAAAATCATTAAAAGAAACCCAGAAGTCTCAAGACGAACCATCAACCAGCTCCGGCTATTTCATGAGGCATATGCCTGCCTCCCCTTGAAATCAGATTGGGTCAAGTTCAGTCACACATCTTCCAACAGTATTAAGTTCAGTGGTGGTATGTAGTGGAACAGTGGTATTTCAGATAATAGGTCCGAAAATCACTTATTATCTGTCGCTGTCCCAGGAGAATGCAGTGCCCTGCACACCTGTCCTGTTTGTGATGTGTGAGCAGACCTACTATGTGCTAGCCATACCAGAGTGTGCAGCATCTATAGTGATGCAGAACACACAGTGTTTGATAATGGGGCTCGGCGACTATGTCTCTGGTTCACGTAATTACTAAAATTTCATCAGCTTTTTTTTGCTAATAGTCATTCCATTTATAAAAAAAGGAAAGTTTCCTGCTAATATGCACAGCAATGGAACTACATCTCAGGTTTCTGATGATTAACTGGACCGTCTCAAGTTTCTGTAAACTTGGGCTGAAGGTGACACAGGAAATGGCCTAATACATTTCTCAGAATGCATTGCTGTCGTTCAGATATGCATAGGAGACAGCAGTTTACAACGCTATACTTCTTCCCAGCTGAGCAACCTGTTCCCTTTGTTCTTAGGCTGTGCTACACATAAAACAAGAGCTTGGGGACAGATATGGCCACTGTGGCCAACTGCCCCAGTTTGCCTGGGACTGAGGGCTTGCCGGTGCTAAAAGCCTACAGTGCCAAGCAAGAGTGGTTCATCACAGTACATAATTCTTCCATGAATTGATGAGTAATAAAAAGTATGGTTAAGAGGGGGAAAACAGAGGTGTGTACATACACAAATGTCTATCAAACCAAGAATCAAAATGAAGGCAGAAACTTAGCCGTCTGAGCAGAAGAAGGTGCATGCATTCATGTATGAAACAGCTGCGGAATTTATCACCTCACCTCAGTGTTTTATAAATCTTAATAGTACTGGAGAATTGAGGGAGTGACAGAGGGAGAGAGGGACGGAGACCTTCAGGATGTCATGATTATGCTTTAAAACAATTTATGAATAAGAAGTCCATATAGAATTAAAGCAAATGATGGTGCTCACACTGACTAAGTAAGCAGAACACATTTTAGCCATCATTGTCTTTTGTTTGTTTGTTTGTTTTTGTTTTAAAGAACTCCAGGGCAGTGAAACCCATCTTTTCATCCGGAAAAGTACTTGCTGCAAAACCTGGTGCCCTAAGTTCTATCCTACCTGATAAAAGACAATTTCCTAAGGGTTGGTTTCTGATTTCCACATGAGTGATGCTAACTCACTCATCAAACATGCAGGTTAGATTTTGTCAACTCAACACAAGCTAGAATCAACAATAGAAGCCCCAGCTAGGGTTGCTGCTTAACCCTGAAATCATCTTTGAATTTGAACTCCAGTAGTCTGGACTGGAGCTGCCAACCTGGCAGCATAGTTGATCTGGAACTGTGCCCACATTGTTATTTCATTTCATTTTCCATTAAAAAACGGAGACAGAATTAAAATGCTCCAGACACCTGGGTCCCATGTATTCGAACTGACATCAGCAGACTTTCCTGGCTGGATGCCCGCCTGAGAGTGGGGGCGGGGCCAACTGTCATCAGCATCAAGCAGACAGGAACTATTGCTGAAAAACCACTGAAGCCCAGCCAGAATCTTCTAGAAAGAGCAGAGTTCCAGCCCAACCAGGCAGCAGCTACAGTCTTCAGTGGCTCAGTAGAGAGTGCCTGAATGGTCTTGCATCTTGTCTCAGGGCCCCCCTTTCTTGACCCTTTCTGGGCTGCTTACCTAGGTCATCTTAAGCCAGATGACCTTTGTCCTCAGTGCTCCTCCGGACTTGACTTCAAGCCTGGATGAAGGTATTCTGACACAGCCTGTGACAGATCATATAAGTGAATATAAAAAATTTTTACCATTTAAGTGTTCATTTCAGTGGTGTTAGCTGCATTTACATTGCTGCACTAATTATTGGCTTTAATGCTCACCTGGAAATCTTTAATACATTTCTAATCTTTAACAACTACCAGAAAAAAAAAAAAGAAAAAAGAAAAACTCACCAGGATTCTCTATTTGCTGTGCTCCCTCCCCACCCACTCCTGCTTGTCTACCTCATTCTTGCTGAAAAGTCACTGTTATATGCTTTTCTATGTTGTTATGGTTCTCCCGTCGAGTTAAATATGGCAGACCGATTTGGAAAAGGGGCTGGCTGAGTTCACAGCCCCGGATGTTCAAAACCTTCATGGCAGATGACATGATAGGTCTAGAGAGAGGGTATGGAAGAGATCATGTGACAAGATGGGAAGCCAGAGGAGACAGGACACTGGGATCTACTTCCGAATACTTTAATCTTTTGAGAAAGATCACACACCATGGGTCATTCCTTCTCAGGATGGTGCCCCAGTAGCTAACCTACTCTCTGCCTTTTGAAGGTTCCACCAACTCAGCACCACAAGGCCAGTGACCCCCTTCCAGTATAAAAACCTCAGATGGGACACACTGAAGCTATATCCAATCTACCCCTGGGCATCTTAAACACAGGACAGTCTTCAAAGGACTCAAGCTCTTGGCTGTTTCTACATCCCAGAAGACTCTCTACACAGTCTTTGATCTGCTTTCTTAGACTGCATCAGTGAGGAGCACTTTGCTTGGGGACACTTTTGTTCCTTGTGCACAGACTGCTTCAGTGGGGAGCACTTTGATGGGGGACACTTATGTTCCTTGTGCATGCTCAGGTGTGTTTGAATATGTGTTTATTCCAGTGGAAATGCACAAGTGTTGTGTGAGTTGACTGGTTTGTTTCTCACATTGCCACTTCCCAAGAGTTCAGGCCAGCCCTCCATGCCACCCGTCCCTGGTCAAAATGTTTCCTTGTATTAGATTCAAGCTAAGCATTATGTATGGGAAACTATTTCTTTCTTTCTTTCTTTCTTTCTTTCTTTCTTTCTTTCTTTCTCTCTTTCTTTCTTTACTTCCTTCCTTCTTTCCTTCTTCCTTTCTTTCTCTCTTTCTTTCTTTACTTCCTTCCTTCTTTCCTTCTTCCTTTCTTTCTTTCTCTCTTTCTTTCTTTACTTCCTTCTTTCTTTCCTTCTTCCTTTCTTTCTCTCTTTCTTTCTTTACTTCCTTCCTTCTTTCCTTCTTTCTTTCTTTCCTTCTTTCTTTCTTTCCTTCTTTCTTTCTTTCTTTCTTTCTTTCTTCCTTCCTTCCTTCCTTCCTTTCTTTCTTTCCTTCTTCCCTTCCTCCTTCTCTCCTTCCCTCCCTCCCTCTCTCTCTCTCCCTTCCTTCCTTCCTTCCTTCCTTTCTTCCTTCCTTTCTTTTTTTCTGTTTTTCTTTTGAAACATAGTCTCACTGTATAGCTTAGGCCAACCTTGAACTTAAGCAACCCTTCTACCTCAGTCCTCCAAATGCTGATTTTACAAACAAGAGTCACCATATTATGCTTTGAAGTTGTTGTTGTTGTTGTTGTTGTTGTTGTTGTTGTTGGCACAAAGCAATGTACTATAATCCAGTTTGGATTCTAGGCTCCTGCAATTAGCACAGTCCTACAGGGCACGTCTCCAACAAAACCGTTTTCAATTCCGATGGCAGCTGCAAGCTCCAGGGGTTTCATGTCATATACCCTGTGACTAGCTGCTTACAGATTCAGGGTTGCTGACCACCTCCTCAGCATCATTAGAATAACTTACAGAATTCACTCAAAAAGCTGCACTTCCTTTTTAAAACTATATTTTATGTGTGTGATTGTTTTGCCTGCATGTATAAACGTGTACCATGTTCTTGCCTTGCATTTAAGAAGGTCAGATGAGGGCATTGAATCCCCTGAAACTGAAATTACAGACAGTTGTGAGCTTCCCTGTGGGTGCTATAAATAAAACCCAGATCCTCTGCAAGATCAGTGGATGCTCTTAAACACTGAGATACCTCTTATATCCTTCATCTGGACTTTCTTAATGCATAATAATTTTACCATTTTTTATGTGCTTATTTACTCTCAGTCATCCTTAGCTTGTGTGTGTGTACACTTGTGTGTGTGTGATAGTGTTCGAGAGATTGAATCTAAGGACTCAGGTGTGATAAACATCTGCTCTATTACAGGGCTATATTCTGAGCCCTGTGTTCTTTCTTCCAATGAAAATCTTTTTCAAATAGTTTCCACATGTCCTTCATGTACCCTTTATTGGTGAGTTTTGTATGTTTTTTCCATATTTTAACTCAAATATTCATGTAGTTACTCAAAGTGGGAAACAAGATTTTCTGAAAGGAATTTGTTTTTGTTTTCAAAGCTGAGCCTAAGGGAAATGGAGTGATCTTCATCACCTTCTTCTTCTTCTTCTTCTTCTTCTTCTTCTTCTTCTTCTTCTTCTTCTTCTTCTTCTTCTTCTTCTTCTTCTTCTTCTTCTTCTTCTTCTTCCTCCTCCTTTCCTTCTACTCCTCCTCCCTCCTCCTCTTCTCTTCCTCTTCCTCCTCCCTCCTCCTCCTCCTGCTCCTCCTCCTTATCCTCCTCCTGCTTTTCATCCTTCTCCTTCTCTTTCTTTTTCTTCTTCCTGCCCTGGCTGTCTTAGAACTCACTCTGCATACCATGCTGGCCTCAAACTTACATAGATCTGCCTGTCTCTGCCTCCCAAGCTCTGGGACTGAAGGTATGTACCACCGCCACCCAGCTCAAGTGATCTTTCTTACTCAAAGCCCTATCTTTGGACTCATGGGCACCAGGTCTTGTAAGGGAAGCAAAAGACATTCAGTGAGATAACAGGTCCCTGGGATAAGCTGGGATAGAGCCTTTGTCCTCTAGACCCATGTCTCCTTCTTTGTCCTCTCTAGGTCTCAATGGGCCTCTACCAGTACCACTTCCTGCATCTTCTTTCAGACACATACATTTTCTTTCTATAATTTAATTGATGTGTTTGTTAGCCAATGACATAACTTCCCAGATCTATCCCCACCTTCCAACCCTTTCCACCCTTCATGTCATCTTTCATTGTTGTTTTGCAATAACCCATTGGGAAGGTTTGAATGAGAATCGCTTTTAAAAGTTTATATCTTTGAATACTTGGTCTTCAGTTGGTGGAACCATTTGGGAAGAGTTAGAAAATAAGGCTTTGATGGAGTAAGTGTACTGGTGAGCTTGGATTTTGAGGCTTTAAAAGCTCACACTATTCCTTATAGATAAAGATGCAATTTTTCATTTACCACTCCAGGGCATACTGCCATTCTTCCTACCATGACGGTCATGGACTCTAACCCTATGCCAGCGTGAGCCCCACATTAAGCATTTTCTTTTATAAATTGCCTTGGTCATCATGTCTTTTCATAGCAAAAGAAAAATAACTAAAACACTTATAAACTCTAACTTATACTGTCCATTTACCTCTGAGTATGGGACCGTCCATTGGAATGTGGTCAATCAGGAATCGCATACTTAAAGAAGACAACTCCCTCCCTCAATAGCCATTGGAGTTGTCTATGCTCTTTACTGAGGGGTAGAGACATATGAACTGCTTCTCACACCACGTTATGGCATTAATTAGGTTGGCTCTACATAAGTTTTGTGTGAGAAACCATGGCAGCTATGAGTTTATGAAAACAGTGATGTCTAGAAGACATCTTGCTTTGCTCAAGTCCTTCCTGATCTCTGGTTTTTATAACATTTCCATGCCCTCTTCAGCTGCCCATGTGTGCTCTCAATGACTTCCCCTTTCCTGTTGACTACAAAAGGCATTCTGCTCTCTCCTTTCTGGAGTCTGTGATACAATGTGTCTGTCATTCATGTTGTATAGTGTTATCACTTGTGTGTCTCACCTGGCCATCATACTCAAACTAACTCTGTTAAGGCTCTTCCAGAGAGGGGCTGTCTAGGAAGGATTACCCCAGGGATCTTTCAGAAAAGACACAGCTCCTGTGCTATTATCAAGTTACCTGTGAGTACACCATAATAAAGACACATCCTGTGGCTATGACATCTCAGGCATCCCTCCGGACCGCCCCTGAAATGCCACCAGGAAAGGATGAGAGTCTCTATCTCTCCTTCACAAAGGAACGTCAAGACCAAGTTAGAGGGGCTGAGGAATTCTCAGCTGAGAAGTAAACCAGAACAAAATGAAGGTTAATTAATCATAGAGTAGAGTGGTGGGTGATGATGGCTACGCAGGCAGCAGAGCTTGCTCTTCCTTCAAAGAGGTTGTTTTCACCTTTCTTCGTGGTGAACTTGTTTCCCTCCTGTACTGGACTTCTGAACTCCAGTCTGTGCAAGGTGAAGGCTTCCAGATACTTGTGAAGACATCAGTTCTGTGATAGTGCCAAGCTAGGAAGAACTAAACTAAAATGGAAAACTGCTTGTTCTCTGTCACAGGGATCATGTTCCCTGTGGGTCCTATCAGGATTGAAAGGAGAAATCGGGTCTGTAGTGCAGGGGGATATTGAACAGCAGCTAGCTCACTGGAACGTAATGAGAACTCTTGCGTATCAGCATTTATCACCCCAGCAACACCATCAGAGATGAAAACATTATGCCTCTGGTCCATAAGTTTTGGTTGTGTGAGCCATGAGTCCAAGGTTATAAACGCAATTTGATATATTCTCAGAATCAAAACATTTGCAGATAAGACTGGAATTCCATCCAGCAGTTATGTTTGCTGGCTTTTCTCTCCTGTACCAAGCTCTCAGATCGCCAAAGCTTTTCACAAATTTTGTTTTTATCAAATGATAATTCATAGTTCTGACATGGCAATTTCCCACTCATCGTCAAGAAGTGAAAACACTCTACCAAGCTTCTAATGGGAATGTAATCGTTCAAAGGCTCACAAATCAACGTGGAGGTAAGTTTATAAATACACTGAACTCAGAAAATTCAAAATAAGGTATGTGAAATTCTGCCTGGATTCCTTTAAATCAGTGGTTCTCAGCCTAAACGTCATGACCCCTTGGGATCAAACAACCCTTTCACAGGTATCACACATCCGATATCTTGCATAGCAGACATTTACGTTATGATTCATAACAGTAGCAAAGCTATAGTTATGAAGTAGCAATAAAATAATTTTATGTTTCAGGGCCATTACAACATGAGGAAGTATATTTAAGGGTCACAGCATTAGGAAGGTTATAAATCACTGCCTTAAATACAAATGTGTTCTGAGTGATTTTTCTTGCTGCTTCCCATGACGGGAGCAGATAGGACCTGATTGGACAATTTTCCCCTAAGAACCCAGCATCAAAACTGTTTCTACTTTGCCTGGACTTTTCTGCAACTGGAGAAAACTCCCTTCTTACTTGAGTTCTTTGCTAAAAACTTCAAGAACCCATAAACCACCTCCACTGACCAGTGCAGATGAGAGGCTCCTTTCTGTCACTTTCTTTGAACCATCCCTGGTTATCAAAGGCCAGTTGCTGTGTTATTGATTTTGGCTGGGAATGGAGTTATTCAGTGAGTGGAGATACAGGGCATGGCTGTTCTATATCATATGAAAGAACATTTAGAGAGGTGGAGGCAGGGGCAATACTCAAAACGAAGAAACTGATTCTAGGATATGTAGAGGAATCTTAATCCAGCAACAAGGCTGCTCTGGCAAGAGATCACATCCAAAGACCTCCCAGGTCTATGATCTGGCTGGAATGCAGACATACCCTTAGTATACACATTTAATCCTTAACAATAAAGGCAAGGTTAGTTTGTAGAAGGAAGCAGCCATGTTTGAAAGTGATGCCTAATTGAGAGTCAAAGTGATGAATCAGAGGAAGATTTGATAGAATAAGTCAGAGATAGGATACACCCAACTCACATGAGATCAGCACAGGAAAGAGAGAGAGAGAGGACAGGTCATGGTGGTATGTGTGGTAGCTTCACCAGGACAGTTTTACAGAGACAGGTTGCAGAAAGAACAAATTAGAGACAGGTGAATAAGACAGAATGAGACCGATAATGAGAAGGACCCAGAAGATTAAAACATACTGCCAAAGTTAATGTCAGGGCATGCTGAACAATCAATTCAGAAGTCAAGAGAAGCCAGATTTAATCAGTCAGCTTGGAGATTAGATTGCATAGAAGGTTCCAGGCCTAGGCTTAACGATGAAATGGGCTAAGTGACTCCATGACAGGCTTCAAACTGGCATTTCAAGAGACTAGACCTAAATCTCTCTTTGCAAGAACTGGGCAAGTTCAAACAAGTTCAGGCCTCAGAAGCTGCCTTGCCACCTGGCCCGAGGCAAGGACAATGCATCTGCAGCCATTTCTAGGCTTCCTCAGCAGCAGATTCCAGACTTCCTTAGCAACAATTTCCAGACTTCCCCAGCAACAGTTTTCAGCTCTCCACACCCCATCAATGGTTCTAGAATGTTCCTAGAGATGGAGCCAACAGATAAAGATGAAGGTCACCTACCCCTCTCTGGAGTTCCCCTAATTACATTAAGTTACATTAAATCAAGCCTGCAAGCTAACTAAGGTGTCTCCATCTTGGAATGAGAGACCCCAACATCAGGTGGAGAGATTGGGACACCAATCCAACCACAATACCTCCACCTACAGTTTGTCCTGCCTGCAGAGTGTGCTGGCATCAGAGAGACTTTATCCAGCAACTGATGGGAGCAAATGCAGAGTCCCATAGCCAAATATTAGGTCAAACTCAGAAAGTCCTGCAGACCTGGGGAGGAAGGATCAAAGGAACTAGAGGGGTCAGAAACACACCAAGAGAAAGCAGCCCATAGAAGCACTAACTGGTACTCATGGGGATTTACAGGGAGCCCATAGAAGGTCTGACCTAGGTCCTGTGCATATATTTCACGGCTGAGTAGCTTAGTGTTCTTGTGGCAATCCTAACAGCGGGAGTGTGGCTGTTCCTGAGTCTTTTTTGTCCGCCTGTGGGATCCCTTTCCTTATACTGGGCTGCCTCATCCAGCCTTGATGTGTTGGTATGTGCTGGTCTTACTGTGGTCATGCCCTGTTTAATTGATGTTACTGGGAGACCTGCTCTTTTCTGAGGAGAGACGTGTATATGTGGGAGGCAGGAATCTGGGGTAAAGGGTGAGGTTAGGGAGTGAAGCTGGAGGGAGAGAAGGGAGGGAAACTACAGTTAGAATGTAATCTACAAGAGAATGATTTAAAACAAAAACCACTTGGACAAATGCAGATTTCTGATCACTTTAAAGCCACAGAATTGGACTGATTAAGACCTTTGAAAACTAATGAAAAACAGATGGATTTACAAAAGTACTCAACACATATTAAGCTAAGTAAAACTTGTTATTACATGGAAGTGAACAAATTCAGGGTCATTATAATATCAACTTTTCCTTTGAAGTCACATTGGTTCTTAAGTGTCGTATGTTTTCAAATATAAGAAAGCCTTTTCTCCATTTGCTTACAATATCTATGACTTGGAGCAATTTAAACAAGTCTGGAATCTGTTGCTTCTCTTGCTGCCCCATCACTTCTGACTTTGGAGCCCTATTAAATATTCTTATTGGTCTCATGGACATTTGCCAAGTGGGGGAGTGTCTGCCCTCTTGGCTGCAAGGTGTAATTCATCAATCTCCTGGTTTGGCTTCTAGTCCTGGAAAGGCTTAATCTTTAAATTGTCAGATAGTTTTGTTGTACTCCTTTAAAAGCTACATTTGTTTATTTGCTTGTTTGTTGGCGTATGGGTGTTCCTGTAGGAGTCAAAGGATGACTTTGAAAGTTTGTGTTTCTTCATAACATGTTGATCCCAGGGACTGAACTCAGATTGTCAGGTTTGGCAGCAGATGCCTCTGTCGACTAAGCCTTCTCTGTAACCCGAGCTATATATTTTTTTCCTTTCAGAATTTTGAAAGTAAAAAAATTATTCCTTAGAATACAAAGTAACAAGTTCCATCGTGATGTCTTTATGCACTGACTGTTTCTTGATTTTGTTTCGTTTTTTAAACAATGTCTGGGACTAGTGAAACGGCTCAGTGGGTAAAGTGCTTCCAGTGAAAACCTGGCAAACTGGGTTTGATCTTCAGAACTTACATAAACTTGAAAGGAGAGAACCACTTCCCCAAAAGTTCTTCTCTCACCTCCATACCTGTGTGGTGCACTAGGGACCATTCAAACACCACACACACACACACACACACACACACACACACACACACACACACAAAAGCACACATACACTTGTACACACTTGCACCCTTGCACACAATTTTTTAAAAAACTTCTATAAAACCTGCCATTTGGGCAACACAATGTCCATAAAACCTGTAGGGCAATATCAATGTATTTTAAGATACACTGAGTGATACAATGTATCACATTAAGATACTATAAAATACAAAGTGGTTGAAAGATGGCTTAGTGGTTAAGATCACGTGCTGCTCTTCAGAGAACCTAGGTTCAATTCCCAGCACCCAGATGGCAGTTCATTATCATCTACAACTCCAATTCCAGGATCTCTTATGACTCCTTCTAGCTCCTGTGGGCACCAGGCTTTTGTTTGATATGCATACATGTAGACAAAACAGTAAAAAGAAACTGGTAGACAAAACAGTAAAAGGAAACTAAAAATAAATAACTTTTTAAAAAGCTATACATGTATAGTAGTTGTTTGCTGTCTCTCTATAATCATGACAAGCTAAATAAAACTAGGGCAATTTTATAAAAAATAACAAATGATTATTTTGGATCAAAATAGGAGTGACTGTAGGCAAGATTGTATCTGAATGGTGTGGGAGATGTGGAAGTCAGCCTTGTGAAGGCAAAGGGGGCTGGAGAGTAAGGCACATCAGGCTCTGTGACTCCTTAAAGAGTCCTGAACTTTAGCACATGGCATTAGATCTAAGATGGCTCCTGGCACTCTGATGAGACAGCAAAAATAAACCAAGGCCAGGACAGTGGCCGATTCCCCCATCCTCACGGAAGTCCTAACAGGTGATGATGCGTCCCCCATTCCTTATGAGTTGCCTTATTAGGCAGGGCTTTCATTGGTTGGTGAGATACAATTGGCCAAAAATTTGGGGGCTTAGGATTGACTGATGTGATTGACCAAGGATTTAGGTGTTGTAGTAAATCTCCAGCCCCAATAAGCCTGGATAAGAAAAACATAACTCAATTAATATGAATACAAGCGGCATATCTAGACTGGGCAGATCTACTACTATACTACTATATTTTCCACCTATGAAATCTCTTGTGGTTTCTCTAAGCCACATGATTTTGCTCCAACTTCTTTCCACCTCTTCTTTTGTCTTCCTCTTTTTTTTCTCATCTCCCCTCCTCCTTTCTTTTTCTCTCTCTCTAAAACTTTCACCTCTACCTTTTCCTTCTACTGTCCAATCACTGACTCTAGCCTTTACTTTATAAGTTAAAATGGAGAGACCGGTCCACATAAAGTCACCTGAGTATGTGATTCACTCGTTGTCTGAGACAGCTCCTCTAGGGAAAGCGGAATTAGCATCAAAATCCAAACAGTACCAGAGCAATCTACAGCATTTAGAGACTTTAGATTGGTTCAAACACTGTATATGAGCTTGTAGGCTGGGCAGAAACTCAGATCTGCATCCTGATGCTGGTCTTTATATTCAGATTTCTCGGGATTCGTCATGTAACTCTATCACAAAGTGGAAAATTATAGTTTATTCGTTATCAAATTCTAGTCTCTTACGTTTTCAAAAAAAGAATCCTACCCTGTGCACAAGTTGGTCTCAAACTTGCCACAGTTTCCTAAGTGCTAACTATATCTACATATGCCACTCCTGGTTTATAGCTAATTAATTTTAAATATTAAATTTACAATCTGAAGTTAGGTGGCCTTAAAACTTCAAAATGACCTCAACTTACAAAGACCTTTGACTTTGTGTACAAGAGCCCAGGGCCAGAGCCAGGTCTGCATGGTTCTGTGTGTGTGTGTGTGTGTGTGTGTGTGTGTGTGTGTGTGTGTGTTCCAACAGACTAAGACCCTTCAACCACTTCAAAAGAAGTTTTAGTGAAGTTGAGAGGTTTAGTTCAAGGTAGCTATGTCTTGAGGTGCTTGCATCATATAGGGGAAGAAGTGGGGTACTGGCTGGAAGCATGTGTAGTCTAGTAGTCTTTGTGAGACTCTCTGTTCATCTTTCTCTCTGTCTACCATGTTCAGTCTAGTGCTGTCTGTGAGTTACTTTTGATAACTGCCAGAAGACGCTTCTTGATCCCATCTGTTGTTTCTGAGTTCCAAGGTGTGCTTGCAAGAGAGAATGACTCAGAGGGTGAGCATGTCCGGAAGGGAAAAGAACATTATTACAGCAATGACTTTGTTCCTCTTTGAGGTTTAGGGCATTGACTAGAAACATTTAGCCTTTGTTTGGGTGATTTAGAACTGGATGTTGTGCAAGATAGAAGCTGGTGATCTGTTGCTTATGACTTCGGTCGGCCTTGAAGGACGAGTATTATCAGTTCCAGGTGAACATTCAGAAACAGCAAACTCCTGATGTGCAGAGACGAGCAGGAATTGGATTTTGTTTGGTCTTTTTTTTTTTTTTTTTTTTTTCTTGATATTGTCTTCTGTAGCCCAGGCTGGTCTCAGGCTCATTCGGCAAAGGCTGACTTTGAACTTCCGGTTCCCCAGCTTTTACTTCCGGAATACCTGGAATGATAAGTATGAGCCCCCACACTGAGCTTGTGCAGTGCTAGTGAAGGAACCGAGAGTTTTCTGCATCCTGGGCACACACTCTACTAACTGAGCTACAGCCCAGCCGCAGTCCCAAGGTTTAAGGTAGCAGCAAATGCTGCAGGCCCAAGTGAAAAATCAGAACTTTAAGGAAAAGCAGCTTCAAAACCTCTGGTATAGCCCGATAGACCTTGTATAAATTCAAAATACTCGAAGCTTGAAAACACCTTAGGCACTTCTAATTTGCAGGCATTATGCTTAGCCTCATCTACTTGAAGTGTGCTCAGAATGTTCTCGCTAAAACACAAGTGTACAAAACCACCTATAATGCAAACCTCGTTGTTAAAGGAAGTACTGACTGTCCATGGAACTTATTAAATGCAGGCTAGGCACTATGAGCCATGGTATATGACGTTTCCTCTCAGGACCACCTGGCTGATGGCTACTGCTCAGCATCACTAGAGAATATTGTCACATATGTTGCTAGCTAGCTTGAGCACAGATCAAAACTTCAAATCTGCTGTTAAGGGGAGCATGTGAGGTGTGGCGGGTCATGTCTGAGGTCTCAGTTGCTCGGGAGGCTGAGGTGGGAGAATCACTTAAACCCAGGAGTTGGGGCTTAATTTTGCCAGCATCCTTAGGCCCTTTCTAAAAGGAAAGGAAAAGAAAGGAAAAGAAAAGGAAAGAAAAAAGGAGAAAAGGAGGGGGTTGGAGAAACATTTCAGTGAGTAGAGGAGTACTAGCTATTCTTCCGGAAGACCCAGATTTAATTCTTAACCCTCATCTATAAAACTTTGTTCTATGTAAATATAATAGGAAAAAAGTCAATCTTTTTCTCTAATGTTAGGTTTTCATGCTTCTTCTTTTGAACTTTGAACTAATTTGCTATCAAGGTTTATGCCACAGAGAAAATTTTACTAATGACAACGAGGGCCTCTGGGTAATTTTCTTTGGCTGTTTTCTACCTCTTTTGGTCCAGGCTGCTAAGTTCACTGATTCTCAGCTCAGCAATTCAGAGTGCATATAGCCAGAAGTTTGCTGGAAGAGGGCCAGGCAGGCTGAAATAGCAACCTTTGACCACAACTTCTGGGGGGAATGAAGCCCTCTCTTCAATCATTGCTCATGAAACCTCTGGAATGTATTTGCACAAAGGGCTCATTGAGAGTGGATAGGCCTGGCGTACCCATTCCTTTCTTTCTATGAAGGAAGCATCCACAATTGCAGCCATTAGAGTCTTCCATATCTCCACAAGGAGGGCTGCAAAGCTGTGTGTGTTTTGAGTAATCTGCAGGCCAGGCTTCCCCTACGGGCGGAGGTCCCTGGAAAAAGCCAAATCCCTGAGTCAGGGCAAAGACTGCCAGCTGAGGCAGCTTATTGAGCCACAGGGAACCTCCCCATCCCTGTCTGGGAGAAGCTTTCAGAGGCAAAAAAGAGCCTCCTGGGGACAGTCACCAGCTGAGAACAGGGACACGCCAACCACTGTTGTTTCAGAAAACAGTGATTAGTTGTCATATTAGCAGTTTTACAAAAAAACACCCTCCCAGCCTGCTTTCTGATGTCTTCCCTGTAGCCCAGTGTCCACAGAAACACCAACTTTATTAGTCCTCTTCTTGTGTGAGCCTTTGAAAGGCAAAACGTGTCCCAGAGGTAGGAAACATCAAAGCAAGCCGAGCTAAAACAGATGTGGGGTTGTAAATGGCTTTTTTCCCTCTGTGGGGGATCATGTTCTAAGGATGGATATAATTAGGAAAGGTTACCAAAAACTCTAAAAGCTTATTTAAAAAAGATGGACTGCCTCTGACTGTCAGGATTGCCTTGCCTTGCAGACATGAAGGAGCTACAGTTTTAGGAATGAAAGCTCATGCACATCTCTTTTATACAAAACAGAACAAATCAAAACTTTCCCATATAAGAGATGGAGGCAGGAGGATCAAGAGTTCAAGGCCACCCTTTACACCATCGAGGCCAAGCTGCAGAGCATGAGACCTATCTCAAATGGTCAAATCCAAAACTAACAAGCCAACCGCAAAATAACCGGACCTTTGTGTGGAGGCCCAGAGTCTCAACATCACTGCTGCACCATGATCTGCCCACACTTAAAAGCTTCCCCTGTGACAGGGATTTCTGTAAGAACAAAATAATATTAATGGAGACTGTTTGCTGAGACCTTTCAGCATGCTGGGCTCTGGTAGATATACGCTCAGAGTTTTATATCCAAGACAATTCTATTAAACAGCTACGGTTTCCTTCCCATTTTACAGACTAGGACAGTGAGGTTCAGGAGGGTAAGGACATTGGTAAGAAACTCAGACTAGAGCAGGTACTCCTTAATTCCATGATTGATTTCTTCCTACTAGACCAATTTATGAGAAAATTTATGTCTGTCTAGCCTTTCTCACTACAAGTCACCTAAAATCTCTGTGGATTCTAAGCTTAGGTTTCTATAAAGCATCTTCAGTGTGTATTGTCTCTGGTCTGGACATATATTTTTGGGAGAAAAGGGCAGAGTTTGGATGAGATAGCTCTTTCCAAGTGAGTATAGTCTCAGACACATGATGAAATTCTATTTTCCTCCCGTGTTGCCAAGCCAAGTTGGTTGTTTAGTTTATTCATTAATTATTTTTCCTTTTAATCCTAGCATAAGCCAACCCCACAAATAGCGACCTTAACTCGAAATTCAAATACGGAATTACTTACTGAAGCCAACTAGCATGAAATTTTATTCAAAACAAATAACAATGATGGCAAACCCAGGAAATGCAGTGGTCTGTGGAAACGGTGAGGTAATCTGTAACAGACGGAGGGAAGAAAGCAAGCTTAAGAATGCTCTTCTTCTGGTTCAGAGGACAGAAACAATGTTTGCTTCTTAACTGCTTTTGTCACCAGCAGAGGTAGCATTGCCTCGAGTTTAACAGCTGGTGAATTATGAAGTAATAGCATGTCAGATTTTGAAACTTCTACCCAGTCATGAGACAATCGTCTTTCAAGCAATGCTGGCCATCTTGATGGCCTGCGTCTTGTCCCTGTCTGATTGAAACAGCTTATTCTATGGGGGTTGGGAGACATCAAAACCCACCTTCATATCAAAGAATTTTTTTTCCTGGAGCAGAGGACTGAACCCAGGTCTCTGTGCTCATAGGCACATGCCTACTACTGAGCCAAACCCTTAACTCGCTATTTTCAACCCTAGTTTTTGAGCAGCTAATGTTGTACCTGGAGTACTTCTGGTCTAGAGTTCCATCCATTTATGGTCCCATACACACTCTAAACAAAAGCTTCTGAAGTTCTGGTTTCCTTAGCAGCATCATCTAACCTGGGTGTTCATAGACTGAACTGGGTTTGTCTTGGTTTGAGTCTTCATTTTTTATGCAGTTTTTGATGTTGTTGTTGAGTTGTTTACCAATTTTGCATTCTTATTTTGTATTGCTTGAGATAGAGGCTTATTTCACTTTACAGCCATTTTCCTTTGTTCCCTAGTCTAATCTATTTCTCTACAACACTCAATCGATTCTTCGGTAGTAGCTCTGTGTTCTGGGCTGGTCTTGGACATTTATTTCTTCCCAATTTTAAGAACTGTATTGGTGTTAGAAGAAAATGCCTATGGAGCCTGTGAATATTACTGACAGGACAGAAAGGACTGTGTATGAGTGATAAAGTTCACTGATTAGAGATGGGGAGGTTACTAAGAGTGAGACATAATGATCCTTACCCAAAGCACATAGGAGGAGTCAAAGCAAAAAGGGTAGGTGTCATGATGTCAGAAGCAGAGATTAAGTAAAACACTTGAGGACAGAGGGAGAGTCAAACACCCAGAATCTTATCCTGGAAATCGGAACAAAGAGAAAAAAAAAAAAAAAAAATATATATATATATATATATATATATATATATATATATATATATATATATATCCTCTCTTAGAGTCTCCAGAAAAAGCTAGGCTGGTTGACTCCTTCAGTAGGGGATATCAATCACTTTTCAATTACTAAAACATAATGCCTGAAACAATCAACTTAAAAAGAAGAAAGGTTTGTTTTGGTTTACAGTTTTGGAGCTTTTAGTCCATGTGCTGTGAGTTCTGTTGTTTTGGATTATGACCTTACACTTATGGGCAATTCAGAGAAAGCTGTTCACTTCATGGAAGCGGGAAGCAAATAGAAAAACTAAAATTTAATGTGCATTTTAATAGTGTTATTTTAAATGTGTATGGTTTGTTTGCTTACATATTTATTGATGTACCACAGTGCCAATATGGGCCAAAAGAGGGTAAGTAGGTGCAGGGAATTGAACCTAAGTTCTCTGGAAAAGCAGTTAGTGCTCCTAACTTCTTAGCCATTTCTCCAGTTCCAAGATTTTATTAGTAGTGTTCAATCAGACAGTTAACATATAGTTTATACAGTACAATAATAATTATGTAATGATGATAGAGGGTGTGCCACACGCTGCCCTGGTAACCTTACAGCATTCTCTCCAAATCCCAGATGAAAGAGCGCCTTGTCCCTACCCTGAAAGGTTAGAGATTCAGCTAAACAGGCTAGGAAGTTCTCAGAAGCACATCCAGTGGCAGAAGCCAGATGTGGAACCTGGTCATTCTGCATTGGAGCCTGTGTTTGCCACTGGGCCAAACCCGCCCACAGATTGAGGCTGGAGGAATGCAGAGACTACAGGCCTGAGCTGCAACTCCAGGAGCGCAGGGAGCCCTGAACCCTTGTGCGTGGTAGAGCAGTCATGGCTTATTCTTCTTTAGTTTTCCAAAAAGACCTTTGTGGAAGATTCCTACTTCAACACTTAGAGGTAGTATTTATTTTTTAAGAAGGGGAAGAAAACCTTTTCTATAATAATCGATGGGAAACATGACTCTTTCCTTTTCTGGCCCCACCTGTGTCTATTTACTGTCAGGCTTGTCTGTGGTGACAGAGAATGAGGAATGTTTTGTCCTGTTTACCCTGGGTGTGACTTTCTCTCTTTCACCTGTGTTAATTCATCCTGAACACTGCTTGGGAGGAGACTGTGTGTGGATTAGTACTTGTTGAATGTCTTCCTTCCAGTAATAAAGAAGCTCTCTCTCCGCCCCCTCTCCTCCCCTCCCTTCCCTTCCTCTCTTCTCCTCTTCTCTCTCATTTATATGTGTGCATTTTTTTGTTTGCTTGTTTAAGGCAGAGTTCCACTATACATTCCTGCTGGTCTGGAGCTCAAATTGTAGGCTGGCCCCAACCATACAAAGACCTACCTCTGCCTCCTGAGTGCTGGGATTGATGATGTGAACCACTGGGCTTAGGACTTTCTGCTTTTCTTAGAGCTGGCACCTGGGGACTGAGGGTATAAGTCAATGGTAAACTATAGTCTTAGTGTGAACAGGGTTCTGAGTTACATCCCCAGCACCTAAAACAAACAATCAAGAATGGTTGAATCCTCTGGAAAGATGAGTGAAGTTCTTCTAAAGACAGGGATATTCTTTTACTGAAGCACAACACACATGTTAAAATCTCTAAGTTAGAGCCAGGGAGAAGGCTCTGGGTTAAAGGCACTTGACCATGGTTCTTGAATCCTACAATGAATAGAGAAAATTGACTCCTAAAAAATTCTCCTTGGCATGCATATCCAAGCTCACACAAACACACACACACAGAGACACAGACACATACACACAATAATAATAATAATAACAATAATAATACTTTTGTAAGTCCCACAAGAAGAGACTGCACACACGTGCATGCACACACACGCATGCACACACTCGCGCACGCACACACACACACACACACACACACACACACACACACTAATAATAATACTTCTTTTGTAAGTCCCACAAGAAAATAGAGACTTTGCACTTCTGTGATCTTTCTCCCTCAGAACCCCTAGCCAGTTTGATTACTCACCCACAGTAGGGCAGATCTACCCCCTCAGTTCTCTGACTCAAACAGCAATCTTCCCTGGAAACACCCTTAGTAGATGAAACCACAAGGACCCCTTGTTAGCTCTTCAAGCTCCCCACAAGCCAGTCAAAGTGATACCTAAAGTCAATCCCCCAAACACGTTCACAGATTGCATGTAGACCAGTGGTTTGGAGGAGTCGGCCTGCTCATCTCATTCCTGCTTTGTGAGGAGTTCACAGCTAAATTTCCCCAGCACACTGATGACTTGATGATAGACTGTCTGCCATACACTCTGCGCTTCTAGGAATCTACTCTTTTTATAGTTACTCTAATTGCAGATTTTCTGCTATAAAAATATCTTGTGGGGGAGAGTCTATGCAACTATCCCGTTTTTTTCACCAATGTTTCTATTTATCTATAGATTTATGTTGCCAAGGGCTGGTGGATTTATATCAACCCACACAACTCTAAGACATGCTGGTGCTCTTGTGTTTGATGTTGAATCTAGTTTTGGTGTCTTTTGTTAATACTACCCTTACTGCCTTGCTTTTGATAAAAAGATTCCTACTCAGCTTCCTTGCCTCAGGAAGGAAGGCATGTTTCTCCAAAGGATACCAGCTTCTTTATGGAGAACCGAACCTTCTAGAAGATAAGACAAAAGCTGTGCTCACTGCTATTGAAGTTTCTCTTACTATAGACACAGTATATAACTGTACTCAAGTTTGTGTAGCTGTGTATATACATATGTATTCATAGGCATACATGCGTTTTTACATTTTTGGTCATTCTGTGGTCCTCATTATTAACTTGACTAGACATAAAATCTCCTAAGAGATTGAACCACATCTACAGGGGTGTCTGGGAGAAGTTTCCAGAGGACTACCTGCAGAAGGAAGAACCCCGCTGAATTTAAGAGTGCCATTCTCATGGGCCAGGAGCCAAAAGGAACTCTGGGTAAGTGCAGCAGTTCCCTGCTTCCTGGTGGCTGTGATGTAACTGCTCGGCTCCACCACACTCTCCCACCACTGTGGACTGACTCTATGAAATCTGTGAGCAGAAGCAGGCAGACCATGTCTCAACAAACCGCAAAATAGACAAGAGTCCAGAAAAGACAACAAGGGGAAAAAATGCAGACCTTTTTTCAAAGCAGAAGTGGCTTAAGGTGGGAGAATGTAGAGCTGAACTAAGAAGTGTTAGGAAAAGAGGGGGGCGGGGCATGACAAAGAAGCGGTCAGTGTGATTGGCAAGGCTCTGTGAGGCAGACGGTGGGAATGGCTGACTCATAGCCTGCTTAAACTTGGCTTGCTGCTGATGGATTTCAGAGTTCTTTGCCCACTTGTACTGGAGCCAGCAGAGCTGGGCATGGTCCTGTGGATGAATATCAGCTGGATTACATGGCTAATCTTTACTCAAACATTCCCCGCTTTGGGGAACAGTTACTCTAGACAGAGGATTGTAGATGTTTCCAACCAAACATCAGATATGCAATTAAAATCTGTAGAGAGAAACTTAACAAAAAGTTTCATATTTACTCAGATAGAAAATTTACAGATTAAGAATAGAAGCTGGAAATATGCTTTTTTTTCAGGTTTCTTTTTTAAAATTCACTAAAATGATCGTAAAAGACTTGTTTTCTGAAAACTCACAAACACAGAGAGAGTGCGTGGGGAGGAAATACACAGGAAAGCTTGGAGTATTCGTAAGTGAGGGGAAAGTGTGAGCTGACAGAGGCCGAATGAACTGAAAGCCAAGCTGGCAGGACTGAGAATGAGCCATTTGCCAGTGTGTACCCTAGAAGCAAGAGCAGGATGTACAGGACTCGGGTCTCCAGGTAGCTATGACAAAAGCTACTGCACAAACAGGTGGGAGGCCTTATCTTAGGTCTTGAAGATGTCCCCACCCCACCCTTTGTGCAGAGTGGAAGTTCAGCCTCAGAGCTACGCTGTCTAGTGTGGTAAGTGCATGCTACCTGTGCCCTCTGAAAGACATCAGATCACAAAGCTTCAGGGAGAAATAAATGTAAAATATCCTGCACAGCAAGATAGATGAGCAGGTAAAAGCAGTTGTCATCAAGCCTGATGACCAGAGTTTGATTCTTGGGATCCACATGGTAGGAGAAGATAACAATTCCTAAAATTGTTCATTGTTTTCTTCCTTCCTTCCTTCCTTTCTTCCTTCCTTCCTTCCTTCATTTCTAAAAATTTATCAATTTATTTTATGTATGTGAGTCCTCAGATACACCAGAAGAGGGCATCAAATCCCATTACAGATTGTTGTGAGCCACCATGTGGTTGCTGGGAATTGAACTCAGGACCTCTGGAAGAGCAGTCAGTGCTCTTAACCTCTGAGCCATCTCTCCAGCCCCTAAAATCTTTTTCTTATCTCTACAATACACACACGCAGAGGCAAGCACACATGCACGTATGCACACACACAGTACTTGTAAGTATGCCTTTAGTCAATTCTCAGTACTGCAGCTAATAAATAAACAAATAAAATACTGATAAAAATCAAATAAAATAATGGTCCTATTTTGAAGCACTATTATTTTTGTTCAACTGGATTGCATAAAACATGATTACACTTAACTGCTATTTCTTTTCAGTTTTAACTTATAGATAGAGACTCCTATAGCTCAAGCTGACCTTGAACCAAAAATGTAGTAGAGGATAACCTCGGACTTCAGATCTTCTGACATCTACCTTTCAAGTTCTGGGATTATAGGTGGGTTCCATGGACAGATTTTAAGGTGCTAGGGATGAATGCCAAGGCTCTGTGAATGCTGGCCAAATACTCTATTAATGGAGCTGTATCCCATGCCCTATTTTTATTCACTTTTGAAACTTATTTCTATAACTTATGTTATGTTGCATTTCCAGCAGAACATGCAGCTCTAGAGTTTATTGGCTAATGGTGACATGGTGGCAAGGTTGTGGCTGAAGAGTTTCAATACTGAATGTGAGGTGGTCAAGTAAAAGGTAGAGACTTAGTGATACTGTGTCTCAGTGATTGCAGATTCCTGACAGTTAGGTCAAAGATGAAGATATTCGCTCGAGGAGAAGCTAACAATCTAAGAAAGCCTTAACATCCCGAGGCAGACATGTCAGCTCTTGAAACTCTCTTTGGTGTTAGCTTCTGCCCATAGACCCCTGAGGTTAAACTTTTGCTATTTCTACTAACAGAATGCCTCTCTCGGCCCATGAAGCCCTGAGCTCTGTAAACTCCTGCTATTTCCACCAATAGAATGCCTCTTTCAGCTAGTGGCAGGCACATCAAGACACCAACAGGCTTGTGTGCTTTGAGATGGTCAGTACGGAGAGCTGTTTCCTGTTGTTCTGTGGGGTAGAAAACCCTGGGCTGTAAGGGTTGCACTGTCTCCCAGAATCTGCTGCAGCATTGGGGTTTCATCTCTCATCAGCTTCCATCCCTTTCCTTCCCAATTTATTATCTCCCTCTAAGAGTCTCCTGAGATCACCTCTAAAGTAAATTACCTGAACTGGATGCCCTGCTTCTGGGTCTACCATGATGGAGCCTGAACCCAAACATCCCAACAAACAGACATGCAAAGAAACTCTTTACAGATTCAGAGGCTAACACAGTTGGAAGGATACATTTACGGCAAAGGCAGGTTATGAGCTCAATTTCTAGCATTGTAATAAATGAATAAATACTCAAGCAAATGGATGGATGACTGGATGGATGGATGATGGATGGATGGATGGATGGATAAATGAATGGATGGATGGATGGATGGATGGATGAATAATAAAAAAAATCCCTATGGCATATGCTTTATGCTGCCTTGATTCATGGAAATAACATTGGATCATAGCATAATACTGAATGTGCAGAGGGAACTTTCAGGTTTTGCTTCTCTCACTGTAGATCACCAAGTTACGGAACTACATCTGTCTCAAGATTAGTACCGGCCATATTCTGAGCACACAATAGGTACTGCCCCACCTCCAGTGCATGGGTTAAAGTCAATCCCCTGCTGGCTAAGTGCTAAGTGTGACAGAAACTCCTTAATTTCACTTTGGGTTATTTCTACTCCTCAGTTGATCTCATGTCTCAGGATCAGCAAGCCAAGCCCCAAAGGCAGCCATCTCATGATTGGAACTGAAACTGCTCACCCCACCCCAAAGCAGTTACAACTTTCCTCACATCAGCAAATCCCCAATCACAGGACCTGATACAGTGATCAACTAGAGCACCATTGAGCCAAGTCTGTTGGACCAAACATTTTACCTCTCTCTTCTTCTCCTGTAAAATCCTGGAGTGATGTTCACACCTATAAAATAGTGGCTGCTGTCCTTTCCATTGCTGGTGACAATAATATACATTTCTTTTCTTTATCACTATCACTTATCCCTGTGCTGTTTCTAATATCACTATCACATTTTCTGGAATGAATGGTCAGATCTGGTATTTTGGGCTTCTCCACAGAGCCAGGCCTTTAGCCTAGCATCTAGGACATGAGAAGACACATTCAAAGGAAAGAGACAGAAAGTAGGGGTGATTATGTTGTGTGGTAGATGGAATCTTCACGACAGACCAAGGGATCCAGAGTGACCCTGAAATAAGCAAGCTGGGGAAGCATCAAGAAGAAGCAATCCTGGAAAGCCAGCTGGGTTCTTCAGAAGGAAGGGCATCTCCCAGAGGGAAGATGTCACGTGTATTTTATGTCCTACTGACCTTTATGCACAGCTCAGGTTGTAGTTGGAGCTGAGTTGAAAACAGGACTGAGACCAGTGAAGAAATCTATGCCATAATGACTAGCTTTCCTGAGATGACACACTCATCCCTCGAAGACTTTGAGACATGTGTTCCCGCTCTCCTATGCCGGGCCATGCTATACAATGCTATTTTGCAAGGTAGGAGCCCTCCAGCTCACCTCAGACACCAGTGTCCCCTATGTCAAAGTTCTGCAATGCTTTAGCATATCTCTTGCATTTATGACACTCATGAAGGAGATGAGATGTCACTGCAGCACTTTAGGGAGTGTAGTTCATGGACGTGCATTTGCAGTAACTTTTTCTAGAAGCAGCTTGAGAGATGGAGGTGAACACATACATCTGCCGCAGGGTGATCAGTTGAAACTTTCAAGCAATGCAAGGTATGTTCTGGAAGAAGTAGCAAGCATGGTAGGGTGTGGGAGGAGAGGAAAGGTCATTCCTGAGAAGTTACAATCGCTAACAGCCGGTGAGTCACCGGAGGCCAAGAGGTGAGATGTGGTTTGTCTTCTCAGCCCTCACAGATATGTGTGCATACACGCATGCAATTGCTCAGCTACTTCTAAATCACTGACACACTGAGTCTGGCATGCAATCTGAGACACAGAAATTGGAGGACACCAAGGAACCAAGTGAGAAATAAAGGGGCCATTTGTTAATCTAAAAGAGAGAAAATTCCCTATCTCCTCTCCATTCCCTACGGTCTTTTCCAGTTCTGGGCCTGCTCATGCAGAAAGAGTACCATCCATTCTTCAGTTAAAGATTCCTTTAAAGACCCAAGGAAGCTTCATCAGAGAGGCAGGGAGTAAAGAGTTTATTCGGGAGTAGCATTGTATTGCCTATTTAAAATGTGCCTTAAGATATTAGCAAAAGGGCTTGTACCAACGGCCTGTGCTGTTTCCCTAGACAAGAATGTGCAGAAAGTCTTAACTACAGTCTCACCTACGACTGACTGCCACCTGAGACTGCTTTCTTACTCTCATAGGGAGAAACTGAACCTACTTCCTTGTTCAGCTGTGTGCTCTAAAACCACCTTCTCATCAGGCAGTACATAAAATAGACATGCTGAGTTTCTAGACTGCTGGTTGGTCTCCACCAGAGCCCACAGCCTATGCAGAAAATGAGGCACTCTTTTGTGCCAATAACAGAGGCCAGACTTTGGGTAACAGCTTGTCCTTTAAAACAGCAAGTATCCTGATCCCTCTTACCAAGCTCTGTGTGCCTCGGGCCGTCAGAGAAGTGCCCGTATGTTCTTACTGCTTCCGTTCTGAAAGCCAGTAAGGAAGGAGATAATATTAGCCCTAATTTGTAGATAAAGATATTGAGTTTCAAGAAAAATTTGAACTCTTTCAGGTGCACACACAAGATTTGGTTGTGGTGTTTGACTGTCTGTTTGCTGCAGTTTTAACTGAGGGGCTGGGGATGCAACGGAGTCTGACACAGGCTAGCACGTGCTTTGCTGTGGAGCTCTAACTCCAGAAGGATTTGTGTGAGACTGACTGGCCGACCTCTGAGCATAGAGGAGGAATGCTCCAGCCTAGATGGTCTTAAATCCAGGTCCTGTAGACACGGGGCACAGGATTCTTCCCGTGCTCCATTTAGATCAGAGTGGGTGAGGTGGCCGTCTCCATCTCCTGTTGCAGCCCAGGTGCAGGTGGATCTCTGTGCCCTCCAGCTTTGGAAGCAAGACTGACCTTGAATGTATGCTGGTCTGCTTTGGAAAGGCAGCTGGCTCCTGGAATAGCATCCCACTCTGCAGCTGGTACATTAGCTTATCTATTCATCTCCTCTCTCCCTTGGCCTGCAGGTCAGCAGGCTACTCGATAGCACCTTGGCCAGAGACTCAATGGCTAAGGAAAGGCGAAGAAGGGAAACTTAGCTCAACTTTTGTTACCTGAGGCGGCAGCTGAAACCAATGCCCACAAAGGGAGGTTTGTGTTTCCCATGAATTTAAAATGTTCTTGTCATTCATACTACCAAATGTCCTAACCTGGTGATTAAGGAAAGACTGTCATCTTTGTGCAAGCAGAAGAGTTTATGAGGAAAAGGTTATAGAACACATTTAGTACATTAAAGCCTTAACATCAAGGATTGCAGGGAGAGAGCACTCTCCATTCTTGCTCCTGCCTTGATTGGCAGGTAAAGGAGATACATGGGAAGAAGAGAGCCATGGAAAGGCAGCGGATCTTCAGGGGTCTGAGTCATAGCTTCACAGGCTCTGTGTAGTTTCTTCTCCTTGAAGCCTACATTGTCTTTGTCTTGCTCTTTCCAGTTTGGCTCAGGGTGCATAAAAGAAAGAAAAAATAAGGAAAGGAAGGAAGGAAGAAAGGAAGGAAGGAAGAAAGGAAGGAAGGAAGGAAGAAAGGAATGAAAGTGGAGAGAAAGAGAGGTGGAAAGAAAACAAAGAAGCAAAACAAACAAACAAAAAACAAGTGTTTTTAAGATGGAGATGCTGACAGTGACCCCATAGGAAGACCAGCAGTCTTAGCTAACCTGGATCTCTGAGGTCACTCAGACACTGAGCCACCAAACAGGTAGCATACACATATACAGCAGAGGACTGCCTGGTCTGGCCTCACTGGGAAGAAGCACCTAACCCTCGAGAGACTTGAGGCTCCAGGGATTATGGAAAACTGATGTTGTGGGGGAATTGGGGACATCCTTTTGGAGACAGGGAGGTGGTATTGTATTGAGGAACTGTTGGAGGATAGACCAGGAGGCAGATAGTAGCTGGACTATAAAAAAAAATATTAAATAACAAAACCAATAATAACAACAACAACTAATAATAATAATAATAATAATAATAATAATAATAATAATAAAACCAAGATGCTTTTATACTAGAAAGGTATAGGCAAATTAAAAGCAACCATTGAGGGAGCACTGGCCCCTCATGGTCTTGATTATTGGTGAGCTTTTGATAAATAAATGAGAAACTTATTCCCTAAAACGGAAAACAGGTGCTGTTTTAAAACTTTTCTCATTTTTCTTTCTCTCTCTTTTAAAATCATTTTCCTTTAAAATTTACTGCCTCACAGAACTTGGAGCACTTTTACCGTTTACCAGTGGTTTCTGTTTGAATCAGATAGTTCTAGGTTCTTGATGTTCCATTCAAAGAAATGAAGAAACTCACACAAGTACATGTGCATAGTAGCAAGGATTTTTATTTGGAAGCAAAAACCTAGGCAAGATTCTCTGCAAGAGAGCACCAAGACTTCCTCTGGAGCTCCTGACTACTGACGAGAGTTTGCTCTTTGTGAGTCCAGGACTTGGCTGCTAGGCATGGAGTGTGAGTGGTCTTCTGTTTTGATTGACAGGCTTGAGTTAGGGAAGCCTTTTTTCACTGGAGAGATCTTTTCCCCACCATGAATCTTATTCTAATAATATTCATGCACAACCATGCATAGGGATACGCTGCTAAAATTTCTTCCCAGGGAGAAACACAAATGACATAAATTTGTCCTTTAGAGGTCCTAATAACAGAGGCACAAATCTTCCAAAGTTCACTCTGAGGTCACTGAAGGTCTGAGTGCTCCATCCTGCCAGAGAAAAGAACTAGAAAGCCTTTACCCAGAAGGAATAAGGGTTTTTCTGGAGCCACATAGATGGAGCCCTCCTGCCCTCAGTATCTCATTCCCTTAATGTATTTCTAGTCCCTTCCAGATACAAGCGATTAATGTGGAATTGTGTACAGTAGGCCATTAGGAGCAGTTGGATATTCAGATGAGGGCCTCGTGATCCTCCCTAACCCTCCCATGAGAGGATGTAAACACCTAATAACTCTGGTTGGGATGGCCCTTTGACAGAAGGGCACAGCTGAACTCCCCAAGATGACACTTGCTTGACTCTTAAGATAGTCACTGACAATAGCATAGAATGATAATTCAATTTTCCTTAAAATTCATTCACAGGACACAGTTTGCTTTACTGTGTGTGTCCAAAACTAACCTAGGCTAGAACAGCTTACTGTACGATACTCCAGGATGTTTCGGAAAATGTTTGGCTATGAAAAGTGTGTTTCTAGGCGTTAGTAAGCACTAAAGGTCAAAGTGTCTGAGTGCTTTGTCTTGGGCTCTCTCTCTCTCTCTCTCTCTCTCTCTCTCTCTCTCTCTCTCTGTGTGTGTGTGTGTGTGTGTGTGTGTGTGTGTGCTTGCAGCTTGACACACATGGGGGTCTTAAGTTGCTAAGTGCATTGTTGGTAAAGATTTGGCGTGTATGTAGCTTAAGTTAGGAGTTACCAGTTGCTAAACTTTTCCTACAATTGCCTGTCCCATTTCTGTGAAAGAAAGACTGACTCTCCTCAGGTCTGGGGATGTAGCTTGGTTAAAGTATGCATGCCAAGTATGCACAAGGCCCTGGGATCAGTCCCCATATATGGGATGTGGTGTTGCATGCCTGCATCCAGAGGTGGAGGAAGAAGAATCAGAAGCTCAAAGTGATTCAGGACTACATAGCAGGTTTGAGATCAACCTAGGATCTACAAGTTTTTAATCTCAAAACACCAAATCATCCTGGCTAGCAGCCTAGGCGTTCACTAAAAGCATGCATAGAAGCCTAGGATGAATTTTGCTTTAGTTGAGGGGCGATTCTGTCTTATTTCTCACGTTGAAAGTGAAACAAAACATGAAAGTTTGAATCTTGACTTGTATTTCTTTTTTCATTTTAGTCTCAGAAACTTCTTGAATGTAAAAAAAAAATAAAAAAAAATTTCAGTCACCATTGGCATGTTAAGATGCAGTAAGACCAAGCACCTTCTCCCATGCTAAGGTAGACAAGGCAACCCAATAGGAGAAAAGGGTCCCTAAAACAGGGAAAAGAGCCAGAGACAGCCCCTGTTCCCCCTGTTAGGATTCCCAGAACCAAGCTACAGAACTGTAACACACATGCAGAGGACCTAGGTTAGTTCTGCGCAGGCTCCCTGGTTCTGAAGAGAAACAGAGGAGTGGAGGGGGCAGGTGTGGGGGCAGACCGAAGGTTTATGGGAGGTAATGGGGACAGAGGAAGGAGGGGAAACTGTGGTCAGAGAAAGAGAGGGAGGGAGGGGGAGGGAAGAGAAAGAGAGAGAAGGAGGGGGAGGGAAGAGAAAGAGAAGGAGGGAGGGGGAGGGAGGAAGGGGAGGGAAAGAAATATAATTTTTTTAAGTAAAATTTCTCTTTTATACTTGCTTCCTTTAAAAACTGAGCATGCTATTACTCCTTATCTAACAACAACAACAACAACAAAAGGAATAATATTTTTGAGTACACTGGAAGAAAGCAGATGGCCTGGGCAGTTACAAGAGTAACACCTGAAGCTTAGAGCTATGGGCCAAGTGTAGCAAGGGGCGGGGTGTCTTCCTACGCTCTGAGGAAGTTGCTTTGTCTGTACCTTCTAGACATGTAGTTCATGCCTCAAAGGAAGACAGTCCAGAATAGCTGATGAGCTCAGCAGAGGTCACAGGTCACAGGTCACAGGTCACAGGTCACAGGACAGCAGATTTCATTCATACTGGCTCACACTAAAATTCTAGAACATCTAACATTTTTTAAAAATCATGAAATGGCTCAAATAAACACAGAATAGGGGTAAGGCCATTAGTTAGAGACCAGAAATGAAGCAAGGTAAGTGGGTGTATTCAGAGAGAATATACTTCTAGTGGAGGAAGCAGGTTGGAGGAGGAGGAAAACTGTAGTCACTCAGTAACAAAGGTGGAAGCTCCAATGTCCTAAAAAGGTTCAGGGGTTGTTTGAACAGCATGGGTTTTCTCACATGTACTCTATGTGTTGTGTAGTTCTACATATCACTTCCCATATACATGTCTCATTAACATCTTAAATCTCTATGAAAAGTTGAGCACTTTGGGGATTACAGTGGGTCTTGGGTCACGCACTCTGGAGTGTCTCTGTACCAGTGATTTCAGGGGTTTCCAGTTTTCCCCCTTGCCCTCTCATTTCCCTCCTATGCTGATGTTGTAACCATTGTGTAAGTTCTTCCTTGGCTCACCATCAGGCCTGTTCTCCTTCCTCATCACAGCCATAGTGTTGAAGATGCCCCGTGAATGGAATACTCAAGTGTGTTCCAGAGACTTGTGTTGATGTGCTGCACCAGTGACTTAGAAAGGCTGAGAATGCAGACCCTGACCACCCAGAGAGGTCACACTAACATGGGAATCACAAAACAGCAGTGTTCAGTGTTTTAGGAAATGCGAATGACCAAGGAGATCCTATCTTTTCTTATCCGTATATTAGTCAATAATAAGAAGGGATGCTTCCATTCTTTCAGTTCTTCCTGGTTCACTCAATAGGAAGCCTCCAGCTGGTGGCTGAAATAAAAGGCTGTAAGTTGTTCAGTGTTTCTGCTGCTCTGGAAGGAACACAATGCATGTGTGTGACTGTAACTAAGCAGTCAAGGAGATCACATAATGATGTGGAATTATGATACTTCCGCTTGTACATTAACCATTCATATCACTTGCATTTGAAATTGATGTGCAGCTGGTGAGATGACTTAATGGGTGAATGTGGCTGCCGTCAAGCCCAATACTCTGAGTTTAATCCAAGGGACTAGTATGATAGAAGGTAAGAACCTATTTACACAGGTTGTCATGTGACCTTCACAGGCACACTGTGGTACATGCATTCGAGATCATAGGTGAACATGCACACATAGATAGATAGATAGATAGATAGATAGATAGATAGATAGGTAGGTAGGTAGATGACATTAAAACAAATGTGGTGGTACATTAATATCTGTAATCTCATGTCTTGGGAAACTGAGAAAGAACTACCTCAGGTAAATAGCAAGACTCCTGTCTTATGATAAACTAATGAGTAAATAAAATGAAAAGGTAAATAAATAAATAAATATTTAACATCAATGATGCTTGATAATAGGATGAATGATAAATTCATTGAAGTCATTTAAACGTTTTCTAATTAGAACGATACTGAATACTAATTATGAGAAACATGTTAGTTTATAATATTGAATGGTAATTTCCCTGTGTTTTGAACCAAGTATTATTTTTTAATTTAATAATTTACAGTGCACAAATTATTTAACTTGTCCCATCCTTGGATGGGCTGGAGACCATATTTTGAGAAGTGAAAGGTCATGGTCACATTTTGAAGCCAAGGTCTGCTTGTGACTATAGATTACACTGTTGACTGTTTCTATTTGTGACCTTAGGCCTTCCTCAAAGGCACACACACACACACACACACACACACACACACACTCACACACACATCAGAGGATTATTTCTCTGGCTTCTCAGTAATGACAACATCTGTCTAACTTTTACAGAATACTTTGATTCTGTACTTTGTCTCCTTAAATCTTCCCAATTAGGATTTCCAAAGACAACCTTCTTTCCTAAACTCTTCTTTCCTTCCAAAGACCAGGGGTTACCAGCTAGCCCTTCTGCTCAAGTTGGAATGTGTCTTGCCTCCATAGAACCTATGAGTGACATCCTCTGTCAAGCAACCAACATTAACATTGTCGATGCTCAGTACTGAATGGATACACACACCCTGCTTTCACCAGGAAAAGTAGATTAAAAGTCCCTTTGACATGGCAGTATAGAGACAGTGTGTGTTTGCTTCAGAGCCTTGTGTCTAATACACTCTCCTCTTCTTCTTGCCCAAATCATTCTGTCCTCGGAGAAGCTGCCACCGGGATGGTTGATGCTAGCTCAGGCTGTATTCCTACCAGTATCTCAGTCCTGAGTTCTTCTTCTTCTTCTTTGGTGATAGTTACAGCCTTGACTATCATTCCATTATCCAGGAGGAAAGACATACCCATGCCAGAATTCTCAGGAAAAGCTCTACGTGTGGTTCTGCCTGGCTAATCTCTCGCTGATTTCAATTGAGTCGTGTTAAAAGTTGATAGCTTAAAAGGTTATTTAAAGTGATCACTTTAAACAAAGGGAAGTCAGTCTATTGATGCATTTCATTTTGTATTTTAGTTCTTGATGGAGGGAATAGAGCTCAGCCTTCACGATGCTAGGTGGGGGTTTTACCACTGAGCTACAATCCCCAGCCCCCTATCATTTTAAATATAAAGAAAGAAGTCCTATCTATTTTTCCTGTGGGGAATGTGAGAGGGGTCTTTTTGACATTCCTATCTAGTGACAGATTCGGGCCTGACACTTGGTCATGTACAGTACAATCTTCCGATGCCATTTAAGAAATTTCTACTTCTATGCTTTATCTCCTTCTAGATGGGGCCAAAAATCGTGTTTTGTCTGTTATAATAAATACTTGTCTTAGTACTGTCAGAGAGGAAAACCTCAAAGCTTAATTTAAAAATTTTAATTGGCTTTCCTTTTTAATCATAGGTATGTGTGTGCATGTGTGTAGATGTATTTGTGTGAGTACAAATGAAGGTACACATGCCTGTGTGTCTGTGTGTTTAGAGGCCAGAGGACAATCACAAGTGTCTTCCACAGGATTGCTGTCCTTGAGACAGAGACTCTCACTGGCTTCAGGCCATCCCTGGGATTATAAGCATGTACCACCACACTGGCCTTTTACATGAGTTCTGGGACTTCAACTTGGGTCCTCATGATTGTGAACCAGGCACTTTACCCACTGAGTTCTCTCCTTCACTCTGGCTTTAGTTTCTGATTATAGAACTGTCTGGTGCTCTGTTTCACTTCCTGTGATGATAAATAGGATAGGCAGAAGATGTTATTGTTTTCAGAATTATAAAGACCTGAAAAAGGCAGAAACAATGGAATGTAGATTGGTTGTATCGAGGTTTTTTTCCTTTAAGATAAGGTAGAGACACTGAACTACAAAGAAATAACCGGCCGGTTACCATCAGGAATGTTGTCCTAGTTATGGTTACCTAGTTAGAGTTACCAGAGCTGCACTAAAATACCTTGACCAAAAGCAGCTTGAGAGGAAAGGGTTTATTTAATGTCCACATTCAAATCACAGTACCTCACTGAAGGAATTCAGGGCAGAAGCCTGAAGGCAGAGAGTCCTTGGAGGAATGCTGCCTACTGGCTTGCTCCCTGAGGCTTCCTCAGCCTGCTTTATAAGGCTTTCCATCTGTGCTGAGTGGCACAATGGCCTGGGAACTTCCACAGTGTTAATCAAGAAAATGCACCACAGGCTAAGGACCATAAAGAACCTCTAAGAGAGTTAATTTAGATTGTTGTGTGTGTATGTGTGCATATGCAGTTATACTTGTCATGACTTAGGTATGGAGGTCACAGGACTACTTTTATGAAGCCTGTTCTTTTTTCCAGCTTTTTGTGGGTTCTGGGGACTAAAATCATGTTGCTAGGGGTTAGAGGCAAGCACATTTATCCACTGAGCCATCTTGCCAGCCCTAGATTAATTTGTTGTGGTGTGACCAAACTTTTTCTGTAAATAAAACTGATAAACTGATATAACCCCCAAGTCTTAGATTTCTGTGTGTTAGGACATCTTCAGCTGACAATACTACCCTTGATTACATATCAAGTAGGGCTGTGGGAGGTGGACTACTTGCAAAGGAGGCTCAAGGTTCTGGGTTCCACCCCAGCGCTATTACAGTTCTAAATAAACAATGTGTCACTCTTATAATTTTAGAAAGACTAGAGCCTGGAAAGATTAATTTCTGATTTTAATAATTGATTTCCTATACTACACACCCATCACTTGCTTCTTATCGAGGCTTGCAGTTTCTTCCTGAAATCTAGACAGTACAACTTCACTGAAAGAAACTTCTAAATAGGCCTTTTGTGTGAAGGTTTGTTTGGCTGGCTGGACTTCAGGCTCTCAGTGTACTCTTTGCTGTTATGGTAGGTATTAGAAACCACGGTTTCATGTGACATTCTTGTTGTGGCCTCTCTGTTGCCTCTGGGCCTCCCTAGAGACTGCTTACATGGTCTCCAGGGACTTATTAAGGAGTTCTCCAGGGTTCATGCCCAGCCACTACTCTGCTCTGTCGATGTGGTGATGAGCTGTGGGGGTTTCTGTGCTCATGTAGTGAGCATGTGCTCTGGAGCTGGGTCTTCACCAGTGCCCCTCTCTCCTTTTGTTCTGTTTTTCCATCTCAGGTAAGACTGGAAGTGTTCTAAAAATTATTTAATTTCCAGACCAGGGTTTCTACCCTGCCTTTGTTATTGAGTTCCCGGATGAAGCACACACACGAACACGCGCACACACACACACACACACACACACACATATACTTCAAATGCACATGCACACACGCACACACACAAACTTTATATTTACAATAAGCCTTGAACAACATAATAACTGGGCAGCTGCACAGCCTTTATACTGTTAGAATCTAATTCCGAGTTATTTCTTGCTATTTATTATGTTTCATCTGGGCTGCTCTTAGCTCCGTTTGGGCAGCCCCGAGGGCCAGGTCTCTTGACTCTCAATCAATGGCCACATATTTTTCTCTTCTCCTGTACCTTCTTTTGCTCTTCATGATCCCCTCTGAC
Organism: Micromys minutus; assembly: GCF_963924665.1. Classification (NCBI taxonomy): domain Eukaryota; kingdom Metazoa; phylum Chordata; class Mammalia; order Rodentia; family Muridae; genus Micromys; species Micromys minutus. The sequence continues at coordinate 42,039,508 of NC_137971.1, forward strand.
CTCAAAACCTAAACCCCACTTATGTCTCTTCTGCCCAGCTACTAGCTGTTGGCATCTTTATTCACCAATCAGAACTAACTTGGGGGCAGTGTCACAGGGACTAAATGCAGACTCTAGGTCTTGGGGTGACACTTAGCATTACAACATATAGCGAAAGACAAAACCTCAACATGGAAGGCTGTGGTTCTCTTTCCTCCTTCCTCTAAGCTAGGCAAATGTTCTCTTGAGGGTACCCAGGGCCTTTCACATGCTACTAGGGCATCTACTACTGAACTCCATCTCTGATACCATTTACTTCCTTTTTAACAGGAGAAAGAACAAGCGAAATTTCTTATATGCCTCCTGGGGCAAGCAGAGCTGGTCCAGCCTGAGAAAGCAGAGTGGGCGTGGTTATCAGCACTCGGGTGTTTCATGGTGCAGATCAAGTCTTTCAGGCAGCAGCCCCCTGTTGTCATCTCTGCCTTGTCCAGACCTGTGTTGTCCTCTTCCTGTGGAAAGATCCCTGTGTGCTGCGCAGGCAGGTGGCTTCATTCCATCTCTGGCTGTCATTCCTCAAGTACAGGCTGTGGGATGCATTCTGAATGCAGACTCCCAAAAGCAAAGGCAGAAGCTGGCAAATTTGCGAGCTTGATTCCTGGGGACTTGAATCATTGAAGACAACTGGTACTCTGGACAACCTTGTTGTGGCTTCCCCGTCTTCTCTAGTCTGCTTGAAAAGCCTGAGGTCCATCTTCATCTGTTTCCCCAAGTTTTAACTCAGTGATCCACCCTGAGCTCTGGCAGCCAGACAGAAGCAGTGCCCGTTTTCCTAATTGGTACTGGTTCCTCTGGATGGTTTTTCTCTTAAGATAATACTTTGTTTTTTCTAATTGCTTCTATTATCCACTGTTAATTCATCTCATTGGCAGATAGAATGACTGGTTTTCATTTTGTAAGCATTTTTCTTGTTGGTAAGCACAAGAGATAAATCCCAAAGTCTTAGGCTATGCCAGAAAGGAGAAGGCTCCCATTCACTTTTAATGTGACCTGTATAAGTTGGATTTCAGAGATAGCCACTCATATATATTCCTGTATTGGCCCCCTGAGCAGTAAAGACAATTGAGTACCACAATGCTGGGGTAGGCTTGAGTTAGAGAGACCAAAGAGCTGGTTAGGAACCGTACCAGCTACCTCCATTTTGTCTTCTGAGCCTCAGGCTCTGTTGAAGAACAGACTTCACTGGTGAGGCTTTAGTGGGGCAGGATGTAGACTGACTGACAGGAGGAGGTAATGTTTTTGTGTGGGGAGCAGACAAAATTCTGAGTGAGCATGTGTTGTTGATGTGAGTGTGGTATTGGGCTCCCAATACCTCAGACCCATGAGAATGGCAAAGTGTTCCCTGGGCCAGGCTCAGGGATGTGGCAAAGCCTTTCCCTGGTCTGAGGATGAATGTTGACAGTATGTATGGCTGACACTCTTATCAACCAACCATAGCTTTCTTCTTCCGGATGCCTGTAGCCTAAGACTACTGTCCTACAAACCCCACCCACCTACAAACCAGGAATAGTTAACCATCATTCTGTTCTGGCTGAGTTTCTGGAATGCTAGCACAGCTCCTTCCGAGTGTATGGGCTACCACAGCCCAGCTTTTCTGTAGGTATGTCTTTCATATCCTCATTACCTGTAGCTCCTGTAGCCACTCTCCGAACCGTGCAGGTCACAGCATCCCTGACAGTGATTTCTGTCCTATATACTTACTATTGCAGATAATTTTGGTTTATCACTGGATAATTCATTCAACTATTTATTGTTTCTATTCCCAGTTAGAAGAAATTTTCCAAAAAGGGGGTGGGGGGAGAGATGGTCCTAATTTCTTTCCAAGTCTATCTGGTGCTGCAAAACAAATTATTCTGAATCTTCATGGATAATACAAGAAATGTTTGTTATTTCAGTGTCTGAGTCAGGAATCAGCTGCATAGCTGGCTCCATCTCTTAGTCAGCTGAACTCAAAGCTTGGCCAAGGGTGCAGATACCTCTAGGGCTATCTTGGGGAGCATCCATCTGTGTTGAGATTCACTCATGTAGTTTTGGCAAGCCTCCTGTTCTCTCTGGCTATTCTAGACAGCAATGCTTTGCCACACAGGATTCTCTGTGGGGATGCTCTCAATATGGAAGTTGGCATCTCTGGAGGTGGCAGGGGGAGGGATGAGAGAGAAATAAGAAGATAAAAATCACCATTGCTTTGTAAGCTAATTTTAGAAGTGGTATTTTATCACATATGCTGTGTTCTGTTTGTTAGAATGAATCATTAAGTCCAGCCCACACTCAGGGGAAAGAAATGTACAAGGACATGAATGCCAAGAGGCAGAGACTATTCAGAGTCTCACTAAGGTTGCCAGTCATAGGTTGCTAATTAGTGCTCCATATCCCCAAACAAAGGTTCCAGGTATCAGTTATGAAAGTGTGGGGAAGCTCTTGTATAGGAGGTAGATTTAGCTGGATGTTCTGAACAGGAAGAAAGGTAGAGTCTGGAGACTGTGGTCATGAGCTGATAGAGGTGATGCCTGAGTTAGTAGTGGCTCCTGGGAATCCAGGAAACCCACACTTCCTGTGTGGAAGCATCCTCCAGGGCAGCAGGGTTTCTGATGAAATGAGTTTGCAGGCTTGCTTGGGGCTGTTACACATCTAACACTGCAGCACCTGGAAATGTCTAGAACTGCAAGGTCTCTTAAAGGGAGAAAGAGGGGGGAGGGAGGCAAAGAGAAAGGCTATGGAACCACCTGCCTTTGGTTGAACATGGTTTTGAACAATGAGCTTCACAGTAGTGATTTTGTTTTGCCAAGAAGCACACAAATTTCCTAAGCAAATTTTTTGGCAGATTTTTCCATTGAAGGGTAAAAGACACCTCAATCCCTGTGAGTTTGGGGAGTGTTACAATCCTCACAAATGAGTATACTGTATTCTACCAACTGGTGATAGATGTGGGAGGGTCCAGCCCACTGTGACCAGTGTCACCCCTGGGCAGGTAATGGTCATGAGAGGTAGAAAGGTAGCAGAGTATGAGACTGGAAGCAAGCCCATAAATGGTGTTCCTCCATTGTCTCTGCTTCAGCTCCTGCCTCCAGGTTCCTGACTTGGGTTCCTGCCCTGACTTCTCTTGGTAATGGAGTGTGACCTGGTCCTGACCTCTCCTTCCCTCCTTCCTTCCCTCCCTCCCTCCCTCCTTCCCTCCCTCCCTCCCTCCCTCCCTCCCTCCATCTCTCCCTCTCTCTCCCTCTCCCCCTCTCTATCTATCTATCTATCTATCTATCTATCTATCTATCTATCTTTCTTTCTTTCTTTCTTTCTCTCTCAAGAACACAATTAAGGAGTCCAATTAGTGCTGTAGATATGGGTGTAGGACAATCGACTGAAGCATAGATACCTCCAAACCACATCAGGAAGTTTAAAAAAAAAAGACAATTTTCATTTTGTCT